>NC_134357.1:23505762-24239512 GCF_048569485.1 Anomaloglossus baeobatrachus
TGCAGGGGATTTGGTTCTCTGAATCAGAGAAATTCAGCTATGATGACTGCCATAAAGATACGAAAGGAAAAGAATGAACCCAGAATTTTGTCAACACTTTAAAGACTTAAGGTATTATATAATTATTATACAATACTATTTGACACTGGGCCGCGCTAGAAGCCTCTTTACCCGCAGCCAAACCTGAGCAGGCAGCCCGGAGCGGGACGAGAGCCACGTATGTGTTTATGTAGCGTTCTCTCCATCTCCCCGTGTATAATCCTGTCTGGATAATAAGTGAACGCGCTGGGCGTCTCTGCGGTGACAAAGAGTTTGGGATTAGAAATGTATCCCTATTCTCTGTTTTATCCTAATCCCCCTCACTACTGGCAGGATCCTGTTACTGAGAACACACAGAAATTACATAAATCCTTTACATAACCTGCCCTACCTGCGAGTAGGGGGGGGGGGGGTCCCGGCAGGCGATAGATGCAACAGGGCAGGTACAGGCTCCATAGACTTGGTGTATCTGGTGTAGATTGCAACATCATCCCCACTTCCATATTTTCTCCCATTTATTTGCACTTTGAGGTATCAATATGTAAAGGTCCTCTAGTCCCTGCACAATGTGTGATGTGCACAATGACAGTGCACTCTGGTGCCAGCTCAGATCGGCAGTAACGAGCCGGCAGTAAGGCGCATGTTGTCGAATAATTGGCCTGCAGAAAGCATTGACGTCACTTGCAGGAGCAGTGCTGGTCTCTGTATGCCAGGTATCCTGACACCGCACACTGACAGTGCACTCTGGTGCCGGCTCAGATCGGCAGTAACGAGCCGGCAGTAAGGCGCACGTTGTCCATTAATTGGCCTGCAGAGACCATTGACGTCACTTGCAGGAGCAGTGCTGGTCTCTGTACGCCAGGTATCCTGACACTGCGCACTGACAGTGCACTCTGGTGCCGGCTCAGATCGGCAGTAACGAGCCGGCAGTAAGGCGCACATTGTTGAATAATTGGCCTGCAGAGACCATTGACGTCACTTGCGGGAGCAGGTATCCTGACACCGCGCACTGACAGTGCACTCTGGTGCCGGCTGTTCTGAGTGTGCGCTGTCATTGTGCACATCGCACAGCACGCAGGGACAGAGCAGCCCGTGAAACAAGCGTCACTGACAATGTTAGCGTCCATCAGTGTGGTCATCACTGTGATATCCTGCGTAAGCCACTGGTCCCAGTATTCTCCCTGTTACAGTGCCCCCTAATGGCAGAGCATATACATTCTGATATGAGTATAAAATTTGCACGAGTCATGCAACCTGTATGGTCACACAGAGCTCATCAGACATCGGAACACCCTGCACCTAGGGCCACCATGAATCTTAATTATACATTGCACAGAGCTGCTATTAGATTACTCTATGTATGGAGATGATGTTTGATTACTGTATATTGGTATTGTCTGAGCACTGTATGGCGACATTACATGCACAATGTTTGTGTATTGCTATCTATGCTTACCAGCTGAGAATAATTTTCCTCATAACCATCTATAATGATGGTGGTCTGCGGATGCCCCAGAAGGGGACAATCCGTAGCCAGCACCTACTCCATAGCATAATTAGAAACAGGAGGACAGGAGTACTACATAGTGCAAAATCTCACAAATGTTTATTAGGCAATGCAAAATACAAAAAACACACACGAGGAAAAAATGGCCATGATTAAAAATGACATAAAACCAGCATGGAGAGGGAGAGTAACCCCTGAGTATAGGGACAGTGATGGTATCAGAATGTATAAGCACCCATATGCCAAAGATAGACTATTAGTGTAACGCAATGTAACTGTTACATACAAAAACAATGTTTATAACAAATGTCCCAAGCCAGAGAGGACAGGATGCAACCCAAACAACATGTTCATCATAAAGCATCAGAAGTGTAGACACAGTGGCAAATAAGCATGAAAGATGCACTGTCCAGAGAGTATATGTTAAATTACATATGGTAAAGTGCAAAGGAAAAGTGTCCCAAATCAGGGAATCCCCCCATGAAAATGCCCCCAAACCATCCAGTGTACGTTTCGCCAAGAATAAATACCCATGTGGTTAGGGCTTCGCCTCTCTTCCCTGATGAAGCCCTAACCACATGGGTATTTATAATAATATATAATAATATAATAATATTTATTCTTGGCGAAACGTACGTTGGATGGTTTGGGGGCATTTTCATGGGGGGATCCCCTGATTTGGGATCCCCTGATTTTTCCTTTGCACTTAGCACTTTACCATATGTAATTTAACATATACTCTCTGGACAGTGCATCTTTCATGCTTATTTGCCACTGTGTGTACACTTCTGATGCTTTATGATGAACATGTTGTTTGGGTTGCATCCTGTCCTCTCCGGCTCGGGACATTTGTTATAAACATTGTTTTTGTATGTAACAGTTACATTGCGTTACACCAATAGTCTATCTTTGGCATATGGGTGCTTATACATTCTGATACCATCACTGTCCCTATACTCAGGGGTTACTCTCCCTCTCCATGCTGGTTTATGTCATTTTTAATCATGGCCATTTTTTCCTAGTGTTTGTTTTTTGTATTTTGCATTGCCTAATAAACATTTGTGAGATTTTGCACTATATAGTACTCCTGTCCTCCTGTGCTTACCAGCTGTATGGAAGTATATGCAAATGATGTTTAGGCAGCATATTCATAATTATGTAATAATAATAATAATAATATTTATTCATTTATATAGCGCTATTAATTCCACAGCACTTTACATACAATGGCAACTGTGTACTATATAGCTTATAATTTTGTGCAGTATGAAGCAAATATTTATGTACCATAGGGCACTTTTAATTATGCACTGTATGGTAGTTTTCATGATGAACTGTCTGATAACTGTGTACTATATGGCGCTTATAATTATGTTTAGTATGGCAGCTGAATTAATTACTGTTTGGTGTGTATACGTATGTGCTGCATGGAGCTTTTAATTATGTGCTATATGGCATGTATAAATATGTACTGTATGGTGCTAATAATGATGCACTTTATGGCACTTATACAGTATATTACATACTAATTATACATATACGTACAGTAACCTATAGTATTGTGCTTATACTTATGTACTGTATAGAGCTTACAATTACTGTATGGGGTTTAAATGTATGTATTGTATGACGCTTATAATTATGTACTGTATGGTGTCTGTAATTATTGTACTATGCTATGTGGTATGGATATTTACTGTATAGCACTATACCTATCAAGAGGCAGAAGATGCATAAATGTGAATGGGGGCAGGGGTGTTACATTTGGTGTTATCACTCACACACTATCTCATAGTGGTCATTGGAAGTTCAACATGGCTCCTCTCCATGAGGATCTAAAAAAAGATTTGTTGCTCCACATACAGATGGCCGAGGTTATAAGAAGGTGGTCAACACCCTGACACTAAGCTGCAACGCGGTGGCCAAGACCATACAGAGGTATAACAAGACAGGATCCAGTCAGAACAGGCCTCGCCATGGCCGACCACAGAAGCTGAGTGCATGTGCTCAGCGTCATATCCAGAGGTCGTCTTTTCAGAATAGATGTATGAGTGTGGCCAGCATTGCTGCAGATATTACAGAGGTGGGGGTCCACCTGTCAGTGCAGACCATACGCCGCACACGGCAGAGGTTACAGGGGTGAGGGGTCCGCCTGTCAGTGCTCAGACCATACATTGCATTCTGCAGAGGTTACAGGGTTGGGGGGTCTGTCTGTCAGTGCTCAGGCCATACACTGCAGAAGTTACAGGGTTGGGGGGGGTCTGTCTGTCAGTGCTCAGGCCATAGACTGCACACTGCATCTCATTTTTCTACATAGCTGTTGTTCCAGATGGAAGCCTCTTCTAAAGATGATGCACAAGAAATTCCGCAAACAATTTGCTGAGGAGAAGCAGACTAAGGATATGGATTACTGGAGCCATGTTCTGTGATCTGATGAGATCAAGATAAACTTATTTGGTTCAGATAGTGTCAGCATGTGTGGTGTCAACCTGGTGAGGAGAACAAAGACAAGTATGTCCTGCCTACAGTCAGGCATGGTGGTGGAGGGCCATGGTTGGGACTGCATGAGTGCTGCCAGCTGTGGGGAGCTACAGTTCATTGAGGGAACCATAAATGCCAACTTGTCCTGTGACATACTGAAGGAGATCAGGAACCCCTCCATTCATATTCCAACATGATAATGACTCCAAACGCCTCCAAGACCACCAGTGCCTCGCTACAGACACTGAGCATAAAGGTGCTGGACCGTCCAAGCGTCTCCAGATCTAAACCCTATGGAGCATCTGTGGAGCTTCCTCAAATGGAATGTGGAGGAACACAAGGTTTGTAACATACACCAGCTCCGTGATGTCGTCATGGAGGATGAAGAAGATCCAGTGGCTCCTGTGAAGCTCTAGTGACCTCCATTCCCAAGAGAGTTAAGGCCGTGCTGGAAAATAATGATGGCCACACAAAATATTCACACAAACAGCACTGCTTGGCCATTTTCACTTAAGGGTGTTCTCACTTTTGTTCCCATCGGTTTAGACATTAATGGCTGTGTGCTGAGTTATATAGAGGACACCAAATTTACACTGTTATACAAGCTGCACACTGACACTGTACATTGTATACAAGCTGCACACTGACACTGCACATTGTATACAATCTGCACACTGACACTGTACTATACAAGCTGCACATTGTATAAAAGCTGCACACTGACACTGTACATTGTATACAAGCTGCACACTGACACTGCACATTGTATACAAACTGCACACTGACACTGTACATTGTATACAAGCTGCACACTGACACTGCACATTGTATACAAACTGCACACTGACACTGACTGCACATTGTATACAAGCTGCACATTGACACTGTACATTGTATACAAGCTGCACACTGACACTGTACATTGTATACAAGCTGTGCACATAAACTGTATATTGTATACAAGCTGCACACTGACACTGCACATTGTATACAAGCTGCACACTGACACTGCACATTGTATACAAGCTGCACACTGACACTGCACATTGTATATACAAGCTGCACATTGTATACAAGCTACACACTGACACTGTACATTGTATACAACCTGCAGTGCACACTGACACTGTACATTGTATACAAGCTGCACACTGACACTGTACATTGTATACAAGCTGCACACTGACACTGTACATTGTATACAAGCTGCACACTGACACTGTACATTGTATACAAGCTGCACACTGACACTGTACATTGTATCACAGGATCAGATCCTCAGTGTTGTCCCATGAAAAGATGTAATAAAAGTGGTGCACTCACTTTTGTGATATGCTGTATACCTTTCCATGCCCATATTTTATCTTACAAGTCCTTCTGATTCTGCATTACAAGAACTTTCCTCTAAATATAATTCATTATGGATGATGTTTTATATTAGACGGTCATATAAAAGTATTTTTGATGTGTCTCTAATTCTACTACTTCGATATAGATATATATATATATATATATATATATATATATATTAATTTGGACTTGCCAAGTGCCAAAATATCAGATATTCTGGATTATCAGACAGTCACAAAAAGATTGAGAGAACTCTGTATTCTGATTTTCCTGCTAATCTGACCTCTGGTCTTCACTACTTTGTTTGGATTATTAGATTACAGGAATTTCATTGTATATATAAATCTATTTTTGGAAGGAATGAATGGAAATCTTTCAGATATTTTCCAGAAAAGTCTCTTATTTTTTTTACTGTGGATTTAATAATTAGCACTAATTGCCGCCTCCTCATTAGCCGTCACCTGTTGTGGTCACGGATGCATCATACCCTTCCTGTCTATATTCCATGCGTGCAGCTATATTGAGCTGTGCACTGGACGACATATTTTTCTATATTTTTCTATATACGCCATTTTATTTTTAGCTAGAAAATTTTGGAATTCCCCCCTCTTTATCTCACGTCTTGGCTGTAGGGACCTTGGGGAGACACTAATGTGGGAAGACAGAATGTAATATGGTGGGTGGGGGAAAGGGAGGGGAGAAGAACAGAGAGGACATGAAGCACAAGGTAGTGTAAGGGAAGGGAGGAGGGTGAGGACCACCGCCGCCCTCCTCTCCCCTCCACCACCTGCAGCAGCTTTTCCATTGGTTCTGCGGAGCTGCCAGTCTATGGCTGATGTCATCCTGCAGTGCTGCTAGACTCTGCTCCATCCTAAGGACATTACACAGACCCTCCCCCGGAGCCAAGTATCCCCCCTAAAGCTCACATCTCCCTCCCCAACGCAGAGCATCTCCCCTGGAGCAGAGCATTTCTCCCACCCCCCGGAGTACACATCTGAGCGGATCACTGGAGCCATCAACCTGACCAAAATTTTTTATTTTTTTATTTTTTTGTAATTTTTTCCTGTGACATAATCCGTCAATAATCGCCCCCACCCAAGACAGAGCATTACAGGTGAGCAGCTGCAGAGTATCACATACGCAGAGCATCCCCACGCATCATCAGAGCCATTGGTACAGCATCTCCATCCGTGCATAATCCCGCCGCACAGGGAGCAGATGGGCAGGTTGCAGATCCCAGGATTGGGGAGGGGGGGTACAGGGATAGAAAATGGGGGGCACTATGCAACCTGTGACATTGAGATTACAGTGAGACTGCAGAGGATTTAGACCTTGTGTGACAGTGTGACAGCACAGGACTTGTAGAGGGGTAATTATGTAGCATGGGGTCTTTGCAAAAATGTAATATTATGTTTAACCCTTGTACAGCCTGCGTTACTGCTGGTAGTAAAGAGACGGCCGTCTGGCAGGGAGACAAGACTGTCTGCGATGTCACGGCTAGAAATCGTTCATCTGGATTGATTTTGGGGGATTTTCCTGTTCATTCTTTCCTTACAGAAGCGTCGTATGTGATCTGGAGACCGCGCTGAATAACAGAGCCAGATAGCCCCCTGTAAGTCCATCAAGACCACCGACGACAGCTAAGAATGATCCGGAGAGTCGTCTGCCTGTCGGTGCTTCTGGTCGCAGCCGTTCTGCACGCTGTCACCTGCAATAAAGGTCAGTATAGAAATAGGGGCGCACCCTGCATATATGGGTATACAATGCCATACAAGGCACCAAATCCCCCTAAAATCCTAACAATGTCGTCTTCTCACAAGTTGTCATAAATTGAGCAGTCTTTTCAGTATCTGCTTCTGGGAAAGTTGGGTGAATATGGCCTCCACTATGGCTTCTCTCAGGGAAGATTTCAATGAAATTACTGATGGTACCCACTATTGCTGGCAAATTCGCCATTCTGGAGTCTGGGAAAGCTTGGTGACAACCCCAGTTTATGGAAACTATATGGTTCTTAGTCACCCAGCTTTCCCAGAAATAGATGTCAGTGAATAGAATTTTTAACAATGTGATGTCTGCATTGAATATGCTATATGCTCTCTGCCAAGTTGTCATGAATTAAGCAGTCTTTTCGGTATCTGCTTCTGGGAAAGTTGGGTCAATATGGCCTCTCTCAGGGAAGCTTTCAATGAAACTATTGATGGTACCCCCCACTACTGCTGGCAAATTCGCCAATCTGGAGTCTGGGAAAGCCTGGTGACAGCCTCAGCTATGGAAACTATATGCGTTGTCAGTCACCCAGCTTTCCCAGAAGCAGATATGTCAGTGAATAGAATTTTTAACAACACAATGGATGCATTGAATATGCTATATACTTTCTCTCTCTGTATATATGTATATATAGATATATATATTTGATAGAATGAGCAGCCTTGAAATTGCAGTATCAGGTGCACACTAACTGTCATGGACATATTTCATCGTGGACATCCTTTTCTGGCCTTTGTACAGAAGGGATTTGGACACCATCCCCAAAGTTTTCAGTTTGGAGGTACTGAGGAGCATTCAGTGGGCTACAATAACCACTTGTCCATAATGTTTAGCAGCTGGTTCACTTTATATTAGAACATGCTGGGCTTTGTAGTTTCTCAACAATAAGGGAAACACTAGGCCTCATTTACTAAAATTCAGTTTGTTGCCCATAGCAACCAATCAGAGTTCAGCTTTCATTTTGTAAATAGCTCAGGTAGAAAAGAAACCTGTGCTGTGATTGGTCACTATTGACAACAAACAGAGTTTTAATAAATGAGGCCCAGAGTTTGGTTATTGGCAAAGTAAAACGCCAAAGACTGTTTTTAGCAACTTTTTCCTCTGTATCCACATATTGGGACAATTAATGAAAACTTTCTAAACAGTAAAACTGGCCTTGCTGCCCAAAGCAACCAATCACAGCACAGTAAGAAAAGTATGAAATGAAAGCTTCTTTTTGATTGGCTTCTATGGGCACCAAGACCAGTTTTTCTTTTATTTAGATGGTTTGATAAATCTTTTGTGACATTTTGCTTTACAGCACAGGTCGCAGATGTCTATCAGGGTGTTGCCTTCCGAGTGGAGAATATGGAGCCACTTAGTTGGGGTAAATTTGTCATTCAGCAGATGCTTTGTGACAATCAGTAGATAAAGCAGCTTTACAGTTGGAAGATGATGCACACAGCTTCTTATAAACTGGGGAAAATTAATGGGCCACAAGTCCCAATCATTGAATTCATGTTTTACATCCAGCTGCATTCCCCCAATGCTTAACATCTGTCCGCATCGCCCTAATGTATACCATCCAGCCCAATCATTCCTGGTGTAGAACATCCAGCCTTATTGCTCCATATATAACATCTGTCCGCATCGCCCTAATGTATACCATCCAGCCCAATCATTCCTGGAGTAGAACATCCAGCCTTATTGCTCCATATATAACATCCGGACTCATCGCCCTAATGTATACCATCCAGCCCAATCATTCCTGGTGTAGAACATCCAGTCCCATTGCCCCCATTGCTAAACATCTGTCCAGATTGCCCAAATGTATACCATCCAGCCCAATCATTCCTGGTGTAGAACATCCAGCCTTATTGCTCCATATATAACATACGGACTCATTGCCCTAATGTATACCATCCAGCCCAATCATTCCTGGTGTAGAACATCCAGTCCCATTGCCCCCACTGCTAAACATCTATCCAGATTGCCCAAATGTATACCATCCGATCCAACCCTATAATTCTTGGTGTAAAAGATTCAGCCATGTTGCCTCTGGTGTATAACAGCCAGTCCTATTACCCCCAGTTTATAACATCTGTCCCCATTGCCCTAATGTATACCATCCACTTAGAGGCAAAACTGCAATAGGTTCAGGATTTGCAATCACACCCGAGCCCTGAAGCCTAAAGGGTCCAAAAAGTCTTTGGTCTATATGAAAAGACCAATGCAATTAAAGACTTGCAATAATCAGGGGCCCTGTTGGAGCTTTGCATTGGGGCCCAGAAGTTTCAAGTTATGCCAGTACAACCAGTCCTATCATTCCTGGTATATAACATCTGGTCCTATTGCCCCCAGTGCTTATCATCTGTGCCTATTGCCCTAATGTATACCATCCAGCCCTATCATTCCTGGTGTAAAACATCCGGCCTTATTGCCCCCAGTGTATAAGATCCAGACCCATTATCCTCAGTGTATAACATCTGGACCCATTACCCCCAGTGTAAAACTTTCAGACACATTGTCCCCGATGGATAACACCTGGGCGCCTGTTGCCTCTGGTGTATAACATCCAGATTTAACATCTGTCCCCATTGCCCTGATGTATACTATCCAACTCCATCATTCCTGGTGTATAACATCCTGGCTCCTTTGCCCCTGGTGCATTACTTCTGGGCCCCACAATGCAGAGTGATTGCAGAGCCCACTGATACCAGTGCAGTCCTGTAATAGGAGCCACCGGGGTAACAAATCTGTTCATGACATTTCTTCCTCTTGATTCTTCTATCACCTGTACGTGATACTACTGAGAAGTGGAAGGAACCGCAGCAACACAGCCACAAAGTGGAGACCCCATAACATTACCCAACAGCGGGGCGAGTGCTAAGGAGCAGAGGGCAGAAAAGTCATCACCGTTCTGCTGACCCCATAAGTGCAGAGTCCAGATTTCCTCTAGCTGCATGAAGCCATACATCACCAAGCACAATGCCGAGCCGTACATCACTAAGCACAATGCCGAGCCGTACATCACCAAACACAATGCCGAGCCGTACATCACTAAGCACAATGCCGAGCCGTACATCACCAAGCACAATGCCGAGCCGTACATCACCAAGCACAATGCTGAGCCATACATCACCAGGCACAATGCCGAGCCGTACATCACCAAGCACAATGCCGAGCCGTACATCACCAAGCACAATGCCGAGCCATACATCACCAAGCACAATGCTGAGCCATACATCACCAAGCACAATGCTGAGCCGTACATCACCAAGCACAATGCTGAGCCGTACATCACCAAGCACAATGCTGAGCCGTACATCACCAAGCACAATGCTAAGCCGTACATCACCAAGCACAATGCCGAGCCGTACATCACCAAGCACAATGCTGAGCCGTACATCACCAAGCACAATGCTAAGCCGTACATCACTAAGCACAATGCTGAGCATTGGATGGAGCGGTGTAAAGCTGTCACCACTGGACTCTGGAGGAGACATGTTCTGTGCAGTGACTGATCACACTTCTCTATCTGCGGCTGATGGGGGAGTCTGGGTTTGGTGAATGGAGGATGTTACCCCCTGACTGCATTGTGCCCGCTATACAGATGGTGGAGGAGGATGATGCTTCAGTCTGTTATCAGGGGGAGGCCATGGCCCTTTAGTTCCAGTAAGGGAAATCTTAACTCTTCAGCACAAGACATTGCGGATAATTGTAGTTTCCGGCTTTGTGGGAACAGTTAAGGAATGACACTTTTCTGTCCCCAATGACTGTGCCCAGTGCACAATGTCCATACAGACATGGAGGGGAGAACATGACCGGCCGCACAGAGCCTGGGCCCAAACCCATCCAACACCACAGGGATGAAATAGAACAGAGATTGAGAGCCCGGCCCTCTTCCCCAAAATCACTCTCTGACCTCACAAATGCTCTTCTGGGTGAAGTGTACCGCCTCGTGCTCGGCAGCCTAGCCGCTCGGATCCGGACCTTCAGTGGGTGGCTCTAGGGTCTCCGGACCCGGGGGTCTCGCGGTCACTTCAACTGAAAGGGGGGTTGTGGTTTGGGGACGTAGATGTACGGCCGGAGCCGTGTTAAGTTTGTGATGCCACCCACGGGATGTGGTGAAAATGGACACCACCGCTGCAGTTACAGGGCACCCGGTGGAGATGTTTGGCAGCAAGTTGTTAACCCCTCCGTGGGCAGGGATGGTGGCCATGGGACCCATTGGGGGTGTTTGGCGGTGCAGGGAGATGGGCGACCGGAGGGTGCTGTTGTACTCACTATTAGTAAACACACGAGTCTCTGGTAAACCAAGGTGATGGTGGTCGGTGCCCGCAGCCGGCTGCAGTCTGGTCCCCCACCCAGCTGGTGGTATCTGTCTTTCTCCCGCACCTGTGTTGGATGGTGGACTGCCTGTGCTTTGCAACTTCAGGAGTCCCACTCCCGACTCGTGGTCGCCTAAGGAGCCCTTTGCCCGCAGACGCTGGCCCGTGGGATCTCTGAGCCGTGGCGGTGGCTGCTTATCCCCCTCGTTGGGCTGTTGCCTTCAGTCGGGACTTTGGGTGGGACAGGACCTCTAGTCCTGGCCGCAATCAGTTAATTAGCTAGCCCCCAGTAGCTTCTGGACCTAGCTTCAGGGTCTGAGTACCCCCTTTGTGCTCCGGTTTCCTGCAGTCTGCCTCCTAGCCAAAGGTACCAGGGTTCCTACCCTGGTACCTGCTCAAATTGGGTTCTTCCAGCCCACACACCTCTCCAACTTGAACTCTCAAACTTATCTGGCTTCTGTTTGCTTTCCCGCCTCAGGCTGTCTGAACTCCTCGGTGGGCGTCTTCCAACCGCCTGGTTCTGCCCCCTGGTGTGTCCATCAAGACCTCAGGGGGGTGACTAGGATTTTAATGTTTGGCTGTGTGTTACCTATGAGGGACAGGTGTAATGCGGGGCCCTATCTGTGACTACCTGGCCCAGCCAGGGTGTCACAGAAGGAGCAAAAATTCCCATAGACGCTTCCAAAATATTATAGACATTTTTGAAAGAAGAGCCGGATTTGTTGTATCTGCAAAGTGGAGACTGCATCCATATTACTGTCTATAGATGTAGAATGGAGGCTCATAAAGCCCGTCCGGGTGGAATATGTAGGGTTCCCAATAATAATAATAATGTCCATGTAGTATATCTCAGCTTCCTAGATTCTGTAAGTGTTGTATCTGGTCATTTCGGAACATTCCCCCCCAGTCCAGTGATTCTTAATGTACAATTGCCCAGTTGCAAAACTCAATCTCCAAGGATGAAATCCGCAGAGACGTTCAGTTGGCAAGCTAAGACATCTGCCTGCAAGCTTCTATATATCTCAGCATCCCTGACCCGGTGATTGTGCTGGTTAATTGCAGTCGCTGCTGAATGCCCAGGTATTGCGCGGAGTTTCTGTGCTATTTGTATGGACGCAGTCTATGCATACCAGCATGGCTGCAGCCCCCTGCACTGGACGTTGCTAGGCAATGCCCTGCGTTTCGCTGAGTGGAGCTGACGGGAATGCGCTGGGTGTGAAGGTCGGGGAGCTCTTGTCGAGGATCATTACTTATGTTGGGAAAAAAAAATCAATCCCCTTTTCATACCCGGTCGGTTCGGCTCGGCGTGATCCTAATATAGCAATGGCTGCGGATGCTGACGGGTGTAAAGTGACAGATGCTCGTCGCACATTCTATTTGTGCTCAGAAGCAAAAGGAGTTAATGATTTATGAAAACAGCTCGGCAGACAAAACGCGCATGTGATCGTATGCATAATGTATGGGGTAAACAGATGCGGAGATCACTGTCACATACATCGAAAAAGAAGCAGCTCCAGAGGCAATCACATCCCCAAAATGTGATATTATAAAGCATCGTGTGGATTTCCATTGCTTGCAGAACTACAACTCCCAGCATGCAATGCAAAATCAGTACTAGGCCATCCATATTCATTTTTGGTGTTATGCGGCGGGGAGGGGGGGACAAACTCGACCTGCTGTGTGCTGATTCATAGGCAGGCTAGCAAGAGTTAATTTCTGCTGGTCTGCTTGCTCCTTTAATCACATGTTGTGTAGAGACCAATCATATCTGCTCCCCTCCTATTTATACTGGTGGAATCCTTCTACCCATGCCAGCTATAGTTTATTCTATGTTGGTCTGTGAGGTGTGGTGTCCCAGACAGAAAGTTGTACTTAAGTTGTGCTCATTGCTTGGAGCAGTTGTGTTTACCCCTGTTATTTTATACTTCCTTGATGCTTTTGTTTTTCCTCCTAAACCTCTTATTGTCTTTACCTTTGTGTGTGCGTGCTGTGTGACAGAGTTTTGGTTTTCCCTTGTCTGTTTTTATCTGTGGGTTTCATCACACTCTTGTCTCGTCCCTCTCTAAGGGGAGGCGAAATCAGATCAGAACTGGACAGGAGCAGAACCAGGAAGGAGAATCAGGCATCTCCACCATTAGGAGTATCCCTGAGTTTAGGGATAGCATAGGGTTCCCTAGCTTGTGGGACAGCTTAGGAGTTCTGGTTCCCCACAATCCCAAAGTCATTGAGACATCCTAGTGCCTAGTGAGTGCTCCCCAAGTCACCTCCAAATAGGGCCCATTGAGATTTGCAACTAATGTATACCTAGATTTGCAAAAAATGGATACCCAGACCCAAAAATGGACACAGACACAAGAGGGCCACTGTGCAAGAGCAATAAAGGGGTTCTTTGCAATCCGATCGCTCATCATAATGCGCTGTGTTGGAGGTGGATATATACCTCCTTACTTCTTGGGTCCCTATGTAGATGCTTAGGTTGTACTCATTGGCCTGTCTGCCCCTGCCAAGACCCTTCCTCCTTAAAGACCAAAGATCTCGCCAAAAAAGCACCCCACTTTGACCCTTGTTCCCACCCCTTTCTCTTATATACATTATTGCCATGGATGCATTATTGGGGAACTTTTAGGAATCATTTTCATTGTGCCCCAAAGTTGAAGCCACAGTAGTATTGTGCTGACTGTTTGCTCTAGTATTGGATTTCGATTCACTAGAAGGAGTTAAAACGGTGAAAACTGTCCCCAGCTCATGGTTCCTCTTCCACATTTCGGCAAACATCTACCAGAAGTACAGTATATAAATATTTGAATAGGTGAATATTCATAAATTTTGTGGAGGCTTTACACCAATCCAGCAGACGCTTGGCATTGTGCAGACCTCTCAGGCTTGTGTGTCTGCCCCATAAAGCTGCTGTCGGACATGTCTAGTTCGGATGTTGAGGGAGTTATGAACTCATTAATAAGTATTACTACCGAATCCTTTCATTAGCTCTTCAATGTTTCAACTTCCCATTATCAACTCTTACTGGTAACCACAAAGTAAAGATGAGATATGCAGGAAAGATATGCGACGTGTCCCTCAACCTTGTTCATTACACGGGGTGTCTTCTTCCTCTTCTTCCTCCAATATTCTTACTTCACCTCCTTCCTCCATCACGATAATTTTTCTGCCTCGTGCCACCTTTCCCAGTCTTAATAGTATAAATCTTCTGTATCTTCATGATCTTAATCCACTCTCCTCTTCATTCCCTCAATGTCCATCTTCTTTCATCTTTGTATGGATGATCTCCTTCCCTCTTCTTTACATTCTCATTTTCTTTCCTTCTGAAGAATGATATCACTAATCCACTTTCCTTCTCTATTCAAATGATTTTTATTAGGTTTTGTAGTTAACAAATCTTGAAATCATGCCTTACAAAATGTAAGGACATATAGATAGTAATAACAATTTTAAGAAAATGCACATATTTTGACCCTCCAGTTTGTTAGTGTTGATACATCAAGCAGTATATTTTATTGGTCAGATCAAGTGCTTATGAATTAACTTTTTGCAAAACATAACTAAACAACAAATAAAATTAACAACTTCCTGACATGGATTCCGTAGACAGTCCAGCAGATTTGCAAGATCAGAAACATATAATACTAGTGAGTTTTAGATCAGGGAGATATCAAAGACTAAGCTTCAAGCCTGGAATTATTAGTGAGCTTGTATTTCTCGAATATTCTCATTGCAGCATTTTTTTTATATTGTCTATCCTTGTGTTTATAAAGGGAGCACTGGAGTAAGAAGCGCTGGATTCTCTAAGATGCGTGCACGTCTTAATGAATTTGGCGTATCTTTGTATCTTTCAACTGCTGTGTGCCATCTCCCCAGTAAATTATGATAACTTTTGGCAG
The DNA here is from genome assembly GCF_048569485.1 of Anomaloglossus baeobatrachus. NCBI lineage: Eukaryota > Metazoa > Chordata > Amphibia > Anura > Aromobatidae > Anomaloglossus > Anomaloglossus baeobatrachus. The sequence goes on from NC_134357.1 coordinate 23,521,113, forward strand.
TCGTGCTTGGCCACATCCATCAGCTCTGATCACTTTCAAAAAGTTGATCAGAACTGGTGTAAAAACAACAAAAATCACACACACAAAATTGCAATCGAATTTTAAGCAGTTCCCCCCAGAATTCTGGTGAATATTGCAGGATGAATCGAGCACTAAGTTCTTGAGCTCCTTCATAGATCTTCCTTATGTTCTTGATCACCTCCCAATATCACTCTTATAATCTTGATTTGGTCCCTATATCATTAATATGTTCTAGATCTCCCTTTTTGTTCTTGATATTCTGTCTTCATTGTCATTATTCTCTTAATCTGTACTCTACAATCTTTTAATCTGTCTTTTATCTCGTTCCTTCCTCATCTTTCTATTTTATAATAATTATGTATTATATTTTTCATCTCCTCCCTAAATGATCTTTATGTTCTTGAGGTCTTTTTATATAATCTGTATCATCCTATGTTGTTGATCATCCTCCCTGCACCCTCGTAATGTTCAGGAACTCCGTCCATAATCTTGACTTTCTCCATACGACAACTTTTTGTTCTTCATTTTTTTCCTATATCATCTTTACTATATAATTTCTCTCTTTCTTTCTTTCTTTCTTTCTTTCTCTTTCTTTCTTTCTTTCTTTCTCTTTCTTTCTCTCCCTTTCATTCTCTCTATTTATTTATTTCGTTCTCTCCCTTTATTTCTTTCTTTTTCTTTCATTCTCTCTCTTTCTATTTTCTCTCTTTCTTTCTGTCTTTCTTTTTGTGTTTCTTTCTCTCTTTCTTTCTGTCTTTCTCTCACTCTCTCTCTTTCATTCTCTTTCTCGCTTTCTCTTTTTCTTTCTTTATATCTTTCTTTCGGTCTTTTTCTTTCTCTTTCTTTCTCTTTCATTCTTTCTCTCTTTCTTTCTGTCTTTCTTTTTTATTCCTTTCTGTTTCTTTCTCTCATTCTTTCTTTCTTTTTCTTTCTCTCTCTCACTCACCTTTCTTTTTCACTCTCTTTCTTTCTATCTTTCTCTTTCTTTCTCTCTCATTTTCTTTCTCTCTTTTTCTTTCTTTCATTCTTTCTCTCTCTTTCTTTCTCTCTCTCTTCCTGTCTTTCTTTTTTCTTTCTTTCTCTCATTCTTTCTTTCTTTTTCTCTCTTACTTTCTCTCTTTTTCTTTTTTTCTTTCTCTTATTTTCTTTCTCTCTTTTTCTTTCTTTTTTATTTCTTTCTCTTTCTTTCTCTCTTTCTTTCTTTCTCTCATTCTTCTTTCTTTTTCTTTCTCTCTCACTTTCTTTCTTTTTCTCTCTTTCTTTCTATCTTTCTCTTTCTTTCTCACTTTCTTTCTCTCATCTTCTTTCTTTCATTCTTTCTCTCTCTTTCTTTCTCTTTCTTTCTCTCTCTTTCTTTCTGTCTTTATTTTTTCTTTCTCTCTTTCTTTGTCTCATTCTCTCTTTCTTTCTCTCTCTCTCTTTAATTCTCTGTTTCATTCTCTCTTTCTTTCACCACATTTACACTCTCCATCCACTTGTCTCTTGGTCACATCATTATACTTTTTTATCTTTTTATCCATGATCTGCTTTTTACTCATCATTACATCCTCTTTCTTTCCTTTCATGGTTTCATCCTTGTGTTCTTGCTCTCCTCCCTACATCAGCTTATGTGTTTGTTATCTTATCTACATTGTAGTTATGTTCTAAATCTGCCTCTACCTTATCTTAAAGTCTGTTATCTCATTGCCTGCTTTCCTTTATATTTTCATCTCCTTACATGATCTTTACTTTCTTGATCTCTTCCCCATTAGTTTTTTTTATTCTTGATCCCCACATATGTCTATGGAGTTGCTTTACAGCCTTTATAATCTGTATGTTCTAGAACACCTTCCTCTTTCATCATCTTTATGCTCTAGATCTTTCTTTTATCTCCTTTATTTTTTAGCACTCCTGTTATCACCTTTGTTGTAAATCTCCTTCCTTTACTATTACATATATTTTTTCAACCTTCTTCCTTTATTGTCTTTTATGTTCTAATCCTCCATTTTTATCACCTTTATGTTCTATATCTATTCTTTCATAATGATCTTTATATGCTAGACCGCGTTTGTTTATAATCATCTGTATGCTCTGTATATCCTTCCTTTATCACCTTTATGCTCTAGATCTTGATTTGTCACTTTTATGCTCTAGATCGCCTTCCGTTATGAGCACCTTTTATTTTCTAGATCTCCTTCTTTTATCATAACATTTATGTTCTAGATGTCCTTCATTTATCATCACCTTTGTTCCTTTGTTTACTAAATCTCCTTCCTTTTTAATCTTTGTTTTCTAGATATCTTTGTCTTATCATCTCCTTTATGTTCTAGCTCTCCTTCCTTTATCATCACATTTGTGTCCTAGATTTCCTTATTTTATCATCTTTATGTCCTAGATCTTTTTTTTGTCACTTTTATGTTCTAGATCTCCTTCCTTTATCATCTCTTTTATCCTTTACATCTTCTTCCATTATCATCACCTTTATTTTCTAGATCTCCTTCTTTTATCATCTTCTTTATGTTCTTGACCACAGGTATGGTCGAGTCATTAATGAAGACTTTAAATAACCCCCCCCCCACCCTTACCTTCCCTGAAATAAACAGACTGCACACCAATATGGATTTTATTGGCTCCAGCAGCCTTTTATTGTAACAAAAACAACATAAATAGCAGAAATGTACTCAACAGAACCGGAGGGTGGTCCTCGAAGCCCCAATCCTGCCGACGGGTATTCTACCCAAACTATACCCAGACTGATGTTTTACCGCCCAGCCGCTCAAGCACCGGCTCGAAGGCACCAGTTAATAAACAACCTGGTCTCATCTGAACACACGCCCCCAACCCGCGGCCCACCAGGCCTACCATGGGATTCTTCTAGCCGCCGGAATATAAAGAGTCCACATGAGGGGTCTAGAACCTTACGGGTCCCCCCTACACCGTTCCGCCACAAACCCCAAATTCCAACTTCGAGGACCCTCCTCCCCTTCGCTATGCGGCTATGACAAGAAAAGAAAAATTAGGAGGGTGGGTGGAAGATTGTTCCGTTTTTTGTGCCCAAAATGGATGACCCCACTAACTGACCACCCCTTATAAACCCCTTATTGTTCCCGTCCCCACTAACTACACTCACAATGCACAACTCAAAATCCTCTATTTCCAGCCCCCCTATAAATATCGTTAACCCCTGCCTAACCCCAATCACTTATTCCCCTTTTTATTCCCGTCCTAACCCGGTGATGTCGGCCTCCCTTTTAAGGCTGGGCCCAGTACGGCCTCTCTGGATATGCTTTTTTTATTATCCCATTTATGTTCTAGCTCTCCTTCCTTTATCATCACATTTGTGTCCTAGATGTCCTTCTTTTATCATCTTTATGTTCTAGAGCGCCTTACTTTGTCATCACATTTATGTTATTGATCTCCTTCCTTTATAATTTGCTTTATCGATCTCTTTCTTCACACTCTCAATTCACTTTTGTCTTCTTCTCACCGTTGTACATCTTCTTCCATCTTTATGTAATGATTTCTATCCTTTCTCATGTCCTGTTCTCATATTCTAAATTTATAGATCTTCATTCTCTAAACTTTCTTTTTTCCTGGCCATAAGGCTGGATGTGAGCGCTGTGTGTCCCTCCCAGTAATATAGGCTGGATGTGAGGTCTGTGTGTCTCTCCCAGTAATATAGGCTGGATGTGAGGTCTGTGTGTCTCTCCCAGTAATATAGGCTGGATGTGAGGTCTGTGTGTCCCTCCCAGTAATATAGGCTGGATGTGAGCTCTGTGTGTCTCTCCCAGTAATATAGGCTGGATGTGAGGTATGTGTGTCTCTACCAGTAATATAGGCTGGATGTGAGCTCTGTGTCTCTCCCAGTAATATAGGCTGGATGTGAGGTCTGTGTGTCCCTCCCAGTAATATAGGCTGGATGTGAGCTCTGTGTGTCTCTCCCAGTAATATAGGCTAGATATGAGCTCTGTGTGTCTCCCAGTAATATAGGCTGGATGTGAGCTCTGTGTGTCTCTCCCAGTAATATAGGCTGGATGTGAGCTCTGTGTGTCTCTCCCAGTAATATAGGCTGGGTGTGAGCTCTGTGTGTCTCTCCCAGTAATATAGGCTGGATGTGAGCTCTGTGTGTCTCTCCCAGTAATATAGGCTGGATGTGAGCTCTGTGTGTCTCTCCCAGTAATATAGGCTGGATGTGAGCTCTGTGTGTCTCTCCCAGTAATATAGGCTGGATGTGAGGTCTGTGTGTCTCTCCCAGTAATATAGGCTGGATGTGAGGTCTATGTGTCTCTCCCAGTAATATAGGCTGGATGTGAGCTCTGTGTGTCCCTCCCAGTAATATAGGATGGATGTGAGGTCTGTGTGTCTCCCAGTAATATAGGCTGGATGTGAGCTCTGTGTGTCCCTCCCAGTAATATAGGCTGGATGTGAGCTCTGTGTGTCTCTCCCAGTAATATAGGCTGGATGTGAGCGCTGTGTGTCCCTCCCAGTAATATAGGCTGGATGTGAGCTCTGTGTGTCTCTCCCAGTAATATAGGCTGGATGTGAGCTCTGTGTGTCTCTCCCAGTAATATAGGCTGGATGTGAGCTCTGTGTGTCTCTCCCAGTGTTATAGGCTGGATGTGAGATCTGTGTGTCTCTCCCAGTAACATAGGCTGGATGTGAGCGCTGTGTGTCCCTCCCAGTAATATAGGCTGGATGTGAGCGCTGTGTGTCTCTCCCAGTAATATAGGCTGGATGTGAGCTCTGTGTGTCTCTCCAAGTAATATAGACTGGATGTGAGCTCTGTGTGTCCCTCCCAGTAATATAGGCTGGATGTGAGCTCTGTGTGTCTCTCCCAGTAATATAGGCTGGATGTGAGCTCTGTGTCCCTCCCAGTAATATAGGCTGGATGTGAGCTCTGTGTGTCTCTCCCAGTAATATAGGCTGGATGTGAGCTCTGTGTGTCTCCCAGTAATATAGGCTGGATGTGAGCTCTGTGTGTCTCTCTCAGTAATATAGTCTGGATGTGAGGTCTATGTGTTTCTCCCAGTAATATAGACTGGATGTGAGGTCTGTGTGTCTCTCCCAGTAATATAGGCTGGATGTGAGGTCTGTGTGTCTCTCTCAGTAATATAGTCTGGATGTGAGGTCTATGTGTTTCTCCCAGTAATATAGACTGGATGTGAGGTCTGTGTGTCTCTCCCAGTAATATAGGCTGGATGTGAGGTCTGTGTGTCTCTCCTACTAATATAGGCTGGATGTGAGCTCTGTGTGTCTCTCCCAGTAATATAGGCTGGATGTGAGGTCTGTGTGTCTCTCCTACTAATATAGGCTGGATGTGAGCTCTGTGTGTCTCTCCCAGTAATATAGGCTGGATGTGAGCTCTGTGTGTCTCTCCCAGTAATATAGGCTGGGTGTGAGCTCTGTGTGTCTCTCCCAGTAATATAGGCTGGATGTGAGCTCTGTGTGTCTCTCCCAGTAATATAGGCTGGATGTGAGCTCTGTGTGTCTCTCCCAGTAATATAGGCTGGATGTGAGCGCTGTGTGTCTCTCCCAGTAATATAGGCTGGATGTGAGGTCTGTGTGTCTCTCCCAGTAATATAGGCTGGATGTGAGGTCTATGTGTCTCTCCCAGTAATATAGGCTGGATGTGAGCTCTGTGTGTCCCTCCCAGTAATATAGGATGGATGTGAGGTCTGTGTGTCTCCCAGTAATATAGGCTGGATGTGAGCTCTGTGTGTCTCTCCCAGTAATATAGGCTGGATGTGAGCTCTGTGTGTCTCCCAGTAATATAGGCTGGATGTGAGCTCTGTGTGTCCCTCCCAGTAATATAGGCTGGATGTGAGCTCTGTGTGTCTCTCCCAGTAATATAGGCTGGATGTGAGCGCTGTGTGTCCCTCCCAGTAATATAGGCTGGATGTGAGCTCTGTGTGTCTCTCCCAGTAATATAGGCTGGATGTGAGCTCTGTGTGTCTCTCCCAGTAATATAGGCTGGATGTGAGCTCTGTGTGTCTCTCCCAGTGTTATAGGCTGGATGTGAGATCTGTGTGTCTCTCCCAGTAACATAGGCTGGATGTGAGCGCTGTGTGTCCCTCCCAGTAATATAGGCTGGATGTGAGCGCTGTGTGTCTCTCCCAGTAATATAGGCTGGATGTGAGCTCTGTGTGTCTCTCCAAGTAATATAGACTGGATGTGAGCTCTGTGTGTCCCTCCCAGTAATATAGGCTGGATGTGAGCTCTGTGTGTCTCTCCCAGTAATATAGGCTGGATGTGAGCTCTGTGTCCCTCCCAGTAATATAGGCTGGATGTGAGCTCTGTGTGTCTCTCCCAGTAATATAGGCTGGATGTGAGCTCTGTGTGTCTCCCAGTAATATAGGCTGGATGTGAGCTCTGTGTGTCTCTCTCAGTAATATAGTCTGGATGTGAGGTCTATGTGTTTCTCCCAGTAATATAGACTGGATGTGAGGTCTGTGTGTCTCTCCCAGTAATATAGGCTGGATGTGAGGTCTGTGTGTCTCTCTCAGTAATATAGTCTGGATGTGAGGTCTATGTGTTTCTCCCAGTAATATAGACTGGATGTGAGGTCTGTGTGTCTCTCCCAGTAATATAGGCTGGATGTGAGGTCTGTGTGTCTCTCCTACTAATATAGGCTGGATGTGAGCTCTGTGTGTCTCTCCCAGTAATATAGGCTGGATGTGAGGTCTGTGTGTCTCTCCTACTAATATAGGCTGGATGTGAGCTCTGTGTGTCTCTCCCAGTAATATAGGCTGGATGTGAGCTATGTGTGTCTCTCCCAGTAATATAGGCTGGATGTGAGCTCTGTGTGTCTCTCCCAGTAATATAGGCTGGATGTGAGCTATGTGTGCCCCTCCCAGTAATATAGGCTGGATGTGAGCTCTGTGTGTCTCTCCCAGTAATATAGGCTGGATGTGAGCTCTGTGTGTCTCTCCCAGTAATATAGGCTGGATGTGAGCTCTGTGTGTCCGTCTTAGTAATATAGGCTGGATGTGAGCTCTGTGTGTCTCCCAGTAATATAGTCTGGATGTGAGCTCTGTGTATCCCTCCCAGTAATATAGGCTGGATGTGAGCTCTGTGTGTCTCTCCAAGTAATATAGACTGGATGTGAGCTCTGTGTGTCCCTCCCAGTAGTATAGGCTGGATGTGAGCTCTGTGTGTCTCTCCCAGTAATATAGGCTGGATGTGAGCTCTGTGTCCCTCCCAGTAATATAGGCTGGATGTGAGCTCTGTGTGTCTCTCCCAGTAATATAGGCTGGATGTGAGCTCTGTGTGTCTCTCCCAGTAATATAGGCTGGATGTGAGCGCTGTGTGTCCCTCCCAGTAATATAGGCTGGATGTGAGCTCTGTGTGTCTCTCCCAGTAATATAGGCTGTATGTGAGGTCTGTGTGTCTCTCCCAGTAATATAGGCTGGATGTGAGGTCTGTGTGTCTCTCCCAGTAATATAGGCTGGATGTGAGCTCTGTGTGTCCCTCCCAGTAATATAGGCTGGATGTGAGGTCTGTGTGTTTCTCCCAGTAATATAGACTGGATGTGAGGTCTGTCTGTCTCTCCCAGTAATATAACCTGGATGTGAGGTCTGTGTGTCTCTCCTACTAATATAGGCTGGATGTGAGCTCTGTGTGTCTCTCCCAGTAATATAGGCTGGATGTGAGGTCTGTGTGTCTCTTCTACTAATATAGGCTGGATGTGAGCTCTGTGTGTCTCTCCCAGTAATATAGGCTGGATGTGAGCTATGTGTGTCTCTCCCTGTAATATAGGCTGGATGTGAGCTCTGTGTGTCTCTCCCAGTAATATATTAAGGAATAACGTTTGGAACTCCATTCTATGTCTGAACTGGGTGCTCTGTGTGTCTCTCCCAGTAATATAGGCTGGATGTGAGGTCTGTGTGTCTCTTCTACTAATATAGGCTGGATGTGAGCTCTGTGTGTCTCTCCCAGTAATATAGGCTGGATGTGAGCTCTGTGTGTCTCTCCCAGTAATATAGGCTGGATGTGAGCTATGTGTGTCTCTCCCAGTAATATAGGCTGGATGTGAGCTATGTGTGCCCCTCCCAGTAATATAGGCTGGATGTGAGCTCTGTGTGTCTCTCCCAGTAATATAGGCTGGATGTGAGCTCTGTGTGTCTCCCAGTAATATAGTCTGGATGTGAGGTCTGTGTATCCCTCCCAGTAATATAGGCTGGATGTGAGCTCTGTGTGTCTCTCCCAGTAATATAGGCTGGATGTGAGCTCTGTGTCTCTCCCAGTAATATAGGCTGGATGTGAGGTCTGTGTGTCTCCCAGTAATATAGGCTGGATGTGAGGTCTGTGTGTCCCTCCCAGTAATATAGGCTGGATGTGAGCGCTGTGTGTCCCTCCCAGTAATATAGACTGGATGTGAGCTCTGTGTGTCTCTCCCAGTAATATAGGCTGGATGTGAGCTCTGTGTGTCTCTCCCAGTATTATAGGCTGGATGTGAGATCTGTGTGTCTCTCCCAGTAATATAGGCTGGATGTGAGCGCTGTGTGTCCCTCCCAGTAATATAGGCTGGATGTGAGCGCTGTGTGTCTCTCCCAGTAATATAGGCTGGATGTGAGCTCTGTGTGTCTCTCCAAGTAATATAGACTGGATGTGAGCTCTGTGTGTCCCTCCCAGTAATATAGGCTGGATGTGAGCTCTGTGTGTCTCTCCCAGTAATATAGGCTGGATGTGAGCTCTGTGTCCCTCCCAGTAATATAGGCTGGATGTGAGCTCTGTGTGTCTCTCCCAGTAATATAGGCTGGATGTGAGCTCTGTGTGTCTCCCAGTAATATAGGCTGGATGTGAGCTCTGTGTGTCTCTCCCAGTAATATAGGCTGGATGTGAGCTCTGTGTGTCTCTCCCAGTAATATAGGCTAGATGTGAGCTCTGTGTGTCTCTCCCAGTAATATAGGCTGGATGTGAGCGCTGTGTGTCTCTCCCAGTAATATAGGCTGGATGTGAGCTCTGTGTGTCTCTCCAAGTAATATAGACTGGATGTGAGCTCTGTGTGTCCCTCCCAGTAATATAGGCTGGATGTGAGCTCTGTGTGTCTCTCCCAGTAATATAGGCTGGATGTGAGCTCTGTGTCCCTCCCAGTAATATAGGCTGGATGTGAGCTCTGTGTGTCTCTCCCAGTAATATAGGCTGGATGTGAGCTCTGTGTGTCTCCCAGTAATATAGGCTGGATGTGAGCTCTGTGTGTCTCTCTCAGTAATATAGTCTGGATGTGAGGTCTATGTGTTTCTCCCAGTAATATAGACTGGATGTGAGGTCTGTGTGTCTCTCCCAGTAATATAGGCTGGATGTGAGGTCTGTGTGTCTCTCTCAGTAATATAGTCTGGATGTGAGGTCTATGTGTTTCTCCCAGTAATATAGACTGGATGTGAGGTCTGTGTGTCTCTCCCAGTAATATAGGCTGGATGTGAGGTCTGTGTGTCTCTCCTACTAATATAGGCTGGATGTGAGCTCTGTGTGTCTCTCCCAGTAATATAGGCTGGATGTGAGGTCTGTGTGTCTCTCCTACTAATATAGGCTGGATGTGAGCTCTGTGTGTCTCTCCCAGTAATATAGGCTGGATGTGAGCTATGTGTGTCTCTCCCAGTAATATAGGCTGGATGTGAGCTCTGTGTGTCTCTCCCAGTAATATAGGCTGGATGTGAGCTATGTGTGCCCCTCCCAGTAATATAGGCTGGATGTGAGCTCTGTGTGTCTCTCCCAGTAATATAGGCTGGATGTGAGCTCTGTGTGTCTCTCCCAGTAATATAGGCTGGATGTGAGCTCTGTGTGTCCGTCTTAGTAATATAGGCTGGATGTGAGCTCTGTGTGTCTCCCAGTAATATAGTCTGGATGTGAGCTCTGTGTATCCCTCCCAGTAATATAGGCTGGATGTGAGCTCTGTGTGTCTCTCCAAGTAATATAGACTGGATGTGAGCTCTGTGTGTCCCTCCCAGTAGTATAGGCTGGATGTGAGCTCTGTGTGTCTCTCCCAGTAATATAGGCTGGATGTGAGCTCTGTGTCCCTCCCAGTAATATAGGCTGGATGTGAGCTCTGTGTGTCTCTCCCAGTAATATAGGCTGGATGTGAGCTCTGTGTGTCTCTCCCAGTAATATAGGCTGGATGTGAGCGCTGTGTGTCCCTCCCAGTAATATAGGCTGGATGTGAGCTCTGTGTGTCTCTCCCAGTAATATAGGCTGTATGTGAGGTCTGTGTGTCTCTCCCAGTAATATAGGTTGGATGTGAGGTCTGTGTGTCTCTCCCAGTAATATAGGCTGGATGTGAGCTCTGTGTGTCCCTCCCAGTAATATAGGCTAGATGTGAGGTCTGTGTGTTTCTCCCAGTAATATAGACTGGATGTGAGGTCTGTCTGTCTCTCCCAGTAATATAACCTGGATGTGAGGTCTGTGTGTCTCTCCTACTAATATAGGCTGGATGTGAGCTCTGTGTGTCTCTCCCAGTAATATAGGCTGGATGTGAGGTCTGTGTGTCTCTTCTACTAATATAGGCTGGATGTGAGCTCTGTGTGTCTCTCCCAGTAATATAGGCTGGATGTGAGCTATGTGTGTCTCTCCCTGTAATATAGGCTGGATGTGAGCTCTGTGTGTCTCTCCCAGTAATATAGGCTGGATGTGAGCTATGTGTGCCCCTCCCAGTAATATAGGCTGGATGTGAGCTCTGTGTGTCTCTCCCAGTAATATAGGCTGGATGTGAGCTCTGTGTGTCTCCCAGTAATATAGTCTGGATGTGAGGTCTGTGTATCCCTCCCAGTAATATAGGCTGGATGTGAGCTCTGTGTGTCTCTCCCAGTAATATAGGCTGGATGTGAGCTCTGTGTCTCTCCCAGTAATATAGGCTGGATGTGAGGTCTGTGTGTCTCCCAGTAATATAGGCTGGATGTGAGGTCTGTGTGTCCCTCCCAGTAATATAGGCTGGATGTGAGCGCTGTGTGTCCCTCCCAGTAATATAGACTGGATGTGAGCTCTGTGTGTCTCTCCCAGTAATATAGGCTGGATGTGAGCTCTGTGTGTCTCTCCCAGTATTATAGGCTGGATGTGAGATCTGTGTGTCTCTCCCAGTAATATAGGCTGGATGTGAGCGCTGTGTGTCCCTCCCAGTAATATAGGCTGGATGTGAGCGCTGTGTGTCTCTCCCAGTAATATAGGCTGGATGTGAGCTCTGTGTGTCTCTCCAAGTAATATAGACTGGATGTGAGCTCTGTGTGTCCCTCACAGTAATATAGGCTGGATGTGAGCTCTGTGTGTCTCTCCCAGTAATATAGGCTGGATGTGAGCTCTGTGTCCCTCCCAGTAATATAGGCTGGATGTGAGCTCTGTGTGTCTCTCCCAGTAATATAGGCTGGATGTGAGCTCTGTGTGTCTCCCGGTAATATAGGCTGGATGTGAGCTCTGTGTGTCTCTCCCAGTAATATAGGCTGGATGTGAGCTCTGTGTGTCTCTCCCAGTAATATAGGCTAGATGTGAGCTCTGTGTGTCTCTCCCAGTAATATAGGCTGGATGTGAGCTCTGTGTGTCTCTCCCAGTAATATAGGCTGGATGTGAGCTCTGTGTGTCTCTCAGTAATATAGGCTGGATGTGAGGTCTGTGTGTCTCTCTCAGTAATATAGGCTGGATGTGAGGTCTGTGTGTCTCTCCCAGTAATATAGGCTGGATGTGAGGTCTGTGTGTCTCCCAGTAATATAGGCTGGATGTGAGGTCTGTGTGTTTCTCCCAGTAATATAGGCTGGATGTGAGCTCTGTGTGTCTCTCCCAGTAATATAGGCTGGATGTGAGCTCTGTGTGTATTCAGGGTTCTTCATTAGCTCATCTATAAGCACAGATTCTCTTCTCTCCATAAGACTTTAGATACTTTTCCCCCTCTCCACAGTAGTCTGTGTACAACTCCCACCCCTACTCCTGTTAATAGAGAAGGGAGCAGAAAGAACCAGCATAGCAGTAGTAGGATCTAGTATGTATTTGTAATAGTTCTGTAAAGGCACCCAGCTAGATAAGGATTTACAGATATTCTGCAGCAGCAATATATCAGAAAATGTTTAATTAAGACTATTTATGCTGCCGTTTAACCTTGCATTTTGGAAATAAGTTACCAATAAAAGCAAATTCTGCTTTATTAACGTTATTGGGGCTGAGCTGCAATACCACACACAACCTGCGGACAGGGGTGGCGCTATTTTGTCAAAATGCTACCATATTTTTAATATTTCGTACAACCCCTTTATTGCGACCCTTTGATATTTTATAGATCTGCTTTTCCATTACAAATCTATTGTCCCTTTAATAGTCACAACCCAACTGCAAAGCCGCTCTAATCCCACAAGACATTGGGGAAAACACTTCCTCTGTGTCTGAAGGTCATGGCCGTCAGCAGCTAGAACTCTGCTAAGATGACACTAACTTGCTTTGCAAGAATGCAGATGCTGGCACTGGTCGTGTAAGAGGGGAGCAGATGGCTGCGAGTCTGCATCAAAGCCGCTTACTGAAGCCTTTGGATTTTGGGCGCCAGTCAAATGTTTTCCGAGCTTTATCCTGGCGTCTGGAGGTAATTTATGATAAAGAAGAGGAAAAAAAAGTGCAAAATGCTTTTTAATGTTTAAAGATTAGAACAGGTGTTTCTCATAGCAACTAACAAGGCTATATTATCGGTTGCCATGCGGAATGTGCGGAATGTGCGGAATGTTCCTGCAGGAATTGCTTTGCACAGATTACACATGCTAATTTTGTGTGGGAACATTGCATTTCTACCAAATTACACAAAATCTGGTGTATGCAAGTGAAATAGAGGAGGAAACGGGCAGAGGAACGTGCAAAAAACAAGCGCAAGGATGCAGGAAAATCCAGTCTGATGGGCCCCGGTGCAGAGTTTGAGCCTGGGCCCCCGCTCGTCAGATCTATGTGTCGCGGGCGGCGGGGCGCTGCGCTCACCACGCTCGGGTCCGGCTGCTCTGCTGCTGCTGCTGCTCGGTGGTGGCTCGAGCGGTGGGCCGGATCCCGGGGACTCGAGCAGCGTTCCTCGCCCGTGAGTGTAAAGGGGATTGGTTTTGGGGATTGATTGTCCGTGACGCCACCCACGGTTGTGGTGAGGTTGTGACACCACCGCTGCTCTGGACGGGGGATCCCGGGAGCGGTGACAGGGAGCAGCTTGGATGTTGTTTTCTCCCCTCCGTGGGTAGGGGGATTGGTTGTCCCGGGGCCCGGGTGAGGGTTAGGGATGGCAGGCGGGTTACGGGGCCTGGTGAGGTGCAGGGTCGCGGGGGCAGCGCTGTGCCGCACGGCACGGTGGTACTCACTCAGCCAGTAATTCACACGGAGTCTCTGGTCAAACAAACGGCTGGATGGACGGGTCCCACAGGCGGCTGCGGTGTTTTTCCCCTGACCCCTGGTTGGTAGTGTAAGTCCTTTCCTTCACCTTCGTGTACGCTCCTCCTGTGCTCCGGTTTCCAGCTGGCTCCCCGGTTCGGTACCGGACGGGCCACTACCCTGTCCCGGCTACCTACGGTTCCACCAGACTGTCTTCCCGGCTCCTGCAGACGGCCACTATCGTCTGCCTGACTGGCTACACGAGGGACCTAGGCTCCAACCTAGGCCCCAGTCTGCGTCTGCCTCTCTGCAGACCTCCTCTCTCTTCCTCTGCCTGGACTTGTCTGAACTTGTTTCCTGCCTCAGGCCAGCTAGACTCCTCGGTGGGCATGCCTATCTGCTTAACTCCGCCCACCTGGTGTGTCTGTCTGAACCCGAGGGAAGAAATCAGGTCTCATTGGGGATGACTGCTGTGAACTGCTGGGTGTGTGTGTGTGTATTGTTACCTGTGGCCCCTGGCTTGTCCAGGGCGCCACATTCCCCCTTAGTAAAATGCAGACCGTCCGCGGGCTGCCCGTCCATCACCGGTTTTATTTTTCACGAACTGAAAAAGAATAAAACATTTTATTTATTTTTTTTAAACATTTTCACACATGCATTTTTTTTTTTTTTTTTACAACCTCCCTTACGGGAGGCATATCACCTCAACCGTTGCAACAACAATACACTTTTAATAATAATAACGGAACGGGTCCTTCAGTCACCCACCCAAACAACCTGGCCCTGATGCTGCCTCTAGAAAGTGGGCAGCACCCCTTGACCCCAGTCCAGGAACGGGCCCAGATTCGTTAACGGGATGGGTACTTCGCTGCCGTTGCGGCAGGGCGGACTGCCGGAGCCGTCGTCATCTCCGTCGCGGCCTGGCGGACTGCCGGGGCCGTCGCCATCTGCGGTGCGGCCGGGATGGAAGCCGGGACTGGTGGCAGGGCGGTGACGAAGGTAAGGCCTGGGGACCCCAGGTCTGGGCCCTCCCTCACAGATGCTGCGAGCTCCGCTACCGGTGACAGGGGTAACAGGTCGGTCGGGGCGTTGGCCGCGGGCACTGAGGTTTCAGCGGTGCCGGACGGACGGGACATCTCGTGCAGCGGTGCTCCAGGAACCAAATACTTGCAGAGTCCTGGCGTCCCTGCTTCCACAGCCGCGGCTCACATGCGGCTAGACGCCATCCGTCCCGTTTAGTCTTTTTCCGGCTCCTCCTCTACAGGGGCGGGGTTTCGGTTTTCGCGCCTCCACTACTCGGGAAGACGCTCGAGCGGGGATTTTTCGCGCTCAAAATGGCGGCTTCTCCAAATTTTCGGCCGGACACCTCCGGCGATCACAAGGCGCACCTCTACCAGACGGCAGAGCAGTAAGATCCTGTTCGTGACGCCAAGTTGTCGCGGGCGGAGGAGGGGACGCTGCGCTCTCCCACTGCTCGGGTCCGGGTGCTGCTGCTACTGCTGGTCGGTGGTGGCTCGAGCGGTGGGCCGGATCCCGGGGACTCGAGCGGCGTTCCTCGCCCGTGAGTGAAAAGGGGATTGGTTTTGGGGATTGATTGTCCGCGACGCCACCCACGGTTGTGGTGAGGTTGTGACACCACCGCTGCTCTGGACGGGGATCCCGGGAGCGGTGACAGGGAGCAGCTTGGATGTTGGCTCTCCCCTTCGTGGGTAGGGGGATTGGTTGGCCCGGGTGAGGGTTAGGGATGGCAGGCGGGTTACGGGGCCTGGTGAGGTGCAGGGTCGCGGGGGCAGCGCTGTGCCGCACGGCACGGTGGTACTCACTCAGGCAGTAATTCACACGGAGTCTCTGGTCAAACAAACGGCTGGATGGACGGGTCCCACAGGCGGCTGCAGTGTTTTTCCCCTGACCCCTGGTTGGTAGTGTAAGTCCTTTCCTGCCCCTTCGTGTACGCTCCTCCTGCGCTCCGGTTTCCAGCTGGCTCCCTGGTTCGGTACCGGACGGGCCACTACCCTGTCCCGGCTACCTACGGTTCCACCAAGACTGTCTTCCCGGCTCCTGCAGACGGCCACTATCGTCTGCCTCACTGGCTACACGAGGGACCTAGGCTCCAACCTAGGCCCCAGTCTGCGTCTGCCTCTCTGCAGACCTCCTCTCTCTTCCTCTGCCTGGACTTGTCTGAACTTGTTTCCTGCCTCAGGCCAGCTAGACTCCTCGGTGGGCGTGTCTATCTGCTTAACTCCGCCCACCTGGTGTGTCTGTCTGAACCCGAGGGAAGAAATCAGGTCTCACTGGGGATGACTGCTGTGAACTGCTGGGGGTGTGTGTGTGTGTATTGTTACCTGTGGCCCCTGGCTTGTCCAGGGCGCCACATATGGGCCATTGTAGTGTACCACCCCCGTGTGAGCAGCCGGGCTGCTCGGATCCAGATCCGCAGTGGTTCGAGGACCCGGGGGCCGTGCGGCCACTCAAAAATTAAAGGGGCTGTTTACATTGAGGTTTGTGTATAGCATTCGTGATGCCACCCGTGGTGTGTGGTAAGTGGAGTACCACCGCTGCAGTTGGGAGTACCCAGGGGCGATGGAGTGGGCAGCCAGGTGTGGGACCCCTCCACGGGTAGGGGGGATGCCCCATGCCTCAATGATGGTGGTTTGGGAGTGCCGTGGGGTGAAAAGGGGTCACGTATGTACTCACTCAGTCCAATCAGATGGCACCAACAACTGGGTAAACCAAAGTTCTGGACACTGCTGCCGCTGAGGGGAGCTTAGTTCGGGTCCCGTCGCTGATGGTGCTGCCGGATGATCTGTGACCTGCCTCCTGGCACTACTTTACTACTTGGTTGGTCCTGTTTGTGTAGAACTAATCAGATCCCGCTCCCCACTATGGCTGAGTGAGGGAGCTTGCTCTCAGGGTTCACGCTTGGGATTTCCTGGACCGTTTTAGTGGAACGTCCTATCCCCCTCGTTGCGCTAGTACCCCGATTCTGGAGCATATGGAGAGCAGATCTTGAAGGCTCCGTCCTCGTCGGGTCAATTGTCCGGTTGCCTGAAGCTACTCCCTGACCTAGGGTCCAGGTACCCCGTCGTGTCCTGGTCCCAGCCGGGTGATGGTGCAAGGCCGGCTGTCCTCCTCGACAGTTCCGTGCCACTTGCCACGATATCCTGCGACCGGGGGTCCAGCTCCTTCTAGGCCCAGACCACCGTCTGCCACCTAGGTCTCAACTCCGGAGCCCTGCTCCTGACCTCCTCTCTCCTTCACTTCCAAACTCTTTCTCCCTACTCAAGGGAGAAAGAGCAAGAGACATAAAATCACTTTTTAGGATGTATTCTTTGGGTATATTGAGCTATCTTGTCACCATGGCCGCTTTCAATTCGGGCAGGTTTTATTTTTGCAAAATTACAAATAAAATTGTGTTTGCAAGTGATGCCGAGGCCACGCAAGTGTGCAAGGGACAAGTGCAAGGTATAATGAGTGTAATGAGATATTTGGATGAAGACATTTTTTGTAAATTTAAGGATATGAGTTGCTCAGAGAAGGTTGATTTGAAGTTTTTGGGCCCCATGACAACCATGACGTGTTTTTCCCAGTTCCAGTCTCCTCTTATGGGGCAGAGAAACCTTTCAGCCCCCACACCAAGGTCATGGATGCCATCCCCTGCCTTCAATATAGTGCCGCCAACCCCAGTGTTAGTCATATATTGCACACATAATTGAAAAATAATACCGCCATAACGTTAACATAAAACTGCAATACAGTGATAAAAAATGCCATATGAAATGTGCAGTTTGCACATTATACAGTCATATATTGCACACATAATTGAAAAATAATACCGCTACATGGTGCAGGTATAGAAACCATACAGTGATCAGGTGTTTATATGATGATTGTGGCACAAGCCCCAGCAATTTGCCCCTTTTCCCCGCTCTGTAATGCCGCGCTGTCAGCTGCACTTAGCCGTCTATAGATCCTAGGAAAAAGTGAGCAAAAATTAGACGTGGAAAAATGACGCCGGTGAAAACACTGCGGTAACCGCCATCTGTACTATCCCATAAATGCGCTATCTGGGATGGATGCCAACGCGAAGGGTCGGCCATGCTTCTGCCAGACACGGGATTGATCTTGGCCTCCAGCCAACAGCGATGGGAGATAGTGGATCTCTCCAGCTACGGTATATATTTAATGGTGGAAAGTGGCTGCTGGACGGACGAGATTGCTGCCCCTCGGGCCAGTGTACAGGGTATACGGCCTCCGATGATGCACATGTGTGCATTTTCAGTTGCTCTGCTTGCTGTCAGCAAATTGAGATGTTCTTATTTTCATCCAAAGGGCTGAGATATAGCTGTATAATGGCTCCGTAAAAGCTGTATAGAGCCATATTACACATAGCCCCAGCACAAGACATGTAGAGTAAGCACCGATACACTGTAACGATCTGCGCCGCTGTGTAATCTAACTGTAATCATGCTGTTCTTATTCACACATAGCAGCTTTTTCTACTTTGTTTTCCACACATTATTTTTAAGGCTACGTTCCCACAATGAGATTTTGGGGATTTTCGATGCTGCAGAATTTTTGCATCTATTAAATTAAGCTACCTGGGTTTTTCATTTTGTTTTTTTTTTATCCTGTTTTTATTTCGTTTTTATTGCATTCTTTATCATGTTTTTATTGCGTTTTTTTATCATGTTGTTATTGCTTTTTTTATTGCTTTTTTTATAGTGTTTTTATTATGTTTTGTTATCATGTCTTTATTGCTTTTTATCTTGTTTTATTGCATTTTTTTATCGTATTTTTAGGCTAGGTTCACACACTGCGTTTTTTTGCGGCAAAAAACGCACAAAAACGCACCCGTGTCAAAAAAACGCGGCAAAAAACGCACTCATTTTTGCCGCGATTTGGTGCGTTTTTTGCTGCATTTTGCTGCGTTTTTGCTCACCGCGTCTTTATGCATTTTATATCAGTGAACAAAAAAAAAAGGTCTGATGTCATTTCCTTCTTCAATATGTTCTTCATTCTCCACTAGTGTATGCAGGAGAGCAGACAGCTGCAGAACTACAAGGCTCAGCATACTCCATCCAATAGTGTATGCAGGAGAGCAGACAGCAGCTGCAGAACTACAAGGCTCAGCATCCTCCATCCAGGACTGTATGCTGGAGGGAAAGTCAGGGGGAGCAGACCTACAAGGCTCAGCATCCTCCATCCAATAGTGTATGCAGGAGAGCAGACAGCAGCTGTCGAACTACAAGGCTCAGCATCCTCCTTCCAGGACTGTATGCAGGATTTCTTTGCCCCCTCAAACAAAAAAAATGACATGGGCTTTGCCATATTTTTGTATGCTAGCCAGGTACAGCAGGCAGCTACGGGCTGCTCCCAACCCCCAGCTGCCTATTTGTACCCGCCTGGAAGCAAAAGTATAGAGAGGCCCTTTTTTTTAATTATTTCATGAATTTCATGAAATATTAAAAAAAAAAAATGACGTTAGCTTCGCCTAATTTTTGTGTCCAGCCGGGTACAACTAGGCAGCTGGGGATTGGAATCCACAGTGCAGGGTGCCCATGCTTTCTGGGCACCCCCGCTGCGAATTGCAGTCCGCAGCCACCCCAGACAATGGCGCTTTCATAGCAGCGCCATCTTCTGGCGCTGTATCCAACTCTTCCAGCTGCCCTGATGCCGGGTGGCTCACTGGGTAATAATGGGGTTAGGGCTAGCTGTATATTATCAACTGGCCCTAAGCCCGAAATTCATGGTGTCACGCCAATATTAGACATGGCCACCATGAATTTCTAGTAAAGATAAAAAAAACCACAACACACAGAAAAATATTTTTATTAGAAATAAAACACAACACAATTAGTGACTCCATCTTATTGAAATAAAGCACCCCCCTCCGCAGTAATCCTGGGTCAAGGGTCCCGCGCCGTCCAATCCGGATCCAATATCATCAGATCGGTTTGCTGGAAGGCAAAGCGATCAGATGATGTGTCAGGTTCAAGGACGTGAATCACATCACACATCAGCTGAATGTATAAAAGCCGATTATTATACAATCAGATGATGCATCGGTGTAAAAAAAAAAAAATAAAAAAAAATACTCACTTATGTGCTGATTACCGGCAGCTCCTGGAGGAGTCTGATCCCGTCCCATTGCTGCAGGAGCTGCCGGTAATCAGGGATGAAGTCTCCTGACGCATCCGCTGATAGGTTAAACCGGCCGGCCGCTGGCGTCAGCCCGAGACTTACGATCAGCTGATGCGTCAGGTGATTGCATCAGGTGATCCATCGCCAGGTCCTGCATCCTGCAGGCATACGTACCCGGGGAGACTGCACACACCCGAAGCGGCGGTACCGGGAGGAGGAGCTGGGAGCGGGCATGGCACCGGGAGTCTACAGACAGGTGAGTATGACTTTTTTTTTTTTACTGTTCACTTTTGATTTCGCAGCTGCCTCCACCTCCCGCCCAGACATGACGCCGCACGGCAGCATACATGCACAGGACTGGAGGTGGAAGCGGCGGTGACGGTACCGGGAGGATTCACGCTTCTGTATTTACTGACAGAAGGAATCCTCTTCCTGTACATGTCACTTTACTACCCACCTCCTGCGTTTATAGCTGCGTTTTTAGTCTTAGAAACGCACCAAAACGCACAAAACGCAGCTATTTGCGTTTCTCATTGCGTCTTTCAACATTCCATTGCACTCAATGGATGAAAAACGCAGTGAAAAACGCGGGAATAATTGACATGCTGCGTTTTTGTGGCACCACAAAAACGCAGCTGAAAAAAAACGCTGTGTGCAGGCAGCAAAAATGAAAACTCATAGACTTTGCTGGGGAAGCAAAGTCATGCAGTTTTCTGAGCAAAAACGCACTCGAAAACTGTGCAAAAACGCAGCGAAAAACGCACTGTGTGAACTTACCCTTATTGTGTTTTTGTCATGTTTTTATTGCGTTTTTTATCATGTTTGTATTGTTTTTTATAATGTTTTTATTGTTGTTTTTTTATTGCATTTTTATCACATTTTTATTGCATTTTTATCACGTTTTTATTGCATTTTTATCGTGTTTTTATTTAGTTTTTTATCGTGATTTTATTATGTTTTTTTATCCTGTTTTTATTGCATTCTTTGTCATGTTTTTATTGTGTTTTTTTATCATATTGTTATTGCGTTTTTTATTGCATTTTTTATCGTGTTTTTATTATGTTTTGTAAGGGTATGTGCGCACGTTGCTTTTTACCTGCTTTTTACCTGCTTTTTTGCTGCTTTTTCTTCTGCGCTGTTTAATGCCAAAATGGATGTGTTCTTCTATTCAAGCAAAGTCTATGGGAATTTGGGTTTCTTGTTCACACTATGTTGTTCAAAATGCTGCCTTTTTGTGGCAGAACTTTGGTCAAAAACTCAGCTTTGCAGTGCAAAACCCAAATGGCAAAAACAATTGACATGTTGCTTCTTTGAAAAGCTTAGTTTTTGACCAAAGTTCTGCCACAAAAAGGCAGCATTTTGAACAACATAGTGTGAACAAGAAACCCAAATTCCCATAGACTTTGCTTGAATAGAAGAACACATCCATTTTGGCATTAAACAGCGCAGAAGAAAAAGCAGCAAAAAAGCAGGTAAAAAGCAGGTAAAAAGCAACGTGCGCACATACCCTTATCAAGTCTTTATTGCTTTTTATCTTGTTTTATTGCATTTTTTATCGTATTTTTATTGTGTTTTTATCATGTTTTTATTCCCTTTTTTATCGTGTTTGTATTGTTTTTTATAATGTTTTTTATTGTTGGTTTTTTATTGCATTTTTATCACATTTTCATTGCATTTTTATCATGTTTTTATTTAGTTTTTTATCCTGATTTTATTATGTTTGTTTATTCTGTTTTTATTGTTTTTTTATCGTGTTTTTATTGCGTTTTTTATTGTTTTATTGCGTTTTTTATTGTTT
The DNA here is from genome assembly GCF_048569485.1 of Anomaloglossus baeobatrachus. Classification (NCBI taxonomy): domain Eukaryota; kingdom Metazoa; phylum Chordata; class Amphibia; order Anura; family Aromobatidae; genus Anomaloglossus; species Anomaloglossus baeobatrachus. The sequence continues at coordinate 23,542,360 of NC_134357.1, forward strand.
TATTGCGTTTCTTATTGTTTTATTGCGTTTCTTTATTGTGTTTTTATTGCGTTTTTTTTGTGTTTTATAGTGTTTTTATTGTTTTTCCATTTTATTTTTATTTTTTTTACATCACGTTTTATTGTGCTTTTTTATTTTTTTATCATGTTTTTGATGCTGTGGGTTTTTTTTTATACTTCCTGGTATTTGACTCTGACAAATATTTATTGACATTCTCAGGTGCAAATTACAAGCATTTTTTATGCTTTTCAGTAGCATTTTTTTGTGCATTTGTCATGTGGTTTGTTTTTTTGCAACTTAGTCTCCTTGATGCAAAAAAAAAAAAAAACAAAGTAAAAAGAAAATTACTTGACACATTGCATATAAAAAAAAACAAGTGGCATCGTGAGTCAAAAAAAACTAAGAATTCAATGTAACGGTCTGAAATGAGTTTAGAGTTTCGATGTGATATTAATAAAGGGCTCTGAGCAAATGCAGCGGGTGTAATAAGTATTGAACACGTCACCGATTTGATACGTTTATTTATTTCTAAAGGTGCTATTGATATAAATTTCTCACCAGATGTCAGTAACAACTCATCCAAGAAACGCAAGCAAAGAAATCAAACCATAGATGTCCATAGATTAAGTTAAGTGTAATAATGAGAAATGACTCAGGGAAAAAGTATTGAACACATTACTGAAATATATTTAATATTCCATACAAAAGCCTGTGTTGGTGATGAAGCCTCCAGGCGCCTCCTGTATGGAGACACTCGTCGCCTGCATTGCTCAGGTGGATTTTGGTCCCTTCTTCCGCACACACTCCTCACATGCTGCAGGTCCCTGCTGCTTCTATGATCTCTGAGCTTTAGTTCCTTCCAGACATTTTCTATTGGCTTCAGGTCTGGTGATCGGCTCGGTCATTCTAGCAGATTTATTTTATTTTCCTGAAACCAGTTGAGAGTCTCCTTGGCCGTGTGTTTTGGGTCATTGTCTTTCTGAAATGTCCACCCTCATCATCTTGGTAGATGGCAGCAGATTTTTCTCAGGAATGTCTCGGTACATTTATCTATTCATCCCTCCTTCAATTATATGAAGTTTGACAGCGTCGTCTGCTGAAAACCAGCCCCACATCATGATGTTCCCACCTCCACACGTCACTGTTGGTGCTTTTGCAGTGATTTGCCTTTTGGCCTCCAAACATGGTGTGTATTATGGCCTCCAAAAAGTTCAATTTTGCTCTCATATGACCAGACTATATTCTCCAGTATTTCACAGACTTGTATAAATGTTGTTGAGCGAACTTTAAACGCTCTTGAACCTGCTCTTTGTTCAGTAATGGAGTCTTGCATGTTGAGCGTGCTTACAGGAGCATGCATACAGGCCATGGAGGGGGAGTGCATCACTTATTGTTTTCATTGAAACAATTGTACCTGCTATTTCCAGGTCTTTCTGTAGTTCTCCACAGCTAGTCCTTGGCTCTTGGACAACTCTTCTGATAATTCTATTCACTCCTCTTTCTGAAATGTTGCAGGGAGCACCTGATTGTGACCGATTTATGGTGAAATGATGTTCTTTCCACTTCCAGATTATGGCCCCAACAGTGTTCACTGGAATCTTCAGTAGTTTATAAATTTCTCTGTAATCAATGCCATCAATATATTTTGCAAAAACAAGGTTGTGAAATTCTTGAGACAGCTCACTAGTTTTACCCATCATGAGATGTTTCTTGTGTGGTACCTTGTTAATAAGACACCTTTTCATAGGACATCAGTTGAACCAGCTGATATTATTTTTTCACTAAGTGGCAGGATTGCTTTCTAATTATTGATAGATTTCAGCTGGTATTATCACTGAATCCACTTGCCCAGGATCCTACACAGCCTCTGTGTTGCCGATGTTTGGACAATCCTGAATCTTAAGGATTAGCTTCATCTTGTACTAATTACAGATTATCAATTGCTTCTAGGTAACAAACACAAACCATGGATGGAAGCGCAGTACCAGGGGATCATCATGGAGAATGATAACACAGTCTTACTCAACCCACCTCTCTTCGCCCTGGATAAAGATGCTCCGCTGAGATACGCAGGTACTGGTCCAATTAATGGCTGGATGTATCGCCTATTACAGTGGTCTCCAACAGGGGTCCCTGTAGCTCTTCTAAACTATAACTCCCATCATGGTGGCTATCAGCTAGGAGGGCCAAAAGTTGGACATAACTGATCCATGAAGTTAATTGTCTTCCTTTTCGCAGGTGAAATCTGTGGGTTCCGGATTCATGGAGCTGGAACGCCCTTTGAAGCTGTTGTTCTAGATCGGACGACAGGTGAAGGTCTGATCCGAGCCAAGGGTCCGGTGGACTGCGAGGCCCAGAGGGAGCACACCTTCACCATCCAGGCACACGACTGCGGAGAGGGACCAGACGGGAGCAACAGCAAGAAATCTCACAAGTGAGCGAATGTTCTTGCGAACCAAGAGTGGACCGATGTATAGGTCTTCTGGAGGCCTCCTAAAAAGGTCCTCGTAATGTCCATTAATAGACATATTGGTTTCACTCTTGGGCTTTTTTGAGTTTTTGGAGCAGAAACTGAGCGGAAACTGTCCAAATCCTACACAAACATTGTCTTTTTGCTGAGATTTTGAGAAATACCTGAGGAGAACCTTCAAGTTTTTGAGGAGTTTTACATTTTTGAGGAGTATTCGAATAGTTTCCATTCAGTTCCCTCTCAATCCTCCTAAAGAAATCCTTGGTGTGCACATGGCCATTTTCTGCTCCGAAAACGCAAAAAAAAAGACTCTGGATATTTATAGCTGTAGGGCTAGGACACACGGCGAGTAAAATGGTCCGAGTGGAATGCGATTAAAAAATGGCATTCCACCTGGACCCATGTTACTCTATGGGGCCCTAATCGGGCCAAGAAAACAGTCGAAGCATGCTGTGGCTGGAATCCGATCCGTATTCACTTGAACTCATACAAGTCTATGGGTGCGAGTGAAAAATCACACTGCACTCGGATGACACCGGAGTGCAGTGCGATAATCGCATCAGCTGGCAATGAAGGAGATAGGAAGATAAATCCCTCCCTCTCCTCCGCAAAAGTGATCTGATCACAGCATTGGATCACAGTGGCATGACACTCGGCTTACACTCGCAGAAGAGCGGTAGTCGGGGGTCATTAACATATCGCCTCCGATGCCATATGCTCGTCTGGCCCCAGCCGTAAAGAAAAAGGGTATGTGCACATGGAGATTAGTAGCGCAGGTTCTTTCCAAAATCGTCCACAAAAACTCTTGTAAAACTGTTCTTTTTCAGGAGTTTTTGACCTAATGAGGTTTTTCGGAAACAAGAACCCCAAAATTACATTTTTTTGGTCTCCTCAATATCACAAAAAAGGCTGTAACAAGGGATCAAAATATCATATTTATCCAAAAATGGTATTAATAAAAATGTATTCTCTCCCTGCAAAAAATAAGCCATGACTCAGCAATATCGACCGAAAAATTAAAATGTTACGGGTCTTGGAAAATGGCAATACAACCCCCAAATTTCGTTTTGCAAACTTTTCATTGGTAAAATAATAAAAAAAACCTGTACATGTTTGGTGTCGCTGGAATCGTATTGATGAGGAGAAGCTTATTGTGAGGTCATTTTTATCCCAAAATATACACCGTAAGCAAATTCCCCAAAAAACATGTCAGAATGAGTTTTTTTCACAATTTCTCCCCCTTTGGAATTGTTTTCCCGGTTTCCAGTACACTATGTGGTAAAATGAATAGTGTCATTCAAAAGTACAACTCGTCCCACAAACAAACAAGCCCTCATATGTCTGTGTAGAGAAAAGAAACAAAAAAGTCACTAGCATCTCTGACTGTTTCCTCCTTCTTCATTGTCCACCATAGAGCCACCGTTCATGTCCGAGTCAATGACGTCAATGAGTTTGCCCCTGTTTTTGGAGAACGGGTCTTCAGAGCTTCAGTCACCGAGGGTCGTATGTATGAACGGGTCCTCCGAGTGCAGGCGTGGGACCAGGACTGCTCTCCTCAGTACAGCCAGGTCTGCTTCTACCAGATCCTCACCCCCAACGTGCCCTTCACAATCGACAACGACGGTAAGTCAGACCCAACAGTCTACTCATCGGTATAATGGATTGTTCCCTGTTATCAGCCAGTTCAGGCATCTGAATTACATAGACAGATTTACCTTGCAGGAGTCTGAGAAAGCCGACTGACATCCCCTTTAATTGCCACCATATTAATTAATTGTCATCATGAAACTGAATTTTTGACTTTTATCTTTGTACTAGATGTATTACCCGACGTTTCCCGCGATAGTAACTAACTTCGTTAGCAAAAAATTATTTTGCACATAAAAGTCTGTGTGTGTCTTCCTGTGTGTGTCTCTTCCCGTGTGTGCATCTTTCGGTGTGTGTATCTTTCTGTGTATGTGTGTGTGTGTGTCTTTCTTTTTGTGTCTCTTTGTGTGTGTGTCTCTTTCTGTGTGTCTCTTTCTGTGCGTGTGTGTTTGTTTCTGTGTGTCTTTCAGTGTGTGTGTATCTTTCTGTCTATGTGTCTCTTTCTGTCTATGTGTCTTTTGCTGTTTGTGTCTTTCTGTGTCTCTTTATGTGTGTGTCTTTCAGTCTTTGTATATTTTTCTGTGTATGTGTCTCTTTCAGTCTATGTGTCTCTTTTGGTCTATGTGTCTTTTTGTGTGTGTGTCTTTTTCTGTGTGTCTTTCAGTGTTTGTATATTTTTCTGTGTATGTGTCTTTTTCGGTCTATGTGTCTTTTTCGGTCTATGTGTCTTTTTCGGTCTATGTGTCTCTTTCGGTCTATGTGTCTCTTTTGGTCTATGTGTCTCTTTCGGTCTATGTGTCTCTTTTGGTCTAGGTGTCTTTTCTGTGTGTGTCTTTTTCTGTGTCTCTTTCTGTGTGTGTGTCTTTTTCTGTGTGTGTCTTTCAGTGTTTGTATATCTTTCTGTCTATGTATCTCTTTCTGTCTACTGTATGTGTCTCTTTCTGTGTGTGTCATTTTCTGTGTGTGTGTGTCTCTCTGTGTGTCTCTTTCTCTGTCCATAACAGAAGTCTTTAATAACAGATCCGTTCCCAGCTCCATTTACTTTAATGTTAGCAGGTTTTTTGGCTGTAAAGCGCAGGGTTAAATTTCCCCTCAAAACATAGTCTATGACGTTCCCTGAGTCAAATGAAGTGGCTGTGAAAAATGTTGTGATTGTAAATGTGACGGTGTGGATTCCTTTAGCGGACACACACACACACACACACACACACACACACACACACACACACATACACATACACACACATACATACATATACACACACACACACACACACATACACACACATACATACATACATACACACATACATACACACACACACACACACACATACCTACACACACACATACATACATACATACATACAGACACGCACATACATACAGGCACACACACACACACACACACATACAGTGCCTACAAGTAGTATTCAACCCCCTGCAGATTTAGCAGGTTTACACATTCGGAATAACTTGGCATTGTGACATTTGGACTGTAGATCAGCCTGGAAGTGTGAAATGCAGCAAAAAAGAATGTTATTTCTTTTTATTTTTTCTTTTTTAAATTGTGAAAAGTTTATTCAGAGGGTCATTTATTATTCAACCCCTCAAACCACCAGAATTCTGTTTGGTTCCCCTAAAGTATTAAGAAGTATTTCAGGCACAAAGAACAATGAGCTTCACATGTTTGGATTAATTATCTCTTTTTCCAGCCTTTTCTGACTAATTAAGACCCTCCCCAAACTTGTGAACAGCACTCATACATTGTCAACATGGGAAAGACAAAGGAGCATTCCAAGGCCATCAGAGACAAGATCGTGGAGGGTCACAAGGCTGGCAAGGGGTACAAAACCCTTTCCAAGGAGTTGGGCCTACCTGTCTCCACTGTTGGGAGCATCATCCGGAAGTGGAAGGCTTATGGAACTACTGTTAGCCTTCCACGGCCTGGACAGCCTTTGAAAGTTTCCACCCGTGCCGGGGCTAGGCTTGTCCGAAGAGTCAAGGCTAACCCAAGGACAACAAGGAAGGAGCTCCGGGAAGATCTCATGGCAGTGGGGACATTGGTTTCAGTCAATACCATAAGTAACATACTCCACCGCAATGGTCTCCGTTCCAGACGAGCCCGTAAGGTACCTTTACTTTCAAAGCGTCATGTCAAGGCTCGTCTACAGTTTGCTCATGATCACTTGGAGGACTCTGAGACAGACTGGTTCAAGGTTCTCTGGTCTGATGAGACCAAGATCGAGATCTTTAGTGCCAACCACACACGTGACGTTTGGAGACTGGATGGCACTGCATACGACCCCAAGAATACCATCCCTACAGTCAAGCATGGTGGTGGCAGCATCATGCTGTGGGGCTGTTTCTCAGCCAAGGGGCCTGGCCATCTGGTCCGCATCCACGGGAAGATGGATAGCACGGCCTACCTGGAGATTTTGGCCAAGAACCTCCGCTCCTCCATCAAGGATCTTAAGATGGGTCGTCATGTCATCTTCCAACAAGACAACGACCCAAAGCACACAGCCAAGAAAACCAAGGCCTGGTTCAAGAGGGAAAAAATCAAGGTGTTGCAGTGGCCTAGTCAGTCTCCTGACCTTAACCCAATTGAAAACTTGTGGAAGGAGCTCAAGATTAAAGTCCACATGAGACACCCAAAGAACCTAGATAACTTGGAGAAGATCTGCATGGAGGAGTGGGCCAAGATAACTCCAGAGACTTGTGCCGGCCTCATCAGGTCTTATAAAAAACTATTATTAGCTGTAATTGCAAACAAGGGTTATTCCACAAAATATTAAACCTAGGGATTGAATAATAATTGACCCACACTTTTATGTTGAAAATTTATTAAAATTTAACTGAGCAACATAACTTGTTGGTTTGTAAGATTTATGCATCTGTTAATAAATCCTGCTCTTGTTTGAAGTTTGCAGGCTCTAACTTATTTGCATCCTATCAAACCTGCTAAATCTGCAGGGGGTTGAATACTACTTGTAGGCACTGTATATATATATCTGCAGGGGGTTGAATACTACTTGTGGGCACTGTATATATATATCTGCAGGGGGTTGAATACTACTTGTAGGCACTGTACATACAGGCATACATATACACACACACACATACATACAAACACATACACACATACATAGACACATAGATACATACAGACACACACACACATACAGTACATACATACAAACACTCAACTTTATATATTAGATTAATTGATTCTTATGGATTGCTTACATTGTATCTTGGCAGGTTACATAAAGAATACGCAGCCTCTGCAGGCCAGTGGGGAGCGCCTGATCAGATTTACGGTCACGGCGTATGACTGCGGGAAGAAGCGAGCCGTGGAGGACGCCGAAGTGGAGATCCAAGTGAAGCCCACCTGCAAACCCAGCTGGAGAGGTAACCACAACATCCCCATGAGTGCAAAAAATGTGCAATTTCCTAATTTACTTGTTCCTTCCATTGCGTGTCCATATCTCTGCTTGCTGTCAGTATATTTAATCCTTTTTTATTTATCCTAATCATGTCCAAGTTGCACGGGTGCACGGCTCCTTACAGGAGAGAGATCTGACACCCTGGGAATGAGCTGTGCATGGACGGGGCATGGGCGGGACAGGTGCACGTCAGCAAAGCAAGCAGAGGTCTTGAAATTAGTGAGAGCCTGATCTGCAAAGTGTATTGAGCTTTTTGTTTTATGTCCTATAATAAGAGCTCCAGGATTTGTAGATCATGTTGGTAGCATGGAGCCCTCTCCCCATAAACACCTTGTTGTTGTGGACGTGGTTTGGGGCGTTAGATGCTGATTTTCGGGATTACATACCCAGGATGACAAACTGTTATGAGGGCGCAGAATACAAAAGCAACACTGATTGTAGATGCCCAGAACAATGGTGCATTGACTGATGGAGAACAATGATGCCCTGATACACGAGCTCCTGGCACAATGGCGCGCTCGTAGGTCGCCAGGAGATTCTATTATTAACCCAAAATGGGCCCTATCCAAAAATTCTATTACAATTCATTTTTAATACTTTTTTCCCCCTTTTCGTAGACCTTTTTTAGTAACATTTTGGGGGTTTAAGCTAATATAGGCTACAATTTGCCTCCATGGATAATCCGCTGCACAGTCTGGATTCATGTTAAATATAGGGACCCCCATACAGCAGTATGAAAAATCATGCTGGGCAAAATCTAGCCCAGATTGGTCAATGAGACCATTGCACAGACTCAAAATAACATATATAAGCAAAAGAACAAGAGTCAAAAGGTGCCAAAAAGTGAATATAATTTTATTATTACAATCATAGATGTGCAACCAGCAAAAAAGAAGATAAAAACACAGAGGGATGTGAGAAGACATAAACAGGACCGCCAGATGGATGGTATTTGGAGATGACCAATTACATGAATAAAACATACAGGGGAAATGTCAGAGCAAATATTACAGTAAGCGCCCGCTTACTTCCGCGTGCGTCACATCCTCGGGTGACACACACACACGTCAGCGGCGTCATGTTGCCGCGCTCTCGCGGGAGCGGGATGACGCATCCCCGCTCTTGCACGTGCGCGTTGGCGCCCGACGGCTGGCCTGCCTCCATCATGACGCCGCTGATGTGTGTGCGCGTCACCCAAGGATGTGACGCACGCGGAAGTAAGCGGGCGCTTCACAGTATAAACCACTAGGCTATAACGAGCATGTCGCTGCCTTCTCCCTCCCCGAGGAAGCTGGACTTGAGCACGGGCTCAAAGAGGCGAAACGTACGTTGGTGGGGTATGGGGGAGCCTTTTTTCTGCATATTCAGGACTATGCACTGGCCACTTTAGATCCACTGGCCACTTTACTTTGTACATACTTTTCTATTTAAGTGATTTGACCAGATCTTGCTTATGTATTGGGGGTGTCTGACCGGGCTATTCATATGTATTTATGCACATGCACTTTATATGTATTGTCCCTGTAATATTTGCTCTGACATTTCCCCTGTATGTTTTATTCATGTAATTGGTCATCTCCAAATACCATTCATATGGCGGTCCTGTTTATGTCTTCTCACATCCCTCTGTGTTTTTATCTTCTTTTTTGCTGGTTGCATATCTATGATTGTAATAATAAAATTATATTCACTTTTTGGCACCTTTTGACTCTTGTTCTCTTGCTTATATAACAGTCTGGATTCAGGCATCGCGAGGGCAAGACGATGTCAACCGGGAAGAGACAGTAATGTTTTTGAAGGCTTCACTAAAAATATTCAGACCCCTTACATTAATCCTTTCCCTATATCCATAATACACGTTGGGCGCGTGTTGTGTGCACACCGTATACAGCTGCGTTATACAGCCGGCGTCTGCGTCTAACAGAAGCATTGACAGCTATCTCTGATCTACACTGTAAATGTGTATGGGTCTCTTTCTGTGCGTTTGTCTCTTTCTGTGTGTGTCTTTCTGTGTGTGTCTTTCTGTGTATGTGTCTCTTTCTGTGTGTCTCTCTCTGTGTATGTGTCTTTCTGTGTGTGGGTCTCTTTCTGTGCAAGTCTCTTTCTGTGTATGTGTCTCTTTCTGTGTATGTGTCTCTTTCTATGCGTGTCTCACTCTGTGTGTGTGTCTCTTTCTTTCTGTGTCTCTTTCTGTGCGTGTCTCTCTGTGTGTGTGTCTCTTTCTGTGTGTGTGTCTCTTTCTGTGTGTGTGTATGTCTCTTTGTGTGTCTCTTTCTCTATCCATAATAGGAGTCTATAATAACAGATCCGTTACCAGCTCCATTGACTTTAATGTAAGCAGGTTTTTTGGCAAATAACTGTAAAGATTGGGGTTACATTTTCCCACTTAATTTAACCACTTAAATACTACTGTCAGTCTTTAACAATGGTATTTAAGTGGCGCGATTCCAATGGAGTGTCCATCAGCCCCTTGCAATTGGGCAATGGGTCAACATGACAGCAGGGGGCTGAGACTCATAGTTTCACTAGATACTAAAAAAAACAAGACCTCACACGGTTCCATTGGCAGAAGAATAAAAACGTTATGGGTCTCAGAATATGGTGACACAAACCAAAACATTTTTTCAGTGTTCTGATTTTTTTAACCACTAAAATATGAAAAAGTCAGGTGTGGTATTAACATAAACATAACCCCGCCCAGAAAAACAAAAAACCCCGAACCAATGGAAGAATTGCCTTTGCTGTCAGGGCATGCTGAGAGTTGTAGTTTAGCAACAGGTCCAAGATAGGAGTTTATGGAGTAGACATACAGGACACACAGGGCAGTAGCCCAGTCTTATGGTTTAATGGTTCCCAATTAGTGGAGGTTCCTCGTGGGCGGTACCAGGAGAGGAGGAGCTGCTGATCACATGACTCTCTCTTTCTGACTGATATATGTAAGAGCCAGCAGAGGGAGGGGTGGGAAGGAGGAAGAGGTGGGCTGTGTAACACTGTGTTGAATGGTAAGTGCATAGGATAGGGCTCTACAGTGGTGTAGCTTTAGGGCCCAGCAGCCTAATGTGCCCTCTGTCACATAAAAAATAAACCTTCGGTATTATAACTATTGTAGTTGTAGTTTCGCACAGACGCTTATGGTGTAGACATATAATAACTGCACTCATACAGGACACACAGGACAGTAGCCCGGTCTTTTGGTTTTGTGGTTTCTAATGAGTGGAAGGTCCTCTTGGGCGATACCTGCAGGCGGCAGAGCACTGATTAACTGAATTCTCTCCTTCTGGATGAAATATGCAAGGGACAACAGAGGGAAGGGTGGAAAGGCGGAGGATGTGCTGCTGTGTAACACTGTGCTGAATGGACAGTGCATAGGATAGTATCATGACTCGCTTTGTTTCCCTGTCCAAATGCTGATGGTTTCTGTTGTCTGTTTTTCCTTCTTGTTTTGTTTTTCCTTCTTAGTTTGATTTTCCTTCTTAGTTTTTTTTCTTTTCTTAGTTTGTTTATCCTTCTTGGTTTGTTTTTCCTTCTTGGTTTGTTTTTCCTTCTTGGTTTGTTTATTCTTCTTGGTTTGTTTATTCTTCTTGGTTTGTTTTTCCTTCTTGGTTTGTTTATTCTTTTTGGTTTGTTTTTCCTTCTTGGTTTGTTTATTCTTCTTGGTTTGTTTTTCCTTCTTGGTTTGTTTATTCTTCTTGGTTTGTTTTTCCTCCTTGGTTTGTTTTTCCTTCTTGGTTTGTTTTTCCTTCTTGGTTTATTTTTCCTCCTTGGTTTGTTTATTCTTCTTGGTTTGTTTTTCCTTCTTGATTTGTTTTTCCTTCTTGGTTTGTTTATTCTTCTTGGTTTGTTTTTCCTTCTTGGTTTGTTTATTCTTTTTGGTTTGTTTTCCCTCCTTGGTTTGTTTTTCCTTCTTGGTTTGTTTTTCCTTCTTGGTTTATTTTTCCTCCTTGGTTTGTTTATCCTTCTTGGTTAGTTTTTCCTTCTTGGTTTGTTTTTCCTTCTTGGTTTGTTTATCCTTCTTGGTTTGTTTTTCCTTTTTGGTTTGTTTTTCCTTCTTGGTTTATTTTTCCTTCTTGGTTTATTTTTCCTTCTTGGTTTGTTTTTCCTCCTTGGTTTGTTTTTCCTCCTTGGTTTGTTTTTCCTTCTTGGTTTGTTTTCCCTTCTTGGTTTGTTTATTCTTCTTGGTTTGTTTTTTCCTTGTTGGTTTGTTTTTTCCCTCTTGGTGTCAGTCATTTCTTGTTGTGGTTTTCCCTATCACATTCTGGATTGGGTTATATATCTTCACCAGTCACCTCATTCCCTTGCTGGCTATAACAGGAGTTCCAGCCCTTCAGCTTAGCAGCTTAGAGGGTTTACCTTTGAGAAAACGCCGATTGAGTGCCTGCTGTGCTTTGGTTTTGTTTTCCTTCCCAGGTCCTCTTCCTTGTACCTTGTTTCAGTTTATTACCCTCTGGATTTGTGTTCGTTCTCACACACCTTCCTTTCCCCTTGTTGGCAGTGTGTGACGGCCTTCCCTCTGGTCCCTCAGGAGGTACGAGAAACCCTTTGATGGCCTTTTAGGGAGCCAGGCCTAAAGTGGTGTTTTTTAGTTGTCTGGCTAAGGCCTTTTAGTCTGTACAGGGACCTGTTGAGTGTGGTTGCAACTTTCCCCTTTTTCACTACCCATATGTGAGTGCGTTAGGTGCAAAACACATAGGTGTCTACAGGGGTGTAGCTTTTTGGCACAGCAGTCTGAGACATATAAAGAGATAGAAACTTTGGTATTATAGTTGGGGCTCTTTTAGAATTTTTGGAATTGGGCCCCCCAAGCTTAAATCAGTGGCTCTTTAGCTGTTAGGGCATGCTGAGAGTTGTAGTGTCACAGCAAGTCCTGGTTTGGTTTCACTAATCTCTATGCTGTACAGTATCTGAGTATTTTTCACCATTTGTGCCATTATTACGTAAAATCTCTTTGAGCCTTAAATCCACGGTCTCTGCTCCGACAGGCTGGAACAAGCGTATCGAGTACGTTCCTGGCACCGGCAGCCTGGCCTTGTTTCCCACCATCCACCTGGAGACCTGCGAGGAGCCAATCTGGAGTATTCAGGCCACGGTGGAAATCCAGACGAGTCACATTGCCAAGGGCTGCGACCGGGATAACTATTCAGAGAAATCATTGCGCAAGCTGTGCGGTACGTCCCTCGCCCTGTAATACAATGCCCGTGGGGCTCGAGGATAAGACGTATAATTCCCTGGTACTGCGCTGTAATTATCGGCCTGGGCACAAATACAGGTTTCCATTTTATATAATTGCCAGTCAGCGTAGTATCTAAGAACAATACAGAGCTGAATATGGGGCCCCTGAGAATTAGGGCCCAAGAACTTCCTACTATACCTCTGAGTGCAGTTATGAATCTGGGGTCCCAGGAGACTATAAAGGGTTTAATATTAGGGGGGTAGTGTTCGCTTAAGGACTAAGGAGCCAGTACTAATGGCTTTTCTCACTCTGGAGGACCCAGCATTATGTATACAGCTATTGATTTACATGTGATACCTCATTTCTCCTGTGGGGGCACTGCAGGGAAACTGAATACTGGCTGCCAAAGATCACAGCTGATAACCAACAGCTCCTTAAAGGGATTTTTCATGACATTGATGGCCCATCTGACCAGTACCTAAACCCCAGGACCCCCCTAATAAAGGGGCCAAAGCACAGCGCCACACCTTCAAGTGTGGTGGTGCCTGGTACTACAGCTGATGACCTGTCCGGTTATCATTAAGCTCCTTTAGCTAGGAAACAACTAAATAGAATTTTCTTTTATGTGTTAATACCTCTGCTTGCTTCCAGGAGCCGCTCCAGGCGATGTCGACCTTCTTCCCCCATCCAGCCCGACCTATAACTGGACCCATAGCCTTCCCATACAGGACACACAGGACAGCAGCCCGGTCTTTTGGTTCAATGGTTCTCAATCAGTGGAGGTTCCTCCTGGGCGGTTACCTGCAGGGGGCGGAGCCGCCGATCACCTGACCCTCTCTTTCTGGCTGAAGCATGCAGGGGGCAGCGGAGGGAGGAGCGGAAAGGAGGAGGAGGTGCTGCTGTGTAACACTGTGCAGAACGGTAAGAGCACAGAGCAGGGGGGCTCCAGGGGGGGAACGGAGGGAGGAGGAGGTGCTGCTGTGTAACACTGTGCAGAACGGTAAGAGCACAGATCAGGGGGGCTCCAGGGGGGGAACGGAGGGAGGAGGAGGTGCTGCTGTGTAACACTGTGCAGAATGGTAAGAGCACAGATCAGGGAGGCTCCAGGGGGGGAACGGAGGGAGGAGGTGGTGCTGCTATGTAACACTGTGCAGAACGGTAAGAGCATAGGGCAGGGGGGCTCCGGGGGGGGGGGACGGAGGGAGGAGGAGGTGCTGCAGTATAACACTGTGCAGAATGGTAAGAGCACAGGGGGGGGGACAGAGGGAGGAGGTGCTGCTGTGTAACACTGTGCAGAACGGTAAGAGCACAGGGTAGTTGGGCTCCGAGGGGGGGGGGACGGAGGGAGGAGGTGCTGCTGTGTAACACTGTGCAGAATGGTAAGAGCACAGGACAGGGGGGCTCCAGGGGGGGACAGAGGGAGGAGGTGCTGCTGTGTAACACTGTGCAGAATGGTAAGAGCACAGGACAGGGGGGCTCCAGGGGGGGACAGAGGGAGGAGGTGCTGCTGTGTAACACTGTGCAGAATGGTAAGAGCACAGGACAGGGGGCTCCGGGGGGCAGCTATTGCCCCAAGACCATAAAATGTTATCATTGGACTGTTTTAGAGATTTCGGAATTCAAGGTTTAATCAGTGACTCTCTAATATTAGCAAAACTACAACTCCCAGCGTTATCTAACAGTGTGCATTGGTCAGGGCTTGCTGAGGGTTGTAGTTTTGCATCCATTAGTGAGTGACAGATAAGCATCCACTAGCATTGCTCTTATTACTTCCCTCAGACGGCAGCTTCTCGCACTATACGCTGGCCGTGCACGGCTGCAGGATTTCCTTCCTCTATTGGTCCCTTCTGGACAGCGCTCACCCGGTCAAATTCCTTTGGAAGCTGGAACAGGTAATGATATGAAACTATGATGACTGGCTATGAAAGGGTTAATGAGATTCGGTATACAATGATGCATTATGGAGGGATAAGCTTCCAGTCATTTATACCCCCTGTCCTCACTGCTATCATCTCCACCCCATAAAAGATCATTATAGTCATCTCCTGAAATGCTCTGCGCTGCTGTGGGACCCGGTCTATATATATTCCTCAGTGGTCTCATACAAGTCGTCTTTCCCCCTTCCTCAAGACGCTGTCCCCGTACAGACAGCTCCGTCCTCTCTAACATTTGTGAGATCCCAGACCTTCAAAATTCAGCAGAAATCTCCTGAAATCCTCTGTACTGCTGTTAGGATGTTAAATACCCTGCGGTCGGCTCCAGCTCTTCTGTTGTCTGTATGAATATTCGCATCTGCAGGATAGATATAAATATTCATAAGCCATAATGAAATGATGAATATTCCTCATACGATTATGGGCAGCACATGCCAGGAAGGATCTGAGAGGGATGCGGGAAGAAACGGTGACTGAGCTGCCTGTTCACACTGGGTGCAGCCATCACCCTAATATACTCCTATGAGTGCAATTCAAGAAAAAACAAATTCCCCATGACTGCTCTCCCTGGCACATGACTGCTCTCCCTGGCACATGATTGCACTCCCTGGCACATGACTGCTCTCCCTGGCACATGCCTGCTCTCCCTGGCACACGACTGCTCTCCCTGGCACATGACTGCTCTCCCTGGCACATGACTGCTCTCCCTGGCACATGATTGCTCTCCCTGGCACATGACTGCTCTCCCTGGCACATGCCTGCTCTCCCTGGCACACGACTGCTCTCCCTGGCACATGACTGCTCTCCCTGGCACATGACTGCTCTCCCTGGCACATGACTGCTCTCCCTGGCACATGACTGCTCTCCCTGGCACATGACTGCTCTCTCTGGCACATGACTGCTCTCCCTGGCACATGATTGCTCTCCCTGGCACATGACTGCTCTCCCTGGCACATGACTGCTCTCCCTGGCACACGACTGCTCTCCCTGGCACATGACTGCTCTCCCTGGCACATGATTGCTCTCCCTGGCACATGATTGCTCTCCCTGGCACATGACTGCTCTCCCTGGCACATGACTGCTCTCCCTGGCACACGACTGCTCTCCCTGGCACATGACTGCTCTCCCTGGCACATGACTGCTCTCCCTGGCACATGACTGCTCTCTCTGGCACACGACTGCTCTCCCTGGCACATGACTGCTCTCCCTGGCACATGCCTGCTCTCCCTGGCACATGACTGCTCTCCCTGGCACATGATTGCTCTCCCTGGCACATGACTGCTCTCCCTGGCACATGACTGCTCTCCCTGGCACACGACTGCTCTCCCTGGCACATGACTGCTCTCCCTGGCACATGACTGCTCTCCCTGGCACATGACTGCTCTCCCTGGCACATGACTGCTCTCCCTGGCACATGCCTGCTTGACCTTGACAGAATTGACTTTGCTGGCATGAGAGACCACAATGGGCCACAATCAGCACCAAATCTGCACTAAAAAAAACGCACCGTGTGCTCACGGCCTGATAGGATTTTCTGCACCTGAAGGTCACATACAGTCTTCTTTATTCTCTGGGTTGCAGTCGTTTGATTCTCCTCGGTGCAGATGATTCCAGTTGCAGACATTAGATTATGTAACAGCTTCCAATGACATTAAATTGACACAATGTTGCAGGTTTATAATTACTATTGTTGCAACAAAGTAGCGAGAATGTTCCATCAGAGGCAGGACTGACCCTTCTGATGATGACCCTGGAGCAGACAATGTCTTGGCTCCTTGCTTATTTCTCTCTTCTCACCTCCTCCACCTCAGGCTAGTTTCGCACTTGCGTTTTTTTCCTTCAGTCGCAATCTGCCGTTTTGGAAAACAGCAGAATTCGTTAACGGATTCCGCTGCTTCCCATAGACTTGTATGGACGACGGATTGCTGCTGATGGACCTGCGTTGCTTCCGCTGGCCGACGCCGCGTTGCTTCCGCTGGCCGACGCCGCGTTGCTTCCGCTGGCCGACGCCGCGTTGCTTCCGCTGGCCGACGCCGCGTTGCTTCCGCAGGCCGACGCCGCGTTGCTTCCGCTGGCCGACGCCGCGTTGCTTCCGCTGGCCGACGCCGCGTTGCTTCCGCTGGCCGACGCCGCGTTGCTTCCGCCGGCCGGAAGGAACACATCATGTAACGTTTTTCTGCGGTTCCCCTGAGCGTCAAAAAAACGCAATGTGCTGGTTTCCGTCGGCATCCGTCATTTTTATAATGGAAGCCTATGGTTGCAGAATCCTTCGGAATCTGTCATTTGACGGATTCCTGTGACGCATCCGTTTTTACACAACTGCGCATGCTCAGTTAATTGTTGAAAAAAAAAAGCTACAACGGATTCCTTTGTTTTGCAGCATCCGTCGCATCAGTTGTGCCACTATATGCAACGCATGCGTTACATCCGTCACACAACGCAATGCGACGGATGCCGCACAACGCAAGTGTGAAACTAGCCTTACTCCTTACAGTGCTGGCCAAAAGTATTGGCACCCCTGCAATTCTGTCAGAGAATACTCAGTTTCTTCCTGAAAATGATTGCAATCACAAATTCTTTGGTATTATTATCTTCATTTAATTTGTCTTCAATGAAAAAAAATAAAAAAAATTGTCAGAAAGCCAAATTGGATATAATTCCACACCAAACATAAAAAAGGAGGTGGACAAAAGTATTGGCACTGTTTGAATAATCCTGTGCTGCTTCTGTAATTTGTGTAATACCAGCGCCTGTAACTTACCTGTGGCACCTAACAGGTGGTGGCAATAATAAATCACACTTGCAGCAGGTGACCTGAATTAAAGTTGACACAACCTCTGTCCTATGTCCTTGTGTGCACCACATTGAGCATGGAGAAAAGAAAGAAGACCAAAGAACTGTCTGAGGACTTGAGAATCCAAATTGTGAGGAAGCATGAGCAATCTCAAGGCTACAAGTCCATCTCCAAAGACCTGAAAGTTCCTGTGTCTACGGTGCGCAGTGTCATCAAGAAGTGTAAAGCCCATGGCACTGTGGCTAACCTCCCTAGATGTGGAAGGAAAAGAAAAACTGAAGAGAGATTTCAACGCAAGATTGTGCGGATGGTGGATAAAGAACCTCGACTAACATCCAAACAAGTTCAAGCTGCCCTGCAGTCCGAGGGTACAACAGTGTCACCCCGTACTATCCGTCAGTGTTTGAATGAAAAGGGACTGTATGGTAGGATACCCAGGAAGACCCCACTTCTTACCCCGAGACATAAAAAAGGCTGGAGTTTGCCAAAACTTACCTGAGAAAGCCTAAAACGTTTTGGAAGAATGTTCTCTGGTCAGATGAGACAAAAGTAGAGCTTTTTGGGAAAAGCCATCAACATAGAGTTTACTGGACAAAAAGAGAGACATTCAAAGAAAAGAACACGGTCCCTACAGTCAAACATGGCGGAGGTTCCCTGATGTTTTGGGGTTGCTTTGCTGCCTCTGGCACTGGACTGCTTGACCATGTGCATGGCATTATAAAGTCTGAAGACTACCAACAAATTTTGCAGCATAATGTAGGGCCCAGTGTGAGAAAGCTGGGTCTCCCTCAGAGGTCATGGGTCTTCCAGCAGGACAATGACCCAAAACACACATCAAAAAGCACTAGAAAATGGTTTGATAGAAAGCACTGGAGACTACTAAAGTGGCCAGCAATGAGTCCAGACCTGAACCCCATAGAACACCTGTGGAGAGATCTCAAAATGGCAGTTTGGAGAAGGCCCCCTTCAAATCTCAGGGACCTGGAGCAGTTTGCCAAAGAAGAATGGTCTAAAATTCCAGCAGAGGATTGTAAGAAACGCATTGATGGTTACCGGAACCGGTTGTGCGCAGTTATTTTGGCTAAAGGTTGTGCAACCAAGTATTAGGCTAAGGGTGCCAATACTTTTGTCTGGCCCATTTTGGGAGTTTTGTGGGAAATGATCAATGATTTGATTTTTGTTTCATTCTCTTTTGTGTTTTTTCATTGCAAGAATAATAAATGAAGATAATAATACCAAAGAATTTGTGATTGCAATCATTTTCAGGAAGACTCTGAGTATTATCTGACAGAATTGCAGGGGTGCCAATACTTTTGGCCAGCACTGTACATGTTTCTTCCCTGTATCTTCCTTCCTTCTCCTCTCGTCTCTGTTGTGTTTTGTGCACACACATCAGGCACCGGCCCGGGGTGCACAGACTTCTGTGCCTCTTTCACGCCTCATTAGATTCATTTGTAGACATCAGAACCCAAAAGAAGTAAATGTGGCGGCGACATTTGTAGGTGTGAGGAGGAGATGGATGCGGCACACTGGGCCTGTCGCTGCGCCCCTGCACACAACACGGACCCTGCCCCATGGACTCTGCTACTTGTCTTGGTGTCCTTTGTACCCGCTTGTATCTCCTCCCATATTTATACCCAACGGGACATAATAAGAATAGAAGAGAGCAGTAAATAAGACGTGAAGAAGAACGACGAGGATGGGAAGGAGAGATATAACTATGGAGCGGTGCATAGATAAGGAGGGTGACAGTTTTGTTGTCCTCTGATTTAGGTCTGGTCCTGGCTGTGATGCCCCCTAATGGTCTGAGGAGCACATTGCCTAATTAATGTAAAAATACAGAAATCCATACATTTATACAGAGATCATCATACGTTTATGCCCCCAGACTCTTCTATCACAGCCACTTATTCTTCTCTCGTCCTCTTTGCTTCTTCTTCATCTCTTCTTTTGTCCTTTTTGTATTTTTCCTCTGTGTTTTCTTTGTATCTGCTCTTCCTCATTTTCACTGACCCTGATCATCTCTTATGTTTTCCTTTCCATATCATCCTATGTTTTCTATTAAAATTCCCAGCTGTCTCTCCACAGGTCCTTACCTGCTCATCCTTTCTTTTCTCCTAACCTGCTCATCTCTTTTCCTACTCCTCTTCAGCATCTCTTCTCCAATCATCTTCTTACCTAATAACTAGCTATAGATACTGCTCACTGGCTCATTCACTCTCCCATCGTGTCCTCCTTCCCAATTCTCTCTTCCTCACCTACCTCTACAGTCTCTCCTCTTCATCTTACCAATGCATGCCTATCCTCCTATCCTCCATCCATCCTCTCCTTCTCCATAGACACTTATTAGCTCCTACTTACTCATTATTTATTCCTTCATTCTTCCCTTCTATTCTACTTAACTTCTCCTCTCTTCTTTTCCTTTCCTATCTTCTGCTTTCTTCTCTTCGCATCTCTTCTCTCTTCCCCTATCTGCTCCTCTTTTCTTCTCCTCTCTTCTCATCTTTTTTCCTTTCTTCTCTTTGCATCTCTTCTCTCTTCCCCTATTCGCTCCTCTTTTCTTCTCCTCTCTTCTTTTCTTCTTCTCTCTTCTTTTCTTCTCTCCTCTAAATTTTTCTCCTCATCTCTTTTTATTTCTACTCCTCTCTTTTCCTTTCCTATCTTCTGCTTTCTTCTCTTCGCATCTCTCCTCTCTTCCCCTATCTGCTCCTCTTTCTTTGTCCTCTTCTCTTTTCATCTCTTTTCCTATCTTCTGCTTTCTTCTCTTCGCGTCTCTTCTCTCTTCCCCTATCTGCTCCTCTTTTCTTCTCCTCTACTCTTCTCTTTTCCTTTCCTATCTTCTGCTTTCTTCTCTTCGCATCTCTCCTCTCTTCCCCTATCTGCTCCTCTTTCTTTGTCCTCTTCTCTTTTCATCTCTTTTCCTATCTTCTGCTTTCTTCTCTTCGCGTCTCTTCTCTCTTCCCCTATCTGCTCCTCTTTTCTTCTCCTCTACTCTTCTCTTTTCCTTTCCTATCTTCTGCTTTCTTCTCTTCGCATCTCTCCTCTCTTCCCCTATCTGCTCCTCTTTCTTTGTCCTCTTCTCTTTTCATCTCTTTTCCTATCTTCTGCTTTCTTCTCTTCGCGTCTCTTCTCTCTTCCCCTATCTGCTCCTCTTTTCTTCTCCTCTACTCTTCTCTTTTCCTTTCCTATCTTCTGCTTTCTTCTCTTCGCATCTCTCCTCTCTTCCCCTATCTGCTCCTCTTTCTTTGTCCTCTTCTCTTTTCATCTCTTTTCCTATCTTCTGCTTTCTTCTCTTCGCGTCTCTTCTCTCTTCCCCTATCTGCTCCTCTTTTCTTCTCCTCTACTCTTCTCTTTTCCTTTCCTATCTTCTACTTTCTTCTCTTCGCGTCTCTTCTCTCTTCCCCTAACGGCTCTTCTTTTCTTCTCCTCTCTTCTTTTCTTCTCTCCTCTCTAAACTTTTTCTCTTCATCTCTTTTTATTTCTACTACTCTTTTTCTTTCATCTCTTTTCCTTCATTGTTTACTTTCTTCTCTTGTATCCTCTGTTTTTCTTTTCCTCTATTCTCTCATTTTCTCCTCCTCTCCTCTACTCTCTTACCTTCTGTACGCTGTTTTTGTTTTTTCTTCTTCTTTCTAGACCTCTCCTTCTCTTCTTTTATTTTTTTACTACTCTCCTCTTTTCCATTTTTGTGTACTCTCTTCTGTTTTCTCCTCTCTTTTCTCTTCTCTGCTCTTATTTTCTCTTGTCCTCCCACCGCTTGTCATCACTAATGTCACACCTCTTCCCCTTATGATTCTCTCTTACCTTCTCCTCTGAACACTTTTTGTCTTCTTTCTTCTGTCCTTTTGTCTCTTCTCTTTACCTCTTCTCTTCTTGTCTCCTCTCTTTTCTTTTCTTCTCTTCCTTTTCCCCTCCTCTCTTCATTTTTCTTATCATCTCTTCTCATACGTATCGCACTTTTCTACTCTCCTTTCATATGTGCACTTTTCTCCTTCTATTACTTCTTCTCTCCTCTTTTTTTTATCCTTTGCTCTCTTATTTTCTCCTCTACATACGTCTTCCCCTTTTTCTCCTACACTTATCTCCTTTCTTCTACCCTCTTTTCCCCTCCTTGTCTCTTCTCTCTTTATTACTCTTCTCTATACTCCGCTTTTCCAACAGCAACTTGTGCAAAAAAAAGGGTCGTGTTTGATGAATTTCAACATGCTCAATTATTTGGTTCTCAGGGGAGATAAGTTACTGTCACTAGCAGAGGCATCTTTGCACCTCTCTTTCCCCTCTCTTTTATATCCATCTTGCTCTCTTATCCAATACCATCTTTCCTTCCACCTCTTTCTTTCCCACCTTCTTTATACCCTTCCTGCTCTTTTATCCAGCACCATCTTTCCTTCCACCTCTTTCTTTTCTCCCTTCCTTATAACTATCTTGCTCTCTTATCCAGTACCATCTTTCCTTCCAACCCTTTTTTTTCTCCACTTCTTTATACTCTTCCTGCTCTTTTATCCAGCACCATCTTTCCTTCCACCGCTTTCTTTTTTTCCCCTCCTTATAGCCATTTTGCTCTCTTATTCTTTCCTCCCTTCTTTATACCTGTCTTGCTCTCTTATCCATCACCATCTTTCTTTCCTCCTTTTTCTTTCCTCCCGTCTTGGTCTCTTATCCTGCACCACCATCTTTCCTTCCCCCTCTTTCTTTCCTCCCGTCTTGCTCTCTTATCCAGCACCACCATCTTTCCTTCCCCCTCTTTCTTTCCTCCCGTCTTGCTCTCTTATCCAGCACCACCATCTTTCCTTCCCCCTCTTTCTTTCCTCCCATCTTCCTCTCTTATCCAGCACCACCATCTTTCCTTCCTCCTCTTTCTTTTCTCCCGTATTGCTCTCTTATCCAGCACCACCATCTTTCCTTCCACCGCTTTCTTTTTTTCCCCTCCTTATAGCCATTTTGCTCTCTTATTCTTTCCTCCCTTCTTTATACCTGTCTTGCTCTCTTATCCATCACCATCTTTCTTTCCTCCTTTTTCTTTCCTCCCGTCTTGGTCTCTTATCCTGCACCACCATCTTTCCTTCCCCCTCTTTCTTTCCTCCCGTCTTGCTCTCTTATCCAGCACCACCATCTTTCCTTCCCCCTCTTTCTTTCCTCCCGTCTTGCTCTCTTATCCAGCACCACCATCTTTCCTTCCCCCTCTTTCTTTCCTCCCATCTTCCTCTCTTATCCAGCACCACCATCTTTCCTTCCTCCTCTTTCTTTTCTCCCGTATTGCTCTCTTATCCAGCACCACCATCTTTCCTTCCTCCTCTTTCTTTCCTCCCGTATTGCTCTCTTATCCAGCACCACCATCTTTCCTTCCTCCTCTTTCTTTCCTCCCGTATTGCTCTCTTATCTAGCACCACCATCTTCCTTCCACCTCTTTCTTTCCTCCCGTCTTCCTCTCTTATCCAGCACCACCATCTTTCCTTCCTTCTCTATATCCGTTGCACTTTTGTCCTTCCACATGTAAATAGCTGTTTGTGTCTCTCAGGCCTGTGACGTGGAGTGGCATCATTATGCTCTGAGCCTCGAGTTCCCAACCGTGTCTCTGTATGTGGACGGGGTGACGTACGACCCGGCGCTCATGCACGATAATGGAGCCCTTACACCTCCCAAGCGCCAGGCCAGGATGATGATTGGTGGCTGTTGGACGGGTAAGGAGTCATGGAAAACGATGCTATAGAGATTTTGGATCCTTTTAAGATTCAGGCAAACAGTGGAGGAGATGTGAAGCCTGAAGCTTCTAGTCTTACATAGGTCTGCCTTATTAGACCAGCGCCCAACTTTCCTCATTGCTCCCCATCTTACCTTCCAATCTGGTCCCTTCTCCTGCTGATCTCATGTTGTTGACGTGTCCTGCATGGTCCTAACCCATCCATTCTGTACACACTTGATTTCTTTTAACAGAAGAGAAGATATCAGTAAAAGTGAATGATGGCGAAACCTCAAGAACGTCAGGTACAATGCAAAGTTGCTGCGATACAAGGGCTGGACCCCAAAACTGGAAACGGTTACATCCCAAAATGTGCAAACAACTTTATCAGATGTGGTCCTTTAATTGGGAGAAATGGTTGACCAACTGTAACTATTAGTGGCCACTAGATATGGGGTCCTATATAATGTGCGACATACTTGGACTGCACCCATTGGGTGTCACACTGCACTAGGAAGATACTGGAGTCACCAGCAATGTAACGTCAGAGTGCAGTTAGCAGGTCGACCAGCAGAGGGCAGCAGAGTTGAAGGTCACACTACACTAGACAGATACTGAAGTTACCAGTAGTTAGCAGGCCAACCAGCAGAGGGCAGCAGCGTAGTCAACACACCGAGTCAGCAGCAGGAGGTCAATATCGGTCCCCAAAGGAGTAAGCAATGAGAAGTCAGGTGGTATGCCAGGGGTCAGAGCCGGGATTTCATGTATGAAGCAGGAGGGAGAGACGGAGCCGAAGTCACAAACAAAGCACAGTCAGAAGCCAGGCAGACAGGTAAACGACTCAAGTCGGGGTACACGGGACAGGACAGAGACAGACAAACAAGATAGGGCAAATATACAGACCGGGACAGGGAGTCAGGGACGAGGAACAGACGAACGGAGCAGAAGAACACGGGTCAGGACGAGGTAGCGGGGAGGCAGCACAGATCGGGTATTCACAGGAGCCAGGAACAAGCGCTGCAGAGCAAAACTATTACTGGCACCGTATGAGAGGTGCTTCGCCAGGATATAGGCTGCAAGAAGTTAACCCCTTCATGCCCTGAACCCCGAATACAAGACAGCGCTGGCTCAAGGCCTGAATTATGACATTGGGCAATAGCACGCACCACGTGGCATCATCTGTGTTTTGTAGGGAGCCCCCTGTCTCACCCATCTGACCCCCCCATCTCTCTCTTGCTCTCAGGTTCCACTGTCGGCCGCTTCCTACGTGGGTACATCTCCGGCCTGTCCCTGCGCCTGGGTCCAGTGGATTCACGGGAAGTGATTGATTGTCTGTATGCGTGTAAAGAAGGCCTACAATATACCGACTTTGACAGCCTGGGCAAAGGAATGAAGGTAATGCAGCTGATATAGGGTTGGTCATGGGGTACGCTACAGCTATGTGTGTATATATAATATATGCAGCACTGGCGGACACAAAAAGAAAAGGGCGCCCGGGCAAGACCATTATATGGGCCCTTTGCAGTCCAACAACTCCTCCAAATGCCCAATTCTACCTGCTTTGGAGGTAGACGTGGACCCCATTTCTCTTGGGCCCCTGTGTGGCTGCACCGATGATATGTCCGCCCCTGATATGCAGGGATTATATAGTCTATGGCCAGTATAAGCCTCTTATAACATTGTTTCTCAGGTCCACGTCAATCCCGCTCAGTCACAGCTGACCCTGGAGGGGGACGATGCCCTGTCCTTCAGCCGAGCTCTGCAACATGTAGAATACCTCAACTCTTTACAGTTTCCAACCCCAGGAGTGAGACCCCTGAAACTGCAGACCACGGTGAGGTGGGTGCTCCATAGCCAACGTCGGTGGATCAGTCGTAAGGACACCTATGGATATTGCAAATGCATGTGGACCCTTTTGCATTGGGAGGTCGGCATCAATAGGGTGACCCTCCATATAGCCAGTGGATCACTAGGAGGGCTTACGTTTTGGCCCAAAGTCCAGTTTAGGTCAATCCAATATGAAGATGATTTTACAGCAGATCTACATATAATATAATGTACACATAATGGCTCTCCAGTCTGGTATATAAACCTTTAACCACCACTAGGAGCCCTATACAGCTCCATACACATCGCCATCTAGTGGCCACAGCAGGTAGCGTAGATCTTATCAAGTAAATGATGAAAATAACAATTCATCCTGAAGAAAGTGAGCGTCGTCCCATTATCAAATATATGGAGAAAACACGGGTATCATCTCAGTTGCTCACATCCTATAAAGAAAAGTTAAAAGGTTCATACCCTTTAAGTTCTGTGTATTCTCTCTCCAGGTGTCTCACGGATGAAGGATGTCTCACGGTTCCAGATCTCGATGGGTATCTCGTGGTGCTGCAGCCTGATGCTCCGCAGGTCCAACTAGCCGGGTCCCCCCGATCAGCGCATCCTGTGTCTGACTTCCAGGGGACGCTAGGTGTTCCCATATTCCCAGACTTAAGGATTACCTGCACTGTGTCTCATAATATATCTCCCAACAAGCTTGATAGAGCTCCAAGATCTGGTAAGTTGCTTATTGTCTTCTAAAGCTTAAAGGGGTATTCCTATGTGGGACATACAGTGTGTCCACCCATATCCTGTGCACCGCCATTAACTTGAGAAAGGCGGCAGCTACAGGCATAGAAGTGGTGTCTAGGTCTAGTAAAGTAGCCATGCACAACACAATGAAACCTCTTATAGCGCCACCTGGTGGAAAACAACGGAGTTAGGATTTTTATCTCGAAAACGGAACGAGATCGAGAAAAAAAGTGAATTACAAAGTTGTAGGGCATCATCAATTCAATATGAATCGACACCTTGCATACAGAAATGCTATGATTAGAAGGTGTAAAACTCACAAGGCTGTGGACGTGAAGAGATACCTCATGAAGACCTTCCTACAAGTCATTGGCTATGGTGGCTGCATGGAGTGGCCTCCGCTCACCTGACCTGACCCCATTGGACTTCTTTCTGTGAGGTCACATCAAACAGCAGGTGTATGCGACCCCTCCACCAACATTGCAGGACCTACGACCACGTATCACAGATGCTTGTGCAAACGTGTCACCTACCATATTGCACAACGTGCCGCAAGATACAGTATGCTGTGCAGAGTCCAGATGTGCATTGCAGCTGACGGGGGCCACTAATGAGCGCCATATGCGTGACCAGCATTCAATGTTTTGGGGGGGGTCATGGGTTTCATATCATAGCATTTCTGTATGCAAAGTGTCGATTCGTATTGAATTGATGATGCCCTACAACTTTGTAATTCACTTTTTTTCTCTATCTCGTTCCGTTTTCGAGATAAAAATGCTAACTCCATTGTTTTCCACCAGGTGGCGCTATAGGTGGTTTCATTGCGTAGCGCATGGCTACTTTACTATACCTAGACACCACTTCTATGCCTATAGCTGCCGTCGTTTTCAAGTTAATGGCGGTGCACAGGATATGGGTGGACACACTGTATACAGTAAGATATATCGATGAAGATATTCTATAAAAGGGACCGCATGCAGGGCGACCGATCAGAGCGGTGTCTCCTCCATTAATTTCCATGGAAGCTCTGAAATTCACCATCCGCATTTATTGAACATTTATGGGATATCAAGTTGATAAACAGTAAAAGTCCCAGATGTGAATATTCCTTTAACTTTTATCTTCACAATCCCAAATGTGAATCCATCCTCTGTGTTTCCAGATGTGCAGTCCCCTGATGGCATTGAGTGCGCCCTGGAGAGGTGCGAGATCGGAGTGGTGGGAGAAGACCTGAACCCAGAATACGAGAGCCTGTCCCTAGACGTGTCGTCTGCATGGCAGCGCGGGCTGGAGACCGAGAACAACTCCCGGAGTCTGCGAGTTACAGGTTAGAGCATCCCTAAGAAAATCACATGAGGATACCCAAAACTCAGTGCAGCATGGAACCCAGAGCCATGTGTCTTATCCAGGGGTGCAGAACATAGCGGTGTACGAGGACATCCTCCGCAGTGTCAGCTACCGCACAGGGGTGCAAGCAGCATTATATGCCAGGAAATTCCATGTATCCTGCAGTGAAATGAACGGGAGATATATAAGCAACCAGCTCTATACTGAGGTATGTGCTAGATATAATACTGCCCCTATATACAAGGATATAACTACTGTTATACTGCCGCTATGTACAAGAATATAACTACAGTACTATAATACTGCCCCTATGTACAAGAATATAACTACTATAATACTGCCCCCTATGTACAAGAATATAACTACTATAATACTGCTCCTATGTACAAGAATATAACTACTATAATACTGCCCCTATGTACAAGAATATAACTACTATAATACTGCCCCCTATGTACAAGAATATAACTACTATAATACTGCCCCTATATACAAGAATATAACTACTATAATACTGCCCCTATATACAAGAATATAACTACTATAATACTGCCTCTATGTACAAGAATATAACTACTATAATACTGCCCCTATATACAAGAATATAACTACTATAATACTGCCCCTATATACAAGAATATAACTACTATAATACTGCCCCCTATGTACAAGAATATAACTACTATAATACTGCCCCCTATGTACAAGAATATAACTACTATAATACTGCCCCCTATGTACAAGAATATAACTACTATAATACTGCCTCTATGTACAAGAATATAACTACTATAATACTGCCCCTATATACAAGAATATAACTACTATAATACTGCCCCTATATACAAGAATATAACTACTATAATACTGCCCCTATGTACAAGAATATAACTACTATAATACTGCCCCTATATACAAGAATATAACTACTATAATACTGCCTCTATGTACAAGAATATAACTACTACAATACTGCCTCTATGTACAAGAATATAACTACTATAATACTGCCCCTATGTACAAGAATATAACTACTATAATACTGCCCCTATATACAAGAATATAACTACTATAATACTGCCTCCTATGTACAAGAATATAACTACTATAATACTGCCCCTATATACAAGAATATAACTACTATAATACTGCCCCTATGTACAAGAATATAACTACTATAATACTGCCCCTATGTACAAGAATATAACTACTATAATACTGCTCCTATGTACAAGAGTATAACTACTATAATACTGCCCTCTAACTAGAGGAATATAACTACTATAATACTGCTCCTATGTACAAGAATATAACTACTATAATACTGCCCCTATGTACAAGAATATAACTACTATAATACTGCCCCTATGTACAAGAATATAACTACTATAATACTGCCCCCTATGTACAAGAATATAACTACTATAATACTGCCCCTATGTACAAGAATATAACTACTATAATACTGCCCCTATGTACAAGAATATAACTACTATAATACTGCCCCTATGTACAAGAATATAACTACTATAATACTGCCCCTATGTACAAGAATATAACTACTATAATACTGCCCCTATGTACAAGAATATAACTACTATAATACTGCCCCTATATACAAGAATATAACTACTATAATACTGCCTCTATGTACAAGAATATAACTACTACAATACTGCCTCTATGTACAAGAATATAACTACTATAATACTGCCCCTATGTACAAGAATATAACTACTATAATACTGCCCCTATATACAAGAATATAACTACTATAATACTGCCTCCTATGTACAAGAATATAACTACTATAATACTGCCCCTATATACAAGAATATAACTACTATAATACTGCCCCTATGTACAAGAATATAACTACTATAATACTGCCCCTATGTACAAGAATATAACTACTATAATACTGCTCCTATGTACAAGAGTATAACTACTATAATACTGCCCTCTAACTAGAGGAATATAACTACTATAATACTGCTCCTATGTACAAGAATATAACTACTATAATACTGCCCCTATGTACAAGAATATAACTACTATAATACTGCCCCTATGTACAAGAATATAACTACTATAATACTGCCCCCTATGTACAAGAATATAACTACTATAATACTGCCCCTATGTACAAGAATATAACTACTATAATACTGCCCCTATGTACAAGAATATAACTACTATAATACTGCCCCTATGTACAAGAATATAACTACTATAATACTGCCCCTATGTACAAGAATATAACTACTATAATACTGCCCCTATGTACAAGAATATAACTACTATAATACTGCCCCTATGTACAAGAATATAACTACTATAATACTGCCCCCTATGTACAAGAATATAACTACTATAATACTGGCCCTATGTACAAGAATATAACTACTATAATACTGCCCCTATGTACAAGAATATAACTACTATAATACTGCCCCTATGTACAAGAATATAACTACTATAATACTGCCCCTATGTACAAGAATATAACTACTATAATACTGCCCCTATGTACAAGAATATAACTACTATAATACTGCCCCTATATACAAGAATATAACTACTATAATACTGCCCCTATGTACAAGAATATAACTACTATAATACTGCCCCTATGTACAAGAATATAACTACTATAATACTGCCCCTATGTACAAGAATATAACTACTATAATACTGCCCCTATGTACAAGAATATAACTACTATAATACTGCCCCCTATGTACAAGAATATAACTACTATAATACTGCCCCTATGTACAAGAATATAACTACTATAATACTGCCCCTATGTACAAGAATATAACTACTATAATACTGCCCCCTATGTGCAAGAATATAACTACTATAATACTGCCCCTATGTACAAGAATATAGCTACTATAATACTGCCCCTGTGTACAAGAATATAACTACTATAATACTGCCCCTATGTACAAGAATATAACTACTAGTGAATCCTCTACAGCAATGTATATACAGTATATATATATATATATATATATATATATATATATATATATATATATATTTTAGGACACCTTTAAAGGGGCTGTCTCATGGTGTTTCATTAGGATTACACTGCTCCTTTTCATGTAATATACACTAAGGAGCTTTTTGCAGGCGCAGGTGGAGCGGCACCTGGTGCAGCTGGGCTTACACTCCGCTGTGTGGTAGAATTATATGGAGCAGATTTTGCAATTTGATAATGTAAGCATAGGATCGCTCGCAGCCCTGTAGGGTCATTTATCCATCACGTCATGATGAAGCCTGGCCTGATCTGTGGCGCCTAAATTCTGTGCTTAATTAACCAATGTAATGCACAAGGGGCCTAAATGCAAACTTGGCAACAAACCATTACATATGGTCTTATTATGTGAGTGGAACTGCATTAACCTCTATGGATGGTATACGGTGTCTGATGTTGCCATGTTCTCGCCGCAGGTTGACGTGTTACATGGGATTCACGCCGTCTCCCCCAGTCACCTCCTGTCGGGTCAGCAGTTTATTCACAGTGTGCACCAGGCCCCGGTGGAGTTATCTGGCCACGCACCGGTCAGCGTCAATCGCAACGCAGGTTGGTGTCAGTGCAGAGCCCTCGAGCGCGACGTCCCCGGGGCCCATCATGCATGCAGTAATCATTTCTTGTTTGCAGTCTTTCCTGGCGTTGCTATGGTCATCATCGTTGTTTGCATTGGTTTCTTGGCCCTGATTGTTACGCTGGGGCTTTCGAGGATACACAACGTGAGGCAAAGAGGTTCCGAGGGGGCGGAGCTCGAGGCAGCCAATCAACGGGATCCATTCTGGGAGGACTCGGCAATGACCATAACTGTGAACCCAATGGAGGTGAGTACATGTATCTCAAGTTCTGAAACTGTGAGAAATACTTTGTGATCACCATTTACAAGACCTCTGCTTGTTGTCAATGAATGGAAACGAACACAGTAGTTGATATTCAGAGGCTGAAAATCTCCCCCAACCTAATTCTGCAAAAATACGGCTCTTGAATTTGTCGTAGACTGTTAAATTGTAATATACCGGACTGTGACATCACTTTGTGCACTATCCCTGAACTGTGACGTCATTGTGTACATTAACCCTATTCTGTGAAAGTTCTGTATTAACCACATAAAGTGACATCACTGTGTGCATTATCACTATACTGTGACGTCGCTTTGTGTATTACCCCTGTATTGTGATATCATTGTGCGTATTATCCCTGTACTGTGACACCACTGTGTGTATTATCCCTGTACTGTGACACCACTGTGTGTATTATCCCTGTACTGTGACATCACTGTGTGTATTATCCCTGTACTGTGACACCACTGTGTGTATTATCCCTGTACTGTGACATCACTGTGTGTATTATCCCTGTACTGTGACATCACTGTGTGTATTATCCCTGTACTGTGACATCACTGTCTGTATTATCCCTGTACTGTGACACCACTGTGTGTATTACCCCTGTACTGTGACATCACTGTGTGTATTACCCCAGTACTATGACATCACTGTGTGTATTATCCCATTATCCCTGTACTATGACACCACTGTGTGTATTACCCCTGTACTGTGACATCACTGTGTGTATTATCCCATTTACTGTGACATCACTGTGTGTATTATCCCATTTACTGTGACATCACTGTGTGTATTACCCCAGTACTATGACATCACTGTGTGTATTATCCCTGTACTATGACACCACTGTGTGTATTACCCCTGTACTGTGACATCACTGTGTGTATTATCCCATTTACTGTGACATCACTGTGTGTATTATCCCATTTACTGTGACATCACTGTGTGTATTATCCCATTTACTGTGACATCACTGTGTGTATTACCCCAGTACTATGACATCACTGTGTGTATTATCCCTGTACTATGACACCACTGTGTGTATTACCCCTGTACTGTGACATCACTGTGTGTATTATCCCATTTACTGTGACATCACTGTGTGTATTATCCCATTTACTGTGACATCACTGTGTGTATTATCCCATTTACTGTGACATCACTGTGTGTATTATCCCATTTACTGTGACATCACTGTGTGTATTATCCCATTTACTGTGACATCACTGTGTGTATTACCCCTGTATTGTGACATCACTGTGTATTATCCCATTTACTATGACATCACTGTGTATTATCCCTGTACTGTGACATCACTGTGTGTATTATCCCAGTACTATGACACCACTGTGTGTATTATCCCATTTACTGTGACATCACTGTGTATTATCCCTGTACTGTGACATCACTGTGTGTATTATCCCTGTACTGTGACACCACTGTGTGTATTATCCCTGTACTGTGACATCACTGTGTGTATTATCCCTGTACTGTGACATCACTGTGTGCATTATCCCTGTACTGTGACATCACTGTGTGCATTATCCCTGTACTGTGACATCACTGTGTATTATCCCTGTACTGTGACATCACTGTGTGTATTATCCCTGTACTGTGACATCATTGTGTATTACCCCAGTACTGTGACATCACTGTGTGTATTATCCCTGTACTGTGACATCACTGTGTATTATCCCTGTACTGTGACATCACTGTGTGTATTATCCCTGTTCTGTGACATCACTGTGTGTATTAGCCCTGTACTGTGACATCACTGTGTGTATTATCCCTGTTCTGTGACATCACTGTGTGTATTATCCCTGTACTGTGACATCACTGTGTGTATTATCCCTGTTCTGTGACATCACTGTGTGTATTATCCCTGTACTGTGACATCATTGTGTGTATTACCCCAGTACTGTGACATCACTGTGTGCATTATCCCTGTACTGTGACATCACTGTGTGCATTATCCCTGTTCTGTGACATCACTGTGTGTATTATCCCTGTTCTGTGACATCACTGTGTGTATTATCCCTGTTCTGTGACATCACTGTGTGCATTATCCCTGTACTGTGACATCACTGTGTGCATTATCCCTGTACTGTGACATCACTGTGTGTACTATGCCTGTACTGTGACATCACTGTGTGTACTATGCCTGTACTGTGACATCACTGTGTGTACTATGCCTGTACTG
The DNA here is from genome assembly GCF_048569485.1 of Anomaloglossus baeobatrachus. NCBI lineage: Eukaryota > Metazoa > Chordata > Amphibia > Anura > Aromobatidae > Anomaloglossus > Anomaloglossus baeobatrachus. The sequence goes on from NC_134357.1 coordinate 23,575,444, forward strand.
TGACATCACTGTGTGTACTATGCCTGTACTGTGACATCACTGTGTGCATTATCCCTGTACTGTGACATCACTGTGTGTATTATTCCCTGTACTGTGACATCACTGTGTGTATTACCCATGTACTGTGACATCACTGTGTGTATTACCCATGTACTGTGACATCACTGTGTGTATTACCCATGTACTGTGACATCACTGTGTGTATTATCCCTGTACTGTGACATCACTGTGTATTATCCCTGTACTGTGACACCACTGTGTGTATTATCCCTGTACTGTGACATCCCTGTGTGTATTATCCCTGTACTGTGACATCACTGTGTGTATTATCCCTGTTCTGTGACATCACTGTTTATCATTTCTTTACCATGACATCACTGTGTGCATTATCCCTGTACTGTGACATCACTGTGTATTATCCCTGTACTGTGACATCCCTGGGTATTATCCCTGTTCTGTGACATCACTGTTTATCATTTCTTTACCATGACATCACTGTGTACTACGGCCTCACTGTGGTTAGTCCCTGTATTATGATGTCACTGTGTACTGTGACATCACTCTTCACATTATCACTCGTCTGTGACATCACTGTGTGCAATGCTTCGGTTCATTAGGACATCCAAAGTAATCATAATCTTTCTATCTGAAGTTAGTGCGGATGGCGCGGCCCTTTTTCATATGTCACTATGGGGCCCCATGGTTACTGATAACCCTCTGATACAGTAGATGTGTGAAAATAAGACTAGGCCGGGAATGGCTTCTGGTGAGAAGAAAGGATCACTTTGCTAATTGCTCATTGAGGCCATGACGCTCGGACGATCAACATTTGGGTGTTTTCTGTCAGGGCCCTTGGTTTGTTCGGCATGGAGACCTTAGGTGTGGATCCAAATCACCACCTACATCGATGTTCATCGACATCTTCCACTGCTTAATCCAGTTAAGGTGTCCATGGCAACAGTGGAGCAGCCATGTTGTCTCAGTAGTGCAGCCTTAGCCTGCGGGCCCGAGACCACAACTGATCATATCTGAGAGGGCGAGTGAGATATTAAGACATGGCTTCCACAGATATATGATTCTCATTTCTGGCATTGTCATGGAGGCCTTACATGAAGTCACACTACCAAATACATAAGTGTTTACAGACGTCCATTTATGTGGATGTCGGGTGACGTCAGACATCGTCTCCATGACAACACTGACAGGAAACAGCAGCCGTTGTCACCGGCGTGTCTCAGTGGTGCAGCCTCAGGCTTTTGTTTTTTTGTAAAAATGAAATATAAGTGTGACTTTGACTCCGCTCCTTTTTCTTCTCCCTTAGTCTCTGCAGTCTCGTGGTTTGGTCCCGGCTCAGAAGTCACCCGTCTCGGAGAAGGAGGACCAGGAGGAGGAGGAGGAGTCACGTTGAAAGTCTTTCCGTTTCGACAGCCGCGCATCCGTGTACTTCTCGCTTATGTGTCATCCCCACCATCGTCCGGTGCGAACGCCACAATCCTGACACGACCGTGCGGTGCGCGCCACTTCTGACTCTACTTCTCCGACACTCTAAGCGACGAGTGCAACGTATAGACACTCGGCCTGGGACGCGTCCCACCGACGTCTCCTCTCCGGAGTGTGTCACAGCCTGGCTGTCTCTTGAAGAGCGCCACCCCCCGTTGCTGGCCGGGTTGTGTATCACGTCCACCATGTCTGTTATTTCGGATGCCTCTCCCCCTCGTTTACGTCATCATTTCTCAGGGGAAAACTCGCCGCCTCCATTCCGTGTTTGTAATCGTCTCATGTGATGTTTTTACATTAAGTCCCTCAGAGGCTGCTAACGATTCCCTCCTGGTCCCCTCCATCGGCCCAAATCATTTCTGGGGCTCAGCTCCGCTCTAACCAGAGACTATAGTACTGACAGAGTACAGGTCCACAAAATGGCTGATAACCCATAGACACGAAGGCCAAAGTCGCTCATCACCCCAAAGTCATTTTTATTTTATTTTTTTTCCATCTGGGACTCACCTTTTTCTTCCTATTTAAAGTGTTGCCTCCCCCCTTCCTGTCTCCCCCACCCTCCACCTCGTTCACGTCTTCACCCCCCGTGAAGGGGGTGCTCGGATAATGGGGGTCACGACAATGAATGAAATAACACTGATTTCTGGTATAAATATATATAAAACTATATATAAAAAATATATAGAGAATACGACGTCTCAGACTGCTTCTATTTTTTGGAAAACGTCTACCTAATAATGCAGCCTAATTCCATTGTAAGTAACCGAGGGTGGTGCCGGTTGTCTACCCATAATAAAGGATTGCAGCTCTGGAGTATAATACAGGATATAACTCAGGATCAGTAATGTATGTACACAGTGACTGCACCAGCAGAATAGTGAGTGCAGCTCTGGAGTATAATACAGGAGGTAACTCAGGATCAGTAATGTAATGTATGTACACAGTGACTGCACCAGCAGAATAGTGAGTGCAGCTCTGGAGTATAATACAGGAGGTAACTCAGGAGCGGTACAGGATCAGTAATGTATGTACACAGTGAGTGCACCAGCAGAATAGTGAGTGCAGCTCTGCAGTATAATACAGGGAATAACTCAGGATCAGTACAGGATAAGTAATGTAATGTATGTACACAGTGACTGCACCAACAGAATAGTGAGTGCAGCTCTGGAGTATAATACATGATATAACTCAGGATCAGTACAGGATCAGTAATGTATGTACACAGTGAGTGCACCAGCAGAATAGTGAGTGCAGCTCTGCAGTATAATACAGGGAATAACTCAGGATCAGTACAGGATCAGTAATGTAATGTATGTACACAGTGACTGCACCAGCAGAATAGTGAGTGCAGCTCTGCAGTATAATACAGGATGTAACTCAGAATCAGTACAGTATCAGTAATGTAATGTATGTACACAGTGATTCCACCAGCAGAATAGTGAGTGCAGCTCTGCGGTATAATACAGAAGGTAACTCAGGAAAAATAATGTAATGTATGTACACAGTCACTCCACTAGCAGAATAGTGAGTGCAGCTCTGGAGTATAATACAGGTGGATTTTAATGCAGGATCAGTACAGGATCAGTAATGTAATGTATGAACACAGTAACTGCACCAGCAGAATAGTGAGTGCAGCTCCGGAGTATAACACAGGAGGATGATAAATCAGGATCAATACAGGATCAGTAATGTAATTCATGAACACAGTGACTGCACCAGCAGAATAGTGAGTGCAGCTCTGGAGTATAATACAGGATGTAACTCAGGATCAGTACAAGATCAGTAATGTAATGTATGTAAACAGTGACTGCACCAGCAGAATAGTGAGTGCAGCTCTGGAGAATAATACAGAATGGAGCTCAGGAAAAATAACGTAACGTATGTACACAGTGACTGCACCAGCAGAATAGTGAGTGCAGCTCTGGAGTATGATACAGGAGGTAACTCAGGATCAGTAATGTATGTACACAGTGACTGCACCAGCAGAATAGTGAGTGCAGTTCTGGAGTATAATACAGGAGGTAACTCAGGATCAGTACAGGATCAGTAATGTATGTACACAGTGAGTGCACCAGCAGAATAGTGAGTGCAGCTCTGGAGTATAATACATGATATAACTCAGGATCAGTACAGTATCAGTAATGTAATGTATGTACACAGTGACTGCACCAGCAGAATAGTGAGTGCAGCTCCGGAGTATAATACAGGTGGATTTTAACGCAGGATCAGTACAGGATCAGTAATGTAATGTATGTAAACAGTGACTGCACCAGCAGAATAGTGAGTGCAGCTCTGGAGAATAATACAGAATGGAGCTCAGGAAAAATAACGTAATGTATGTACACAGTGGCTGCACCAGCAGAATAGTGAGTGCAGCTCTGGAGTATAATACGATGGGCTGCTGATAAGTCTTTGACTTTGTGATCCTTTTTTGTTTCTATGGTAATGAATGTTACATCACATGAAAGTCTTATGTGTCTAATATACGGTATGTTTTCAAAATTTTGTGTTTGTGGCTTATGGCAACAGTGTTCTACGCACGCGGGAAAACAAAATCTAATGCGATATTCACAGCAACTGAGAGCAGAGGAGGGGTAAAATTCTTGTTTCTGCAAGGAAAGTCCGTGAAGGATATTTATGGTGATATGTCGCAGACATTGGAGGATCAGTGCCTTTCATATTCCACAGTTAAGAACTGGGTTGCCAAATTTAAAACGGGCCACTTCAGCCCCAATGATGAGGACCGTCCTATACATCCGAGAGTGGTTGTTGTTCCGGAGATCGTCAATGCTGTGCACAACCTCATACTGGAGAATCCACCAATTTCAGCTAAAGCAATAGCAGACATCATGGGGAATTTCAGTGAACGTGTTTGTGTCATTATCCATGAACAGTTGGACATGAGGAATCGATCTGCAAAGTGGGTCCCTGAATGTTTGACAAAAGATCAGAGAAGTAGCGAGTGAAAACTTCCCGGTCCATTTGTCAGCGTTTCCGGACTGATGAGAACTTCCTGGAGCGACTGGTCACTATGGATAAGACCTGGATTTATTTGTATGACCCTGAAAACAAGGAGCAGTCAAAAGAGAGGAGGCACAGTGGTTCTCCTCGTCCAAAGAAGTTCAGGGTGCAAAATTCAGTCACTAAGGTGATGGTGTCTGTGTTCTTTGATAAGGAGGGCATGCTGCTAGTGGACTACCTTCAAAAGGGTTCCTCCATCAATGCAAGGTGTGACATTGAACTTTTGGACCAATTGCAGGCAGCTCTGAAGGCCAAATGGCGCATCAAGCTGTCCAAAGAATCTTGTTCCTACAAGACAATGCCTCCTCTCACACTGCACAAGTGACCACGGCAACACTGGCAGAGCCAGGCTTCCAGCTGGTGACCACCCACCTTAGTCACCAGATCTAGCTCCCTCCAACTATCATCTGTTTCCAAACCTGAAGAAACACCTCAAGGTACCAAATTTCACACCATTTCTGATGCCATGGCTGCTACGGATGCCTGGTTTGAGGCACAACCAAAATCCTTCTTTTTGCTAGGCTTACAGAACTTGGATTACCGATGTAAGAAGTGTGATGTCATCAGTGGAGAGTATGTGGAATAAATGGAAAGTTTCATCATCTAATCTCGTTTCTTTCTGGGTAAAGCCAAAGACTTATTAGCAGCCTCTCATATAATGTATATACAGAGGGACCGCACCAATAGAATAGTGAGTGCAGCTCTGGAGTACAATGCAGGAGGTAACTCAGGATCAGTAATGTATGTACACAGTGACTGCACCAGCAGAATAGTGAGTGCAGCTCTGGAGTACAATACAGGAGGTAACTCAGGATCAGTAATGTATATACACGGTGACTGCACCAGCAGAATAGTGAGTGCAGCTCTGGGGTAATATACAGGATGTAACTCAGAATCACTACATGGTAACAGTGATAAAAGGAAGCTGATAAGAACGAGGCATAGTGTAGTCATTAGGCTGCACAGGTACAAATAATTTCACTCGTCAATTTTTGCAGCATATTATTCACCATTCACCTCCAGAGCTGCATGCACACTTCTCATTAGATGATGCTGACACTGCACATGTTTATTTTAGAACCCTATTAACTTGTTTCCTCCAAAATCATCACCGATAAATGGAATTATTTGGGAAGGGTGAATGTTAACCCTTATTATGGCTCCGCCGGGATAAATCATTTGTCTTTTTCAAACTCAGTATAAGTGTAATTAGTTGTGTACCAGTATAGAAGTATCACTGCTGAATTGGGAAATCCAGGTGATCCCCGGTATATCGGTGGTTACATACAGTGAGAGTTATGACATGTGGCTGATGGCAGAGGACTGAGGCCGGGACAGCTCCGTGATCACCGCTGCAGACAATCCTAAGCCTACTGAGCTGCAACAACAAACACAACAAGTGAAAAAGCAGCAATCTTCTGCAACTCATATGAGAAAGTTCATGTGCGTCTGCTCTTTATATGCTCCAAACTTTCCCTACTTTTATTTTCTTAGAAAATTTGAGGAAACATCCCGCAAGGCCATTTGGCTTACAAAGAGGTAATAAACTGGTCAAGAAGCGGCCGGAACATCCCGCCCACCTCCTTCCTTCCTCATTGCCGGTGGCCGCAGGTACGGTGATGTTCCTCGTTCCTGCGGTGTCACGCGTAGCGATGTGTGACACCGCAGGAACGACGAACAACCTGCAACTGCAATGATAATCGGGAAAGGAACGACGCGTCAATGAGCAACGGTTAGGTGAGTCATTTTGATCGTTAACAGTCGTTCCTGCGTTTCACACGCAACAACGTCGCTAACGAGGCCGGATGTGCGTCACCAATTCCGTGACCCCAATGACATCTCATTAGCGATGTCGCTGCGTGTGAAGCCCGCTTTATTCTTTCCCATAAAATGTGTGCACTAATGCAAGACACCAGAAAAAAAACAAACCAAAAACTGTAGACACCATATACATCTGCAATCAGTGCAGCTGTTGTTTAGTCGTAAGACTACAAGTTCCAGCATGCAAAGCTGAACACTTTGAGTTGAACTTCACAGCAGCAGCAACTTTCTACAAGTTTAAAAAAAACAAACCAAAAATAATTATATATATATATATATATATATATATTAGTAAAAAAAAGAAAAAAAAATACTTCTTACTCATGGTTTTGTTTTTTGTTTTTTTTAAATGAAATATTTATAGTAATTACATCAAATATGATAAAAAAAAAATACACAGGAATCAGGAAAAAGGAAGCCGCGTTTTGTCAGACGTCTTCATATCACCCCCCAGACTTCTTCGAAGGCCGTGCAGATCTTGGCACAGGTCAGGGCGGCGGAGAGAGGATACTGACTGATGGACACACAGCGCTCTGTGAAATCTACATTAACCTGAAAGAATAAAAAAAAGTAATAAATATATATTATAATCATCAGTGATGTACGTTAAAGAATGGGTTAAAGGTTGGAAGACAACAACTCCCAGAAAGTCCAGATAGTTTAGTGGCCGCTCTTTCCTCTGCTCCTTCCTATTTCTGGACATAGAAAATGCTCAGAGAGCAGGAGTAATTATATCATGGAAAGTTTTAGAACATCCTTGTCAATATCTGTGCTTGCTGTCAGTAAGTGGAAACATTCCTGCTGACATCCCAAGGCTGGTTTCACACATATGATATTAGCGGTCGGAGTCTCATCTCATATATGCTTATGAGGCTATCGGCCCGGATCAGAAGATCTGCAGTTGGTCCAGACATAATGGGTCGTTACAGACGCATGAATATCGGACGTGTGTAACCGGCGTTAGGTTCATCAGATGCACAGATCTAATGTGTACTTCACAGCTGAGGGTTTGTCACAATTATATTCTGCATGGCCAATCTTCTGTTACAGATCAATATGCACGGACATGGTGTGTGGGGGGGGGAAATTGGGGGGGGGGGTGCAGACTGTTGCTATATACAGGATTTCTGCAAGGTGCGGTTTTGTTATTATTACGCAAATCACAAAGACGCTCGGTTACAGATTTGCAGCCGCACACCCCCGTCACTGCCATATCCGCTCATCGTTTATCCTACTGGCCAAACACTCACCGATCCGTGCGCGAACGCCCCGATCACCATTATCATGGGCTGCTCCGAGGGGACGAGATCTCGCACACATCGAACACTGTCACCCTGAAAGGAGGTGGCGATCTTCAGACATCCGGCGGGGAGGTGATCAGTGATCGGATTCTTAATAACCTGGTGACAAAAAAAAAAAAAAAAAGTGAACAGCCTGAGATGCAGTACCTGGCACAGTCACAACCACATGTGTGGCGCTGTGTGTGCAAACAATGAAGGGGATGACTAGAATTAATAATGAATGACTGTGGCTATTTTTCTCCAAGGTTAGAAAACTACAACTTCTAGCTTTCCCCGACAGCTGGAGACTATCAATGTCTGCGTGGCGGGCAACCAATTATCCCTCTTCCCAAGAACGATTTCCAGTATCTTTCTCTCTTCCAGACGTTTTCGTGGGGTGAGATGTAGTTTTCAATTACAGCATAAATAATGTTACCATATAACGGACTGGAAAATGGTATATATAAAAGGGGAAAAAAAAAATTTAAAAAAAAAGTCCCAAAAGGGAAAAAAAAATAATATTATATGTATTTTTATTATTATTATTATTTTTTTTTTTATTTACTGTGGTCACCTGGCCACACGATCCTCCAGGACAGTAGGATTACACAGATACCACGTTTGTATAGGGTTTTTTTTATAAATTTTTGTGGGGGAGAGGTATATAAAACCAAATAAAAAAAAATAAAAAACACACCACACAATTCTACTTGTGTTGCTATTTTTTAAATCCCAACACATTTTTGTGTCTGTTTCTTATTGCCTCTTTTTCAAGGAGTTGCAGTGACCAAAAAAACCTTTAATACTGGAGGGCAAAATTTTATATTTCGGTAGATCGCACTTTTATGGACAAAAAGAAGTCACGTGTATTATAATAATAATAATTATTATTAATAATAATAAATAATGGAGATGCCTACAAAAATGAATAAAAATATTTTTAAATTTTTTTTTTTTTTAATTTACACTTTAGTTTTTTAATTTATGTAGGCCACTTGAACTTGCGACTGATTGCTTACACTATATACTGCAGTACCACAGCCAACCGCAGGCTGGAAATCACAGACATGGGGGGGTCTTCAGTGGATCCCTGGCTGTCATGGCAACTCATCAGAACCTTGTGATTGAATGAATCGGATCGCCCTTCAGCAGATCCAGCCCAAATTGGTGTAAATGACCGTCCATTACCCCAGGATATTTGAGGATCATGAGGATTGGCATTAATGGCATGTTTTTTTGGGGTGCTCTCACCTTTAAGAGTTTTTGGGGTCCGTCGGCAGCTCTGACACTCAACTTATGCAGCAGTTGTACTAAAAGAGAAGGAATGAAATAAGGTCGGTAAATTGCCTGATTTCAATTGGGGAAGGAGAGGCGGGGGGGGGGGGGAAGCTTGGGAACATCTTCCGTATAGATTTTGATGTCTAATATCAAATGTCAAAATATGCCCCCAAAAATACTGGTGATTCCACGCATGACATCGCCTGAGCCACCACTTACCCATCAGGCCACAGAATCGCGGGAAGGTTCGGGGGATGCGGGTTTGGGGGTTGACCTCGATGAGGACGTTCCTCTGTGTGTGGATATAGACTTGTAGTAATCCGGCCCGGTTCAGGGGACTGTCCAATAACATCAGTAAACTCTGGGGAGGTGAAAGCAGGTGGTCAGCCAAATATTGTAGATGGGGAAAGGAAGGAGGGGGCTGGTTTACTCAAAAGTCAGTCAGCTGACACCTATAGATACTCAGGAGCGTGGCACTGATGTCCCCCTGAATTGCTCCTGCCTAGTTCACCCCCAGCCACAAACCATTCCGTCCATGCCCCTGGAGCGTTCATTGTATACCCCATTGCAGAACCAGGAGGTATCCTCCAACGGTCCGGAGCCTACAGTTCACCTCATGACGGGCTTAGGAAAGTACAGGGACCAGTCCGGCATCGGGGCAAGTGTACTGACGGAGGGTCCATATACAGGTCAAGAGACTAGAAGCCGTCTGAGATAGTGGAGCGGAGCAGGGAAACCGCAGAGACAAGGAACGGGGGAAGCAAGAAGTATAGACTCCGCTGCTGGGAGGCCAATACCCAGAGCAAGGGCTAGACAGGACAATACCCTGAAGAGCAGCGGCAGCAGAACAGGACTGTACGGCCATGTCCAGAAGATTAAGATCAAATAAAACATTTGTTGTTTTGCAAAAGTCTCTCTGTGTGAAGTGTCGCCCTGCTACATCTGCGACGGTGACTGGCTGGGGGGTGGTGAATGCACCCCCGATGCCCCAGGGAAGGCTACGTGCCCACATTGCTTTATTACGTACTACTTTTCTGCACATAAAGCCTGTTTTTGCAGGACAAACGGGCATTTTTATAGCGTTTACTAATTTTTTCACATGCGTTTTTTCCTGCTTCTTTTTGTTTATTAATGGTGATCGGGGGGTTCAGGTGCTGTACCCCTGCAATCCCTGCCAGGTCTCCAGCTGATGTTACAGCCATGATGCGGCTCTCACTTTCCAGAGCGGTGCCTGCGCCGCTCCCGGCAGTTTAACCCCCTAAATGATACTATCAGAGTGATCACAGCGTTCAGGAGGTAGGGATAGGAATCCGTTCTCTATCCCTGGCGATTGGGTCCCTATAATGTGATCACAGGCACCTGATCGCTGGCATGGTAACCCTGGGTCGTCACTAGAGAGGAGTGAACCTGAGGTTTGGGTTCGGAAACCGACTTCCAAAAAAAACAAGGTTTAAAGTTCGAATGAGTCACGAGTGCAAACCACTAAAGCGAGCAGCGCTGTGCTTGGGTATGAGAGATGCTCAGCCCTGTGCCGTGTCTGAACGGCTCTCACTGGGGTCAAATCAGTGTGAACAGATGCAGTGTGCCCACACAAACGAATAACAAAAAAACTGAAAAACTCTGCCCACCCTTTCCGGAAGTGTTTTGCTTATGGCTGGCTGCATGTGACCAAAGACACAAAGGCCCCGATTACTGACGACCACTGAGGTTCGGTTCAAGTCAGGGACACAATCCAAACCTTATCTATGGTTCTAATATACCTAGCGAACCAAACCTTTAAGGGTTCGCTCATCTCTAGTCGTCACCATGAAGACCCCTGGGTTACCTGAGCTATGGAGAGCCTCATGCACCATGCTGTATGCCCGGTGTGAGGTGAGGTGCTGCACTATAATCCCCTGTAGTGATAAAGCTCTGCAGGGGATTATAAAAATGCAGAAAGAAGGGAATTTTGTTTACTTACCGTAAATTCCTTTTCTTCTAGCTCCAATTGGGAGACCCAGACAGTGGTGTATAGCTACTGCCCTCTGGAGGCCGCACAAAGAACTACACTTAAAAGTGTAAGGCCCCTCCCCTTCTGGCTATACACCCTCCCGTAGGAGTACAGATTCCTCAGTTTTAGTACCAAAGCAAGAAGGAGGAAAGCCAATAACAGTTTCAAAAACAAATTCAACCCGATAACAAGATCGGAGAACTTAAGAAACAACATGAACAACATGTGCACCCGAAAAACGAAACCCTAAGAACAAATAGGGCGGGTGCTGGGTCTCCCAATTGGAGCTAGAAGAAAAGGAATTTACGGGAAGTAAACAAAATTCCCTTCTTCTTTTTCGCTCCTAATTGGGAGACCCAGACAGTGGGACGTCCAAAAGCAGTCCCTGGGTGGGTAAAAAGATACCACATGAACGGGCTGTCAGACAGCCTCTTCCTACAGGTGGGCCACCACCGCCGCCTGAAGGACCTGTCTACCTAGGCTGGCATCTGCCGAAGCGTAGGTATGCACTTGATAGTGTTTGGTAAACGTGTGCAGACTCGACCAGGTAGCCGCCTGGCACACTTGCTGAGCCGTAGCCTGATGCCGCAATGCCCAGGACGCACCCACGGCTCTGGTAGAATGGGCCTTCAGTCCAGATGGAATCGGAAGCCCAGCAGAACGGTATGTGTGAAGAATTGGTTCCTTGATCCACCGCGCCAGGGTGGATTTGGAAGCTTGCGATCCCTTATGCTGACCAGCGACTAGGACAAAGAGCGCATCAGAACGGCGTAGAGCCGCCGTGCGAGAAATGTAAATCCTGAGTGCTCTCACCAGGTCCAACAGATGTAAACCCTTTTCAAATTGGTGAACTGGATGCGGACACAAAGATGGCAAAGTGATATCCTGATTGAGATGAAAGGAAGAAACCACCTTGGGAGAAAACTCTGGAATTGGACGCAGTACTACCTTGTCTTGGTGAAACACCAGGAAGGGAGATTTGCAAGATAACGCCGCTAGTTCGGACACTCTTCGAAGAGACGTGACCGCCACAAGAAAAACTACCTTTTGTGAAAGCCGAGAAAGGGGAACCTCTTTCAAAGGCTCGAAAGGCGGCTTCTGGAGAGCAATGAGAACCTTGTTCAGGTCCCAGGGTTCCAATGGCCGTCTGTAAGGAGGAACGATATGACAAACTCCTTGGAGAAACGTGCGTACTTTAGAAAGCCGTGCCAAGCGCTTCTGAAAGAATACGGATAGCGCGGAGACTTGACCCTTAAGAGAGCTAAGCGACAAACCTTTTTCCAACCCAGACTGCAGGAAGGAAAGAAAAATTGGCAATGCAAATGGCCAGGGAGAAAACCCTTGAGCCAAGCACCACGCTAAGAATATCTTCCACGTTCTGTGATAGATCTTAGCTGAGGATGGTTTTCTAGCCTGTCTCATTGTGGCAACAACTTCATGAGATAAACCTGAGGCCGCTAGGATCCAGGACTCAATGGCCAAACAGTCAGGTTCAGGGCCGCAGAATTCAGATGGAAAAACGGCCCTTGAGACAGCAAATCTGGACGGTCTGGTAGTGTCCACGGTTGGCCTACCGTGAGATGCCACAGATCCGGGTACCACGACCTTCTTGGCCAATCTGGAGCGACGAGTATGGCTCGATGGCAGTCGGACCTGATTTTCCGGAGAACTCTGGGTAACAATGCTAGAGGTGGGAACACATAGGGAAGTCGGAATTGCGACCAATCCTGAACCAAGGCGTCTGCCGCCAGTGCTCGGTGATCGTGAGACCGTGCCATGAAAACTGGGACCTTGTTGTTGTGCCGTGACGCCATCAGATCGACGTCCGGCGTCCCCCAGCGGCAACAGATCTGCTGAAACACGTCCGGGTGAAGGGACCATTCTCCTGCGTCCATGCCCTGGCGACTGAGAAAGTCTGCTTCCCAGTTTTCCACGCCTGGGATGTGAACTGCGGATATGGTGGACGCTCTGCTTTCCACCCACGTCAAAATCCGTTGGACTTCTTGAAAAGCTTGGCGACTGCGTGTTCCCCCTTGGTGGTTGATGTACGCCACCGCCGTGGAATTGTCCGACTGAATCCGAATCTGCTTGCCTTCCAGCCATTGTTGGAAGGCTCGCAGGGCAAGATAGATTGCTCTGATTTCCAGAACATTGATCTGCAGGGTGGACTCTTCCAGAGTCCACATCCCCTGAGCCCTGTGGTGGAGATACACCGCTCCCCACCCTGATAGGCTCGCATCCGTCGTGACCACTGCCCAGGACGGGGGAAGGAACGACTTTCCCTGTGACAATGAGGCGGGGAGAAGCCACCAACGCAGAGAGTCCCTGGCAGTCTGAGAGAGGGAGACAGTCCTGTCGAGGGACGTCGATTTCCCGTCCCATTGGCGTAGAATGTCCCATTGTAGAGGGCGCAGATGAAACTGCGCGAACGGGACTGCCTCCATTGCTGCTACCATCTTTCCTAGGAAATGCATGAGGCGCCTCAGTGAGTGCGACTGGCTCTGAAGGAGAGATTGCACTCCAGTCCGTAGCGAGCACTGCTTGTCCAGTGGAAGCTTCACTATCGCTGAGAGAGTATGAAACTCCATGCCAAGATAAGTCAGAGATTGGGTCGGGGTTAGATGAGACTTTGGAAAGTTGATAATCCACCCGAAACTCTGGAGAGTGTCTAGTGCCACCTTCAGACTGTGTTGGCATGCCTCTTGAGAGGGTGCCTTTATAAGCAGGTCGTCTAGATACGGGATGACCGAGTGACCCTGCGAGTGCAGAACAGCTACTACTGCTGCCATGACTTTGGTGAAGACCCGGGGGGCTGTTGCCAGACCGAAAGGTAACGCTACGAACTGCAGGTGTTCGTCGTGTATGACAAAGCGTAGGAAACGCTGATGCTCTGGTGCGATCGGCACGTGGAGATACGCATCTTTGATATCTATTGATGCTAGAAAATCTCCTTGAGACATTGAGGCTATGACGGAGCGTAGGGATTCCATCCGGAACCTCCTGACTTTTACGTGTCTGTTGAGCAACTTTAGATCCAGGACGGGCCGATACGATCCGTCCTTTTTTGGGACCACAAACAGATTGGAGTAAAAACCGTGACCTTGTTCCTGAAGAGGGACGGAGGTCACCACTCCTTCCGCCTTTAGAGCGGCCACCGCCTGCAACAGAGCATCGGCTCGGTCTGGTGGTGGAGAAGTTCTGAAGAAACGAGTTGGCGGACGAGAACTGAACTCTATCCTGTACCCGTGAGACAGAATATCCCTCACCCAACGGTCTTTGACGTGTGACAGCCAGATGTCGCCAAAGTGGGAAAGCCTCCCACCGACCGCGGATGTGGGAATCGGAGACCGCAAGTCAGGAGGACGCCGCCTTGGCAACGGTTCCTCCGGCTGTCCTTTTTGGGCGTGACTGAGACCTCCAAGAATCTGAGCGTCTCTGGTCTTTTTGAGTCTTTTTTGACGAGGCGAATTGGGACCTGCCCGGTCCTCGAAAGGACCGATAACCAGACTGACCCCTCCTCTGTTGGGGTCTGTTTTGTCTGTGTTGCGGTAAGGATGAGTCCTTACCCTTGGAGTGTTTGATGATTTCATCCAAACGCTCTCCAAACAATCGGTCACGAGAAAAAGGCAAATTGGTTAAGCACTTCTTGGAATGAGAATCTGCTTTCCAATGTCTCAACCACAGGGCCCTACGCAAAACAACGGAGTTGGCTGACGCCACTGCCGTGCGGCTTGTAGCGTTAAGAACAGCATTAATCGCGTACGACGCGAATGCCGCCATTTGCGAGGTCAATGGTGCTACCTGCGGGGCAAATGCACGTGTGACGGAGTCAACTCGCGCAAGCCCGGCTGAGATAGCTTGGAGTGCCCATACGGCTGCAAAAGAAGGCGCTAATGACGCTCCAATCGCTTCATAGATGGATTTCAGCCAGAGCTCCATCTGCCTGTCAGTGGCATCTTTAAGTGCCGCTCCATCTTCAACTGCAACCAAGGATCTAGCTGCAAGCCTGGAAATTGGAGGATCCACTTTTGGACACTGGGTCCAACCCTTGACCACCTCAGGGGGAAAAGGATAGCGTGTATCTTTAAGCCGTTTAGGAAAACGCCTTTCAGGATAAGCGTGGGGTTTCTGGATTGCGTCTCTAAAGTCAGCGTGGTCCAGAAAAGTGCTTAAAGTACGCTTAGGGTATCTGAAATGGATTCTCTCGTGCTGCGAAGCTGACTCCTCCACAAGAGGAGCTGGTGGGGAAATATTTAACATCTTATTGATGTTAAATATAAGATCATTAACTATGGCGTCACCCTCTGGTGTATCTAGATTGAGAGCGGTCCCAGGATCAGAATCCTGATCAGTTACGTCCGCCTCATCACCCATAGAGTCATCTCGCTGGGATCCTGACCATTGAGATGAATGTGAAGGCCCGTCATAGCGAGCCCGCTTAGGCTGCCCGGGGCCATCGTCCGAGTCAGAGTCTTCACCCTGAGGTGTATATGCCCGTCCCGGAGCTTGGAGCTGAGGGGGACCAGGGGGCAAAGATTGCACAGTGTCCGTGGCCTGAAGTACAGGCCTAGCTCGCAATGTGTCAAGAATTTGTGACATAGTGAGAGACATTCTGTCAGCAAAAGCTGCAAACTCAGTTCCTGTCACCTGGACAGCATTCACAGGTGGTACACCCTGGGTCACGTCCAGCAGAGGTCCCGACTGTGCAAGCGCCGCAGGGGCCGAGCACTGCACACAATGGGGGTCCGTGGAGCCTGCCGGTAGAAAAGTCCCACATGCGGTGCAGGAAGCATATAATGTCTGTGCCTTGGCACCCTTGCGTTTTACGGACGACATGCTGCTGGCTCTCTGCAATGTGAGAGAGTCTATAGCCAAAGGGCGACCAGCGCTATGTAATACCAAGTATTTGTAGCAACAAAATACTAAGAATACTACTGGCACAAGAGGGGGTGAGCCCTGAGGGCTGCTTACCGCCCGCTGAATAGCGGGTAAGAGGCTGCAGAATTCCTTGTCTGGGTCTCCCCGGCTCCCCTCTGCAGCTCAGCGTGTCAGCAGGAATGGCTGCCGGCGTCTGTGGAGAGGGGCGGTCCGTGGGAGTTCCCAAACAAAAGTGCGGGAAACAGTGTCCCCTCTGTGCCGATTGTGAGGGCTGGAGTATGTAAAAACGACTCCAGCCCTCAGCGCTGATGCACTGGCCAGCGTCCCGCCCCTCTCCTGACTGGCAGGTCTGGGGGCGGGAACGAACGGAAGCAGGCCGCAAAAGCCGGGGACTCGAGTTATCAGCGCGGCCTCCGTAAAAGCGCGGGCCGCGCTGAAGTCCCCGGCGCACCACAAGTGCCAGCCGCGCCGCAGTCCCAGCGGCCGGCGTGACCGATTCCCAGACGTGGCCAGCGTCCCGCCCCTCTCCTGACTGGCAGGTCCGGGGGCGGGAACGAACGGAAGCAGGCCGCAAAAGCCGGGGACTCGAGTTATCAGCGCGGCCGCCGTAAAAGCGCGGGCCGCGCTGAAGTCCCCGGCGCACCACAAGTGCCAGCCGCGCCGCAGTCCCAGCGGCCGGCGCGACCGATTCCGAGAAGAGTGCCTGCTTCAGCGAAGCTGAATGAGGCCATGGCACAAGCGCCGTAGCGCTGATGTCCCCCGGCGCACTACAACACCCAGCATGCTGCGGTGTGAGCGCCAAATGCACGGGGACACAGAGTACCTTGAGGAAGCAGGGCCATGTCCCTGATGTACTCCGCTCCATCCAGCATCTTCTCCAGGGGCTGTAGATGGAGCACGGTCTCAGTGCCTGGAGACCAGTAAATCCCACTTCACCCAGAGCCCTGTAAAAAGGGATGGGGAAGGAATCAGCATGTGGGCTCCTGCCGCCGTACCCGCAATGGGTACCTCAACCTTACAAACACCTCCGACATACAGTGGGGTGAGAAGGGAGCATGCTGGGAGCCCTGTATGGGCCCTCTTTTCTTCCATCCGACATAGTCAGCAGCTGCTGCTGACTAAAAACAATGGAGCTATGCGTGCGTGTCTGACCTCCTTGCGCACAAAGCTAAAACTGAGGAATCTGTACTCCTACGGGAGGGTGTATAGCCAGAAGGGGAGGGGCCTTACACTTTTAAGTGTAGTTCTTTGTGCGGCCTCCAGAGGGCAGTAGCTATACACCCACTGTCTGGGTCTCCCAATTAGGAGCGAAAAAGAAATAAACGCCGACACAATTGACACGCGGCTTCTTATTTTCAGCAACAAAATCTGCAAGAAAATAAAGAAGTAGCGTGTGCACAAGTCACCATTGTCATAGACTTTGCTGGGATGCAAAAAAAAAAGCCACGGGTGTCTCCCGTCCACATCAGCATGGCCACGCTCCGGCAGGAGACACGCCCAATCAGCGGCTCCTGATCTCCACCGCCACGTACCTGGTGTGTGATGTCCGGCCGCACCTCGCCGGGGTCTCGCCCGTTCTTTACCAGGATGTTTTTATGTTGGTCACAATTTAATAATTCGTAGGTTTTTCCGACCTGAAAAAGGAAATGATGATAGTAAATATCAGAGGCAGCGATCGGCACGTCCAGGAAGAACTGTCATGGGGATTTTACCCGAGACATCGGAACGGCAATGTAAAGAAAGTGGAGAACTACAACTCGCAGCATGTGCTGCTGGTCACGGCATGCTGGGAGATGCAATATCAGGACGGTGGGAGACCTCACAGTGATGGTCAATAAACAGCCATGCACAGTGCTCCTTCCATCCACCCCTCCGCAGTCGTCTCTATGATGGACCCCCAGTGTCCCGCTCGCTGGCTCCTTACCTCCCCCCTGACTGTAATGGAACATTCCAAGCAATAGCTCAGCTCCATAGAATAATAAAATGGGCCAAACCATTATGTTAATTATAGGGGCCCAAAAGGTCTGCATAACACAACTTATAACCACTGAGCTCACATCCACTAATGCAGAGCCATGCTGATACTTCTAGTTCCCCAGCACCCGCATATCGTACCCGCACGGTCTCCAGGCTGGCCCCCTCCAGTAACACGATCAGCCTCTTGTCTTTCTTCCTCTTTATTCGTGGCTCGTCTTCTGTGTGATTACCACTCGCGTGTTCCCTGCGCGCCGCCATGTTTACTAAGGTGCTGCGGAATCGGATGTGGATGGAACGACTTCCGGTATCGACGCCATCTTGCGGTTGGCTGGAGCGTCACGTGACGCGGAAGCTGCGGTTCTAGAGGAACTAAAGCGCAGGGGAGAGACGGCCGCCCGGAGTTGACAGGTTGGTGCGCACTTCCGGTGTCCTTCTACTGCCGGGGCTGACATCCAGGCGGGGACACGTGAGAACAAGGGGTGAGTGCGCGAGTGGCTGTGGGGCCCCGGGGGCCACTGTGTGACTGGTGCGGGGGAGGGTGACAGTGGGGTCACTGTGTGTGGAGGGGAGGGAGGCTGTTGCACAGGATAACTTGTGTGTTTGTCCTCACATGATGACAGGTCTGCCATTATTCCTTATATCTGCGGCTCTGATATCGTTCTTCAGCCCTGATGTCGCAGGATGTGATTATCGCTCCTTCCTCTTGTGCGTTTTGACTCCAGATTTGGCGTCTGATTTGCTGCACAATTAACTTTCAAAATTTGATTGGTTCTGATCTGGAGAAGTCCGATTCTGGAGAAAGGGAAAACGATCGAAGTTGTAGCGAGGGGTGACACGAGGGTCTGGGTGAGAGGGGACGTGAGGGGCAACGGTAATTGTGTGGATTGAGGGGTGAAGGATGATGGTTGGGGTTCGGATTGGGAAGAGGGTCAGGTTGAGGAGCGATGGCGGGGTTGGGGGTTGAGGAGCGATGGCGGGGTCGGGGGTTGAGGAGCGATGGCGGGGTCGGGGGTTGAGGAGCGATGGCGGGGTCGGGGGTTGAGGAGCGATGGCGGGGTCGGGGGTTGAGGAGCGATGGCGGGGTCGGGGGTTGAGGAGCGGTGGCGGGGGTTGAGGAGCGATGGCGGGGTCGGGGGTTGAGGAGCGGTGGCGGGGGTTGAGGAGCGATAGCGGGGTCGGGGGTTAAGGAGCGATGGCGGGGTCGGGGGTTGAGGAGCGATAGCGGGGTCGGGGGTTGAGGAGCGATGGCGGGGTCGGGGGTTGAGGAGCGGTGGCGGGGTCAAGGGTTGAGGAGCGGTGGCGGGGTCAAGGGTTGAGGAGCGGTGGCGGGGTCGGGGGTTGAGGAGCGGTGGCGGGGTCGGGGGTTGAGGAGCGATGGCGGGGTCGGGGGTTGAGGAGCGGGGTCGGGGGTTGAGAAGCGGTGGCGGGGTCGGGGGTTGAGGAGCGGTGGCGGGGTCGGGGGTTGAGGAGCGATGGTTGGGGGAGGGGGGGGGGTCAGATGTGTCCAGAGGTTATTGGTGAATGCTGGGTGTGGACATAACATTTGGGGTCCGGTCCTCGAATCCTCCAGAGTGCCAGTCTCACAGTCCAGGTGTGAATTCCTGTAGGATCCATGTTACTGTCAGGATAATGCAGCCACTCTCGCACAGATCGTCACTGTAAGCACACCAGCCTCATCAGGCCTGAGATCTATGTAACAATGTATGAAGTTACACTGAAAGCTGCTGACATCTGTTTTGATAGGAATAGTTTCCTTCAGTCATGTGACCAGTGTGAGATGATGTAACCAGCAGCAACTTTGCATTCTTGTCAATACAGTCTGTACTGTAAGGACTAAAGCCAGAGATGAGAGCACTGCCTGCTGCTGTCTCTCCAGACCCCCCCCGCCAGATACAGACGAGAGCACTGCCTGCTGCTGTCTCTCCAGACCCCCCCCGCCAGATACAGACGAGAGCACTGCCTGCTGCTGTCTCTCCAGACCCCCCCCCCCCCCGCCAGATACAGACGAGAGCACTGCCTGCTGCTGTCTCTCCAGACCCCCCCCGCCAGATACAGACGAGAGCACTGCCTGCTGCTGTCTCTCCAGACCCCCCCCCGCCAGATACAGACGAGAGCACTGCCTGCTGCTGTCTCTCCAGACCCCCCCCCCCCGCCAGATACAGACGAGAGCACTGCCTGCTGCTGTCTCTCCAGACCCCCCCCCGCCAGATACAGACGAGAGCACTGCCTGCTGCTGTCTCTCCAGACCCCCCCCGCCAGATACAGACGAGAGCACTGCCTGCTGCTGTCTCTCCAGACCCCCCCCCCGCCAGATACAGACGAGAGCACTGCCTGCTGCTGTCTCTCCAGACCCCCCCCCCGCCAGATACAGACGAGAGCACTGCCTGCTGCTGTCTCTCCAGACCCCCCCCCCCGCCAGATACAGACGAGAGCGCTGCCTGCCGCTGTCTCTCCAGACCCCCCCTCCAGATACAGACGAGAGCACTGCCTGCCGCTGTCTCTCCAGACCCCCCCCCCCGCCAGATACAGACGAGAGCGCTGCCTGCTGCTGTCTCTCCAGACCCCCCCCCGCCAGATACAGACGAGAGCACTGCCTGCTGCTGTCTCTCCAGACCCCCCCCCGCCAGATACAGACGAGAGCACTGCCTGCTGCTGTCTCTCCAGACCCCCCCCCCCCCGCCAGATACAGACGAGAGCGCTGCCTGCTGCTGTCTCTCCAGACCCCCCCCCCCCGCCAGATACAGACGAGAGCACTGTCTGCTGCTGCCTCTCCAGACCCCCCCCCCGCCAGATACAGACGAGAGCACTGCCTGCTGCTGTCTCTCCAGACCCCCCCCCGCCAGATACAGACGAGAGCGCTGCCTGCTGCTGCCTCTCCAGACCCCCCCCCCGCCAGATACAGACGAGAGCACTGCCTGCTGCTGTCTCTCCAGACCCCCCCCCCGCCAGATACAGACGAGAGCGCTGCCTGCTGCTGTCTCTCCAGACCCCCCCCCCGCCAGATACAGACGAGAGCGCTGCCTGCTGCTGTCTCTCCAGACCCCCCCCCCCGCCAGATACAGACGAGAGCGCTGCCTGCTGCTGTCTCTCCAGACCCCCCCCCCCCCCGCCAGATACAGACGAGAGCACTGTCTGCTGCTGCCTCTCCAGACCCCCCCCGCCAGATACAGACGAGAGCGCTGCCTGCTGCTGTCTCTCCAGACCCCCCCCCGCCAGATACAGACGAGAGCACTGCCTGCTGCTGTCTCTCCAGACCCCCCCCCCCCCGCCAGATACAGACGAGAGCACTGTCTGCTGCTGTCTCTCCAGACCCCCCCCCGCCAGATACAGACGAGAGCGCTGCCTGCTGCTGTCTCTCCAGACCCCCCCCGCCAGATACAGACGAGAGCGCTGCCTGCTGCTGTCTCTCCAGACCCCCCCCGCCAGATACAGACGAGAGCGCTGCCTGCTGCTGTCTCTCCAGACCCCCCCCCCCGCCAGATACAGACGAGAGCGCTGCCTGCTGCTGTCTCTCCAGACCCCCCCCCCCCGCCAGATACAGACGAGAGCGCTGCCTGCTGCTGTCTCTCCAGACCCCCCCCCCCCCGCCAGATACAGACGAGAGCGCTGCCTGCTGCTGTCTCTCCAGACCCCCCCCCCCCCCGCCAGATACAGACGAGAGCGCTGCCTGCTGCTGTCTCTCCAGACCCCCCCCCCCCGCCAGATACAGACGAGAGCGCTGCCTGCTGCTGTCTCTCCAGACCCCCCCCCCCCCCGCCAGATACAGACGAGAGCGCTGCCTGCTGCTGTCTCTCCAGACCCCCCCCCCCAGATACAGACGAGAGCGCTGCCTGCTGCTGTCTCTCCAGACCCCCCCCCCCGCCAGATACAGACGAGAGCGCTGCCTGCTGCTGTCTCTCCAGACCCCCCCCCCCGCCAGATACAGACGAGAGCGCTGCCTGCTGCTGTCTCTCCAGACCCCCCCCCCCGCCAGATACAGACGAGAGCGCTGCCTGCTGCCTCTCCAGACCCCCCCCCCGCCAGATACAGACGAGAGCGCTGCCTGCTGCTGTCTCTCCAGACCCCCCCCCCCCGCCAGATACAGACGAGAGCGCTGCCTGCTGCTGTCTCTCCAGACCCCCCCCCCCGCCAGATACAGACGAGAGCGCTGCCTGCTGCCTCTCCAGA
Organism: Anomaloglossus baeobatrachus; assembly: GCF_048569485.1. Classification (NCBI taxonomy): domain Eukaryota; kingdom Metazoa; phylum Chordata; class Amphibia; order Anura; family Aromobatidae; genus Anomaloglossus; species Anomaloglossus baeobatrachus. The sequence continues at coordinate 23,597,353 of NC_134357.1, forward strand.
CCCCCCCCCCCCGCCAGATACAGACGAGAGCGCTGCCTGCTGCTGTCTCTCCAGACCCCCCTCCAGATACACACTAGAGCGCTGCCTGCTGCTGTCTCTCCAGACCCCCCCCTCCAGATACAGACGAGAGCGCTGCCTGCTGCTGTCTCTCCAGACCCCCCCCCCCCGCCAGTGGATGGTGACTCCGTTCTCTCCTCCTGAGGCTTCAGCCCCGTGCTCATCGCCCCCTGCCCTCACCGGTGATGTTTTCGGTGCAGTGTGTCGGAGCAATACTATTCTCTTGTCAGTGATGATGAGTTGGAAGCTGCCGTTTTATGCCCTGTTTTTACCTTCTCTTCAGATCATGGCTCAGAACCTGAAGGATTTTGCCGGTCGTCTGCCCGCCGGGCCCCGGGGTCTAGGGACCGGGCTGAAGCTGCTGCTGGGTGCGGGTGCTGTGGCCTATGCTGTGAGGGAGTCTGTCTTTACAGGTGAGTGTCTCCCCCGAAGCCTCGTACCCCACACAGGCCGTGCGGCCTCTCACCCCTGTCTCTTCCCGCAGTGGAGGGAGGTCACAGAGCCATCTTCTTCAACCGGATCGGGGGGGTGCAGCAGGACACGATCCTCGCCGAGGGGCTTCACTTCAGGTAAAGACACATGGTGTTGGCGTCATCACCCAGCTCATTACCCAGCTCTCCAGAGTCCAGAACGGCAAAACTGCTTAGTCCTGGCCGAGGGGGGTCACCCTGTAATTGCCATCACCCCAGAGGCAAATCTACAAAACATCGGCCTTGAGGACTGGTATTTTACTGATGTAGCAGAGCTGGAACTGTAGTATAAAAAATAAAATCCTTTCTTTTCCCACAATTCCTCGCTACACAATGGGGGTGTAGACTTTTGCAACTTATTTTTTTTTTTTTTTTTTTTTTTTTTTTTTTAAACTTTAAAATGCATTGGAGCAATAAAGTAGAAAAATCTGAAATATCTACCACTGGTTTTTGTCTACAGCTCCTGTGCTCGCCTATGCGTCTTCATGGTCACAGTTGCAAACACCCGTCGATCTTGCGTTACATGTTCCTATACATTTTTCTTTTTTTTTTTTTTTTTTTTTTCCCCAGAATTGTATGAACTGTCATTTTTAATATTCCCCTCTTTATTGCTGTCAGTGAATGAAAAATGTCCTAATGTTCAGAGTCCAAATACATCTCACAGCAGAGGGTTTGTTACAACTGTATCAGTCTTTAGTTAATTCCCTGGGAGTTTAATAATTCTTCATCCCCCAACCCCTGTGGTGATCGTTACAATGTATCAGTCTGGTGCGTCCCCCAGGATTGTCTACACTGGATACAACTGTAGCAGACCCTCAGCTGTGAGGATCAGGACTCCACAGTGTACACAGAAACATATCACCGGATACCAGTGAGACCCGCACAGGAGCTGGTTACTTTCCATTACCCACAGTCATTAGTCACACTGGTGGGGGCACTACAGGTGCCAGCATGTCCAGCTCATAATGTCCAGCTCCTGATTGGTGGAAGACGTCTCGGCAGGGGGAGATTCACCTTTTGTTGATGGTCTTCACTTTGAGGAGCTGTTTTCTGGTTTGTAGTAAGACCTGAGGGTGCAGATATTGCTGACTGTTTCCTCCATGTCCTGTATCGCTGCCTATTGTCTCATATTTTGCAGATTTCCTTGGTTCCAATATCCAATTATCTACGATATCCGAGCAAAACCCCGAAAAATCTCCTCCCCGACAGGGTCCAAAGGTGAGAAGAGTCTGAACAGCTGAGCAATGAACCCAAACATTGCTGGTCCAGAGTCTGCACAGATCGTGCTCTGCCTATTTATGTGAGGTGTCGCCATACTGTAACCTGATCGATAAAATGCCACATTCAGCAGAATAGTGAGTGCAGCTCTGGCTGTAAGTCAGGAACCATACATGATAAATAATGTGCACAGTGACTGCACCAGCAGAATAGTGAGTGCAGCTCTGGAGTATAATACAGGAGGTAACTCAGGATCAGTACAGGGCCAGTAATGTAATGTATGTACACAGTGACTGAACCAGCAGATTAGTGAGTGCAGCTCTGGAGTATAATATAGGATAAGTAATGTATGTACACAGTGACTGCACCAGCAGAATAGTGAGTGCAGCTCTGGAGTATAATACATTATATAAGTCAGGATCAGTACAGGATTAGTATTGTAATGTATGTATACAGTGACTGAACCAGCAGAATAGTGAGTGCAGCTCTGGATGTGACTGAAGTCCAACTTTGGTAATAAAAATGAGCAATGTTCCTGAACATTGCATTGATGCTCGTCTGTGTCCGGCTCGCGGTCCGCAGTCCTGTAGGTGCAGGGTATAATTTTCTGCTCTCCTGCCCCAGATCTGCAGATGGTGAACATCACGCTGCGCGTCCTCTCTCGTCCCATTGCCTCGGAGCTCCCCCAGATGTACCAGCGGCTGGGTCTGGATTACGACGAGCGAGTCCTTCCCTCCATTGTGAATGAAGTCCTGAAGAGCGTGGTGGCCAAATTCAATGCATCGCAGCTCATCACACAGAGGGCACAGGTAATGCCCCCGGCCGAGGGGTGTGGGGGGCTGGGGATACCTGAGGAGGGTTATCTGGGGATTAAGTCCTCCATGCACATCAGATAATGGCCACCTGAACACCCTGGTCTCAGAAAACTATCTTTTGTGTATAGGGGGCTCCTGACTGTCCCCCCTATGGTCAGTTGAATTAATCCTTAGTTAGGCCCCCTTCACATGCACGTGTTACATGTGGGATCGTGTTGTTTTTTTTTTTTTTTCTTCCAGATACAACAGTACCCATTAAAACATAAGCTATTCACATGTCCTATTTTCTGGCAGCACAGATAAGGGCCAATACAAGTCTATGGATCTGTGCAAAACATTGATGGCATCAGTGTACAATCCATGTGCTTAACATTAGAAGTATAGGGGACCCCCCCCCCCTCCCAATACATTACATTTGGATTTTACCCTTTCCTCAGGTCTCTCTCCTGATCCGTCGGGAGCTGACAGATCGAGCTAAAGATTTCAGTTTGATCCTTGATGACGTGGCCATCACCGAACTGAGCTTCAGCAGAGAATACACGGCGGCTGTGGAGTCCAAGCAAGTGGGTAAGTGACCGCCGCACTGAAATTATTTTATGGAAAGCTTCTTACCCCGCCTGCTTTTCCTGGTCACTGGGTTATATATTTCTCACCACTAGAGGGAGCTCCCGGCACATGAATGTCTTCAGCTGTCACCAGTCTGTGCTGTGAGCTCCCCCTAGTGGCTGTTGCAAGCACTCTGCATTATATCAGTTGATATTATAGCAGGGGATTTGGAGCAGCGCTGCTCCGGACAACCCAGTGATGCTATTGCGTCCAGAATTAAAGTTTTTCCCAATCTCACTGATGGCTGCTTTCAAGCTTCAATTATTGACTCATTTGTATCTCTCGCCCACAGCTCAGCAGGAGGCTCAGAGAGCCCAGTTTTTGGTAGAGAAAGCGAAGCAGGACCAGAAGCAGAAGATTGTCCAGGCGGAGGGAGAAGCCACCGCTGCCAAGATGATATCCTTCCCAGCCAGACCTCAATACCCCCCGGGACATTGCCAGTAGTGGAGGGAATAGGTGACCTCGGGTATGGAGGGATGGGATAATTTATAATGGCCGTCATCATAGTCTTTTTCCTTGACTGCCACTTACATTGGTGATGCCCTCGGTAAAAATCCCGGCTACTTGAAACTAAGGAGGATCCGGGCGGCTCAGAGTATAGCGAAGACGGTGAGTGGATGTGTAGTGTGAGGATGACTAGGTCTGTGCCAGCACGGGGTGTAATGGAGGAGGGCGACGACCACCTCTAAGGGTAATTCCTGTTCTTCTGCATCTCACAGATCGCAACGTCGCAGAACCGTGTATATCTGAACGCCGACAGTCTCGTCCTCAACCTCCAGGACGACGCGTTCACCAGGTGAGGAAGACTCAGATAGAAAGTTGCCTAACCCCCCCCCCCCCCCAAATATGACTCCTCAGAATTGGTGATTGGAACTGGAGCAACATGAAGAAACCACACACAATATGGCCGCCGGATATAATGGGGTCTGACGGGTCTCACTAAATGCGGCTCCCTGCAGGGCAGAGATATTGGGTCGTTTGTGGTAGTTTTGTTACAAAAATATCACGAGTTTTTATTAAATTTCCTCCTGTAAATCCTTAGTATTTGCCTTCCCCGACAATCCGACTTCAGACATGATTGTGTTTATTACATTTGCTGATTATTTTTATTTATTTTTTTTTTTTCTGCTTTTGTTCCCTTGGACAACGTGGATCCTGCAGAGGAAGGTAAGTTTTGTTTCTTGGATATTTCACTATTTATTATTTTATATAATTTATTTTATTTTTTTTTAATTACAATTCTGTTCCGTGTTATCAGCTTATAGCAGACAAGAAAATGCAAAAACCTCTTCACTTTTTAAGAAACTCAAGTCCTGCCATTTGATACAGGGATGAAAATTGGAGGACAGGAGTCATGAAGTGCAAAAGATATTAAGTGCAACACACCAACAATGTATATATAAAAGCGGAAAAACATCATAAAACAGGACTAAAAATTTGCAGCACTGATAATGGTTACACCGTTTTTACAAAGATCAAAAACTCAGTAACATATTGGTGACCCCCAACTCTTAAGGGAAAATAAGATAATACACCTTGGGCTGGAGATAATCTATACCAGGTAAGAAAATCATATAGTTCATCAAATACTCTGCTCTTCTCCCTCCCTGAGGAAGCCAGGTTTGGATGCACCATATCCGAACAAGCGAAACGTACGTCGGTGGGTGATGGGGGAGACGTATACACTGGTCACTTTGGCTGCATTGGCCACTTTAAATTCTGGATGGCTTGACCTTTGATATGGGGAGTTTTTCTTGGGTCTCTATATGGAGTATTTGATGAACGATATGACTTTCTTACCTGGTATATATTATCTCCAGCCCAAGGTGTATTATCTTATTTTCCCTTAAGAGTTGGGGTCACCAATATGTTACTGATTTTATTTGATCTTTGTAAAAACTAACCATTATCAGTGCTGCCACTTTAGTCCTGTTTTATGGTGTTTCTTTTTTTTTTCCTGGTTTTATATTTACACTAGCTGTACTACCTGGCTTCGCCCGGGTTAATAACTGCTGCCCAGGATAGTAACTGTCTCTTTCTCTCCCTCTGTATATCTCTCTCTATCTCTCTCTGTCTCTTTCCTTGTCTGTCTCTTTTCCTCTGTTTCCATGTCTCTTTCCCTCTGTCACTTTCCCTGTGTCTGTCTCTTTTTCTGTCTTTGTCTGTCTGTCTCTTTCCCTCTCTTTCCCTGTCAGTCTGTCTTTGTCTGTCTCTTTGTGTCTGTCTCTTACCCTGTCTGTGTCCACCTCTTTCCCTAGCTGCATTGTGACACGCCAACATTCTATATAAGGGCGTGGCCGCGCATTCTTCTGAAGTTCTGGCTGCACTGTGGCTCCCAGCTCCATTCGCTTTAATGGAGGCAGGTTTTTTGGTAAAGCGCGGGGTTAAAATTTGCCCTCAAAACATAGCCTATGACTCTTTCTGGGTCCAGAAGTGTGAGTGTGTAAAAGTTTGTGGCTGTAGCTGCGACGGTGCAGACACACTCTGCTTTATATATTAGATTGTTGGTGTGTTGCACTTCATGACTCTTGTCCTCCAATTTTCATGTTTGCACTTTTAGTCTGTGCTGATGGTCGAGTGACCAACTCCGGTTCAGAACCTGTGATAATGTTATATAATGCTGTCAAAGGGTTTCTGATAATACATTTGATACAGGGGTATACACTGGCTCATGCAAAAGCTCCACATTGTGTAATAGTGTGGAGGAGAGTTTTGCAAGTAGCTGCGTGATGATTTTTTGATTGGCGCTGATGTTTGTCTCTCTGCAGTGACAGCCTCATAACACAGAAAGGAAAGAAATGATGAAGACCCCGACCAACGCTGCCCCCTGTAATTCTCCTCCCCTCCCCCGTCTCTGCAGTACGATCCCTGCTGGCCCCGTGGAGCTGGACACGTGCCGCGCTGAACTCTTCGTAGTGGACTGTGTCCCCGGCAGGGAGGGTGCAATGAAGTGTGAACTTTATATAAAAAAAATCTTCTGATCCGCTGCTGTTTGTGGTTTTGTTTTTTCCTCCCGTTGTGGCTGCAGCGACCCTGTGATCTGTATGTCGCATACGCTGTCAAATTTTGTTCCCAATCTAAATGTAAAAGTTCTGATTAATACTGCAGCCTAAAACTTGGAAGGAGACGTCTCCCTTATCACGGTCCCGTGCCTCTGACTCGTCTGGGGCGGCCATTCTCTCTCCAGGCTCTTTTTGCTGTCTTAGGCTATGTTCGCACGTTGCGTTTTTTTCCGCGTTTCTGCAGCGTTTTTAGCAGCAGCGTTTTTGCGCTAAAACGCATGCGTTTTTGATTGCCAGCAAAGTCTATGGGAAAAGCAGAAATCCTGTCTGCACTTTGCTTTTTTTTCAGCAGCGTTTAATTTGCATATTTGTGGTCAAAAACCATGCTGAAAAAGAAGCAGCATGTCAGTTGTTTTTGCCATTTCTGCAGCATTTCCTTAACATTGGAGTCAATGAGAAATGGCAAAACGCAACCAAAATTACAATTCCTGCGTTTTTCATGCTTTTTACCTGCTTTTCCACTGCGTTTTTGGCTCCAAAAACGCATGCTTTTCTGGACAAAATTTAATGGGTTCTAATGTTTCTTTACACACACACAATAACCGAAAATTTAAATGTTAAAAAATTATAAACTTCACCTATTTTTGTGATTAAAATGTGCATAACCACTATTTTTTCATTAAAATTGATAATTTTCCATATAGTTGTATTAAAAGTTAATTTTATCCTTTTTTTTTTCTTTTTTCATTCTTTTTGACTAATTCAACTTTATTTCTCAGTGTCTTGATCTCAAACGCATCTGCAGAAACGCAGGTGAAAACGCAGGTAAAAAGCGCTAAAAACGCACTAAACTCGGTAAAACCGCATGTGTTTTTAGCGCTAAAAAATGGTCAAAAGCCATTTGGTCAAAAACCAAGGGAAGGAAAACGTGCAGAATAAACTGCAGGTACTCCGACGCAACGTGCGCACATAGCCTTAATCAGATTTTTAGATCTTTGGATTTTCCAGACCGTTACCCCCTTGGGCCAATTCTTAGCAGGTGGCTCACCTCATCCTAGGGTACGTACAAAAGCAGGAACAGAATTTCTAGGGTGGACTTATTTCAAAAGGGTTTCTTCTTCTAGAGCACATTGTTCCCTCCCGAAGGGCACTGTGCTTCTGCAAAGAGCTGATCGAACGGCTAATAATCCGGGGCCGGCGGATCACTGACAGATTTTAAAAAAGAATCCGGTGCCCATATATAAGTGAATGGGGACCGGAATCCGGAGGTTAGAAACGTTTGTGGAGGGGCTAGGAGCGAGCGCGGTATACTCACCAAGGCGCTGTCATGGCGGCACACTCTTTCCGGGTCAAGCTGTTACCTTCTGGAGCCGACCATTCAATATTCATGGTTTTCCCCCTCCCACCAGCGTGTGTTGGTTGCAGCTAGACACGCCCCCATCCTGAGTGGCAGCTAACTGCAGCCAATCACAGGCGCCAGGGTGGGTGGGGAAAGCAGTGCACTGTCTGTCAGTTCACGGTGGTAAACACTCGGCAGCACAGTTAGGCTATGTGCGCACGTTGCGTCGGAGTACCTGCAGTTTATTCTGCACGTTTTCCTTCCCTTGGCTTTTGACCATTTTTTAGCGCTAAAAACTCATGCGTATTTACTGCGTTTTTAGTGAGTTTTCAGCGCTTTTTGCCTGCTTTTTCACCTGAATTTCTGCAGATCAAGACACTGAGACATAAAGATGGAATAGTCAAAAAGAATGAAAAAAGAGAAAAAAAGGATAAAATTAACTTTTAATAAAACTATATGGAAAATTATCAATTTTAATGAAATGGCGGTTATGCACATTTTGACAGAAAAATGGGTAAAGTTTATTATTTTTTACATAGTTACTTAGGTTGAAAAAAGACCTAGGTCCATCTAGTTCAACCTTCCTCCACCAGTTCTACATTTAGTCACGAAGTCATTTATAACCAACAATGTTGTGTAGTGAGGAAATCATCCAGCCCTGATATAAAAGCTGTTATAGTATCTGCCATTACTACCTCTTGTGGTCGGCATTCCACAGTCTGACCGCTCTAACTGTAAAGAACCCTTTCCTATTTAGCTGTTGGAATCGCTTTTCTTCCACTCGCAGTGAGTGCCCCAGCATTTAAATTTTCGGTTATTGTGTGTGTGTGTGTGTGTAAAGGAACATTATAACCCTTTAATTTTTGTCCAGAAAAGCATGCGTTTTTGAAGCCAAAAACTCAGTGGAAAAGCAGGTAAAAAGCATGAAAAACGCAGGAATTGTGCTTTGGGTTGCATTTTGCCATTTCTCATTGACTCCAATGTTAAGGAAACGCTGCAGAAATGGCAAAAACAACTGACATGCTGCTTCTTTTTCAGCATGGTTTTTGACCCAAAATATGCAAATTAAACACTGCAGAAAAAAAAAGCAAAGTGCAGACAGGATTTCAGCTTTTCCCATAGACTTTGCTGGAAAACAAACGCATGCGTTTTAGCGCAAAAACGCTGCAGCTAAAAACGCTGCAGAAACGCGTGAAAAAACGCAACGTGTGAACATAGCCTTATAGCGCTCGGCTACAGCCTCAGCTCTCGCGCTGTATCTGTGCTGTGTATACAGTGACCAGAGTCACACATGCGAGGGTGCCGGGTGCTGCCATGGCAGACCCGCGTGAGCCCCTCGCATTTGTGATTCCAGTGAAAGTAAAAAAAAAAAACACAAAAAAACGTGCAGTTCCCCCTATTTTCATCCCCAGCCAAGATAATGCTGGCTGGGGGCTGGTACATCCTCAGCCTGCAGCAGTCCGGTAGAGCCGCATCTGTTACATGCGACCATACCCCATATCGGTGTGCGCTACTGGCTCTTCCCGCTGGCGTGATGCGGTGCCAGTCGGGGTAATAGCAGGGGTTAATAGCGGCGCATGGCTGCTGCTAAGCCTTAGCTTTGTGTGATGGCACAGGCGTCTGTCAGATACCTGCATCACACTAACCTGTGACAGTAAATAAACAAGACAGAGAAAAATCCTTTTTTCCCCTCACCCATGACAGCACCACGTGATTATATGGGTGCTGTCATGGGTTCTGGAAAAACCGGCTACCGGTAAGTAACCGAGGTGTTTTCCCCTCACCCATGACAGCACCCATATAATCACGTGGTGCTGTCATGGGTTCTGGAAAAATCGGCTACCGTTAAGTAACCGAGGTGTATTTGGAATAAAATACAAACATCCCCTCTTTATTAACCCCAAACAAACCCTGCAGCTTCGACGTAATCCACAGGAGCAGTCACACGCCGCTTCAGCTCTGCTACATCTGAATATCACAGAGAGCGGCATAACCGACCGCTGTCTGTGAGCTCCAGAGAATGAATGAGCTGTATATTGAGCGGTGACGTCACTCAGGTCATTTGCGGTCACAGCTGGAGGTTCCCACGGTCCTTCATCTGTGATCGCAGGTAACCTGACCTCAGGTGGAGGTCACTGAGTTCAGACCTGCATCTCCTAGCAGAAAAAGTGCAGTTTTCTTTGTCGCTCCATTGGGAGACCCAGACAATTGGGTGTATAGCTTCTGCCTCCGGAGGCCACACAAAGTATTACACTTTAAAAAGTGTAACCCCTCCCCTCTGCCTATACACCCTCCCGTGCATCACGGGCTCATCAGTTTTATGCTTTGTGTTGAAGGAGGCAGACATGCACTCATGCTCCCATTTTAGTCAGCAGCAGCTGCTGATTTTATCGGATGGAAGAAAAGAGGGCCCCTCACAGGGCTCCCGGCATGCTCCCTTCTCACCCCACTGAGTCGGCGGTGTTGTTAAGGTTGAGGTACCCATTGCGGCTACACAGGCAGGAGCCACATGCCGTTTTCCTTCCCCATCCCTTAGGGGCTCTGGGAGAAGTGGGATCCTATCCGGTCATCCAGGCACTGGGACCGGGCTCCCTCCGCAGCCCCTGAGGGAATCTGACGGACAGGAGACTGAGTATCATCAGGGACAGGGCCCTGCATCTACAGGTACTCTGTGTCCCCTTGGGGACGGTGCATAGAGCACCTGGACCTCAGACGCTGCAGCGACTGCAGTGATTGGTATGACGCCGGGACTACTGCGCCGACCGCGCCTGCTCGCCGGCCGCGGTTTTAACTTTAGTCCCCGGCTTTTGCGGCCTAGTGCCTTAAACTCCCGCCCCCGGCCCTGCCAGTCAGGGGGTAGGGCGGGACGGTCGGTCGGACGCCGACAGTGAGGGCTGGAGCACACTTGGCTGTCCTCCGCCCCCCTCACTATTCACTCTATGGCACAGATCCCCGCACAGGTACTCAGTGTCCCCTTAGGGACGGTGCATGGAGCACCTTGGACTTAGACTTGGCAGCGATTGCGGGGTTGGTACGGGACTACCGCGCCGACCGTGCCTGCTGGCCGGCCGCGGTTTTCAACTTTAGCCCCCGGCTTTTGCGGCCTAGTGCCTTAAACTCCCGGACCTGGCAGTCAGGGGGAAGGGCGGGACGGTCGGGCGGACGCCGACAGTGAGGGCTGGAGCAGATTGGGCTGTCCTCTGCCCCCCTCACTAATCACTCTACGGCACAGATCCCCGCATAGGTACTCAGTGTCCCCTCGGGGACGGTGCATGGAGCACCTTGGCCCCAGACTTGGCGGCGACTGCGGGGGTAGTACGGGACTACCGCACCGACCGCGCCTGCTGGCCGGCCGAGGTTTTTAACTTTAGCCCCCGGCTTTTGCGGCCTAGTGCCTTAAACTCCCGCCCCCGGACCTGCCAGTCAGGGGGAGGGGCGGGACGGTCGGTCTGACGCCGACAGTGAGGGCTGGAGCACACTTGGCTGTCCTCCGCCCCCCTCACTTTTCACTCCGGGACTCCAGATTCCCGCACTTTTGGGGTTACGCCCACGGCCCCCTCTTCCCCTGTAAACGCCGACAGCCATGTTTTTAAGCAGCACACACTGCTTGAGCGGTCGGTAAGCCAGGTGGCTTCTTCCCATCGGGCTGGGCCCCCTAGAGTGCTGAACTGTATATATATATATATATATATATAAATATTATATGCATCTTCACAGTTCGGCGGTACATACTCAGTGATCACTGTGAGCATTGCTCGGGCCATGTGGCACTCGCTCAGCGGAGCCTGGGGCACTGGTTGGACTCGGCCCGGGTAGAACCGCCGGCTACCCCTGTCCAGACGGCAGGGACAGAGTTTGCAGCTTTTGCTGAAAAACTCTCTGAGTCACTTTCACATTCCAGGGCTCAGTCTATGGACATATGGTCTTCTAAGATACTAGAAGCTTGCAGCCCAGACCGGACCCTTACACAGGCCCCGGGCACTGCGGGATCGCTCACAGGCCCCGCTCGGTCCGCGACGCAGCGGGCTCCTGGGGGGACCTCTAGTTATTACGTGGGGGACTCCGGCACGGACTGCAGTCCCAGACCGGCTAAGCGGGCTTGCTTAGAATCTTCCCCGACTTCATCAAGAGTCTCAGCTTGAGGACTCTCTAGAGGATGAGGCGGAGGTCGCAGCCCAGGACTCTGTCCGGACGTGGCTCTCAATGCTTCAGAGATGCTGTCCAGAAGCACACCTTCCCGGACAAGCGTTTTACTAAACGCATTAATAACACACGTTATCCCTTCCCCTCTGACGTGGTTAAGGGTTGGGCTCAGTGTTCCAAGGTGGCCCTCCAGTCTCTAGACGGGCGGCTAGATCCGTAGTAGCAGTGGCTGACGGTTCAACGCTCAAGAATGCCACGGACAGGCAGATAGAGCTCCTAATGAATTCCATCTATGAAGCCATAGGCGCGTCCGTTGCCCCAGCCTTTGCAGCAGTGTGGGCACTCCAGGCTATCTCAGCTGCTCTGTCTGAGATTAATGCGGTCATACTCTGCTCCGCAATTAGCGTCTTCGACGTCCCAGGCGTCGGTATTTTCATCCTACGCCATGAATGCTGTCCTGGACTCGGCTTGCCGTACAGCGGTAGCATCCGCCAATCCGGTGGCAGTCCGCAGGGCCATGTGGCTACGAGAATGGAAGGCAGTCTCTGCTTCCAAGAAGCTCTTGTCCGGTTTGCCATTTTCTGGCGACCGATGGTTTGGCGCACAATTGGATGAATCGATTGAGCATTCCAAAGGAATGGACTCGTGCTTACCCAGCCCATACCAAAGAGACCTTAGCACCCTCAGCTAGGTCCCCATCTCATCGTCCAACAGGCTACAGAAGAGCCAGAGAAACTCTTCTGCATGGCGGTCCAGGTCAGGGGAGCGGTCTCCACATGTCCAAGACCGTTGGATGAGAGACATTCTGTCTCACGGTTACAGGATAGAGATCAGTTCTCGTCCTCCGACTCGCAACATCTCCACCCTCCGAGCGAGCTGATGCACGTTTTCAGGCGGTGAACACTCTGAAGGCAGGAGGAGTTGCGTTACCCGTTCCCCTTCAAGAACGTAGTCGCGGTTTCTTTGTCGCTCTATTGGGAGACCCAGACAATTGGGTGTATAGCTAGTGCCTCCGGAGGCCACACAAAGTATTACACTTAAAAGTGTAAGGCCCCTCCCCTTCTGGCTATACACCCCCCGTGGGATCACGGGTTCCTCAGTTTTCAAGCTTTGTGCGAAGGAGGCTGACATCCACGCATAGCTCCACTGTTTAGTCAGCAGCAGCTGCTGACTATGTCGGATGGAAGAAAAGAGGGCCCATACTTGGGTCCCCAGCATGCTCCCTTCTCACCCCACTTTTGTCGGCGGTGTTTGTTAAGGTTGAGGTACCCATTGCGGGTACGGAGGCTGGAGCCCACATGCTGCTTTCCTTCCCCATCCCCTTAGGGCTCTGGGTGAAGTGGGATCTTACCGGTCTCCAGGCACTGAGGCCGAGCTCCATCCACAGCCCCTGGGATCTGCTGGACATGGAGCTGAGTATCGTCAGGGACATGGCCCTGCTACATAAAGGTACTCTGTGTCCCCGTGCAAATCGCGCACACACACACACCAGCATTGCTGGGTGTGTTAGTGCGCCGGGGACAACAGCGCGCTTGTGCCACACTATCTTCAGCTAGCTGAAGGAGTTAATGCTTTGGAAACGGTCGCGCCGGCCGCTGCTGTCAGTTTTAACTGCGGCGTGGCTGGGACTTGTGGTGCGCCGGGGACTTCCGCGCTGGCCGTGCATATTTGGCGGCCGCGCTTACTACTACAGTCCCCGGCTTTTTGCGGCCTAGTTTGTTTCGTTCCCGCCCCCAGGCCTGCCAGTCAGGGTGGGGGCGGGACGCTGTGCAGAACGTCAGCGCCGAGGGCTGGAGTCTACTTTACATACTCCAGCCCTCACACTGAGCACAGTGGGACGCTGGTTTCCCGCTCTTCGTCTGAGGCACGCCCACGGCCGCCCCTCTTCACAGAACGCCGGCAGCCATTCCTGCATGCAGTCTGAGCTGGAGAGGGGAGACAAGTTATGGGAGACCCAGGCACGGGATTCTAGCGACCACACACCCGCTTTCAGCGGGCGGTAAGCGGCACCTCTGGTGCCTACCCCACTAGTGCCGAAGTGTACAATTGTATTTTTATGCTTGCATGCTATACATTGCACTGTACGGGCGCTGGTGCTTCTTCACTATATACCCTCCTAGATTGCTCTGAGACAACAGCATGTCGTCCGCAAAAAGCAAGGGTGCCAAGGCACAGGCTTTCTATGCTGCCTGTACCGCATGTGAGGCTACTCTACCGGCAGGTTCCACTGACCCACATTGTGTGCAGTGCTCGGCCCCTGTGGCACTTGTTCGGCCGGGGCCTCTGCTGGAGGTTGCCCAGGGAGAACCACCTGTGAATACTGTCCAGGTGACGGGGACAGAGTTTGCAGCTTTTGCTGATAGATTGTCTGTGACTATGACTAAAATCCTAGAAACTTTGCAGTCTAGACCAGTAACTCAGACCATGGGCACGGTTGAATCACTGCCCCCTGGTCCCCCTCAGTTGGAACAGCTCCGGGCTCCGGAGGTGTCCCATGCATTCCAGGGTGACGGCTCTGACACGGACGACAGTCCCAGACAGCCTAAGCGAGCTCGCTATGAGCGGCCCTCGACTTCATCTCACTGGTCAGGGTCCCAGCAGGAGGACTCTCTGTATGATGAGGCGGAGGTAGCTGATCAGGATTCTGATCCTGAGACCGCTCTCAATCTGGATACACCTGATGGTGACGCCATAGTGAATGATCTCATAGCGTCCATCAATAAAATGTTAGATATTTCTCCCCAAGCTCCTCCAGTGGAGGAGTCAGCTTCACAGCAGGAGAAATTCCATTTCAGGTATCCCAAGCGTAAATTGAGTACTTTTCTAGACCACTCTGACTTCAGAGAGGCAGTTCAGAAACACTACGCTTATCCAGATAAGCGTTTCTCCAAACGGCTTAAGGATACACGCTATCCCTTTCCCCCTGAAGTGGTCAAGAGCTGGACCCAGTGTCCAAAGGTGGATCCTCCAATCTCCAGGCTTGCGGCTAGATCCATAGTTGCAGTGGAAGATGGGGCTTCACTTAAAGATGCCACTGATAGCTTCATAGATGGATTTCAGCCAGAGCTCCATCTGTCTATCGGCGCGTCGTATGCTCCAGCATTCGCAGCCGTATGGGCACTCCAAGCTATTTCAGCTGGTCTTGCGCAGATTGACACTGTCACGCGTACATCTGTTCCGCAAGTAGCGTCCTTAACCTCTCAATTGACTGCATTTGCGTCTTACGCGATCAATGCTGTCCTGGACTCTACGAGCCGTACGGCAGTGGCGTCCGCCAACTCCGTGGTTTTACGCAGAGCATTGTGGTTAAGGGAATGGAAGGCAGATTCTGCTTCCAAAAAGTGCTTAACCAGTTTGCCATTTGCTGGTGACAGACTGTTTGGTGAGAGATTGGATGAAATCATTAAACAGTCCAAAGGTAAGGATTCATCCTTACCTCAGCCCAGACCAAATAAACCCCAACAGAGGAGGGGACAGTCGAGGTTTCGGTCCTTTCGAGACTCGGGCAGGCCCCAATTCTCCTCGTCCAAAAGGACTCAAAAGGATCAGAGGAGTTCAGATTCTTGGCGGGCTCAGTCGCGCCCAAAGAAAGCAGCCGGAGGAACCGCTACCAAGGCGGCTTCCTCATGACTTTCGGCCTCCTCTCTCCGCATCCTCGGTCGGTGGCAGGCTCTCCCGCTTTTGCGACATTTGGCTGCCACAGGTCAAAGACCGCTGGGTGAGAGACATTTTGTCTCACGGGTACAGGATAGAGTTCAGTTCTCGTCCTCCAACTCGATTCTTCAGAACTTCTCCGCCTCCCGACCGAGTCGATGCTCTTCTGCAGGCGGTGTGCTCTCTAAAGGCAGAAGGAGTCGTGATCCCTGTTCCTTTTCAGGAGCAAGGTCACGGTTTTTACTCCAATTTGTTTGTGGTGCCAAAAAAGGACGGGTCTTTCCGTCCTGTTCTGGACCTAAAACTGCTCAACAAGCATGTGAAAACCAGGTGGTTCCGGATGGAATCCCTCCGCTCCGTCATCGCCTCAATGTCTCAAGGAGATTTCCTAGCATCAATAGACATCAAAGATGCTTATCTCCACGTGCCGATTGCTCCAGAGCACCAGCGTTTTCTACGCTTCGTTATAGGAGACGAACACCTTCAGTTCGTAGCCCTGCCTTTCGGTCTGGCGACAGCCCCAAGGGTCTTCACCAAGGTCATGGCAGCAGTAGTAGCGGTCCTGCACTCTCAGGGTCACTCCGTGATCCCTTACTTGGACGATCTACTTGTCAAGGCACCCTCTCAAGAGGCATGCCAACACAGCCTGAACGTTGCGCTGGAGACTCTCCAGAGTTTCGGGTGGATCATCAACTTTTCAAAGTCAAATCTGACCCCGACCCAATCGATAACATACCTTGGCATGGAGTTTCATACTCTCTCAGCGATAGTGATGCTTCCGCTGGACAAACAGCGTTCACTACAGACAGGGGTGCAATCTCTCCTTCAGGGCCAGTCGCATCCCTTGAGACGCCTCATGCACTTCTTGGGGAAGATGGTAGCAGCAATGGAGGCAGTCCCTTTCGCGCAGTTTCATCTGCGTCCTCTGCAATGGGACATTCTCCGCCAATGGGACGGGAAATCGACGTCCCTAGACAGGAACGTCTCCCTTTCTCAGGCGGCCAAGGACTCTCTTCAGTGGTGGCTTCTTCCCACCTCATTGTCAATAGGAAAGTCTTTCCTACCCCCATCCTGGGCGGTAGTCACAACGGACGCGAGTCTATCAGGGTGGGAAGCAGTGTTTCTCCACCACAGGGCTCAAGGTACGTGGACTCAGCAAGAGTCCACCCTTCAGATCAATGTTCTGGAAATCAGAGCAGTGTATCTTGCCCTACTAGCCTTCCAGCAGTGGCTGGAAGGCAAGCAGATCCGAATTCAGTCGGACAACTCCACAGCGGTGGCATACATCAACCACCAAGGAGGGACACGCAGTCGGCAAGCCTTCCAGGAAGTCCGGCGGATTCTGACGTGGGTGGAAGACACGGCATCCACCATATCCGCAGTTCACATCCCGGGCGTAGAAAACTGGGAAGCAGACTTCCTCAGTCGCCAGGGTATGGACGCAGGGGAATGGTCTCTTCACCCGGATGTGTTTCAGGACATTTGTCGCCGCTGGGGGATGCCGGACGTCGACCTAATGGCGTCCCGGCACAACAACAAGGTTCCGGCCTTCATGGCACGGTCTCACGATCTCAGAGCTCTGGCGGCGGACGCCTTAGTTCAGGATTGGTCGCAGTTTCGGCTCCCTTATGTGTTTCCTCCTCTGGCACTGTTGCCCAGAGTGCTACGCAAGATCAGGTCCGATTGCCACCGCGCCATCCTCGTCGCTCCAGACTGGCCAAGGAGGTCGTGGTACCCGGATCTGTGGCATCTCACGGTAGGACAACCGTGGGCGCTACCAGACCGGCCAGACTTGCTGTCTCAAGGGCCGTTTTTCCATCAGAATTCTGCGGCCCTCAACCTGACTGTGTGGCCATTGAGTCCTGGATCCTAGCGTCTTCAGGATTATCTCAAGAGGTCATTGCCACCATGAGACAGGCTAGGAAACTTTCCTCTGCCAAGATCTACCACAGGACGTGGAAGATATTCTTATCTTGGTGCTCTGCTCAGGAAGTTTCTCCCTGGCCATTTGCATTGCCTACTTTTCTTTCCTTCCTGCAATCCGGGTTGGAAAAAGGTTTGTCGCTCGGCTCCCTCAAGGGACAAGTCTCAGCGCTATCTGTATTTTTTCAGAAGCGCCTAGCACGACTTCCTCAGGTACGCACGTTCCTGCAAGGGGTTTGTCATATCGTCCCTCCTTACAAGCGGCCGTTAGAGCCCTGGGATCTGAACAGGGTTCTAATTGCTCTCCAGAAGCCGCCTTTCGAGCCTATGAGGGATGTTTCCCTTTCTCGCCTTTCACAGAAAGTGGCCTTTCTAGTAGCGGTCACGTCTCTTCGGAGAGTGTCCGAGCTGGCAGCGCTGTCATGCAAATCTCCCTTCCTGGTGTTTCACCAGGACAAGGTGGTTCTGCGCCCAATTCCGGAGTTTCTCCCTAAGGTGGTATCCTCCTTTCATCTCAATCAGGATATCTCCTTACCTTCTTTGTGTCCTCGTCCAGTTCATCAATGTGAAAAGGATTTGCATTTGTTGGATCTGGTGAGAGCACTCAGAATCTACATTTCCCGCACGGCACCTCTGCGCCGCTCGGATGCACTCTTTGTCCTTGTCGCTGGCCAGCGTAAAGGGTCGCAGGCTTCCAAGTCAACCTTGGCTCGGTGGATCAAGGAACCAATTCTTGAAGCCTACCGTTCTGCGGGGCTTCCGGTTCCCTCAGGGCTGAGAGCCCATTCTACCAGAGCCGTGGGTGCGTCCTGGGCATTACGGCACCAGGCTATGGCTCAGCAGGTGTGCCAGGCGGCTACCTGGTCGAGTCTGCACACTTTTACCAAGCATTATCAGGTGCATACCTATGCTTCGGCGGACGCCAGCCTAGGTAGACAGGTCCTTCAGGCGGCGATTGCCCACCTGTAGAAATGGGCCGTTTTACGGCCCTATCACGCGGTATTATTTTACCCACCCAGGGATTGCTTTTGGACATCCCAATTGTCTGGGTCTCCCAATAGAGCGACAAAGAAGAAGGGAATTTTGTTTACTTACCGTAAATTCCTTTTCTTCTAGCTCTAATTGGGAGACCCAGCTCCCGCCCCTGTTTTTTTGTATACAAATGTTGTTCATGTTGAATGGTTTCAGTTCTCCGATATTCCTTCGGAATGAATTTGCTTAAACCAGTTTATTGGCTTTCCTCCTTCTTGCTTTGGCACTAAAACTGAGGAACCCGTGATCCCACGGGGGGTGTATAGCCAGAAGGGGAGGGGCCTTACACTTTTAAGTGTAATACTTTGTGTGGCCTCCGGAGGCAGTAGCTATACACCCAATTGTCTGGGTCTCCCAATTAGAGCTAGAAGAAAAGGAATTTACGGTAAGTAAACAAAATTCCCTTCTTTTACTCCAACTTGTTCGTGGTACCAAGAAAGGACGGATCATTCCGCCCCGTTCTGGACTTCACACTGCTCAACAGACATGTGAGAACCTGACGGTTCCGGATAGAATCTCTCCGCTTTGTCATCGCCTCGATGGCACAAGGAGACTTCCTAGCATCAATCGACATCAGGGATGCTTTTCTCCATGTGCCGATTGCACCAGCTACAGACAGGGGTGCACTCTCTCCTTCGGGCCCAGTTACACCCCTTGAGGTGCCTCATGCACTTTCTAAGGAAGATGGTGGCAAAAAGGGAGGCAGTTCCCTTGCGCAGTTTCGTCTGCGTCCGCTTCTATCGGACACCACAAATGGGACAGGAGGTCGACGTCCCTAGACAAGAACGTCTCTCTTTCTTTCCACTTCCTGGGCGAAGGGAAAATCCTTCCGGCCCCCAGCCGGGGCTGTGGTCACAATTGGACGCGAGTCGGTCAGGGTGGGGAGCGGTCTTCCTCCACCACTCGGCTCAGAGAGCCTGGACTCCGACAGAGTCCTCCCTTCAGATCAATATTCTGGAGATAAGGGCAGTGTATCTAGCCCTAAAGGCGTTCCAGCGGTGGCTGGAGGGCAGGCAGATCCGAATTCAGTTGGACATCGCCACGGCGGTCGCGTGCATCAACCACCAGGGCGGCACACGCAGTCGTCAAGCCTTCCGAGAAGTTCGGCGGATTCTGCTGTGGGCGGAAGCCACAGCCTACACCATCTCCGCAGTTCACATCCCGGGCGTAGAAAACTGGAAAGCAGATTTTCTCAGTCGCCAGGGCATGGACGCAGGGGAATGGTCTCTTCACCCGGACGTGTTTCTAGAGATCTGTTGCCGCTGGGGAACGCCGGACGTCGATCTAATGGCGTCTCGGCACAACAACAAGGTCCCGGCATTCATGGCTCGGTACACGGATCACAGAGCTCTAGCGGCAGACGCGCTACTTCAGGACTGGTCGCAGTTTCGACTGCCTTATGTATTTCCTTCTCTGGCACTACTGCCCAGAGTGTTACGCAAGATCAGGTCAGACTGTCGCCGCGCCATCCTCGTCGCCCAGACTGGCCGAGGTGATCGTGGTACCCGTAGCTGTGGCACCTCACGGTGGGTCAACCGTGGGCACTCCCAGACCGACCAGACTTGCTGTCTCAAGGGCCATTTTCTTTGTCGCTCCATTGGGAGACCCAGACAATTGGGTGTATAGCTTCTGCCTCCGGAGGCCACACAAAGTATTACACTTAAAAGTGTAAAGCCCCTCCCCTTCTGCCTATACACCCCCCGTGCATCACGGGCTCCTCAGTTTTTATGCTTTGTGCGAAGGAGGCACACATGCACGCATAGCTCCACATCTTAGTCAGCAGCAGCTGCTGACTATGTCGGATGGAAGAAAAGAGGGCCCATAACAGGGCCCCCAGCATGCTCCCTTCTCACCCCACTCTGGTCGGCGGTGCTGTTAAGGTTGAGGTACCCATTGCGGGTACAGAGGCTGGAGCCCACATGCTGTTTTCCTTCCCCATCCCTTAAGGGCTCTGGGTGAAGTGGGATCCTAATCGGTCTCCAGGCACATGAGACCGTGCTCCCTCCGCAGCCCCTGGGGAATCTGCTGACAGGAGCCGAGTATCGACAGGGACAAGGCCCTGCTACTGTGAGGTACTCTGTGTCCCCGTGGGGACCGCGCATAGAGCGCTGATGCCACACACACTGCAGCACTGCTGGGTGTGTTAGTGCGCCGGGGACTACCGCGCCGGCCGCGCTGTGAGGTACTCTGTGTCCCCGTGGGAACCGCGCATGGAGCGCTGGTGGCCATATACACTTCAGCACTGCTGGGTGTGTTTGTGCGCCGGGGACTACCGCGCCGACCGCGCTTATATGCCGGCCGCGCTTATTACTTTAGTCCCCGGCTTTTGCGGCCTAGTATCGCATATTCCCGCCCCCAGGCCTGCCAGTCAGGGTAAGGGCGGGACGCTGCACAGGACGTTAGTGCTGAGGGTTGGAGCATACTTGTATCCTCCTCCCCCCTCATACAGCACACTGGGGCTCCAGATTCCCGCACTTTCTAGGGCACGCCCACGGCCCCCTCCTCTCCACAGAACGCCGGCAGCCATTCCTGTCAGCACTTCTAACGCTGGAGAGGAGAGACAACAGGCTCTGGGAGGCCCAGGCAGGGATTCTGGTGATCACACAACCGCTTTGAGCGGTCGGTAAGCAGCACCTGAGGTGCTGGCCCCACTGAGTGCAGAAGTGTACATATATATATATGCTTATATGCTATACATTTACACTGTACTGTCGCACTGTTGATTTTTGGCTATATACCCTCCTGGATTGTACTCAGAGGAGACAACAGCATGTCGTCTGCAAATAGCAAGGGTGCCAAAGCACAGGCTTACTTTGCAACCTGTACCTCATGTGCGGCTATACTACCGGCAGGTTCCACGGACCCTCATTGTGTGCAATGCTCGGCCCCTGTGGCACTTACTCAGCCGGAGCCTCTGCTACTGGTGGCCCAGGTAGAACCACCTGCTACCGCTGTCCAGGTGACAGGGACAGAGTTTGCAGTGTTTGCTGACAAACTGTCTGAGACTATGGATAAATGGTCTGCTAGGATACTAGAAGCCTTACAGTCCAGACCGGTGACTCAGGCCCTGGGCACTGTTCAATCATTGACCCCAGGCCCCCCTCAATTGGAGCTGCAGAGTGCTCCTGGGATGACCCATGGGTCCCAGGGTGTGGTCTCTGACATGGACCGCAGTCCCAGGCCGCCTAAGCGGGGGCGCTGGGACATTCCCTCGACTTCATCACACTGTTCAGGGTCTCAGCAGGAAGACTCTCTGGATGATGAAGCGGAGGTAGCAGATCAGGATTCTGATCCTGAGACCGCGCTTAACCTGGATACACCTGATGGTGACGCCATAGTGAATGACCTTATAGCAACCATCAATCAGGTGTTGGATATTTCTCCACCAGCTCCTACAATTGAGGAGTCAGCTTCTCAGCAGGAGAAATTCCGTTTCAGGTCTCCCAAGCGTCCATTGAGTATGTTTTTGGATCACTCTGACTTCAGAGAGGCAGTCCAGAAACACCGAGCTTGTCCAGATAAGCGTTTTTCCAAGCGCCTTAAGGATACACGTTATCCCTTCCCCCCTGACGTTGTCAAGGGCTGGGCTCAGTGTCCTAAGGTGGATCCTCCTGTCTCCAGACTGGCGGCTAGATCCATAGTTGCAGTGGAAGATGGGGCTTCACTCAAAGATGCCACTGACAGACAGATGGAGCTATGGTTGAAATCCATCTATGAAGCTATCGGCGCGTCTTTTGCTCCAGCATTCGCAGCCGTATGGGCACTCCAAGCTATCTCAGCTTGTCATGCGCAGATTAATGCAGTCACACGTACATCTGCTCCGCAAGTGGTGTCCTTAACCTCTCAGGCGTCGGCGTTTGCGTCCTACGCCATTAATGCGGTCCTGGACTCTACGAGCCGTACAGCGGTAGCATCCGCCAATTCGGTGGCAGTCCGCAGGGCCATGTGGTTACGTGAATGGAAGGCAGACTCCGCTTCCAAAAACTTCTTAACCGGTTTGCCATTTTCTGGCGACCGCCTGTTTGGTGAACGATTGGATGAAATCATTAAACAATCCAAGGGAAAGGACTCTTCCTTACCCCAGTCCAAACCAAACAGACCTCAACCACGGAAGGTACAATCGAGGTTTCGGTCCTTTCGGCCCACGGGAAGGTCTCAGTTCTCCTCGTCCAAAAGGCCTCAAAAGGATCAGAGGAACTCCGATGCATGGCGGTCTAAGTCACGTCCTAAAAAGACCGCCGTAGGAACCGCTCCCAAGGCGGCCTCCTCATGACTTTCGGCCTCCTCACACCGCATCCTCGGTCGGTGGCAGGCTTTCCCGCTTTTGCGACGCCTGGCTGCCACAGGTAAAAGACCGATGGGTGAGAGACATTCTATCCCACGGTTACAGGATAGAGCTCAGCTCTCGTCCTCCGACTCGTTTTTTCAGAACATCCCCGCCCCCCGAGCGAGCCGATGCTCTTCTTCAGGCGGTGTGTACTCTGAAGGCGGAAGGGGTGGTGATCCCTGTGCCTCTTCAGCAACAGGGTCACGGTTTTTACTCCAACTTGTTTGTGGTACCGAAAAAGGACGGATCCTTCCGTCCTGTTCTGGACCTAAAACTGCTCAACAAACACGTAAAAACCAGGCGGTTCCGGATGGAATCGCTCCGCTCCGTCATCGCCTCAATGTCCCAAGGAGATTTCCTAGCATCAATCGACATCAAAGATGCTTATCTCCACGTACCAATTGCACCAGAGCATCAGCGCTTCCTGCGTTTCGCCATAGGAGACGAACATCTTCAGTTCTTGGCACTACCTTTCGGCCTGGCGACAGCCCCACGGGTCTTCACCAAGGTCATGGCAGCAGTGGTAGCAGTCCTACACTCTCAGGGACACTCGGTGATCCCTTACTTAGACGATCTGCTTGTCAAGGCACCCACTCAAGTGGCATGCCAACACAGCCTGAACATTGCTCTGGAGACTCTCCAGAGTTTCGGGTGGATCATCAATTTTCCAAAGTCAAATCTGACACCGGCCCAATCTCTGACATATCTTGGCATGGAGTTTCATACTCTTCCAGTGATAGTGAAGCTTCCGCTGGACAAACAGCGTTCACTACAGACAGGGGTGCGATCTCTCCTTCAAGGCCAGTCACACCCTCTGAGGCGCCTCATGCACTTCCTAGGGAAGATGGTAGCAGCAATGGAGGCAGTTCCTTTTGCGCAGTTTCATCTGCGTCCTCTTCAATGGGACATTCTCCGAAAATGGGACAGGAAGTAGACGTCCCTAGACAGGAAAGTCTCCCTTTCTCGGGCAGCCAAGGCTTCCCTTCAGTGGTGGCTTCTCCCCACTTCTCTGTCGGGGGGGAAATCCTTCCTTCCCCCATCATGGGCTGTGGTCACGACGGACGCGAGCCTGTCAGGGTGGGGAGCGGTTTTTCTCCACCACAGGGCTCAGGGAACCTGGACTCCGACAGAGTCCTCCCTTCAGATCAATGTTCTGGAGATAAGGGCAGTGTATCTTGCCCTAAAGGCGTTCCAGCCATATCTGGAAGGCCAGCAAATCCGAATTCAGTCGGACAACTCCACAGCGGTGGCATACATCAACCACCAAGGGGGAACACGCAGTCGGCAAGCCTTCCAGGAAGTCCGGCGGATTCTTATGTGGGTGGAAGCCACGGCCTCCACCATATCCGCAGTTCACATCCCGGGCGTAGAAAACTGGGAAGCAGACTTTCTCAGTCGCCAGGGCATGGACGCAGGGGAATGGTCCCTTCACCCGGACGTGTTTCAGGAGATCTGTTGCCGCTGGGGGATGCCGGACGTCGACCTAATGGCGTCACGGCACAACAACAAGGTCCCAACATTCATGGCACGGTCTCAAGATCACAGAGCACTGGCGGCAGACGCCTTAGTTCAGGATTGGTCGCAGTTTCAGCTCCCTTATGTGTTTCCTCCTCTGGCACTGTTGCCCAGAGTGTTACGCAAGATCAGGTCCGACTGTCGCCGTGCCATCCTCGTCGCGCCAGACTGGCCGAGGAGGTCGTGGTACCCAGATCTGTGGCATCTCACGGTGGGTCAACCGTGGCCACTACCAGACCGACCAGACTTGCTGTCTCAAGGGCCGTTTTTCCATCTGAATTCTGCGGCCCTCAACCTGACTGTGTGGCTATTGAGTCCTGGATCCTAGCGTATTCAGGGTTATCTCAAGAGGTCATTGCCACTATGAGACAGGCTAGGAAACCAACGTCCGCCAAGATCTACCACAGGACGTGGAGGATATTCCTATCTTGGTGCTCTGATCAGGGTTTTTCTCCCTGGCCATTTGCCTTGCCCACTTTTCTTTCCTTCCTTCAATCAGGATTGGAAAAAGGGTTGTCGCTCGGCTCTCTTAAGGGACAAGTCTCAGCGCTCTCTGTGTTTTTTCAGAAGCGCCTGGCCAGACTTCCACAGGTACGCACGTTCCTGCAGGGGGTTTGTCACATAGTCCCTCCTTACAAGCGGCCGTTAGAACCCTGGGATCTGAACAGGGTACTGATGGCTCTTCAGAAACCACCTTTCGAGCCAATGAAGGATATTTCTCTTTCACGCCTTTCACAGAAAGTGGTTTTCCTAGTAGCAGTCACATCACTTCGGAGAGTGTCGGAGCTGGCTGCACTGTCATGCAAAGCCCCCTTCCTGGTGTTTCACCAGGACAAGGTGGTTCTGCGTCCGGTTCCGGAATTTCTACCTAAGGTGGTATCCCCCTTTCATCTCAATCAGGATATCTCCTTACCCTCTTTTTGTCCTCATCCAGTTCACCAGTGTGAAAAGGATCTGCACTTGTTAGATCTGGTGAGAGCACTCAGACTCTACATTTCTCGTACGGCGCCCCTGCGCCGTTCGGATGCACTCTTTGTCCTTGTCGCTGGCCAGCGTAAAGGGTCACAGGCTTCGAAATCAACCCTGGCTCGGTGGATCAAGGAACCAATTCTCGAAGCTTATCGATCTTCTGGGCTTCCGGTTCCCTCTGGGCTGAAAGCCCATTCTACCAGAGCCGTGGGTGCGTCCTGGGCTTTGCGGCACCAGGCTACGGCTCAGCAGGTGTGTCAGGCGGCTACCTGGTCGAGCCTACACACTTTCACGAAACACTATCAGGTGCATACCTATGCTTCGGCGGATGCCAGCCTAGGTAGGCAAGTCCTTCAGGCGGCGGTTGCCCACCTGTAGGAAAGGGCCGTGGTTCGGCTCTATTACGAGGTATTATTTTACCCACCCAGGGACTGCTTTTGGACGTCCCAATTGTCTGGGTCTCCCAATGAAGCGACAAAGAAGAAGGGAATTTTGTTTACTTACCGTAAATTCCTTTTCTTCTAGCTCCAATTGGGAGACCCAGCACCCGCCCCTGTTCCCTTCGGGCTGTTGTTCTTTGTGTACACATGTTGTTCATGTTGAATGGTTTCAGTTCTCCGAAATTCCTTCGGATTGAATTTACTTTAAACCAATTTATAACTTTTACTCCTTCTTGCTTTTGCACCAAAACTGAGGAGCCCGTGATGCACGGGGGGTGTATAGGCAGAAGGGGAGGGGCTTTACACTTTTAAGTGTAATACTTTGTGTGGCCTCCGGAGGCAGAAGCTATACACCCAATTGTCTGGGTCTCCCAATTGGAGCTAGAAGAAAAGGAATTTACGGTAAGTAAACAAAATTCCCTTCTTTCCTTCTGAATTCTGCGGCCCTAAACCTGACTGTGTGGCCATTGAGTCCTGGCTCCTAGCGTCATCAGGGATATCTCCAGACGTCATTGCCATCATGAGACAGGCCAGGAATCCAACGTCCGCCAAGATCTATCACAGGACTTGGAGGATCTTCTTATCCTGGTTCTCTGACTCAGGGTTTACTCCCTGGCCGTTTGCCTTGCCCACTTTTCTTCTTTCCTTCAATCTGGAATGGACAAGGGCTTGTCTCTCGGCTCTCTCAAGGGACAAGTATCGGCGCTTTCCGTGTTTTTTTCAAAAGCGTCTAGCCAGGCTTCCGCAGGTCCGCACGTTCCTGCAGGGGGTTGGCCACATAGTCCCACCTTACAAGCGTCCGTTAGCACCCTCGGATCTTATCAGGGTGCTGACGACTCTTCAGAAGTCACTTTGCGAGCCGATGCGGGATCTCTCTATCTCGCCTTTCGCAAAAGGTAGCCTTCCTAGTGGCAGTCACATCACTCAAAAGAGTGTCTGAGCTAGCAGCGCTGTCAGGCAAAGCCCCCTTCCTGGTGTCTCACCAGGATAAGGTGGTTCTACGTCCGGTCCCGGACTTTCTCCCTAAGGTATCCCCGTTTCATCTCAATCAGGATATCTTCTTACTCTCTTTGGGTCCGCATCCAGTTCACCAATGTGAAAAGCATTTTCATTTATTAGATCTGGTGAGAGCACTCCGGCTCTACATTTCTCGCACGGCGCCCCTGCGCCGGCCCGATGCGCTCTTGTCTTTATCGCGGGCCAGAGTAAGGGATTTCAGGTTTTCAAGTCAACCTTGGCTCGGTGGATCAAGGAACCGATTCTTGAAGCCTACCGTTCTTGTGGGCTTCCGATTCCTGCAGGGCTGAAAGCCCATTCTACCAGAGCCATCGGTGCTTCCTGGGCATTGCGACACCAGTTTACGGCCCAGCAGGTGTCAGGCAGCTACCTGGTCTAGTCTGCACACTTTCACGAAACACTATCAGGTGCATGCCTATGCTTCGGCAGACGCCAGTCTAGGTAGGCGACTCCTTCAGGCGGCAGTTGCCCACCTGTAAGAGGGGGCCGTTTTTCGGCTCTTTTTATCGAGGTATTCTTTTACCCACCCAGGGATTGCTTTTGGACATCCCAATTGTCTGGGTCTCCCAATGGAGCGACAAAGAAGAAGGGAATTTTGTTTACTTACCGTAAATTCCTTTTCTTCTAGCTCCTATTGGGAGACCCAGCACCCGCCCCTGTTCCCTTCGGGCCGTTGTTCTTTTGTGTACACATGTTGTTCATGTTGAATT
Source organism: Anomaloglossus baeobatrachus (assembly GCF_048569485.1). Lineage (NCBI taxonomy): Eukaryota > Metazoa > Chordata > Amphibia > Anura > Aromobatidae > Anomaloglossus > Anomaloglossus baeobatrachus. The sequence goes on from NC_134357.1 coordinate 23,624,590, forward strand.
GTTCTTTTGGTTCATGGTTTCAGTTCTCCGAACATCCTTCGGATTGAATTTACCTTAGACCAATTTATAAGTTTCCTCCTTCCTGCTTTGGCACCAAAACTGAGGGGCCCGTGATGCACGGGAGGGTGTATAGCAGAGGGGAGGGGTTACACTTTTTAAAGTGTAATACTTTGTGTGGCCTCCGGAGGCAGAAGCTATATACCCAATTGTCTGGGTCTCCCAATAGGAGCTAGAAGAAAATGAATTTACGGTAAGTAAACAAAATTCCCTTCTTTTTGGCCAAGAGATGCAGATTTTGTGCTGAAATTTTTATACCATATTCCTGCATCCAATCTACACCTCCTGGCAAAAAAAAAAAAAATGCGGTGTGTTGACGCAATTTTTATGCCGCGGTTTCTTGCCAGGAGGTGCACATTTGGTGCTGAAATCGCCTGCAGCAGCTTTCAGCACCAAATTTCCACCTGTGGCAGGATTGTTTTTAAATTTTTTTTTTTTTTTTTTATTTTTGGGGGCCAAGGGATGCAAATTTGATGCTGTGATTTTTACACCATATATATAGGGCTGGCATAATCTCAGCCTGCTGCGGTCTGAACATGAGCTTGCATGCACCTAGAAACACATGCACGCTCCTGTCAGAAGTGTGCAGCTGTTCTGCGATGTCAGACTTGCAGGAGTTCCTCACAAGTGTGACTGCGGCATAGAAGAAAAGAAGGGAATGTTATTTACTTACCGTAAATTCCTTTTCTTCTAGCTCCTATTGGGAGACCCAGACAATTGGGTTTATAGCTTCTGCCTCCGGAGGCCACACAAAGTATTACACTTAAAAGTGTAACCCCTCCCCTCTGCCTATACACCCCCCCGTGCATCACGGGCTCCTCAGTTTTGGTGCAAAAGCAGGAAGGAGGAAACTTATAAATTGGTCTAAGGTAAATTCAATCCGAAGGATGTTCGGAGAACTGAAACCATGAACCAAAAGAACAATTCAACATGAACAACATGTGTACACAAAAGAACAACAGCCCGAAGGGAACAGGGGCGGGTGCTGGGTCTCCCAATAGGAGCTAGAAGAAAAGGAATTTACGGTAAGTAAACAAAATTCCCTTCTTCTTTGTCGCTCCATTGGGAGACCCAGACAATTGGGACGTCCAAAAGCAGTCCCTGGGTGGGTAAAAGAATACCTCGGTAATAGAGCCGTAAAACGGCCCCTTCCTACAGGTGGGCAACCGCCGCCTGAAGGATTCGCCTACCTAGGCTGGCATCTGCCGAAGCGTAGGTATGCACCTGATAGTGTTTCGTGAAAGTGTGCAGACTCGACCAGGTAGCCGCCTGACACACCTGCTGAGCCGTAGCCTGGTGCCGCAATGCCCAGGACACACCCACGGCTCTGGTAGAATGGGCTTTCAGCCCTGAAGGAACCGGAAGCCCAGAAGAACGGTAGGCTTCAAGAATTGGTTCCTTGATCCACCGAGCCAAGGTTGATTTGGAAGCCTGCGACCCTTTACGCTGGCCAGCGACAAGGACAAAGAGCGCATCCGAGCGGCGCAGGGGCACCGTACGAGAAATGTAGAGTCTAAGTGCTCTCACAAGATCTAACAAGTGCAAATCCTTTTCACATTGGTGAACTGGATGAGGGCAAAAAGAAGGTAAGGAGATATCCTGATTGAGATGAAAAGGGGATACCACCTTAGGGAGAAATTCCGGAACCGGACGCAGAACCACCTTGTCCTGGTGAAACACCAGGAAGGGGGCTTTGCATGACAGTGCAGCTAGCTCAGACACTCTCCGAAGTGATGTGACTGCCACTAGGAAGACCACCTTCTGCGAAAAGCGTGAAAGAGAAATATCTCTCATTGGCTCGAAAGGTGGTTTCTGAAGAGCCGTTAGCACCCTGTTCAGATCCCAGGGTTCTAGCGGACGCTTGTAAGGAGGGACTATGTGGCAAACCCCCTGCAGGAACGTGCGGACCTGCGGAAGCCTGGCTAGACACTTTTGGAAAAACACAGAGAGCGCCGAGACTTGTCCCTTAAGAGAGCCGAGAGACAAACCCTTTTCCATTCCGGATTGAAGGAAGGACAGAAAAGTGGGCAAGGCAAATGGCCAGGGAGTAAAACCCTGATCAGAGCACCAGGATAAGAAGATCCTCCACGTCCTGTGGTAGATCTTGGCGGACGTTGGTTTCCTGGCCTGTCTCATAGTGGCAATGACCTCTTGAGATAACCCTGAGGACGCTAGGATCCAGGACTCAATGGCCACACAGTCAGGTTGAGGGCCGCAGAATTCAGATGGAAAAATGGCCCTTGAGACAGTAAGTCTGGACGGTCTGGTAGTGCCCACGGTTGACCCACCGTGAGATGCCACAGATCCGGGTAACACGACCTCCTCGGCCAGTCTGGGGCGATGAGGATGGCGCGGCGGCAGTCGGACCTGATCTTGCGTAATACTCTGGGCAGCAGTGCCAGAGGAGGAAATACATAAGGCAGCCGAAACTGCGACCAATCCTGAACTAATGCGTCTGCCGCCAGAGCTCTGTGATCTTGAGACCGTGCCATGAATGCCGGGACCTTGTTGTTGTGCCGGGACGCCATTAGGTCGACGTCCGGCTTCCCCCAGCGGCAACAGATCTCTTGAAACACGTCCGGGTGAAGAGACCATTCCCCTGCGTCCATGCCCTGGCGACTGAGAAAGTCTGCTTCCCAGTTTTCTACGCCCAGGATGTGAACTGCGGAGATGGTGGAGGCTGTGGCTTCCACCCACAGCAGAATCCGCCGAACTTCCTGGAAGGCTTGCCGACTGCGTGTGCCGCCTTGGTGGTTGATGTATGCCACCGCCGTGGCGTTGTCTGACTGAACTCGGATCTGCCTGCCTTCCAGCCACGGCTGGAACGCCTTTAGGGCTAGATACACTGCCCTTATCTCCAGAACATTGATCTGAAGGGAGGACTCTGGCTGAGTCCAGGTACCCTGAGCCCTGTGGTGGAGGAAGACCGCTCCCCACCCTGACAGACTCGCGTCCGTCGTGACCACAGCCCAGGATGGGGGCAGGAATGACTTCCCCTGCGACAAAGAAGTGGGGAGAAGCCACCACTGAAGGGAGGCCTTGGCTGCCCGAGAAAGGGAGACGTTCCTGTCGAGGGACGTCGACTTCCTGTCCCATTTGCGGAGAATGTCCCATTGAAGTGGACGCAGATGAAACTGCGCAAATGGAACTGCCTCCATTGCTGCCACCATCTTCCCTAGGAAGTGCATGAGGCGCCTCAAGGGGTGCGACTGGGCTCGAAGGAGAGATTGCACCCCTGTCCGTAGTGAACGCTGTTTGTCCAGCGGAAGTTTCACTATCGCTGAGAGAGTATGAAACTCCATCCCAAGATATGTCAGCGATTGGGTCGGTGTCAATTTTGACTTTGGGAAATTGATGATCCACCCGAATCTCTGGAGAGTCTCCAGAGCAATGTTCAGGCTGTGTTGGCATGCCACCCGAGAGGGGACCTTGACAAGGAGATCGTCTAAGTAAGGGATCACCGAGTGTCCCTGAGAGTGTAGGACTGCTACCACTGTTGCCATGACCTTGGTGAAGACCCGTGGGGCTGTCGCCAGGCCGAAAGGCAGTGCCACGAACTGAAGGTGTTCGTCCCCGATGGCGAAACGCAGGAAGCGCTGATGCTCTGGTGCAATCGGCACGTGGAGATAAGCATCCCTGATGTCGATTGAGGCTAGGAAGTCTCCTTGGGGCATCGAGGCGATGACGGAGCGGAGAGATTCCATCCGGAACCACCTGGTTTTCACGTGTCTGTTGAGCAGTTTGAGGTCCAGAACGGGACGGAAAGATCCGTCCTTTTTTGGCACCACAAACAAGTTGGAGTAAAAACCGTGACCCCATTGCTGAAGGGGAACAGGGATCACCACTCCTTCTGCCTTCAGTGTGCTCACCGCCTGAAGAAGAGCATCGGCTCGCTCGGGGGGCGGAGATGTTCTGAAGAAACGAGTCGGAGGACGAGAGCGGAACTCTATCCTGTAACCGTGAGACAGAATGTCTCTCACCCATCGGTCTTGGACATGTGGCAACCAGGCGTCGCAAAAGCGGGAGAGCCTGCCACCGACCGAGAATGCGGTTTGGGGAGGCCGAAAGTCATGAGGAGGCCGCTTTGGGAGCGGTTCCTCCGGCGGTCTTTTTAGGACGTGACTTAGACCGCCATGCATCAGAATTCCTCTGACCCTTCTGTGGCCTGTTGGACGAGGAGAATTGAGACCTGGCTGAGGGCCGAAAGGACCGAAACCTCGATTGTACCTTCCGTTGTTGAGGTCTGTTTGGTTTGGACTGGGGTAAGGACGAGTCCTTTCCCTTGGATTGTTTAATGATTTCATCCAATTGCTCGCCAAACAGGCGGTCGCCAGAAAATGGCAAACCGGTTAAGAACTTTTTGGAAGCAGAGTCTGCCTTCCATTCACGTAGCCACATGGCCCTGCGGACTGCCACCGAATTGGCGGATGCTACCGCCGTACGGCTCGCAGAGTCCAGGACAGCATTCATGGCGTAGGACGCAAACGCCGACGCCTGAGAGGTTAAGGACACCACCTGCGGAGTAGAGGCACGTGTGACTGCATTAATCTCAGACTGACAAGCTGAGATGGCTTGGAGTGCCCATACGGCTGCGAATGCCGGAGCAAAGGACGCGCCGATAGCTTCATAGATGGATTTCATCAGGAGCTCTATCTGCCTGTCAGTGGCATCCTTGAGTGATGTACCGTCTGCCACTGCAACTATGGATCTAGCCGCCAGTCTAGAGATTGAAGGATCCACCTTGGGACACTGAGCCCAACCCTTAACTACGTCAGGGGGGAAGGGATAACGTGTGTCATTAAGGCGCTTAGTAAAGCGCTTATCTGGAACAGCTCGGTGTTTCTGGACTGTATCTCTGAAGTCGGAGTGATCAAGAAACGCACTCCGTGTACGTTTGGGAAACCTAAAATGGAATTTCTCCTGCTGAGAAGCTGACTCCTCAATCTGAGGAGTTGGAGGAGAAAGATCCAACACCTGATTGATGGACGCTATAAGGTCGTTTACTATGGCGTCCCCTTCAGGTGTATCAAGGTTGAGAGCGGCGTCAGAATCAGAGCCCTGATCTGCCACCTCCGCTTCATCCTCCAGAGAGTCCTCATGCTGAGACCCTGAACAGTGTGATGAAGTCGAGGGAAGCTCCCAGCGAGCCTGCTTAGCCGGTCTGGGACTGCGGTCCGTGTCGTAGTCCTCACCGTGGGACCTATGAGTCGCCCCAGGAGCACTGTGCTGCGCCGACCGAGGAGGGCCTGAGGGAATTGATTCAACAGTGGCCGGGGCCTGTGTTACAGGTCTGGACTGCAAAGCTTCTAGTATCTTAGCAGACCATCTATCCATAGACTCAGAAAGTTTGTCAGCGAATACTGCAAACTCTGTCCCTGTCACCTGGACAGTGGCAGCAGGTGGTTCCACCTGGGCCGAGGGTCCCACGAGTGGCAGAGGCTCCGGCTGAGTGAGTGTCACAGGGGCCGAGCATTGCACACAATGAGGGTAGGTGGAACCTGCAGGTAGCATAGCCGCACATGAGGTACAGGTTGCAAAGTAAGCCTGTGCCTTGGCACCCTTGCTTTTTGCGGACGACATGCTGTTGTCTCCTCTTAGAGCAATCAGAGAGGGTATATAGCCAAAGCAATAGTGCGGCCGTACAGAGTAAATGTGTACAATATAAGTATACACTTCGGCACCCAGGGGGGCCAGCACCTAGTAACAGGTGCGGCTTACCGACCGCCCTCAGCGGTTGTGTGACCACCAGATTCCCTGCCTGGGCCTCCCAGAGCTGTTGAAGTTCTCCAGCGTCAGAAGTGCTGATAGGAATGGCTGCCAGCGTTCTGAGAGGAGGAGGGAGCCGTGGGCGTGCCTTAGAAAGTGCGGGAATCTGGTGCCCCACGGTGCTCAGTGAGGGGGGAGGAGGATACTAAGTATGCTCCAGCCCTCAGCGCTGACGTCCAGTGCAGCGTCCCGCCCTTACCCCTGACTGGCAGGCCCGGGGGCGGGAATATGCGGTACTAGGCCGCAAAAGCCGGGGACTAAAGTTATAAGCGCGGCCGGCAAACAAGCGCGGTCAGCGCGGTAGTCCCGGCGCACAAACACACCCAGCAGCTGCTGCAGCGTCCATTAGACAGGCGCTCTATGCGCCGTCCCCAAGGGGACACAGAGTACCTCAGAGGAGCAGGGCCTGTCCCTGACGATACCCGGTCTCCTGTCCAGCAGATTCCCCCAGGGGCTGCGGAGGGAGCACGGTCCCAGTGCCTGGTGACCGGTTAGGATCCCACTTCACCCAGAGCCCCTAAGGGATGGGGAAGGAAAACAGCATGTGGCTCCAGCCTTTGTACCCGCAATGGGTACCTCAACCTTAACAGCACCGCCGACCAGAGTGGGGTGAGAAGGGAGCATGCTGGGGGCCCTGTTATGGGCCCTCTTTTCTTCCATCCGATATAGTCAGCAGCTGCTGCTGACTAAATTGTGGAGCTTGCGTGCATGTGTGCCTCCTTCAACACAAAGCATAAAAACTGAGGAGCCCGTGATGCACGGGGGGGTGTATAGGCAGAGGGGAGGGGTTTACACTTTTAAGTGTAATACTTTGTGTGGCCTCCGGAGGCAGAAGCTATACACCCAATTGTCTGGGTCTCCCAATGGAGCGACAAAGAAAAACGCTTATTTTTTATCTTTTAAAAAAAAAACAAAAAACGACGTGCGGTCCCCCCCCTAATCTTCATCCCCAGCCAAGATAACGCCTGTGGGGGTTGGTATATTCTCAGCCCGCAGCTGCCCAGTAGTGCCACATCTATTAGATGTAATGACAAGAAAAGCGATTGACCAAAGGCACTCACTCCAAATTTAAAGTAATATAATACGATTCTTTATTTATGTATCAAAAAGTTTAAAACCACACATACAAAATACAACACAGTGCAGACATATTAAAAAACACCAAGGACAATGGTAATGAAACCCAATCCAAGAAATACCCTGTTTCCCTGAAAATAAGACACTGTCTTACATTTTTTTTTCTTTATCGTTCCTATGGGAGACCCAGACATTGGGTGTATAGCTTCTGCCTCCGGAGGACACACAAAGTACTACACTTAAAAGTGTAGCTCCTCCCTCTGAGCCTATACACCCCCTGGTAGCCAGTCCTAGCCAGTTTATCGCTTTGTGTTCAGGAGGCATACATCCACACATGCATTCTCATATGATTTTTCATTTTTGGAAAGAGTTTGAAGAAAAGCGGGTCCAAGCCTGGACCCCCGGCATGTCCCTTCTCACCCCACTGTCGGCGGTGTTGTTAAGGTTGATTCCAAGGCTGAAGCATTACATGCCGCGCTCCTTCACCATCCCTCCTGGGCTCTGGCTTGAAGTGGGAGCCAGCACGGTTCTCCATGCTTGGCAGGAGACCGGTCTCCATCCGCAGCCCTTCAGGATCCTGCTGGACCGGAGCACTCATCCCCAGGGACTTGGAACCCTGCGTCTTAGCAAGCTAAGTACCTGAGGCGTTTATATATTGGGGGTCCCTGTACTTTATTGTTGTGGGAGAGTGTGCTGATTGTGTTTTATGACATTTCCGGCGGGTTCTCTGGCTGTCTCCTGAGAACCGCGCCGATGGTGCCTGCGCGCCGGCCGCACCGCTCACATTTAGGCCCCGGCTTCGCCGGAGGCCTAGTTTCGGTTTCTCTGCTCTCGCATGTCACTCATGCAGAGGGACAGGCTCGGCTCCGCCCGGCGGCCGTTCTGCACAGGGGAGGGTCACTCCTCACTACAGTGTATGTCCCCTCCCCTGTAGGTCTCTATGGCCCTCCAGATCCCGCTCTCAAGCAAGTCCCGCCCCCTCTCTTCGCTCCGGCGGCCATTTTCTCAGCGTTCCCCCTGCGATCAGTCATTGCAGCGCTGGTCTGCAGCATCCCTGCTGAGGTGCTGTGCTTGGGGGTCCGGGCTTCGGGATCTGGAGGGCACACAACACCGCTCCAGCGGTCTGGTAAGCCACAACCTCTGGTTGTGGGCCTCTGTATATACTCTCTGGGGGTCACTCTGGCAGAGCCCCAAAGCTGTATTCAGTATGCGCTGCATGTAAGCTCCTGCTGCTTGAACCGAGCACCTATCCACATTGTGATGCCTGCTCTAACCTGGCGGTGCCTCAGCCTGGAGTCTCTCCCCCAGTGGTCTCTCCGGCTGCTCCTGCTCCTGTGGCTGAACCCCCGGCTTGGGTAGAGTCCTTTTCTAGGTCTATCTCCCAGTCTTTTGCCGACTCCATGGGACTTCTGTCCAGGACTTTGCTGAATATGCATCAGCCCCCTTCACAGGGTGCCTCTGCTGCTAGGGGTCCCTCAGGACCGGAGCTCACAGAGGATTCATCATCTGGTCCCAGACCTCGTCCTTCTAAGAAGAGACACAGGGTTCCCTCTCCTTCCTCGTCCCGCGGCTCTGATTCAGGAGCTGACTCGCAGGACGAGGAGGATGCCTTTACTGGGGGCTCGGAGGCTACCTCCATGTGCCCCATTGATCTGTCCGAGAGTGACTCAGATGTTAGTGATTTGATTGCGTCCATTAATTCTGTACTGGACCTCAATCCGCCAGTGTCAGAGGAGCACCCCTCTCTAGCAGAAAAGCACCAGTTTACCTCGCCTAAGAGGACAAAGAGTGTGTTCTTTAACCACTCCAGTTTTCAAGCCGCTGTGACCAAGCCTAGGGCCTGTCCTGACAAACGCTTCCCAAAGCGTGGTTCTGATGACCGTTTTCCCTTCCCACCTGAGGTGGTCAAGGAGTGGGCTCATTCCCCAAAGGTAGACCCCCCGGTGTCTAGAATCTCAGCCCGGACCGTTGTATCAGTGGCTGATGGCACCTCTCTTAAGGATTCCACTGACCGCCAGGTTGACCTTCTGGCCAAATCTGTATATGAGGCGGCAGGGGCCTCGTTCTCCCCAACTTTTGCAGCAGTGTGGGCTCTCAAAGCCATCTCTGCTTCTCTAGAGGAGATGCATTCCCTCACCAGGGACTCTATGCCCGAAATGGTTACCTTAACTTCCCAAGCTTCAGCTTTTTCATCCTATGCCATGTCTGCCATTCTGGAGGCTTCTCACCGCACTGCGGTGGCTTCGGCTAATTCCCTCGCTATCCGCAGGATCTTGTGGCTTCAGAGTGGAAGGCAGATGCGTCTTCAAAGAAGTACCTTGCTGGACTCCCTTTTGCTGGTTCCCGGCTGTTCGGTGAACAGCTGGATGAAATTATTAAGGAAGCTACTGGCGGGAAGAGTACTTCCATGCCACAAACCAAAACCAGGAAACCTGTCCAGGGCAGGAATCAGTCGAGGTTTCGTTCCTTTCGTTCCTCCAACTGGTCGTCCTCTAAGCCCTCGGCCTCGTCCACTAACTCAGCCAAGGACCAGAAATCCAACTGGCGCCCAAAAGCGCGTCCACAGAAGACCGCAGGAGGTGCTGCCGCCAAGGCAGCGTCCTCGTCACTATCTGCCCGCTCCAGCAACATCCTTAGTCGGTGGCAGGCTCTCCCACTTTGGCGACGCGTGGTTTCAACACGTCTCCGATCAGTGGGTGCGGGATATCATCTCCCACGGCTACAGGATAGAATTCTCTTCCAGCCAGCCAAACAGATTTTTTCTGTCAACTCCCCCCTGCTCCAAGGCCGCCGCCTTCTCTCAGGCCGTGGCATCCTTGCAGGCCAACGGAGTAATTGTACCGGTTCCCGCCCGGGAACGGTTCAGAGGTTTCTACTCAAATCTCTTCCTAGTCCCCAAAAAGGACGGTACCTTCCGGCCCATCCTGGATCTCAAGCTTCTCAACAAGCATGTTCAGGTGCGGCATTTTCGCATGGAGTCTCTGCGATCAGTCATTGCCTCAATGACCCAAGGGGATTTCCTGGCATCCATCGACATCAGAGATGCCTATCTACATGTGCCAATCGCAGTGTCACATCAGCGTTGGCTACGTTTTGCAATCGGAGAGGAACATTTCCAATTCGTGGCTCTCCCCTTCGGGTTAGCCACGGCCCCTCGAGTATTCACCAAGGTCATGGCAGCAGTGATTGCGGTTCTGCACCTCCAGGGGTTGGCAGTGATTCCTTACCTGGACGACCTTCTAGTCAAGGCCTCATCCAGCGCAGACTGTCAGCGGAGTGTCTCGCTCACTCTCGCCACTCTAGCCCAATTCGGGTGGCTTGTCAATCTGCCCAAATCCACTCTGACTCCGACCCAGAGTCTCACGTACCTAGGGATGCAGTTCAAGACTCTGCCGGCACTTGTGAAGTTGCCCTTAGTCAAACAGCAGTCCCTCCAACTGGCGGTGCGCTCTCTGATGATGCCCCGCCGTCATTCCATCAGGCGCCTGATGCAGGTCCCGGGTCAGATGGTGGTGTCAATGGAGGCTGTTCCCTTTGCCCAGTTTCATCTGCGTCCACTGCAGCTGGACATTCTCCGCTGTTGGGACAAGCGGACTTCCTCCTTGCACAGGTTAGTGGCTCTGTCGCCACAGACCAGGAGCTCTCTTCAGTGGTGGCTTCGGCCCCTCTCTCTGTCTCAGGGGCGCTCCTTTCTGGCCCCGTCCTGGGTGGTCCTCACCACGGATGCCAGCCTATCCGGCTGGGGAGCGGTATGTCTCCACCACCGAGCGCAGGGCACTTGGACTCCGTCCGAGTCAGCCCTTTCGATCAATGTGCTGGAAACCAGAGCCGTGCTTCTGGCTCTCCTAGTTTTTCACCACCTGTTGGCGGGCAAGCACATCCGAGTCCAGTCAGACAACGCGACAGCGGATGCCTACATCAATCACCAAGGCGGGACACGCAGCCGCCTGGCAATGTTGGAGGTACAACGCATCCTTCAATGGGCGGAGGACTCCAAGTCCACCATATCCGCAGTCCACATTCCAGGCGTGGAAAACTGGGAGGCAGATTATCTCAGCCGTCAAACCGTGGACAGTGGCGAGTGGTCCCTGCACCCGGCAGTTTTTCAGTCAATCTGCCGCAAATGGGGCACTCCGGACGTGGACCTAATGGCATCCCGTCACAACAACAAAGTTCCCGTTTACGTGGCTCGCTCCCACGATCCTCAGGCATTCGCCGCGGACGCTCTGGTTCAAGACTGGTCCCAGTTTCGTCTGTCCTACGTGTTTCCCCCTCTAGCTCTCTTGCCCAGAATCCTGCGCAAGATCAGAATGGAGGGCCGTCGAGTCATCCTCATTGCTCCGGACTGGCCCAGGCGAGCTTGGTACCCAGACCTGCTCCATCTGTCCGTAGAGATGCCGTGGCATCTTCCGGACCGTCCAAACCTTCTCTCACAAGGTCCGTTTTTCCGCCAGAATTCTGCGGCTCTCAGATTGACGGCGTGGCTCTTGAGTCCTGGATCTTGACGGCTTCTGGTATTCCTCCTGAAGTCATCTTCACTATGACTCGGGCCCGTAAGTCTTCCTCCGCCAAGATCTATCACAGGACTTGGAAAATTTTCCTGTCCTGGTGTCGCTCTTCCGGCCATCCTCCTTGGCCTTTTTCCTTGCCGACCCTTCTGTCCTTTCTACAGTCCGGTCTGCAGCTAGGACTATCCCTCAACTCTCTCAAGGGACAAGTCTCGGCTCTGTCAGTGCTGTTCCAGCGGCGTATCGCCCGGCTGGCTCAGGTCCGCACCTTCATGCACGGCGCTCGTCTCACATCATTCCACCTTACCGGCGGCCCTTGGACCCCTGGGACCTCAATTTGGTTCTCACGGTTTTGCAGAAACCCCCTTTGAGCCTCTTAGGGAGGTTTCTTTGTTTCGTCTTTCACAGAAAGTGGTCTTTCTAGTGGCCATAACTTCCCTCAGGAGAGTCTCCGATTTGGCTGCGCTCTCTTCGGAGTCACCTTTTTTGGTTTTTCATCAAGATAAGGTGGTTCTCCGTCTGACTCCGGACTTTCTTCCTAAGGTGGTCTCTCCTTTCCACCTTAACCAGGACATTACCCTACCTTCCTTTTGTCCGGCTCCTGTTCATCGCTTTGAAAAAGCGTTGCATACTCTGGATCTGGTGCGGGCTCTCCGGATCTATGTGTCTCGCACCGCTGCGCTTAGGCGGTGCACCTCTCTTTTTGTGCTAACCACAGGTCGGCGCAAGGGCCTCTCTGCTTCTAAGCCGACCTTAGCCCGTTGGATTAGGTCGCCCATTTCGGATGCCTACCAGTGTTCTCAGGTGCCTCCCCCGCCGGGGATCAAGGCACACTCGACCAGAGCTGTCGGTGCCTCTTGGGCTTTCAGGCACCAGGCTACGGCTCAACAAGTCTGTCAGGCTGCCACTTGGACTAGCCTGCATACCTTGTCAAAGCACTACCAAGTGCATGCTCATGCTTCGGCAGATGCGAGCTTGGGCAGACGCATCCTTCAGGCGGCTGTCGCCCATTTGTGAAGTTAGGCTCCGCCTACTTCTTAGTTTTTCTGTTTATTCCCACCCATGGACTGCTTTGGAACGTCCCATGGTCTGGGTCTCCCAAAGGAACGATAAAGAAAAAGAGAATTTTGTTACTTACCGTAAATTCTTTTTCTTATAGTTCCGTATTGGGAGACCCAGCTCCCTCCCTGTTGCCTGTTGGCAATTTTCTTGTTTCGTGTGTTATCACCGGCTGTTGTCATGGACAGAGGCTCCGGTTGTTCCGGTTCTTACTCTGTTCTACTTGTGGGTGGCTATTCTCCTTCAGCTTTTGCACTAAACTGGCTAGATCTGGTTCTCCAGGGGGTGTATAAGCTCAGAGGGAGGAGCTACACTTTTAAGTGTAGTACTTTGTGTGTCCTCCGGAGGCAGAAGCTATACACCCAATGTCTGGGTCTCCCAATACGGAACTATAAGAAAAAGAATTTACGGTAAGTAAACAAAATTCTCTTTTTTTTGCCCTGAAAAAAGCACTATGTCTTATTTTCAGGGGGTGTCTTATTTTCAAGGAGACATGGTTGGGGGTAAGTTTACCCCCCACAAAAAGCAGACTCCCCCCCCATCCCAGGATCGTCATACTTACCAGCCCAGGGCGTCTGTATGGCTCCCAGATCCTTCTGTGATCTCCCAGCAGGTGTGCTGCATGTCTCTCCTGCGTCTGGCTGACATCAGATCTCACACACACACACACACCCACCCCACGATCCCAGCAGCTGTGCTGCATGCCGTGCTCCTCTGCCTCCTGCCGACGCTCACAGATCCGATCGCTTACGTTCACACACGGTCACACATCAGACAGTACACACTCAGACCCCACTTCCCCCTGTGCCCTCCGGTGGGCGGTCCCAGCAGCTGTGCTGCACGTCGTGCTCCTCTGCCTTCTGCTGACACAGATCCGATTGCATACATTCACACACACTCACACATCAGACAGCATACACGCACACATCCGATCGCACATATGCGCTCACACAGTCACAACATCCGGAGATACCACATGCTTCCGGCCATGTGATCCTCCGGCAGGTCCTGGAAGGTCACTGCACGCACAGTATCGCCGCCGAGAAGCAAGCGATATCACTGGATGTTGTGAGTGTGTGGATGCGATCTGATGTGTGTGTGAGAGTGAGTGAGTTTGATCTGATGTGTGTGTGTGTGTGTGTGTGTGTGTGTGTGTGTGTTCCGCCGCGGCAGGACCTTGATGCGCTCACCTGCTCCCGGTCGGCGTCTGAGTATGATCAGGGGTCTTCTGTCTTCTCTCTTCTGGGGGTGCCCGCTGCCTATAATGAAGTGTCCTGCAGTGTCTTTAACTCTTTCACCGCTGCATGATACTTCATTATTGACTGCAGCTATGTCTTATTTTCAGGGGATGTCTTATATTAAAGCTTCCCTGAAAACTCCTGGGATGTCTTATTTTCGGGGGATGTCTTATTTTCGGGGAAACACGGTATATATTGTACCAGAATCACCATAGATGGTTCAAAATGCAAAACAATACAGATAAAGAGTCAGAGATATAACCATCTTATAAATAGAATGTCTGTCTCAGTATATACCTATCTTTCAAGCAGCATTATGACCAAATGGTCAAAACAGCAGCTGCAATGCCTCATAGGGAATCACCATGATAGGAACTCTTTGCCTATCTAAAAATGGAAGTGGAGAACCTGGCCCAACGCGTGTCGCTATGTTAGCTTCATCAGGGGCAGTGGGTATCAGCATCATCTATTAGATGTGACCATACCGGTGTGCGCTACTGGCTCTTCTCGGTGGCGTGTTGCAGTGCCAGTCGGGGTAATAGCAGGGGTTAATAGCGGCGCATGGCTGCTACTAATCCCTAGCTTTGTGTGATGGCACAGGCGTCTATCAGATACCTGCATCACACAAACCTGTAAGTGACAGTAAATAAACACAGACAAATCCTTTATTTGAAATAGTACAAACATCCCCTGCTTCACCTCTTTATTAACCCCAAATACCCTGCAGCTCCGACGTAATCCACAGGAGAAGTCCCGCGGCAACACATCCGGCTCTGCTACATCTCAGAGCAAGCAGCTATAGAGCACGACTGCCCACTCTGAGCTGTCACAGGCTGGGGGGGCGCGTCAGCCTGCAACCAATCACGGCTGAGAGGACAGCCGGTGGGCGGGGAAAACACGGAAAGCTGTGTGATTGCGCGCACAGGAAGTGAAAGCGCGACCCTGAAGCAGTGTGCCGCCATGACACAGAGTCTCGGTAAGTATGAAACGCTCATTTATTTATTTTTTTTCATTTTTATTAATTGCAGATTCCGGATCGTGCACCCGGAATCCCGCGCCCGGCCCGGAGATAGCGCTGAAACCACGCGGATCCGGACGTTTACAGTCCGGGTCCGCTCAGCACTACTGAATGATGGCTCAGGCAGGGCTGTGATATGTCGAATTTTTGCAACTGAAGCGTCAGAGGCACATGATTTGACTTAGCACTTGCAAACATGCGTGCTTTGCTTAGGAAACCGGCCACCAGTGATGGCTTGCAGTGGTGGATGGTAACCTAAGCAACTAACTGTAAAGTATAAAATATTTTATTTTTTTAAATCTATGAATATGGGGTAATCATTTAACAGTCTGTATTTGGGAGAATATATACTGTATATATTATTCAGTGGCGTAACTAGAGTTTGATGGGCCCCGGTGCAGAGTTTGGACCCGCCCTCCTCCACATACACTGACACTTTGGGTACGGGATAAAGACACTGACACTCGGGGTAAGTGATAATGACACTGACACTTGGCTCTTACCCACAGCACCCATGATTCCTATGTTCTGATATGCATCGTAATCGGCACCCAGCTTCCCCATGCTCTGCTATACATCTTTCCATCAGCACTTAGCTTTCCCATATCACAGCATGGGAAAGTTGGGTGCTGAGAGATGTACAGCAGAGCATGGGAAAGCTGGGTGCTGAGAGATGTACAGCAGAGCATGGGAAAGCTGGGTGCTGAGAGATGTACAGCAGAGCATGGGAAAGCTGGGTGCTGAGAGATGTACAGCAGAGCATGGGAAAGCTGGGTGCTGAGAGATGTACAGCAGAGCATGGGAAAGCTGGGTGCTGAGAGATGTACAGCAGAGCATGGGAAAGCTGGGTGCTGAGAGATGTACAGCAGAGCATGGGAAAGCTGGGTGCTGAGAGATGTACAGCAGAGCATGGGAAAGCTGGGTGCTGAGAGATGTACAGCAGAGCATGGGAAAGCTGGGTGCTGAGAGATGTACAGCAGAGCATGGGAAAGCTGGGTGCTGAGGGAAAGACCCTTTCTCCCTCAGCACAAAATGTTCGCATCCCCTGATTGTATCTTTGTCCTCCCCCTTGTATATACTTTTCCAAATCCTGTAATGGCCCCCACAGTCTTCCATATAGTATAAAGGGTCCCACATAACCCTTCATATAATTGAATGCACCCCTATAGTCCATGTATAAGGCCTCCTTCCCTGTACACAATGCAGCCCCTATGAGGCCTTTGGCCACCGTGTACTCGCTGATTAAAAAAAAACTCCCCTCTATTCGTTCGCGTGGCCTTCTACTCCCTCACAGAAAGTAGCTGGGTGCTGATCTGCAGAGCGGACCCCTAAAAGCTGCCGGACCCGGTCGCAATAGCAACCTCTGTGACCATGGTCATTACGCCCCGGATATTTTTTTTTTCCTCCCACTTTTTAATAGATTTTTCCCATCAAAAGTTAATCAGATGCAACAGTAGTATATCTGCACTGACATCAGGGGCATTGGCCATCACTATCTATCCCCCTTTACCAGGCACAGCGCCATTGATTTGCTAGTGGCTGTGCCTGATATTGAAGTTAATAGGACCAACCTGCAGTAAGACTACGCTGTAATTCCAGGCAAAGCGGCTTCCAAAAGCCGATAATGGAGCAATATCACCAATCTCACCTTCATGGTTTAGGCCTTCATTTATGCAGAACTAATGAGCTCCTTAAATATAAAACAAGCCTCTGTTTACTGCATGCAGAACATTTTATTAAATTATCAGAAATTTCACATATCTTCTAGCAAAACTGTGGAGGTTGCGGGCAGGGCAGTCCGGTATTGGGTAAGAAAAAGAAATGTATTCAGACGCTGAGGACTTCAGATGTTTTCCGTCTACTGAGACCTGTCGGGAAGAAAATGTGACATTCATCAGACTGCAGCGTAACAAGACTGAGCTTCTGGATCAGGACACCAGGGGGCGCTCAGTGGACAGCAAAACCATGATGTGCAATACTGGCTACAGCCACCGTGTATCTGAGCCCAACATACTATAGAAAGAGGATATTGTGCACTTTGCTGCATAGGGGACTTAGGTTTAAAGCACAACTCCAGCACTGAAGGAAAAAATAAACCAAACCGCTGCAGTGGTGCTTTATACACATATAGCATGAAATAAACAGACCGGATTGGGACTGAGACTATACGAGATCAAGAACAGGAGAGAACACCTGGATAAAGTATACGTCCTGCAGTGCCAATGTCTACCACAAGATGGCAGCGTATATAAGCGCCAAAAACCAGACACCTTTGTGTTCCACAAAGAAGAAACAAGAACGAATGGGTAATAATGTAAAGTCAAGAGATAGAAGGCAAGAACTGAATCCACAAATATGGAGTCCCAAAATAACCCTCCCTGAGAGGCCAATAATAGAATAAAAGTAGGAAATATCTTTGAAACGGGGTGGCTCAGTGGTTAGCAATGCAGTCTTGTGGTGGCTCAGTGGTTAGCACTGCAGTCTTGTGGTGGCTCAGTGGTTAGCACTGCAATCTTGTGGTGGCTCAGTGGTTAGCACTGCAGTCTTGCAGCGCTGGGATCCTGGGTTCAAATCCCACCAAGGACACCATCTGCAAGGAGTTTGTATGTTCTCCCCGTGTTTGCTTGGGTTTCATCCCACACTCCAAAGACATTCAGATAGGGACTCTAGATTGTGAGCCCCAATGGGGACAGTATTGCCATTGTATGTAAAGCGCTGTGGAATTAATAGCGCTATATAAATGAATACAATTATTATTATTTGAAACGGCACAAGAACAAGAGTTCCTGCAAAAATTGGGAAATTTACATGAGGTTAAACTTTGCTGGGTCCCGGCTGTTGTAACCTGGGTCACTATATTACTCCTTGGGCTTTTTCTTTATATTCCTACTTCAAGGGCACCTACTCCTCTTGCCATTATCGGCCTTTCTGGGGGCCTTATTTTCATTCCCCACACTTGTGGAGAGGATCAGTGACATCTTATTTCTCCATTTACGGTATTATTTCTCCTTGAAAGTTCTGTTTTTTGATCTCGTGGTTAAACACTGCCATCTTGTGGTAGACTTTGATATTTCAGGAGCACATTTTATCCCTCTGCTCTCCTGTCCTGTTTGTCTTGGGATCTGATCTCTTGTCTCTCTGCTAATCCCATCTGTGTATTTAATTTTAGATCCATTATTAAACTTTTGGACCTTGATTATTTATTGTGTCTGGGTTTTTTTGTTTTTTTTTTATTTGCACATTATTTTAATTTTTGCCTTTTTCAATATTTATTTTCTGTCCCCATTTTTTTTTTTTATTCTTCCTCATTGTGGAATTTTCGTTCTGAGTTTACTGCCCATTCATCATTTGACTAAAAATAAAAAAAATGCACAAATGTAATCCGCCCCCCCCCCCCCCCCACTATAATAATTTTTGCTCACATTTTTGCAGGATCGTAGTGGGACAAGCAATTTTTTTTTTTTTTTTGCACAAAAAGTCACAAAAAATGTTAAAACTAAAAATAAAAAGCATTTTTGATTTTGTGGAAACCCCGGGCAAAGCTTTGAAGAGCTTGGCCGGCCAAAGAAACAGTCATGAGCTCCACAAGATAAAAGTAGAAAAGTAATTTAAGGAAACAAAAAAAAATGGATGAATTGTGGCTATAATGTGTATAATCTCTCCTAAACGGCTGTATCTGAGCTGCTGCACCCGATCCTGTCCCGTGTGATGCCGTTTCTTCACCTTGATCACTTCTTCTTCACAGAGGTCCGCGGCTTCTCCCGTTCCGATAACATCTTCTTGTTAACTTTTTCTTTTTTGTCTTTCCTGCTGTTCAGATTTTCATAAAGCGTCCCTTCTTCCTTAGGCCTGTAGCAAGAAGCCACGTGTGAGAACATGGGGGGCACTGGGTGTGAGAAGAAGGGGGGCATCGGATGTGAGAACACAGTGGGTAACGGGGCACCGGGTGTGAGAACATGGAGGCGGGTAACGAGGCACCAGATGTGCGAACACGGGGGGCACCGGGTGTGAGAAGACAGGGGGCACTGGGTGTGAGACCATGGAGGGGTGTACCGGGTAACATCGGATGTGAGAACACAGTGGGTAACGGGGCACCAGGTGTGAGACATGGAGGGGTGTACCGGGTAACAGGGGGCACTAGGTGTGAGAACACAGGGGGCATTGGGTGTGAGACCATGGAGGGATGTACTGGGTGACAGGGGGCACCAGATGTGCAAACAGAGGGAGCACTGGGTGACCAGTGGCACAAGGTGTGAGAATACAGGGGGCACAAGGTGTGAGAATACAGGGGGCACTGGGTGTGAACACAGGGCTCACTGGGTAACGGTGCACCAGACATGAGAACACAGGGGTCACCGGGTGTGAACACGGCGGTACCCGGTAAGAGAACCCATGGGGCAATGGGGCACTGGGTGTGAGAACACAGGGGGCACTAGGTAACAAGTGGCCACCGGGTGTGGGAACATGGGGGGCACCAGTTGTAAGAACACACGGGGTACCGGGGAACGAGGCGTGAGATTACAGGGGGCACCGGTTGTGAGAACACGGGGAGCTACATTAACACTGATGGGTATAGAAATCTTACTTGGAGGAGCTCCGTGTGACCTTCATCTTGGACATAGAGGGACTCAGGTTTCCATATTCTGATTCTGCCGTCTTTGTTCTCTATTGGGGGAGATTTTTTTGTTTTATTGGGGGGCACATCACTGTACACAGTACACTTCTTTCACTCCGGAAATTCTGATAGTCCGGCACCGACTGCAGTATAATCTGGAATCCACCATGAGACATGTCTGAGGCTGAAGAGGTCTGTGCCGGATTATCAGATGCCGGCATAAACTACCTATAAGCGTCTCCATCATGCGCCCCCCTCCCCGTACCTCCAGCGCCTGCAGTTTGTATTTGGCAGAGTCGATGTACTGGGCTATGGCGGCGTAGGTAAACCGGTACTGCGCCTCCGTCTGCACCATGCCCGAGCGCTGCGACCGCACCATCTGGATGGTTTTCTGCACGTCGATGTCACAGTCCAGACCTGGAGGAGACGGCACATAAGTCACTACATGTACAGAGGAGTCCATGGATCCCTGGTGACAGTCACGCCGGCGGTCTATGGCTGCCGGACCTGGGAGCCGCCTCCTACCTGCTGGAAAAACCCGGCTTTTCTTCTAAGTACAGGAAATGTTGCCAAACTATTGTGTCATGGGGTCTGCGGTAGACTGAAATCCATCACCCGTCTCATCAGAGGCTCTGGCTGCTGATCCCCTATGCTTTACACTGCAGCTCTGATTGCTCCGGATTATCTCAACTTTTTAAAAGTGCTAAAAAATATTCTCTGTTCTCAAGATTGGATGGATTTATAATGCTATTGTTTACTACTCATTGCCTAGGTTACCAGCCACCTCTGCAGTAGTGGCCATTCTCCTAGACAAGCTGTTTGCTGTGGAGCTTGTAAGCGCTGCCCTGACGCTGATGGGATCTTTAACGAGATTGTCAGATCCAGACACAAGCCCAGCAGGGAGAAATATTGATTTGCTTCTTACCTTTTGTCTGGATGGTGTCGACTAACATGTCAATAACGATAATGGTCCCGGTACGGCCAATGCCGGCGCTGCGAAAAGAGCAGAGTGAAGCACTTCTGGCCACCATTACGTATTTACAGCTATTACCAGTTTACCCAGTTTATACTGGTGTGACATTGATTATGTTTACTACTCCAGTCACATCCAGAGCTGCATTTTGAATTCTGCTGCCGGCCAGCAGCAATCTGCCAGATGCGTGGTCTGTCCACAGGAGGGTGAGGGCAGATCCAGCAGTTAAAGAGTTACTTGAAGCCTGCAGCATTATTCTGTGAGTGCAGCTCTGGAGGTTACTGGGCTGTGACATTACCTGCAATGTACAATGATGGGTCCGGCGCCGGGAATGCTTTCTTGTTTGCGGTTGACCTCCCCCAGAAAGCTCAGGACACCGCCGGGGTCAGCGGGGACGCCATGGTCCGGCCAGCTCAGGTACTGGTAGTGAAAGATGTCCCGGGGCTTACCGCGCTGAGGACACAAGGACATAGTGTGAGACCCGGCCGCCATGACGGGGGGCGGTGCAGGGGATGACACCATTATTCTGACACTCGATAGTAAAATTCCTGGTACTCCGCTGCTTACTTACATCCTTAAGACAAGACACTCGCAGAGTCCGGATCTTGTACTCCATGGCTTCATGTTCCGAAAGAATTTCAACAGAAAAGTCTCCAAACTGCTTCACGTTGGTCCCAACATCTGGCCAGTACAGGACACATTTAGTCTAGAAGTAAAGGAAATGAGACTTAATAGAGTCAAGAAAGGTGGTGACATTAAGAAACAAAGATAAAAGCGTAAAAGAGGAGTCAAATGTGGCAGTGAGTAAGAAAACAACTCCCACTGTCACCACTAGGGGGAGCTCTCTGCACATTACTGACATCAGTAATAACTGTGCAATGAGCGCCATCTGGTGGTGGCAGAATGTCATTTCTAGGTCTTTGGAGAGGATCTGGAACACTGGCCAGGGAACTAGAAGCTGAAAATATATAAAAGAAAACTAATATATAAAGCTGAGTATATGTATGTAAGTGAGTGTGTGTCCGCTAAAGGAATCTGCACCGTCGCATTTAGGCTATGTGCGCACTAGAACAGTGAAGTTTCTCAAGAAAATTTCTTGAGAAACTTCTGGGAGTAGAAGATTTCCGGACCTCCGGAAAAAATCTGCACCAAATCCGCATGCGGATTTGCCGCGGATTAGCCGCGAATTTGCCGCAGGTTGTTCCCTGCGGATTTTGCAGGCTGTACTGCCGAAATCCGCAGGGTACCTGCGGAAAAGAATGGACATGTTCATTTTCTCAAGAAATTTTCTCAAGAAATTCTTCTCAAGGAAATTTCTTGCGAAAAATCCGCAGCGTGCGCACAGCTATTTTTTTTCACATAGGATTTGCTGGGAAATGTCTGTGCAAAGATTGCAGACATTTCTCAAGAAATTTCCGCGGCAAATCCGCGGGTAAATCCGCAGGTAAAACGCACTAGTGCGCACAGAGCCTTACAATCACAAAATTTTGCACAGACGCCTCATTTGGCTAAGGGAACATCAACCCCGCGCTTTACAGTTATTCGCCAAAAAAAACCCGCCTACATTAAAGTTAATGGAGCTGGGAACTGTTACTATAGACTCCTATTATGGACAGAGAAAGAGACACACACAGAAAAACAGAAAGACTCACACAGAAAAAGACACATACACAGAAACAGACACACAGAAAGACACACATCCAACGACACACACAGAATGAGACACACAAACAGAGACACACACTGACAGAAAGAGACACACACCAAAAGACACACACACAGAGAAGGAGATGCACACAGAGAAAGATATACACACAGAAAGGCACACATGCAAAGACACACACAGAATGAGACACACAAACACAGACAGAAAGAGACATACAAAAAGAGACACATACACAGAGAAAAAGACGCACACAGAGAAAGATGCACACACAGAAAAAAAACACACACACACACACAGAAAAAGAGATACACACAAAGACACACAGAAAGAGACACACACACACACACAGAAAAACACACACAAAGACACACAGAAATACACACACACAGAAAGACACACACAAAGACACACACACACACACAGAAAGACACATACAGAAACTGTTTGGATGTTTGAGGTAATATATTGGCTGTTTTGACAGTTACCCTGGATATTTATCAGGTGGCCTATAGTAACCAATCACAGCTGTGCTTCTATTTTGTTACAGGTCAGTAATAGGAGCTGTGATTGGTTGCTATAGGCAACGAAGGACATTCTCAATATAAGAGGCTGATGTGTGAGGTAATATGATATCAGTGGTGAGAGGGAGACAGACAGAGAAAGACTTAGTTACTATCCCGGGCATAGCCGGGTACTGCAGCTAGTATATATATATATATATGAACAGTAGAATAGAGGTGACAAGGGGACGCCTCACCCGCCCCTTCTCTATTTCCTTGGTGGTCATCACTATGACGCGGCTATTCTCCTGCCACACCATCTGCCAGAAGTCTCCAGTGGTGGACGCTAGACACCCCTGACAGGCAATGAAGCGTTTGGAGGCTTCATCTTCACCAATTAATTGGTTCTGAGAATGAAAAGAAAAACAAAAATCAGGAAAACTTTTATAATCTGAAAATGACCATCTTTTTTTTATTTTATAGATAGATGGAGAAACATCTGGAAGAAACGTTGCAGAAAGGTTGAGACCCCAGTGTTGTGGGACCGGCCCCCCAGAGCCCCGGAGGAACAACGTGGAAGGAAATGTAAAATCTCTGTCGTCCCTTCTTCTCTTCAGCTTATCCTTAAACGACAAGTCCCTTTTTATCCTCCTTCCTCCGGTAGGACTCACCGTCACGTAGTTGGCGTTGATATAATCTGATCCTGGGATATTCGGGTCTCTGCTGTGTAGGACGACTCTCGTGTGGTCGACTAGAAAAAAGCAGAGAAACGTAAAGAAAAATTACTTAATGGTTCTGACTAATAGGAGTTATCTCACCATATGTTTTCCAGGAGCGCACCGCCCCTCTGCCCCGAGCTTAGTGGGGGGCAGTGCACCCAAAAGAGTTGGGACCAATAGCGCGATGATGCTGCGGCTCCGAGCTGTGCGCTCTCCCATTCTGCAAGCTTCACCTCTGAAATATGGGAGGAGCGCAGGGCGCTGAAGATGGGCGAATACCGCGATACATCCAGAGTCAGAGCAGCGCTTGCATGCAGCAAAGCAAAGAGCTTGTAAGTGCTGTAGTGCTGCACTCCTTGTCTACAAGACCACCCACCAGTAACAGACAGCAAAGGTAACCGGTAACTTCGGCAACAAGCTTTGCAGGGTCTGGTGCCTCTATTTTGGTGCAGGAAGCTGAAGCTGCTCTATTCTGAGGACTGGCTGTCACATAGCCGCTCTAAAAGACAGCCGCTCTGAGTGATACCCTCTTTGACTGACAGCCACTCTGAGTGATAGCCGCTTTAAATAACAGCTGCTCTATCACTCAGAGCAGCAATCACTCAGAGAGGCTGTGACTCAGAGCAGCTGACACTTAGCCACTCCGAGTGACAGCCACTGTGAGTGACAGCCTCTCTCAGTGACAGCCGCTCTATCACTTAGAGCATGTGTTACTTATAATGGCTTTCATTTAGAGTGGTTGAGTGACAGCTGCTCTGAATGATAGCCGCTCTAAATGACAGCTGCTCTATCACTCCAGAGGGGCAATCACTCCAGAGGGGCAATCACTCCAGGGCAGCAATCACTCCAGGGCGGCAATCACACCAGAGCGGCAATCACGCCAGAGCGGCAATCACGCCAGAGCGGCAATCACGCCAGAGCGGCAATCACGCCAGAGCGGCAATCACGCCAGAGCGGCAATCACTCCAGAGCAGCAATCACTCCAGAGCAGCAATCACTCCACAGCAGCAATCACACCAGAGCGGCAATCACGCCAGAGCGGAAATCACTCAGAGCAGCAATCAAAGCTGTCACTTAGCTACTCTGAGTGACAGCCTCTCTGAGTGACTACCGCTCTAAATGACAGCTGCTCTATCACTCAGAACAGCAGTCACTCAGAGCGGCAGTCACTCCAGAGTGGCAGTCACTCCAGAGCGGCAGTCACTCCAGAGCGGCAGTCACTCAGAGAGGCTTTCACTCAGAGAGGCTGTCACTCAGAGAGGCTGTCACGCAGAGAGGCTTTCACTCAGAGCGGCAGTCACTCAGAGCGGCAGTCACTCAGAGCGGCAGTCACTCAGAGAGGCTGTCACGCAGAGAGGCTGTCACGCAGAGAGGCTGTCACGCAGAGAGGCTGTCACTCAGAGAGGCTGTCACGCAGAGAGGCTGTCACTCAGAGAGACTGTCACTCAGAGAGACTGTCACTCAGAGAGGCTTTCCCTCAGAGAGGCTTTCACTCAGAGAGGCTGTCACTCAGAGAGGCTGTCACTCAGAGAGGCTGTCACTCAGAGAGGCTGTCACTCAGAGAGGCTGTCACTCAGAGAGGCTGTCACTCATAAAAATTCTCCTGGAAAGCCCCCCCAGGCGCACATGTACACTAGACACACGTGGGGCATATCCTGAAAATGGGAGAAATCAGGTGAAAACAAGGTGAGAGCTGAGATTCAGGCAAACTCACACGGGAGGATATTTTTGTAGCGGTTTTTGCTCTTGTTTTCCGTCCTCTGACCCTCCGTCCTCTCGTACGATAAGTTGGATTCTTGTTTCTGGAGAACCTGTAGATGAGACATAAGGTCCATGAAGAAGCCCCCAGCAACGTCTGCACCAACATCCTCCTCTACCACCACCACCACCACCACCACCACCACCGCGCCTCATGGTGAAGCGGCTTCCACCCAACGGCCAAATCTAGGACCTGGGAGAACATTCTTGGCCACCACCCGATGGCAATGAGGTCAGATGCTTTACATTTCTTTCCTCCATGGTCGTCTGTGTTTGGTTTACAATTATTTCCCCTCGAGGCGATGGGATCCAACCAGTGATTGTCGATCAGTTATTTTTGAGTGTTTTCTCCTCGCCCCGGGGAGGTGGGGACTTTTTATGAACTAATACACTTGGCACAGACCCTTCAGAAAAGCGTAGGAGTATGAGAGATTGAGGACGACAGCAAAATGACGTCAACAAGGTCACCAAAGTCTTAGAAGAAAAGCAACCAAATGTGGACGGTGCTACAAAGAAGGTGAAAAAGACTCCCCCTCCCCCCCCGGCCCAGAACTTAGGGGTCTAGTGTGACCCCTATAACTAAATCACAAGGAGGAGGTTTAAACATAATAATCCTAAACCAAGACCCCTCCCCCAACAAAAAAATCACCCCAGGGTAAATATGATGGGTGGTAAACCAGGGAGGTCTTACGTCAAACTCTTCCCAGAATCCGGCCTTTGATGTTTCCTCTTTTTCGGACTTTTTGTCTAGTTCCTTCATGCGACACTCGATGTCGGCTGCGTTGACTCTGGTGGAATGGTACGGCTGTCGGAGACAGGAAGATAAAGGAGAACCCCAAGAAAACAATGGGAGACCCAAGTATATTACACAAGACCCCCCCACCCCCATATATAACTATTGGGACATCGATTCTTCCGGAAAATATTCTAACACCATAAGTATAAGGACCCGGTGTATTCCACAGTATAGAGGAGTAAATATAATACCGCAGATCTCCGCACATCGCAGCATGACCATCTGTCCTCACCTTTTTCAAGTAAACGTAGGCTCCGGACACTTCCTCTATGTGACGCTTCTTATATGCTTCAATTAGATCCGTGAGAGAATCAAACTTTATATCCCCCAAAGTATATTTCTCCCCCTGCAGAGACACAGGTCAGGTGTGACCGTATAATATCATCCACAGTAATATATAGGGGCAGTATTATAGTAGTTATATTCTTGTACATAGGAGCAGTATTATAGTAGTTATATTCTTGTACATAGGACGCAGTATTATAGTAGTTATATTCTTGTACATAGGAGCAGTATTATAGTAGTTATATTCTTGTACATAGGGGGCAGTATTATAGTAGATATATTCTTGTACATAGGGGCAGTATTATAGTAGTTATATTCTTGTATATAGGGGGCAGTATTATAGTAGTTATATTCTTGTACATAGGGGCAGTATTATAGTAGTTATATTCTTGTACATCGGAGCAGTATTATAGTAGTTATATTCTTGTACATAGGGGGCAGTATTATAGTAGTTATATTCTTGTACATAGGGGCAGTATTATAGTAGTTATATTCTTGTACATAGGGGCAGTATTATAGTAGTTATATTCTTGTACATAGGGGGCAGTATTATAGTAGTTATATTCTTGTATATAGGGGGCCGTATTATAGTAGTTATATTCTTGTATATAGGGGCAGTATTATAGTAGTTATATTCTTGTATATAGAGGCAGTATTATAGTAGTTATATTCTTGTATATAGAGGCAGTATTATAGTAGTTATATTCTTGTACATAGGAGCAGTATTATAGTAGTTATATCCTTGTACATAGGGGGCAGTATTATAGTAGTTATATTCTTGTACATAGGAGCAGTGTTATAGTAGTTATAGTCTTGTACATAGGGGCAGTATTATAGTAGTTATATCCTTGTACATAGGGGCAGTATTATAGTAGTTATATTCTTGTACATAGGAGCAGTATTATAGTAGTTATATCCTTGTACATAGGGGTAGTATTATAGTAGTTATATTCTTGTACATAGGGGCAGTATTATAGTAGTTATATTCTTGTACATAGGGGCAGTATTATAGTAGTTATATCCTTGTACATAGGGGCAGTATTATAGTAGTTATATCCTTGTACATAGGAGCAGTATTATAGTAGTTATATTCTTGTACATAGGAGCAGTATTATAGTAGTTATATTCTTGTACATAGGAGGCAGTATTATAGTAGTTATATCCTTGTACATAGGAGCAGTATTATAGTAGTTATATTTTTGTACTTATACATTTACCTCACATATGATCTTAATGTGCGTCACCCGGGGTTTACCATCTTTTACATCAGCTGTCAGAACAGAGATGACGAAATCTCCTGGTTTACTACGACTCTCTCTGACAAGGAAGGTCCACGGCTCCCCCTTTTGCTGTAGTAACTTCTCTGCATCTGGCCCAGATAGATACCCATGGTACCAGCTGTGGAGATATGGAACATTAATATAAATGTTTATTATATAATTTTATATATATATATATATATATATATATAAATCATTTTCAAGAGCGTTTAACTTTTGCTCCGCAACATTTATACAAGTCTGTGAAATACTGGAGAATATAATCTGGTCATTGGAAACCAAAACTGAACTCTTTGGAGGCCATAATACACACCATATTTGGAGGCCAAAAGGCAAATCACCCCAAAACAGCAACAACAGTGAGGTGTGGAGGTGGGAACATCATGGTGTGCGGCTGTTGTTCAGCATATGGCAATAGCAACTTCATATAATAGAAGGAAGGATGAATGGACAAATGTACAGAGACATTCATGATAAAAATCTGCTGCCATCTACCGGGATGATGAGGATGAAACGAGGCTGGACATTTCAGCAAGACGAAAGTCTCAACTGGTTTTAGAGAAAGACAATAAATCATCTAGAATGGCCGAGCCGATCACCGGAGCTGAATCCAATAGAAAATGTGTGGAAGCAACTAAAGCTCAGAGATCATAGAAGGAGCCGGGACCTGCAGGAGGTGAGGAAGTGAGTGTGTGTGGAAGAATGGGCCAAAATTCCACCTGAGCAATGCAGGCAACGAGTGTCTCCATACAGGAGGCGCCTGGAGGCTTCATCATCAAGAAAGGCTTTTGTATGAAGTATTAAATACATTTCAGTAACGTGTGCAGTACTTTTTCTCTGTGTCATTTCTCATTATTACACATAATTTATGGACATCTATAATTTGATGTCTTTGCCTGTGTGGATTGGATGGATTGTTACTGACATCTGGTGAGGAATTCATGTCAATAGCTTCTTTATAAATACATTCACTTGGTGGCGTGTTCAATACTTATTTTGGCGAGTGTGTGTGTGAGAGTATATATACAGTGCCTTGCGAAAGTATTCGTCCCCCTTGAATTTTTCAACCTTCTCCCACATTTCAGGCTTCAAACATAAAGATAAAAATGTTAATGTTCTGGTGAAGAATCAACAACAAGTGACACAATTGTGAAATTGAAGGAAATTTATTGCTTATTTTAAACTTTTTTAAACAAAATAAATAACTGAGAATTGGGGCGTGCAATATTATTCATCCCCTTTAAGTTAATACTTTGTAGCGCCCCCTTTTCCTGAGATTACAGCTGCAGTCTCTTGGGGTATGTGTCTATCAGTTTTGCACATCGATAGACTGAAATTCTCGCCCATTCTTCCTTTGTAAACAGCTGGAGCTGAGTGAGGTTGGATGGAGGCGTTTGGGAACAGCAGTTTTCAGCTCTTTCCACAGATTCTCGATTGGGTTCAGGTCTGGACTGTGACTTGGCCATTCTAACACCTGGATATGTGCCGCCCCCGCGTCAGCAGCCGGACTGCCCGGATCTGGATCAACAGTGGCTCGAGGGGTCTCCGGACCCGGGAGTCGGGGTCGCGCGGCCACTCAGCTAAAAGGGGGAGTATTTACATGGGATAATATGGTTAAAGTTCATGACGCCACCCGTGGTGCGTGGTAAGATGGAGTACCACCGCTGCGATTGGGAGTACCCGGTGGCGATGGTGTGGGCAGCTAGGTGTTTAACCCCTCCACGGGTAGGGGGGATGCCCCGGGACTCGATAAAGGTGACGGGGAGGTGCCGTTGGGACAGTAAGGGTCACTTGTGTACTCACTCAGTCCAATAACGCTGACACCGACAACTGTGGTAAACCAAAGTTCTGGACACCGCTGCCGCTAGGAGGGAGCATGCCTGGATCCCGTGCCCGTTGGTGTTGCCTGTTAGTCTGTGACCTTTACCTTGGCACCTAGTTTCTGGTTAGTCCCTTAAGTATAAAACTGATCGGGTCCCGGTCACCCGTATGGCTAACTGGGTGAGCTTGCTCTCAGGGTTCACGCTTGGGATTTTCTGGACTATGTAGTGGGAAAGTCCTATCCCCCTCGTTGCACTAGTACCCCGATTTTGGAGTGGGTGGAGAACGGATCTTGAAGGCTCCGTCCTCGTCAGGGAAAATTGTCAGGACGCCTGAAGCTTCTTCCTGACCTAGGGTCCACGTACTCCGTCGTGCCCTGGCTCCTGCCCGGTGATGGCACAAGGCCGCCGGCTGTCCTCCTCGACAGTCCGTGCCCCTTGTCACGATCCCCTGCGACCGGGATTCAGCTCCTACCAGGCCCGGACCAACGTCTGCCACCTAGTAGTCTCAAGGAGCCCAGCTCCTGACCTCCTCACACTTTCACCTCCAACACTCCACTGTTCTACTCCTGACACTCCTGACCTCCCCTTAACCAACCCCCCAAGTGGGCGACCCTATTCCACTCAGGCCGTCCACTGGTGTGTCTGGTGGGTGTGGTGCAGAGTGTTCCTAGGATTTTGATTAGCTTGTTCTTGGCAACACCAAAGGTCGGGGACCCGTAACCAAGGAGGAGGTGGATATTGCACAGAAGGGCCAGGGGCGTCACAGATACGTTTATTTGTGAACCATTCCATTGTAGATTTTGCTTTATGTTTGGGATCATTGTCTTGTTGGAAGTCAAATCTCCGTCCCAGTCTCAGGTCTTTTGCAGACTCCAACAGGTTTTCTTCAAGAATGGTCCTGTATTTGGCTCCATCCATCTTCCCATCAATTTTAACCATCTTCCCTGTCCCTGCTGAAGCAAAGCAGGCCTAAACCATGATGCTGCCACCACCATGTTTGACAGTGGGGATGGTGTGTTCAGGGGGATGAGCTGTGTTGCTTTTACGCCAAACATATCGATTGGCATTGTGCCCAAATAGTTTGATTTTGGTCTCATCTGAGCAGAGCACCTTCTTCCACATGTTTGGTGTCTCCCAGGTGGCTTGTGGCAAACTTTAAATAACACTTTTTATGGATATCTTTGAGAAATGGCTTCCTTCTTGCCACTCTTCCATAAAGGCCAGATTTGTGCAGTGTACGACTGATTGTTGTCTTATGGACAGACTCTCCCACCTCAGCTGTAGATCTCTGCAGTTCATCCAGAGGGATCATGGGCCTCTTGGCTGCATCTCTGAACAGTCTTCTCCTTGTTTGAGATGAAAGTTTGGATGGACGGCCGGGTCTTGGTAGATTTGCGGTGGTATGATGCTCCTTCCATTTCAATATGATCACTTGTACAGGGCTACTTGGGATGTTTAAAGTTTTGGAAAAAAAAAATGTTTGTAACCAAATCTGGATTTAAACTTCTCCACAACAGTATCACGGACCTGCCTGTTGTGTTCCTTGGTCTTCATGATGCTCTCTGTGCTTTACACAGAACCCTGAGACTATCACAGAGCAGGTGCATTTATACGGAGACTTGATTACACACAGGGGCTTATATTTATCATCATCAGTCATTTAGGACAACATTGGATCATTCACAGATCCTCAATGAACTTCTGGAGTGAGTTTGCTGGACTGAAAGTAAAGGGGATGAATAATATTGCACGCCACAATTTTCAGTTTATTATTTTTTAAAAACGTTTAAAATAAGGAATAAATTTAGTTCAATTTCACAATTGTGTCACTTGTTGTTGCTTCTTCACCAGAACATTAACATTTATATCTTTATGTTTAAAGCCTGAAATGTGAGAAAAGGTTGAAAAATTCAAGGGGGCCGAATACTCAAGGGGGCAAGGTACTGTGTGTGTGTGTGTGTGTGTATATATATATATATATATATATATATATATATATATATATACAGTACAGACCAAAAGTTTGGACACACTTTCTCATCTCTAGAACAACTGTTAAGAGGAGACTTTGTGCAGCAGCCTTCATGGTAAAATAGCTGCTAGGAAACCACTGCTATGGACAGACATCAAGCGGAAGAGACTTGTTTGGGCTAAAGAACACAAGGAATGGACATTAGACCAGTGGAAATCTGTGCTTTGGTCTGATGAGTCCAAATTTGAGATCTTTGGATCCAACCACCGTGTCTTTGTAGAAAAGGTGAATGGATGAACTCTACATGGCTGGTTCCCACAGTGAAGCATGGAGGAGGAGGTGTGATGGTGTGGGGGGGCTTTGCTGGGGACACTGTTGGGGATTTATTCAAAATTGAAGGCATACAGAACCAGCATGGCTACCACAGCATCTTGCAGCGGCGTGCTATTCCATCCGGTTTGCGTTTAGTTGGACCATCATTTATTTTTTAACAGGACAATGACCCCAAACACACCTCCAGGCTGTGTAAGGGCTATTTGACTAAGAAGGAGAGTGATGGGGTGCTACGCCAGATGACCTGGTCTCCACAGTCACCAGACCTGAACCCAATCGAGATCGTTTGGGGTGAGCTGGACCGCAGAGTGAAGGCAAAAGGGCCAACAAGTGCTAAGCATCTCTGGGAACTCTTTCAAGACTGTTGGAAAACCATTTCCGATGACGACCTCTTGAAGCTCATCAAGAGAATGCCAAGAGTGTGCAAAGCAGTAATGAAAGAAAAAGGTGGCTACTTTGAAGAACCTAGAATATAAGACATATTTTCAGTTGTTTCACACTTTAAGTATTTCATTCCACATGTGATAATTCATAGTTTTGATGCCTTCAATGTGAATCTACAATTTTTAGAGTCATGAAAATAAAGAAAACTCTATGAATGAGAAGGTGTGTCCAAACTTTTGGTCTGTACTGTATATATATATATATATATATATATATATATATATATATATGCAAAGTGAATGCAGAAAAGAGAAATGTAAATCCCATTAGTATTCGGTGACCGCCCTTTTACAGTCATCACTTCTTCTTGGTCGCTTGTCACTTCCGGACAGTTTTTCAAAGACCCTGGCAGGAGGTTGTTCCAAACATCTTGGGGACCTGACCCCCGAACTTCTGCGCATGAGGCTTGTGCGGATCCTTCTGTCTCCTGATCCCAGACAGACAGGGTGATGTGAGATCAGGGCTCTGAAATTTCTGGCTAAACCTTGCAGGACCTTCCACCATACGTCACAGCTCCTGCAGAACCTCATTATCGGGCCGCTCTCCAGACCGTCAAGAACAATCTGCTTCTGTTACAATCAAATATTTCACATTTTGACTCATCGGTCCAGAGACATGATGACATTTTTGTGCAATCCAGTTTCTATGGTTTTGTATATAGTTTAGTCTCTTGGATTTGGTTTCAGTTTGGAAGTTACGATTTTTGGACAAAATTCTTCCATGAAGACGACTTCTGGCCAAACGTCTCCGAGCAGTAGAGGGGTGCAGCTGGTCCCAAAGGTCACTGCCAGCTCTGAGCTGATGGCACTGCTGGACAGCTTCTGATTTAGGAGGATAGTCACATAATGTGTCTCATCTGCTGCACTAAGTTTCCTTGGCCGACCACTTCGTCCGCAGTCCTCAAACTTGCCAATTTCATGGTGTCCTCATTGCTGAGAAATACAGACAGATACTTCTTCATTTTGTGATACCATCATGGAGGCATCTGATCGGCTCCAAATTTATTCTGCAGCCGAAGAACGACCCAAACATCCAGCCAATGTCATTAATAATGCAGAGTCCTGGAGGAGATGATCCGGCCCCCGCAGAGCCCTGATCTCACATCATCCCATCTGTCTGTGATCAGGAGACAGAAGGATCCACACAGTCCTCATACACAGAAGATTGGGGGTCAGGTCTACAAGATGTTTGGAACAACCTACTGCTGAACTCCTCCATCATCTGCATACAGGTGATGAAAAGAAGTGATGGAGGACACGGGTGGTCACTAAATACTGAGGATGGAGGCGACGGGCGGTCACCAAATACTGAGGATAGAGGACACGGGTGGTCACTGAATACTGAGGATGGAGGAGATGGGCGGTCACTGAATACTGAGGAAGGAAGAGACGGGTGGTCACCGAATACTGAGGATGGAGGAGATGGGCGGTCACCAAATACTGAGGATGGAGGAGATGGGCGGTCACTGAATACTGAGGATGGAGGAGACGGGCGGCCACCGAATACTGAGGACGGAGGAGATGGGCGGTCACTGAATACTGAGGATGGAGGAGATGGGCGGTCACTGAATACTGAGGATGGAGGAGATGGGCGGTCACTGAATACTGAGGATAGAGGACATGGGTGGTCACTGAATACTGAGGATGGAGGAGACAGGAGGTCACCGAATACTGAGGATGGAGGAGACGGGCGGCCACCGAATACTGAGGACGGAGGAGACGGGTGGCCACCGAATACTGAGGACGGAGGAGACGGGCGGCCACCGAATACTGAGGACGGAGGAGACGGGCGGCCACCGAATACTGAGGGGATTTACATTCCTCTTCTGTTCATGCACTTTACACTTTATTTGTTTATTTACAAGTTTTTTATTTTGAGAGAGGGGAGCCAGCACGATCTGAAAATGGCATGCATCATATAAAAAGTGCAAATTCACAGATTTATTCCAACTGTACTGTAATATAAATGAGGCAATGCTAATTAAGCACCATTCTTGGATCTGGTCCGCCTTTATCAATGGTTGCTGTTTGGCACTGGGAGGATCAGTTCTGATATAGTCCTGGTATGTGTAGAGCTTGCTCCACATGCTGGGACCTGGGCTGGTCTCTATCCACAATTGCCTTTTTTGCAACATAGAAGCGGCTATATACAGGTTGCAGGTATGTGTGCTCCATTATGGTTCTGCTTTTAACTTTATCTAGGAGGCCGCATGGCACATGAAATACAGAATATAGAGTAGGACCCCCCTATTGAGATTTGCCGTGACGTTGGCAGGGGTGGCTCAAAAAATTGATCAATTATTTGCTAAAAATCTCATTTTTTTTTTATTATAGTACAGTTGGAATAAATCTGTGAATTTTCACTTTTTATATGATGCATGCCAATTTCAGATCGTGCTGGCTCCTTTTTTTTCAAGTTTTTTATTTTGCAGCATTTTTTCTCATCGGCCTAAACACGAGAATATTTGTTATTTCAGCACCTAGGTAGCTTTTCCATTTCTCCACTATCCACTAGGTGGCGCTCTACCAAAGAATAGATTAAAACCAATGGAAAACTGGTTCAGATAGGTAATTGATGAGAAGAATGCAAAGTAGAGTAAAAATAGTGGCAGCAGATAACAATGCCTCTGTTCATACACAAATGAGCCGCTAAATATAACACCGATCCTCACATGAGCGAAAGTCGGGCTGTAATAAGTGTTCACACCTCAGAACGAGCAGAGGAAAGTAGCAGAAGACCACAGGTATAATAACAATCACTACACCACAGACGTATCTCCGAATGTAACCGAGAGCGGATGATCTACACCTCGGATTCTGAGGACAAGCAGCTGATGTTTGATTTCAGCTCTGGATGTGAATAGAGTGTAACACATGAAACTAGTGTGTCGATATAAATTGGACAACACAATGACAGGAAGAGCGAGGACTGAACTAAAAATGCAGAATTACACTTAATAGTGCGCGCGTTCTCATGGAGAATATTCATCATAGTCTCTAATGGATCCGCACAGATTTGCTTGCAACATATTTTTTCCACGCAGCGGTCACTATATTATAACCTATATATAAAAAATGTGGTCACTTGGCCTCATTTATAAGCAGATATCAGAACACACAGGAAGGTGAGATCAGATACCCAATAACCGAGAGGAGACCTTCTACTGTCGCACTTTTGTGCATCAGTATACAGTGCTGCAGAGCAGACATCTCCCACAATGCACAGCATCAGCGAGTACCCTGCATATAAATACTGAGCCAGCGAGAAGTTATACAGGATGAGTAATGTAATGTATGTATACAGTGCCTGCACCAGCAGAATAGTGAGTGCAGCTCTGGAGCATAATACAGCACAAATAATGCTATGTATGCACACAGTGACTCCACCAGCAGAAGAGTGAGTGCAGCTCTGGAGTATAATATAGGATGTAACTCAGGGTCAGTACAAAATAAGTAATGTAATGTATGTACACAGTGACTGCAGCAGCAGAATAGTGAGTGCAGCTCTGGAGTATAAGGCTATGTGTCCACACTGCGGATTTATCACGGATTTACCGCGGATTTCCTGAAAATCTGCAGCAGCGGCACTTCCCAGCCATTTCAATGGCATTTTGGAAATGCTGTGTCCATGCTGCGGATTTTTCCGCGGCGGATTTGCCGCGGATTTTGATCCGGAAAAATCTGCAGCATGTCAATTATTGTTGCGGATTTTGGTGCGGATTTTGGCTATAGAATTGGGGGGGAAAAAAAAATCCGCATCAAAATCCGCGGCAATTCCGCGGTAAATCCGCGGCAAAAAAAAGGTGCGGATTTGCCGCGAAAGTCGCGGATTTTCATGCAGAAAAATCTGCAGGTACATTCTACCGTGGACACATAGCCTAATACAGGATGTAACTCAGGATCAGTAATGTAATGTATGTACACAGCGACTGCACCAGCAGAATAGTGAGTGCAGCTCTGGAGTATAATACAGGATGTAACTCAGGATCAGTACAGGATAAGTAATGTAATGTATGTACACAGTGCCTGCACAAGCAGAATAGTGAGTGCAGCTCTGGAGTATAATACAGGATGTAACTCAGGATCAGTACAGGATAAGTAATGTAATGTATGTACACAGTGCCTGCACAAGCAGAATAGTGAGTGCAGCTCTGGAGTATAATACAGGAGGTAACTCAGGATCAGTACAGGATAAGTAATGTAATGTATGCACACAGTGACTGCAGCAGCAGAATAGTGAGTGCAGCTCTGGAGTATAATACAGGATGTAACTCAGGATCAGTACAGGATAAGTAATGTAATGTATGTACACAGTGCCTGCACAAGCAGAATAGTGAGTGCAGCTCTGGAGTATAATACAGGAGGTAACTCAGGATCAGTACAGGATAAGTAATGTAATGTATGTACACAGTGCCTGCACAAGCAGAATAGTGAGTGCAGCTCTGGAGTATAATACAGGAGGTAACTCAGGATCAGTAATGTAATGTATGTACACAGTGACTGCACCAGCAGAATAGTGAGTGCAGCTCTGGAGTATAATACAGGAGGGTAACGCAGGATCAGTAATGTAATGTATGTACACAGTGACTGCACCAGCAGAATAGGGAGTGCAGCTCTGGAGGATAATACAGGAGGTAACTCCGGATCAGAACAGGATCAGTAATGCAATGTATGTATACAGTGACTGCACCAGCAGAATAGTGAGTGCAGCTCTGGAGTATAATGCATTATATAACTCAGGATCAGTACAGGATCAGTAATGTAATGTATGTACACAGTGACTGCACCAGCAGAATAGAGAGTGCAGCTCTGGAGCATAATACAGGATGTAACTCAGGATCAGTACAGGATCGGTAATGTAATGTATGTACACAGTGACTGCACCAGCAGAATAGTGAGTGCAGCTCTGGAGTATAATACAGGAGGTAACTCAGGATCAGTACAGGATCAGTAATGTAATGTATGTACACAGTGACTGCACCAGCAGAATAGTGAGTGCAGCTCTGGAGTATGATACTGGAGGTAACTCGGGATCAGTACAGGATAAGTTATATATTTGCAAAACTACTCAGCATTGTTTGTTGATTTGTAGTGTAAAATGACATGGAGATACAGTTTAAATATTATATATTTGTGTTAGATTAATGTAAGGAGAGATACTTTTGGGCTCCTGCTGGTCCCTGAATCTTGGCCACTAAATCCACAATGTCCGAGCTTATCAGTCTCCATTATAATATGATGCACCTGCCATTGTTCCCCACAGAGCAGTTTGCATTTTGCACAAGAGGATTGTGTGGTTGAGTTGTCAGAAGTCACATGATGGAAACTTCAGTGACAAATTATTTCAAAACAGAGCAGAGAATTTTCCAACCGCAAGAAGGAAGCTCGGAGGGACACAGCGGTGCGCGGCAAGGGTGGGGGGCCGAGGAGCGAAGAAGGGGGGCAACCGAGAACCAAGACGTGGAACTGCAACAGCCCCGAAGTGTAAACCAAGAAGACAAAAAATAGATTAAATATAGAACAGACAGAAGGAAAGACAAAAGCAAGACGATGGATGGATAGACAGATAGGTCCCATAGACATGAATGGAGCAGCTCTGCACAGTGCACGCATCCATCAGCCCCATAGACATGAATGGAGCAGCTCTGCACAGTGCACGCATCCACCAGCCCCATAGACATGAATGGAGTAGCTCTGCACAGTGCAGTCATCCATCAGCCCCATAGACATGAATGGAGCAGCTCTGCACAGTGCACTCATCCATCAGCCCCATAGACATGAATGGAGCAGCTCTGCACAGTGCACTCATCCATCAGCCCCATAGATATGAATGGAGCAGCTCTGCACAGTGTACTCATCCATCAGCCCCATAGACATAAATGGAGTAGCTCTGCACAGTGTACTCATCCATCAGCCCCATAGACATGAATGGAGTAGCTCTGCACAATGCACTCATCCATCAGCCCCATAGACATGAATGGAGTAGCTCTGCACAGTGCACGCATCCATCAGCCCCATAGACATGAATGGAACAGCTCTGCACAGTGCACTCATCCATCAGCCCCATAGACATGAATGGAGCAGCTCTGCACAGTACACTCATCCATCAGCCCCATAGACATGAATGGAGCAGCTCTGCACAGTGCACTCATCCATCAGCCCCATAGACATGAATGGAGTAGCTCTGCACAATGCACGCATCCATCAGCCCCATAGACATGAATGGAGCAGCTCTGCACAGTGCACTCATCCATCAGTCTCATAGACATGAATGGAGCAGCTCTGCACAGTGCACTCATCCATCAGCCCCATAGACATGAATGGAGCAACTCTGCACAGTGCACTCATCCCTCAGTCCCATAGACATGAATGGAGTAGGTCTGCACAGTGCACTCATCCATCAGCCCCATAGACATGAATGGAGCAGCTCTGCACAGTGCACTCATCCATCAGTCCCATAGACATGAATGGAGCAGCTCTGCACAGTGCACTCATCCATCAGCCCCATAGATATGAATGGAGTAGCTCTGCACAGTGCACTCATCCATCAGCCCCATAGATATGAATGGAGCAGCTCTGCACAGTGCACTCATCCATCAGCCCCATAGACATGAATGGAGCAGCTCTGCACAGTGCCCTCATGCATCAGCCCCATAGACATGAATGGAGCAGCTCTGCACAGTGCACTCATCCATCAGCCCCATAGACATGAATGGAGTAGCTCTGCACAGTGCACTCATCCATCAGTCCCATAGACATGAATGGAGCAGCTCTGCACAGTGCCCTCATGCATCAGCCCCATAGACATGAATGGAGTAGCTCTGCACAGTGCACTCATCCATCAGCCCCATAGACATGAATGGAGCAGCTCTGCACAGTGCACTCATCCATCAGCCCCATAGACATAAATGGAGTAGCTCTGCACAGTGTACTCATCCATCAGCCCCATAGACATAAATGGAGTAGCTCTGCACAGTGTACTCATCCATCAGCCCCATAGACATGAATGGAGCAGCTCTGCACAGTGCACTCATCCATCAGTCTCATAGACATGAATGGAGCAGCTCTGCACAGTGCACTCATCCATCAGCCCCATAGACATGAATGGAGCAACTCTGCACAGTGCACTCATCCCTCAGTCCCATAGATATGAATGGAGTACCGTAGGTCTGTACAGTGCACTCATCCATCAGCCCCATAGACATGAATGGAGCAGCTCTGCACAGTGCACTCATCCATCAGTCCCATAGACATGAATGGAGCAGCTCTGCACAGTGCACTCATCCATCAGTCCCATAGACATGAATGGAGCAGCTCTGCACAGGTTATAATGCTTTTTTATATATTGTTTTAAAGGATCGCTGCAACAATAACAATGAAAACATGTTAAAATAATATTTTAAAAAGTCATCTAACTCCTTTGTGACATTAAAAAAAAAAATCTATTTTATTTTTATTTAAATGGTTCAGTGTCGTGGGCGGAGGGGCCGCGCTCGCTACGCTCGGGTCCGTGGCTGCTGCTGCTGCTCGGTGGCTCGAGCGATGGGCCGGACCCGGGGACTCGAGCAGCGCTCCTCGCCCACGAGTGAAAAGGGGGTGGTTTGTTTTGGGAGATAGTTCCTGACGCCACCCACGGGTCGTGGTGATAAAGGGCACCACCGCTGCTGGTGACGGGGATCCCGGGAGCGATGGTAGGGGTTGGCGATCCTGGGGCCCGGTGGCGGTACGGGGAGGCAGGATGGTCGGGGTGCAGGGTTGTGGAGGCAGCGCGGCGCGGTGCCGGATGGCACTGGGGTACTCACTCAGGCACAAATTCACAGAGTCTCTGGTAAACCAAACGGCTGGATGGATGGGCCCGCAGCCGGCTGCAGTGTCTTGGCTCTCCCCGGACAGGTTGATGGTGGCTGTCTTTTCCTGCACCTGTGTGGAATGTATTGACTCCGATAGCTTCCCAACGGTAGTCCGCTCCCCGGCGTGTATGTACCGAAGGAGCCCGTTTTGCCCGCAGGCGCTGGCCCTTGGATCTCTAGCCTATGGCGGTGGCTGTTTATCCTCACGGTGTGGACTGTTGCCTTCTGTCGGGTCTTGGGTGTTAGGAAACCCCTGGGGTTCCGGTCACTCTCGGATTTGACCGTTGTCGGCGACCCCTAGCCTGGTCGGGGTCCGATGGCCCTGCCTTTGTGCTTGATGCAAATCTGCTCCCCGGCTCGGTACCGGCGGGCCACCGCCCATCCCCGGTCCTGCGGTTTTGCTGACTTGGACCACCTCCTGCAGACGGCCACCACCGTCTGCCGACCTTGCTGACAGTGCCTGGGCTCCTACCCAGACACTAGCAATTTCTCCACTCCAAACTCAACTCCTCACCCCACTTCCACTGAACTCCAAACTGAACTAACTACTTTTCCCGCCTCCAGGCCTGTGAACTCCTCGGTGGGTGGGGCCAACCGCCTGGCTCCGCCCCGCCTGGTGTGGACATCAGACCCCGGAGGAGGCAACAAGGGTTTTGTTTGACTGATGTAGACTATCCAGGGGAGGGTGTGTGTGATGTTGTGTTTGTGACTACCTGGCTAGTCCAGGCTGTCACATCAGCAAAAAAATATTTGAAGTTCTAAAAAATTTTTTTAAAACAATTAAAAAAACCCCCTCAAAACATAAGTTTTGATCACCTGTTCCCCTTTTCCCAATCAGAAAATAGAAAATAAAAAAATATGAAAACATTCAGCATCGATGGTTCTAAAAAAGTCCGAAAATATAAAATTAATGAACACATAGGATTCTAAAAAATTTGGAATAACCAGAATTGCTGTTTTTATTTTGCCAAAACTTACTTAAAATTTGCAGTAAAAAAAGACCAAAGTTTCCCCTATTCCCATTAACCTCACTTTATGTGCCAACCTTTTGTGCGGCAGTGCACCAAACGCCTTGGAAAAATCCATATAGTCAACGTATATAGCAAAGGCTGCTATATCCTGGGCCCTGGCTGCCGTATTGGGGTGAGTTCCAGAAGCCATATTAGGGTGGGTCCTGGCTGTTATGTTGGGGTGCGCTCTGGCTGCCTTATTGGGGTGGGCCCCGACTGCCGTATTGAGGTGGGCCTCTGCTGCCATACTGGGGTGGGCCCTGGCTACTATATTGGGGTGGGCCCTGGCTTCTATATTGGGGTGGGCCCTGGCTACTATATTGGGGTGGGCCCTGGCTACTATATTGGGGTGGGACCTGGCTACTATATTGGGGTGGGCTTTGGTTGCTATACTGGGGTGGGCTCTGACTGCCATATTGGGGTGGGCCCTGGCTGCCATATTGGGGTGAGCCCTGGCTGCCGTATTGGGGTGGGCCCTGACTGCCGTATTGAGGTGAGCCCCAACTGCCGTATTGAGGTGGGCCCTGGCTACTATATTGGGGTGGGCCCTGGCAGCTATATTGTGTTGGGCCCTGGCCGCCGCACTGAGGTGGGCCCCGACTGCCATATTGAGGTGGGCCTCTCCTACTATGCTGGGGTGGGCCCTGGCTGCCGTATTAGGGTGGGCCCTGGCTGCCATATTGGGGTGGGCCCTGGCT
The DNA here is from genome assembly GCF_048569485.1 of Anomaloglossus baeobatrachus. Lineage (NCBI taxonomy): Eukaryota > Metazoa > Chordata > Amphibia > Anura > Aromobatidae > Anomaloglossus > Anomaloglossus baeobatrachus. The sequence goes on from NC_134357.1 coordinate 23,666,034, forward strand.
GCCATATTGGGGTGGGCCCTGGCTGCCATATTGGGGTGGGCCCTGGCTGCCGCATTTGGGTGGGCCCTGGCTGCCATATCTGGGTGGGCCCTGGCTGCCATATTGGGGTGGGCCCTGGCTGCCATATTGGGGTGGGCCCTGGCTGCCATATTGGGGTGGGCCCTGGCTGCCATATTGGGGTGGGCCCTGGCTGCTGCATTTGGGTGGGTCCTGGCTGCCGTATTAGGGTGGGCCCTGGCTTTCATAGGATCAGATATAACCTGATTAATGGCTCCTCACATGTGATCTACGTCTCTCGCCGCTGCTCGGCTCTGACCCGGATCCACCGCAGGTTACGATTACAGCCCCGTACTGTGTCAAAGATACACAAACGCCACATCCTTATTTCTAGACACGCGGGTGGTAAAACGAGGCCAAACCTCTTCCTGTACCCAAAATAGCACCAGGTTTCAGAGCGCCCGGACCCGGTGTGGGGGGACCACAGGCTACAGAGACCAGGGGAGTTAAAGGGGTCCTAATACTACATACATATGTGATGTATCCCACCTCTGACTATGGGACCCCACTTACACGGAGGGAGGGAGACCCCAGTCCAGAATCTCCGCCAGTCCCTGAGGTTTGCTAGGATCCGTATAGCATTAGTGTGTATCTAAGCCCATCGTGTAATGGTATTACCTGTTGAGTCAGTGTATCTAAGCCATCTGTGTGTAACAGTATCACTGTATCAAGACCTATCATGTGTGATCCCATCAGCTGCACCAGTATTCTAAACATATGAGTGATACCATTTGAGTGTATCTAAGCCTCTTATGTGTAAAAGCTTCTGCTATGGCAATGTATCCAAGCCTGCATGTGATACTGTCTGCTGAGCTATGTATCTAAGTCTCTCCTTTATAAAACAGTTCCAGAGTATCTAAGCTCATAACGGTTAATGCTCTCTGCTGAGAGATAATTATGTGCGATACTGTCCGCTGAGTAGCTGTATCTAAGCTTCTAGATCCAACATATGTGATACAGGTGTAACTTAGCTTTTTAGTCTTTAATATTGTTTGCTGAGCTGCGGTATCTAAGCCTATGACAGGTGATACTCTTCAGAATTAATGTATTTAATCATATGTACCTAAGGCTCTCCTGGGTGATACCATTAAAGTGTACCTAAGCTATTCTTGTGTGATACTGTCTGCTGAGAGGTGTATCTAAGCCTATTATGTGTGATACTGTCTGCTGAGAGCTGTATCTAAGCCTATTGTGTGATACTGTCTGCTTAGAGGTGTATCTAAGCCTATCATGTGCAATACTGTCTTCTGAGAAGTGTATCTAAGCCTATTATGTGCAATACTGTCTGCTCAGAGGTGTATCTAAGCCTATTATGTGCGATACTGTCTGCTTAGATGTGTATCTAAACCTTTCATGTGTGATACAGTCTGCTGAGAGCTGTATCTAAGCCTATTATGGCTGATACTGTCTGCTCAGAGGTGAATCTAAGCCTATTATGTGCGATACTGACTGCTGAGAGGTGTATTTAAGCCTATTATGTGTGATACTGTCTGCTGAGACCTGTATTTAAGCCTATTATGTGTGATACTGTCTGCTGAGAGGTGTATCTAAGCCTATTATGTGATACAGTCTGCTGAGAGGTGTATCTAAGCCTATTATGTGTGATACTGTCTGCTGAGAGGTGTATCTAAGCCTATTATGTGTGATACTGTCTGCTGAGAGGTGTATCTAAGCCTATTATGTGATACAGTCTGCTCAGAGGTGTATCTAAGCCTATTATGGCTGATACTGTCTCCTTAGAGGTGTATCTAAACCTTTCATGTGTGATACAGTCTGCTGAGAGCTGTATCTAAGCCTATTATGGCTGATACTGTCTGCTCAGAGGTGCATCTAAGCCTATTATGTGTGATACTGACTGCTGAGAGCTGTATCTAAGCCTATTATGTGTGATACTGTCTGCTCAGAGGTGTATCTAAGCCTATTATGTGTGATACTGTCTGCTCAGAGGTGTATCTAAGCCTATTATATGTGATACTGTCTGCTCAGAGGTGTATCTAAGCCTATTATGTGCGATACTGACTGCTGAGAGGTGTATCTAAGCCTATTATGTGTGATACAGTCTGCTGAGAGCTGTATCTAAGCCTATTATGTGTGATTCTGTCTGCTCAGAGGTGTATCTAAGCCTATTATGTGTGATACTGTCTGCTCAGAGGTGTATCTAAGCCTATTATGTGCGATACTGACTGCTGATAGCTGTATCTAAGCCTATTATGTGCGATACTGTCTGCTCAGAGGTGTATCTAAGCCTATCATGTGTGATACAGTTCACTTAGAGGTGAATCTACCCCTATCCTGTGATACTGTTCTCTGAGCCGTGTATCTAAGCCCACCATGTGACTCTATAGCATTATATACGTCATTAGTTTACAGATGGTTAAAGTTTTACTGGAATATTAATAATTTACTGGAAGAGTCTGAATCGTCCGTACAAGGTGCAGCCGGCGCGGGAGACGCTCATGGTTACACAATATTTGCATAATCGACGCAACAGTACAAAGGGGCGGAGCTGAGCCAGCAGCCAATCATGTGCTGCAAGAACTCCGACAATGGTAAAAGTAACCACCACCCTCATCATCAGTGCACGGCTGCCGCAGAGGAGGTAAAGATTCAAAGATTTCTCTTTATTCTTTTCCATTGAAAAAAAATAAAATATTGGGCATCAAATGAAGCCGCCATTCTACAGGTAAAAGACTAAAAAAACACAAAAAAATCAAACAAAAAGTAAAAAAAATAAAAGTAATAAACTTAATAAAAAATAAAATAAATAAAAATAAGAAAAAGAAAGATAAACTAAAAAAAAGGTTTAATTATTCTATTTTTTATTTTAGGAAAAAAAAAATTCAGGTTAAATGAGAACAGAACAGGATCTGATCCTTAAAGGGATAAATCCAAAAAAGTGTCTGAAAGACGAGGGTCCCACCGCGCCGAGATTAGGAGTCTCATAGATTAAGGTCTCAGGGCACTTCAATGGGAACACGGGAAATGCCAAAAATGTCCCAGACAGGACGACCCCTCTATCCGGCCAGCATGATGGTAAGATGGTAATAGCGGGATTGCTGTGTAGGTTCTTGGCCGTGCGCTGGGGATGTGTCCATGTACTGAGGCGTATCTATGTACAAGCACTCCAATGCATGGAGGCGTGGCCGTGCACTGGGGCGTGTCCATGCACTCAGGGCGTGGCTGTGCACTGGGGCGTGTCCATGCACTCAGGGCGTGGCTGTGCACTGGGGCGTGTCCATGTACTGAGGTGTATCTATGTACAAGCACTCCAATGCATTGGAGGCGTGGCCGTGCAATGGGGGCGTGGCCGTGCACTGGGGGCGTAGCCATGCACTGGGGGGGTGTCCATATACTGAGGCATATCTAAGTACAGGGACTCCCATGCATTGGAGGCGTGTCTGTGCACTGGGGGCATTTCTGTGCACAGGTGCAGTGTCTGTGCGCAGGAGACATGTCCATGCCCAGGGGGTGTGTCCATGCCCAGGGGGTGTGTCCATGCATAGGGGGAGTGTCCATGCACAGGGGGTGTGTTCATGTGTGACGCCCTGGACTAGCCAGGTAGTCACAGATAGCGCCCCGCACAACACCAGTCCCACACAAGGTAACACCATCCAAACCATAAACCCTAGTCACCTCCCTCAGTGCTTAATGGACACACCAAGGGGGTGGAGCCAGGCGGTTGGCCACGCCCACCGAGGAGTACAGACGGCCTGAGGCAGGAAAACACAGTCAGTTCAGTGCAGTTGAGTGAGTTCAGTTTGAGTGTCGAGGAGTGAGGAGGACAGGCCTGTGAAAGTCTGACAGGTGTGAGGGTCGTAGCCCGCACACCTTGGCTAGGCAGCATACGGTGGCCTAGCCTGCAGGAGCCGGGAAGACGGCTCGGTGGAACCGTGGTGGACCGGGACAGGGTAGTGGCCCGCCGGTACCGACCCGGGGAACTGACTGGAAACCAGAGCACACAGGCGGGTACTCAGACCCTGAAACGAGGTCCAGAAGCCACTGGACTGAGTTTGTGGGGCACTGCAGCCCGAATGTGGATGCTGCCCCCTGACTGCTGGCCCCCTCCTGTGGAAAAATGAGTATTCCCCTTTAAGAGACCTCTCGACGCTGTCACTCCTCCCCAAAAGCGTCATTGGTGCCTCCCCCCGCAGCTTGTCGCACAGGCTCAAGGGAAAGTTTCCCAATCTCTCTGAGGACCCGGACCAGTTGGACTGCCGGAATGACGGACCCGCTCATGGATGCGGTGAGAGATCGTATCGGCAGGGAGGGGAGCGGATGGCTCACAGGGCTGTTACCTGTGGGCAGCTTCCTCCCTGCCGAGGTTCAAGCGAGCGGTGCCGGCGAGCGGAGGTCTAAGAGACATACCCGCCCGCCGGCCCGCTTGAGCCCGCCACAGGATTCAAAAAGGAGCGGGAAGAAATGCTCTTCGCGCTCCCAGCGCTTGCTCCCGCCCACCATCCTTAGCCCGGCTGCCGGCGCCATTGTGAGGAGCGCTCCTGGGGACAGGGGCTCAGCGCAGGCCGACAGCTCCTCTTTGCAAGTAGCAGGCAGCTGCACAGTGTTAAGGGGAGCCGATTTCCGTTCGTTTCCCCTGAACAGCATTCCAACAAACGCCCCCCCTTAGTGGCAATGGGAGGCAATAATACATGCCAGAGTTCATCTGGTTCTAGTGGGGTTTCAGCAGATGGGAGAGGAACACTGGAGCCGGCACCTCTAGCCCAAAGGGAGGGAGGAGAAGGGCCCATAAATGTTCCACAGGCGGATGGACAGTTGGTCCTTTGGCCCCCGCCTGATCAGACACCGCCACCATCACAGCTAAGTCAGCCGTTACTCATTGCCCCACTAGGTTCTGGGTTAGTCTCACAGCTTCATCCCCCCAGTGTAATGGTACCTCACCAATTGGCCCCCTATGTAAGGGGGGAAGGGGCCAATTCGCCACTGGGCCTGCAGAGTAGCTTGTTACAGATGAGGGCGGGGGTGATTAGCGGAGGGTATCAGAGCATATCACGTTCACGTGCTGGGACCCCGGCCACGGCTATTGCGGGTGGTGCGGGCAGCCAACGTGGGCGTGCTTCCTCATCATCGTCCTCTGACGAGCAGCGCGAGCGTAGGCGCAGCAGGCGGCGTATCAGCAGCCGTCGCCACGGCAGATCTAGGTCTAGGCGGCGTAGCCGGCGTTCCAGGTCCTCGCGCTGGCGCTCCCCTTCTTCCTCAGACGAATCCCCGGAGAGGTCACGGAGAAGACGAAGAACACCGACCGATACATCCGTACAGCGTGGGGATGTGGGTCCAACATCCGTGGACCAGTTCCAGGATACGGGAAACACAATGTTTTCGGCTCAAGGTGAGTACCCTTACGTTGGGGTCTGGAGCGGGGTTGGGTCGACCGGGGCTGCGCCGGGGGAACCGGCTCAGGTTAAAAAAGTATTTGTGAACCCCAAATTGTTACAGGTGCCGGAGGGGTCTAAACTTACCCCGCCTGGTCCGGACCTTTACAAAGGTGGCCTTTTTTGCGGTGTCCCCCCCCTGGGTTCCCACCTTGAAGTGCAGGTAAAAGAGCAAATTTGGGCCAACAGCTACGTTGACATCTGGTCATTAATATCGACAGACCAGCATTCGGTTGATCGGGAACGGCGGCCGGGCGAGAAGTTTTATGACCGCAAGCCCAAGGTCGCCAAGACCATAAATAACTGGTTGCAGGCGTTCGCCGTCCTGGGGTGTGTTATGGGGCAACGGCACCCGGAAAGGTGCTCAGAATTATTTATTTACATGGATAGCATTTACAGCTCGTACAAGGCCCATGGAGGTTCTGCGTGGTGGAAGTACGATGAGGACTTCCGCCGCCGTTTGGACCTTCAGCCCCACTTGGGGTGGGGAGTCAAAGCCACTGATTCTTGGCTTCGCCTGATGATGGCGCAGAGGGTTCTCCAGACTTTTCCCGGGGGGGCTGCCGCACCTGGATCTCACACGGGCGCGGTGGCTGTCCGCCGACCAGGAACATGTTGGCTATTTAACGACGGATTCTGTAAATATCACACTCTGTGCAAGTACAAGCACGAGTGCTCGGTGTGCGGGGGGCCTCACACGGCCTCCAAATGCAACAAGCCCGCTCAAAAAGCCCACGGTACAAAACCCGGGACTCAGGAACACCGTGACCCCAGTGAACGTCACCATGATGGAGCCGTGGCTAAGCAAGTACCCCAATAGAAGGGCTGCAGCTCAAATCAGATTCGGTTTTTCTTTTGGTTTTTTCATACCTTTCAATTTTTCTAGGCTCCCCTCGTTATCCCCCAATTTGAAATCAGCAAGGGAAAACCCGGATGTCATCCGGTCCAAACTGGTTAAGGAAGTGGCCTTGGGGCGTTTCCAAGGTCCGTTTCAGTTCCCACCTTTCAGTAACCTGCGGGTGTCACCCTTGGGGGTGGTTCCCAAAAAGGAACACGGACAATTCCGGCTTATTCATCACCTGTCCTATCCCAAGGGTAGGTCGGTGAATGACGGTATACCGGAGGAAGACTCGTCGGTCCATTATGTGTCTTTCGACAGGGCAGTTGAATTGGTCAGGCTTGCTGGCAGGGGTGCCCTTTTGGCTAAATCCGATATAGAGTCGGCCTTCCGTCTCTTGCCGGTACATCCAGACTGCCATCACCTGTTGGGTGCAATGCTTGACGGTGAGTATTATTTCGACACCTGTCTCCCCATGGGTTGTTCCATTTCTTGCCAGTATTTTGAAATGTTCAGCTCCTTTTTAGAATGGGTAGCCCGCCGGGAGACAGGTTCCGACGGGATAACTCACTATTTGGACGATTTCTTATTTGTCGGCCCTGCTGACTCTCCGTTGTGCCAATCTGTATTAGAATGCTTTCAGTCCCTGATGGGACGGTTTGGCGTCCCCCTTTCGATGGAAAAAACCATTGGTCCTGTTACGGTCTTGTCGTTCCTGGGTATAATCATTGACACGGAAGCCATGGAGTTCAGGCTTCCCCCGGAAAAAATCCGAGGCCTGCTAGACCTCATTTCGGCGGTCATTTCCGTTGGAAAAGTCACCTTGGTACAAATGCAGTCACTATTGGGTTCCCTCAATTTTGCTTGCAAGGTCATGCCCATGGGCAGGATTTTCTCCAGGCGGTTGTCATTGGCCACTTGTGGGGTACGGCTCCCGCACCATAGAATTCGAATAACAACCCCCCTGAAGAATGACTTGTGTGTGTGGCAAAAATTTTTGGGTACATACAACGGCCGCACTTGCTTTCAAGAGGCGGACCGGACAAACTCGGAGGTAGAGCTTTTCTCGGATGCTGCGGGAGCCGTTGGATTCGGGGTCATCTTTGGCACTCAGTGGTGTGCGGAAAAATGGCCAGCAGACTGGGAAAAGTGGGCGTGGACTGGGAACCTTACCCTGCTTGAACTTTTCCCTATAGCGGTCGCGGTCGAAATTTGGGGGGAGGCGTTGAGGAACAAGCGGATCATTTTCTGGTGCGATAACGCCAGTGTGGTACATGCCATCAACCACTTGTCTGCCTCCTCCCCGCCTGTCATCAGCCTGATCAGATTTTTGGTTTTGAAATGCTTATCAATAAATGTTTGTTTCAAAGCGAAGCATGTTCCTGGTTGTAAAAATAACATGGCGGACGCCCTGTCGCGTTTTGAATTTCAGAGATTTCGGGAGCTGCATCCATCAGCGGAGGTTCAAGGTTTGGCGTGCCCAGCAGGAATGTGGGATGTCCCGCTCAGCTGCTCCCGATGATCCATTCATCTGTGGCCCCGTCGACTTGGAGAGCCTATGGTAAGGCATGGAGAGAGTGGTGCGAGTCGGTGGGGGAAATTTCGGGCGAGCCTTCGGGCGACACTTTATTACAGCTGACACTGAAGTATTTGGTGTCCCTGCACAACAGGCGGGCATCCGGGGCGGTTACACGCAACCGGTTATCGGGCATAGCTTTTAACTTTAAGCTCAGGAACTGGCCAGATGTGACAAAGTCCTTTTTGGTGCACCAAGTTCTGAAGGGTTGGAGGAGAAGCGACATCAGGATTGATTGCAGAAGGCCCATCTCGTTTCGGCTGTTGGCTGACTTGATCAATGGTGCAAAGGTTTTGTGCACTTCCCCTTACGAATCTACCCTGTTTGCTGCAGCTTTTGGAACCGCCTTTTTCGGGGCCCTTCGGGTCGGGGAACTCGTACCGAAAGCGCGGGGGGACATTGGTGGTTTACGACGGGACGATATTGTAGTATGTGGTGACGGGTTGCGAGTACGCTTGCGTAAATCTAAGACGGATCAGGAAAGCAGGGGAACATGGTTTCCCCTGTCTTCTATCTCAGGCCCAGTGTCTCCTGGAGTCCTTGCTAGCTCTTTTCTAGCGATCAGAACCGACGGGCCGCATTTTTTCACACACGAGGACGGTTCCCCCCTGTTAGCGGGGCAGTTTTTAAATTTCTTGCGACGCATTTTGCGCCACCTTGGCCTTCCAGCGGCTGAGTTCGGGACTCATTCTTTCCGTATCGGGGCTGCCACGGAGGCTTCCCGGGCAGGCATGCAAGACTCGGAAATCCAGCGGGTTGGGCGATGGCGCTCCAGGTGCTTCATGAGATACATTCGCCCGGAGCTGGTCTTAAGTGCAGGCACTGCATAGCAGGCATTCGTCCACGGGCGGCGTTACATGTTCAACTATTTTGGTCTGTGGTTTGACATTGTTTTCTTTTCAGATACAAGCCGTCCGAGTGTGTGGATCCTAGGTCATTCATTTGTGTACTGGGCAGCTCGGGAAGCGGACTCCCGACCCGGTGGCCGGTCCTTGGGATTGCTGGATGTCGATGTTAACTGGAGAGGTATCAGGGGCCTGTCCTGGCCGCAAGTCTTACCGGAAGTGGTCAGGATATCGAAGATGGTCTCATCCCCTGTGGTTTTGGTGATACACGCCGGGGGTAACGACCTGGTTTCTTTTCCGTTGGCTGAGTTACTGACCCTTATGCGGTCAGATATGGACAAATTCCCCTGTTTCTTCCCTCAAATGAAGCTGGTTTGGTCCGAGGTGGTTCCGCGGCTGGTTTGGCATGGCGCCAAGGATGTTTTTGCCATGGAACGAACCCGTCATACGCTGAATCAGCGTATTTCAAAATTTATACGGTTCAAAAACGGGGTGGTCGTCCGCCATCACCAGCTGGAGGGTGATAATACGGCTTACCTGCGGGCGGATGGAGTGCATTTGAATGGTAGTGGTCAGGAGGTATTTTTGGCGGGGATCCGTGAGGGTGTCGTGCAAGCGCTACAGTCCATGTTGGGTGGGGTCGCAGCTCGTTGATTCGCCGCTCCTTGGCGGAAGGGGTCGGAATTTAGGAAAAATGGAGGTGGAATACCCGCACCGGACGGCCGAGTGGCGGTACTTTTACCAAAACCCCTGGTATATTTGGCTGGTTTTTAACGCCTGTTTGGAAGAGCTGTGACCATAACTTTACCCAAAAGATGAGAGCATTGTTTTCTCCTTCGACTCTCCAAAAAAGAAAGTTAAATAAAAAGGTTTTTGTTTTCAAAGAAAAATTGTGTCGTGGTGTCTCTTAAAGGGGAGGGGGAGGTTTTGTTGGGGTCCTGGCAGTCTGTGGGGCACTGCAGCCCGAATGTGGATGCTGCCCCCTGACTGCTGGCCCCCTCCTGTGGAAAAATGAGTATTCCCCTTTAAGAGACCTCTCGACGCTGTCACTCCTCCCCAAAAGCGTCATTGGTGCCTCCCCCCGCAGCTTGTCGCACAGGCTCAAGGGAAAGTTTCCCAATCTCTCTGAGGACCCGGACCAGTTTCCCGCCCACCCTCCCCTCGTTTTTAAGGTTTTTATGTGATGGAAAGGAGATGTGAGTTTTTTCGGTTGTTTTGGCATTTTCAAGTCACAGCAGCGGAAGGGGTCGGAATTTAGGAAAAATGGAGGTGGAATACCCGCACCGGACGGCCGAGTGGCGGTACTTTTACCAAAACCCCTGGTATATTTGGCTGGTTTTTAACGCCTGTTTGGAAGAGCTGTGACCATAACTTTACCCAAAAGATGAGAGCATTGTTTTCTCCTTCGACTCTCCAAAAAAGAAAGTTAAATAAAAAGGTTTTTGTTTTCAAAGAAAAATTGTGTCGTGGTGTCTCTTAAAGGGGAGGGGGAGGTTTTGTTGGGGTCCTGGCAGTCAATTCACTGATTGCGGTCTGGACTTTAGGTCCTTTTCCACCCAAGTCCCGACTGAAGACAACAGCCCACCAAGGGGGATAGAAAGCCACCGCACAGGCAGAGAGATCCCACGGGCCAGCGTCTGCGGGCAAACCGGCTCCTCCAACATATACACAGCCGGGGAGCGGACTTCCATCGCTAAAGCACAGGCAGTCTACACATACACTACACGGTGCAGGGAAAGGCAAAGACCACCAAACCGGGTGGGGGACCAGATGCAGCCGGCTGCGGGCACCGACCACCATCAACTTTGTTTATCAGAGACTTGTGTGTGTCAATAACAGTGAGTACAACAGTGCCATCCGGCCGCGCACCGCCCTGCACCGCCCAGCCCTACTCTCCCCAACGGGTCCCAGGGCCATCATCCCTGCCCACGTGACGTAGGGGTTAACATCTTGCTGCACTACCATCTCCCCCGTGTGCCCCGTAACTGCAGTGGTGGTGTCTACACCTTCCCCACATCCCGTGGGTGGCGTCACGAACTCAAACACGGCTCCGGCCGTACACCTACCTACCCCCCCCTACGTAGCGCCAGCATCCTTTCAGAGCGACGTAACCCCGGGTCCGGAGGCGCTTGAGCCACCCACCAACGAGCCCGGATCCGAGCGGCTCGGCTGCAGCGGAGCGCGGGGCGGTACACATGCACTGGGGGAGTGTCCATGTGTGCCGCCCCCGTGCCAGCAGCCGCCGCTGCTCGGATCCGGACCTTCAGGGGTGGTGGCTCCAGGGTCTCACAGACACGGCGAATAAAATGGGGGACGTAGATATACGGGCTAGGCTAGGAATAGGTTTGTGACGCCACCCACTGTGTGTGGTGAGGTTGGACACCACCGCTGCTGTTACGGGGCACCCGGGGGAGATGTTGTGCAGCAAGATGTTAATCCCTCCGTGGGCAGGGATGGTGGCCCCAGGACCCGATGGCTCTGGTGCAGGAGGAATGACGACCGCAGGGGGTGCTGGTGTACTCACAGGAAAACACACACGTCTCTGGTAAATCAAGATGGTGGTGGCCAGTGCCGCGGCCGGTTGCGTTCGGGATCCCCCGCCCGGCTGGTGGTCTCTGTCCTTGTCCTGCACCTTTTTAGTAGAAAAGACTTCCTTGTATGAAACGTAGGAGTCCGCTCCCGGCTGGATGTGGCCTAAGGAGCCATGCCCGCAGACGCTGGCCCGTGGGATCTATGGGCCTTGGCGGTGACCTCTTATCCCTAATCGGTGGGATGTTGTCTTCTATGAGGGACTTTGGGTGGGACAGGACCTCTAGTCCTGGCCTCAATCGGTTAATTAACCAGTTCCAGTAGGTTCTGGTTCCTGGCTTCAGGGTCTGAGTACCCCCCTTTGTGCTACGGTTTCCGGGTCGGTTCCCCGTGTCGGTACCGGCGGGCTACAACCCTGGCCCGGTCCACCTCGGTTCCACCGAGCAGTCTTCCCGTCTCCTGTCGACGGAGACCACCGTCTGCCTCCTAGCCAGTGGCACCAGGGCTCCTACCCTGGTACCTGTCAGTTTACTTCAGGCCGGACCTCCACTACCGAACTCTCAACTGATCTGAGCTGAACTGCTGCTTTCCCGCCCCCGGGCTGTCTAAACCCCTGGGTGGGCGTGCACAACCGCCTGGTCACGCCCACTGGTGTGTCTAACTGTCCCTAAGGGGGGCGGACTAGGGTTTAATGGTTGGCTGTGTGTTTCCTAGTGAGGGAAAGGTGTAGTGCGGGGGCCTTAAGCCCGCTACACACGCTTCAATATATCTCACAATCTGTCGTTGGGGTCAAGATGTAAGTGACGCACATCCGGCATCGTTTGTGACATCTACGTGCGATCAGGATTGAACGCAAAACCGTTGATCGCAAACACATCGTATCTTTGTCTAGAATTGAGCGTTTTGTTGCACGAACCTAGTGAATTGTAACGTGTGACATCCCTCATACGATTTTGGTGTCTGATGCTATGTGCGCAGGTGTGCGCTCTGCACCGCAGCTTAAAAAAGGTCTGCTTCAGAGCGCAGCTGAAAAGCTGCGTTCTGAAGCGCCTCACAATGTCTGTAATCTCTGTCAGTCGGTCACTATCTCTGTCCCTCACTCTCTGTCCATGTCAGTCTATCCCCCTCTCTCATATACTCACCGATCCCCGGCGCTGCACGGCGTTCACACTGCTCCGGCGGCTTTTACTGTTTTGAAAAAGCCGGCCGCCCATTAAACAATCTCGTATTCCCTGCTTTCCCCGCCCACCGGCGCCTATGATTGGTTACAGTGAGACACGCCCCCACGCTGAGTGACAGGTGTCACACTGCACCCAATCACAGCAGCCGGTGGGCGTGTCTATACTGTGTAGTGAAATAAATAATTAAATAATTAAAAAAAATGGCGTGTGGTCCCCCCCAATTTTAAAACCAGCCAGATAAAGCCATACGGCTGAAGGCTGGTATTCTCAGGATGGGGAGCTCCACGTTATGGGGAGCCCCCCAGCCTAACAATATCAGCCAACAGCCGCCCAGAATTGCCGCATACATTATATGCGACAGTTCTGGGACAGTACCCGGCTCTTCCCGATTTGCCCTGGTGCGTTGGCAAATCGGGGTAATAAGGAGTTATTGGCAGCCCATAGCTGCCAATAAGTCCTAGATTAATCATGTCAGGCGTCTATGAGACACCCTCCATGATTAATCTGTAAATTACAGTAAATAAACACACACACCTGAAAAATCCTTTATTAGAAATAAAAAACACAAACATATACCCTGGTTCACCACTTTAATCAGCCCCAAAAAGCCCTCCATGTCCGGCGTAATCCAGGATGCTCCAGCGTCGCTTCCAGCGCTGCTGCATGGAGGTGACCGGAGCTGCAGCAGACACCGCCGCTCCTGTCACCTCCACGCAGCAACTGAAGACAGCCGCGCAATCGGCTGAGCTGTCACTGAGGTTACCCGCTGTCACTGGATCCAGCGCTGGATGCAGCGGTGGCCGCGGGTAATCTCAGTGACAGCTCAGCTGATCGCGCTACTCACCGCCGCTTTTATCACCTCCACGCAGCAACTGAGGTGAGTAGCGCGATCAGCTGAGCTGTCACTGAGGTTACCCGCGGCCACCGCTGCATCCACCTCTGGATCCAGTGACAGCGGGTAACCTCAGTGACAGCTCAGCTGATCGCTCGGCTGTGTTCATTAGCTGCGTGGAGGTGACCGGAGCGGCTGTGTCTGCTGCAGCTCCGGTCACCTCCATGCAGCAGCGCTGGAAGCGACGCTGGAGCATCCTGGATTACGCCGGACATGGAGGGCTTTTTGGGGCTGATTAAAGTGGTGAACCAGGGTATATGTTTGTGTTTTTTATTTCTAATAAAGGATTTTTTCGGGTGTGTGTGTTTATTTACTGTAATTTACAGATTAATCATGGAGGGTGTCTCATAGACGCCTGACATGATTAATCTAGGACTTATTGGCAGCTATGGGCTGCCAATAACTCCTTATTACCCCGATTTGCCAACGCACCAGGGCAAATCGGGAAGAGCCGGGTACAGTCCCAGAACTGTCGCATCTAATGTATGCGGCAATTCTTGGCGGCTGTTGGCTGATATTGTTAGGCTGGGGGGCTCCCCATAACGTGGAGCTCCCCATCCTGAGAATACCAGCCTTCAGCCGTATGGCTTTATCTGGCTGATTTTAAAATTGGGGGGGACCGCACGCCGTTTTTTTTAATTATTTAATTATTTATTTCACTACACAGTATAGACACGCCCACCGGCTTCTGTGATTGGGTGCAGTGTGACACCTGTCACTCAGCGTGGGGGCGTGTCTCACTGTAACCAATCATAGGCGCCGGTGGGCGGGGAAAGCAGGGAATACGAGATTGTTTAATGGGCGGCCGGCTTTTTCAAAACAGTAAAAGCCGCCGGAGCAGTGTGAATGCCGTGCAGCGCCGGGGATCGGGGATTGGTGAGTATATGAGAGAGGGCTGCTAACTTCAGTCACTTAGGAGATTAGCGGTCACCGGTGAGCCCTTCACAGGTGACCGCTAATCAGGGCGCGACACAGACAGAGCCGCAGCGTGACAATGAAGTCGGGTGAAGTTCACCCGAGTTCATTCTGACAGTGCGGCTCTGTCTGTGTCTGCTGTCATCTGCCATTCAGCTCTGCTACATGGCTGTCTGTGTCTGCTGTTAGCGGCCATGTAGCAGAGCTGAATGGCAGATGACATAGTAAAAACGCATCCCTACACATTACACACGCTTGGCAAGTCAATAAATAAAAAAAAAAAAAAAAAAAAAGGGTGCCCAATGCATACGTCACAGAACACATGATCTAAAGGATCGCACACAAAATTAATCAATTTAACATAGACTACTAACGCTCGTGTGACAGCAAATGAACGACCTACGTGTGATCTCATTCAATCGCATATGCGACCTGGGCGTGTCACATCGCAAATGCGATTGTACAACTAATTGCAACGTGTAAAGTGGGCTTTAGGCTACATGCGCACGCTGCTTTTTTTCCTGCTTTTTTTCTGCTTTTTTGGCTGCAGTTTTGTTGTCAGAACTTTCTGACATTTGACTTCCCAGCAAAGTCTATGAGAAGTCAGATTTGTCATGCGCACGTTGCAGTTTATTTGTCAGCGTTTTATTTGTCAAAGGTTTGTGACAAATAAAATGCAGCATGTTCATTCTTCCTGCGTTTTTGTCAACATTTGTCACAAAAACGCAGCAAAAACGCAGGGTGTGAAAAACGCACCGAAAACGCACCAAAAACGCACCTAAAATTACATGCGTTTTTTGTGACATTTCCAGGCTCTCTCTGACAAGGTGCAGTTTTGGCTGCAGTTTGTGAACACAAAAAGATGCAGCGTGCGCATGTAGCCTTACTGTGACTACCTGGTTTTGCCAGGGCGTCACACATGTGCTGAGGTGTATCTATGTGCAGAGGAGTGTCCGTGCACTGGGGGAGCGTCCGTGCACTGGGGGCGCGTCTGTGCACGGAGGGCGCGTCCGTGCACTGGGGGCGCGTCAGTACACAAGGGGCGCGTCAGTACACAAGGGGCGCGTCAGTACACAAGGGGCGCGTCAGTACACAGGGGGCGCGTCAGTACACAGGGGGCGCGTCAGTACACAGGGGGCGCGTCAGTACACAGGGGGCGCGTCAGTACACAGGGGGCGCGTCAGTACACAGGGGGCGCGTCAGTACACAGGGGGCATGTCCGTGCGCTGGGGGAGCGTCCGTGCGCTGGGGGAGCGTCCGTGCGCTGGGGGAGCGTCCGTGCGCTGGGGGAGCGTCCGTGCGCTGGGGGAGCGTCCGTGCACTGGGGCGTGTCCGTGCACAGGGGGAGCATCCGTGCACAGGGAGAGCGTCCGTGCACAGGGAGAGCGTCCGTGCGCTGGGGGAGCGTCAGTGCGCTGGGGGAGCGTCAGTGCGCTGGGGGAGCGTCAGTGCGCTGGGGGAGCGTCAGTGCGCTGGGGGAGCGTCAGTGCGCTGGGGGAGCGTCAGTGCGCTGGGGGAGCGTCAGTGCGCTGGGGGAGCGTCAGTGCGCTGGGGGAGCGTCAGTGCGCTGGGGGAGCGTCAGTGCGCTGGGGGAGCGTCCGTGCGCTGGGGGAGCGTCCGTGCGCTGGGGGAGCGTCCGTGCGCTGGGGGAGCGTCCGTGCTCTGGGGGAGCATCCGTGCACTGGGGGAGCGTCCGTGCACTGGGGGAGCGTCCGTGCACTGGGGGCGTGTCCGTGCACTGGGGGCGTGTCCGTGCACTGGGGGCGTGTCCGTGCACAGGGGGAGCGTCCATGCACAGGGAGAGCGTCCGTGCACAGGGAGAGCATCCGTGCACAGGGAGAGCGTCCGTGCACAGGGAGAGCGTCCGTGCGCAGGGAGAGCGTCCGTGCGCAGGGAGAGCGTCCGTGCGCAGGGAGAGCGTCCGTGCGCAGGGAGAGCGTCCGTGCGCTGGGGGAGCGTCCGTGCGCTGGGGGAGCGTCCGTGCGCTGGGGGAGCGTCCGTGCGCTGGGGGAGCGTCCGTGCACAGGGAGAGCGTCCGTGCGCTGGGGGAGCGTCCGTGCGCTGGGGGAGCGTCCGTGCGCTGGGGGAGCGTCCGTGCGCTGGGGGAGCGTCCGTGCCCTGGGGGAGCGTCCGTGCGCTGGGGGAGCGTCCGTGCGCTGGGGGAGCGTCCGTGCGCTGGGGGAGCGTCCGTGCGCTGGGGGAGCGTCCGTGCGCTGGGGGAGCGTCCGTGCCCTGGGGGAGCGTCCGTGCCCTGGGGGAGCGTCCGTGCACTGGGGGAGCGTCCGTGCACTGGGGGAGCGTCCGTGCACTGGGGGAGCGTCCGTGCACTGGGGGAGCGTCCGTGCACTGGAGGAGCGTCCGTGCACAAGGGGAGCGTCCATGCACTAAGACTTTTTCCAGAAGCAAAAAAGTGCACGAGTCTCCTGCCACCTGACAAAACTGCCCAGTATCAAGAAAACGTTTCTTGGCCCCAGGGTCCAATCACATATTTAAGGAGTCGGAACCAAGATGTGGAGGGGTGAATCCTGGGTATGCAACAAAATCTGTGTGCTGCACATAAGGAAACCGCTGCCTTCTCCCCTTTGCTTCTCCCGCATGGTGCTGATGTCACCTCCATAGCAACCTGTGATGTCACTTGTGTCACACGACGGTGAACGTGTGCAGTGATGACAGTGTTACCTGCCTGCCAGAAAAAGTGACCGCACCCGAGAGCCAGTGTCACATCATACAATGCAATGGCTTTCCCTCACTATGCTGCCTCTGAGGAATAACCACTTTCCTGATAGAGATGGACAGACGGACAGGTGTCTGTGGTGTCAGGGCGGTCTGCAATGTCAGGGCGGTCCGTGATGTCAGGGTGGTCAGCAGTGATGTCAGGGCGGTCAGCAGTGCTGTCAGGGCGGTCAGCAGTGCTGTCAGGGCGGTCAGCAGTGCTGTCAGGGCGGTCAGCAGTGCTGTCAGGGCGGTCTGCGGTGTCGGGGCGGTCTGCGGTGTCGGGGCGGTCTGCGGTGTCGGGGCGGTCTGCGGTGTCGGGGCGGTCTGCAATGTAAGCGCGGTCTGCGGTGTCGGGGCGGTCTCTGTTGTCTTGGCGGTCTGCGGTGTCGGGGCGGTCTGCGGTGTCGGGGCGGTCAGAGGTGTCGGGGCGGTCTGTGGGGTCGGGGCGGTCTGCGGTGTTGGGGCGGTCTGCAATGTAAGCGCGGTCTGCGGTGTCGGGGCGGTCTGCGGTGTCGGGGCGGTCTGCAGTGTCGGGGCGGTCTGCAGTGTCGGGGCGGTCTGCGGTGTCGGGGCGGTCTGCGGTGTCGGGGCGGTCTGCGGTGTCGGGGCGGTCTGCGGGGTCGGGGCGGTCTGTGGGGTCGGGGTGGTCTGTGGGGTCAGGGCGGTCTGTGGGGTCGGGGTGGTCTGTGGGGTCAGGGCGGTCTGTGATATCACAGCAGTGTACAGGTGGAGGCCCCGATCTCTGTGTAATTATTTCACCATCGCCTTTTGTCGCACATGTAAGTGGCGTCTGCAGAGGATGTTATTCACATAGAGGGATACATGTATGTGCAGAAAATACAACACAACCCCAAAATACACACGTGCTGCTCCACACAAGACCATCGAAGACTTCGAAAAACATATGACCCCCACATAATAATATACACCAGCGCACAAAGGTCAGCAGAGGTCGCCGCACCCCGGGACCACGGACCCCTGTAATGTGACGCTGCTAATCGTCAGCTCACATAAGAACATACACAATGTGTGAATATATCACTGTGTAAAAAAAAAAGTTCACCCAAAGTATCCTGTGCGGGGACCAATAACAATAAAGACGTGGCGTGCCGTGTACAGAAATGTGTCCTGCAGCCGCTCGGCCGAGCATCTTTTTAACAGCATCTAATAAAAGTTATATTTTAAGATTAAAACTCCAATTTATGCTCCAGTGATACAGACAGTATATGGCTGGAGATTGTTGATTATTGCAGATACAGAGTAACATATAATGTATGGCATCATAAACCACAGCAATAGTCTGCAGCTGAGCCAGTGTATCTAAGCCTATCATGTGTGATACTGTGCAACAGAGCCAGTGTATCTAAGCCTATCATGTGTGATACTATACAGCTGAGCCAATGTATGTAAGCTTATCACCTGTGATACTGTACAGCTGAGCCAGTGTATCTAAGCCTGTGATACTGTGCAGCTGACCCTGTATATGTAAGCCTATCATGTGTGATACTGTGCAGCTGAGCAAGTGTGTCTAAGCCAACCATGTGTGATACTGTGAAGCTAGGACAGTGTTTCTAAGCCTATCGTGTGATACTGTACAGCTGACCCAGTATATCTAAGCCTATCATGTGTGATACTGTGCAGCTGAGCCAGTGTGTCCAAGCCTAGCATGTGTGATAGTGTGCAGCTGGCACAGTGTATCTAAGCCAATCATATGTTATACTGTGCAGCTGAGCCAGTGTGTCTAAGCCTATTATGTGTGATATTGTGCAGCTAATCCAGTGTATCTAAGCCTATCACCTGTGATACTGTGCAGCTGACCCAGTATATCTAAGCCTATCATGTGTGATACTGTGCAGTTGAGACAGTGTGTCTAAGCTAATCATGTGTGATACTGTGCAGCTGGGGCAGTGTATCTAAGCCTGTGATACTGTACAGCTGACCCAGTATATCTAAGCCTATCATGTGTGATACTGTGCAGCCGAGCCGGTGTATCTAAGCCTATAATCTGTGATACTCTGCAGCTGAGCCAGTGTACCTAAGCCAATCAAATGTGATACTGTGCAGCTAAGCCAGTGTATCTAAGCCAATCATGTGTGATACTGTGCAGCTGAGTCGCTGTATCTTATCCTATAGTGTATGTGTAGTGCTTCATATACGTAAACCTATCCTATGGGTTATTGGCTTTGTGTATCTAAGCCTGTGCCATCATGTTGAAGTGTATCTAATTCTAGACTGAGTAATACTTAATCTGTGTATCTAAGGGTGTCATATGTGATACACTGTCTGAGTGTATCTAAGCTTGTGTCAGGATGACTAATCCTGATCCGTGTATGTAAGACTATCTGCTATTGTCTCCATGTATCTAAACCTCTTCTGACTGATACTGTAAGAGCATTGTAGCCTATGTTGTGTGTTCCTGTCTGACTGTATCTAAGCCTAAGTAATGCCCCCTTTATGTGCTGTAATGCGGCTGTGTGATACTCTGTGCATCTCAGCCCATGGTGTGTGGTACGCTCTCAGTTTCTCTTTGCTATATTGTATGACTGTCTCAGTATATCTCAGCCCATCCTATGTGATACCTTCTATGTGTATCTAATCCAGTCACAGATCATTAGATGCAGACTCTACACCTGAGGTCACAATCTTTGTGCTTTGGAAATAATTTTTTGTCCAGTTCGCGGCCTGTACCCGAGCCGTCTCGTGGCTCGGATACAGCAGCGGTAGGGTACTCACCGCTCGCTGGTGGGGTCGGAGCAGTTCAGGGGGTACTTCAGCGGGATGACGGTGCCGTCTGTGTCCTGCAGGCAGTCGTGCTGCCCCGTGTAATAATCCACCAGTTCGGTCAATGTCGCAAACTGCTCCCCCCCGTACAGGTCGTAGTAGTCGCCCGTGTTCTGGATCCGGATGTGGGTCACGGAGTCCTCCAACCTAAGGGGGCAAAATCCATCAGATCCAACACTCTCATCTGAAATCCTCTGTGCTGCTGGGAGACCTCCCATCTTACCTCTTACCCACTGGTCTCTATATAATCAAATAAGTGGCCATTGCTGTCATCGCTCCCTTTAAACATCTTATTAGGGTCAATATACTGCTGCTGAAATACTCTGTGCTGCTGTGACATAAAGGGCCACAGGAAATTCTGTCCCGGCTGAGGACATCCCATAGATATTTATAAGACTCCTCAGACTATGACCCAAAAAATCTCTTCCCCCGATCAGGAAGTCTATGCCATAGAGAAGAAAGTCGCGGTTCCTCATTGTGCGCAGGAAGCGTTCACCCCATCACCATGGGAAAAGCAGAATGAAAGAATTGCAAAATTGGGGAAACTAACACCCACCCCCCAAAAAAAAAAAAAAAAAAGAAAATACAAAACTAGAAAGACAAAAGCAACAAATTATAACTACAAAAAACTACGGTAAAAAACAACTTGGCGGCTTATAATAGTGCCGGAGCGTAATAAGAGGAGCGGCTGATATCGGTCATATATAGGGATGCAATGCCTCGGGAGGCAGCAGTGATAAAAGACTGACAAGAAAGTCCATAAAGAACAGTAAGATCCTCCTAATAACTTATAACAGAGACTGATAACAGAGAGCAATAGATACCAAAAACTTCCGCCTGGACTCGACTGTAAATTTGCCCCGGGTCCCTCCACCTATCACGTGTATTAAGGATAATCTTATGCCCCTGAGTGATTTCCTCATAGCTTCTTATTAAAGAGGAGTCAAAAATAAACAATTCTTACTCTGATTTTATTCCTATCGCTCCCTTGAGTATTTATTTTTGTCTGTTTTATTAAAAAAAAAAGTCATACGGTTTCTATTTTGCACTATTTTTGTATAGTCTGTACCTCGGGGGCGTGGTCTTCAAAATGTCAGCTGCTTCAAGACACGCCCCAGGGGACCCTGCGAGACACGCCCCAGAGGATCCTGCGAGACACGCCCCAGAGGACCCTGCGAGACACGCCCCCAGAGGACCCTGCGAGACACGCCCCCAGAGGACCCTGCGAGACACGCCCCCAGAGGACCCTGCGAGACACGCCCCCAGAGGACCCTGTGTGACACGCCCCCAGAGGACCCTGTGAGACACGCCCCCAGAGGACCCTGTGAGACACGCCCCCAGAGGACCCTGCGAGACACGCCCCAGAGGAAAAGACTTAAAATTAGCACTAAATAAAACGACCCAATTCTATAAAAGCATATAGTGAATTAAAAAAAAATAGTATTTTTTTTTGTCTGTCTTTTATTTAAAACAGCCAGAAGGTTTCTATTTTGCACTATTTTTTTATAGTCTGTACCTCAGGGGTGTGGTCTACAGGATGATAATGTACAGCTGCCTGAAGACACGCCCCAGAGGATCCAGAGAGACACGCCCCAGAGGATCCTGAGAGACACGCCCTAGAGGATCCTGAGAGACACGCCCCAGAGGATCCTGAGAGACACGCCCCCAGAGGATCATGTGAGCCCCGCCCCCTGAGAAAAGACCATAAAAATTAGCACTAAATAAAATGACCCAAATCTATAAAACCATATAGTGAATTAAAAAAAATTAATCAGGGGAGCAGCGAGAATAAAATAAGAGAAACTGAACCCTTTTGACTTGGTGACAGTCATCTTTAATTATGTCTTTTCCGTCAATACTTAGGTTGGCAAGAATAGATGACACAAGCACTGACAACCTGCGTCAGGAAGGAGCTGCACGAGCAGTTTGGATTTATGAAAATGTTACATTATGGATTCACAATAGACATTTGTGGGCTGATAAGTCGGTGTAAATGTCTCCTCCGCATCTGCTCCTAATAGTAAAAAATCAAATCTCGAAAATTAGACCGAGCCATTGTCCAGAGCCCATTACATCAATTATTGAGATTATGGAGGACTGACCTGACTGATAATGAAAAGTCTTCAGGCCTCTTCTTACTCGGACGTACAAGAAAACTGCCAAGGACTCCTCTCGCTTTTAGGCGGGCCTCAGCCTCCAACCCGGTTATGTCTCTATGAAACCACCTGGAAACGTAACGAGACAAGATCATCACTCAATTAATTCAGAACAAAGAAAAAGGGTTAAAACAAAGCAAAATTGCTGCCTCATACAAGATTCAAATGTTTCTCTAATGGGAGTGTCTCTCCCAGTAATATAGGCTGGATGTGAGGTCTGTGTGTCTCTCCCAGTAATATAGGCTGGATGTGAGGTCTGTGTGTCTCCCAGTAATATAGGCTGGATGTGAGCTCTGTGTGTCTCCCAGTAATATAGGCTGGATGTGAGGTCTGTGTCTCTCTCCCAGTAATATAGGTTTGATGTGAGGTCTGTGTGTCTCTCCCAGTAATATAGGCTGGATGTGAGGTCTGTGTGTCTCTCCCAGTAATATAGGCTGGATGTGAGGTCTGTGTGTCTCCCAGTAATATAGGCTGGATGTGAGCTCTGTGTGTCTCCCAGTAATATAGGCTGGATGTGAGGTCTGTGTGTCCCTCCCAGTAATATAGGCTGGATGTGAGCTCTGTGTGTCTCTCCCAGTAATATAGGCTGGATGTGAGCTCTGTGTGTCTCCCAGTAATATAGGCTGGATGTGAGCTCTGTGTGTCTCTCCCAGTAATATAGGCTGGATGTGAGCTCTGTCTCTCCCAGTAATATAAGCTGGATGTGAGGTCTGTGTGTCTCTCCCAGTAATATAGGCTGGATGTGAGATCTGTGTGTCTCCCAGTAATATAGGCTGGATGTGAGCTCTGTGTGTCTCCCAGTAATATAGGCTGGATGTGAGGTCTGTGTGTCCCTCCCAGTAATATAGGCTGGATGTGAGCTCTGTGTGTCTCTCCCAGTAATATAGGCTGGATGTGAGCTCTGTGTGTCTCCCAGTAATATAGGCTGGATGTGAGCTCTGTGTGTCTCTCCCAGTAATATAGGCTGGATGTGAGCTCTGTGTGTCTCTCCCAGTAATATAGGCTGGATGTGAGGTCTGTGTCTCTCTCCCAGTAATATAGGCTGGATGTGAGCTCTGTGTGTCTCTCCCTGTAATATAGGCTGGATGTGAGATCTGTGTGTCTCTCCCAGTAATATAGGCTGGATGTGAGCTCTGTGTGTATCCCAGTAATATAGGCTGGATGTGAGCTCTGTGTGTCTCTCCCTGTAATATAGGCTGGATGTGAGATCTGTGTGTCTCTCCCAGTAATATAGGCTGGATGTGAGGTGTGTGTGTCTCTCCAGTAATATAGGCTGGATGTGAGCTCTGTGTGTCTCTCCCAGTAAAATAGGCTGGATGTGAGTTCTGTGTGTCTCTCCCAGTAATATAGTCTGGATGTGAGCTCTGTGTGTCTCTCCCAGTAATATAGGTTGGATGTGAGCTCTGTCTGTCTCTCCCAGTAATATAGGCTGGATGTGAGCTCTGTGCGTCTCTCCCAGTAATATAGGCTGGATGTGAGGTCTGTGCGTCTCTCCCAGTAATATAGGCTGGATGTGAGGTCTGTGTGTCTCTCCCAGTAATATAGGCTGGATGTAAGCTCTGTGCGCCTCTCCCAGTAATATAGGTTGGATGTGAGCTGTATGTCTCTCCCAGTAATATAGGCTGGATGTGAGGTCTGTGTCTCTCTCCCAGTAATATAGGCTGGATGTGAGGTCTGTGTCTCTCTCCCAGTAATATAGGCTGGATGTGAGGTTTGTCTCTCTCTCCCAGTAATATAGGCTGGATGTGAGGTCTATGTTTCTCCCAGTAATATAGGCTGGATGTGAGCTCTGTGTGTCTCTCCCAGTAATATAGGTTGGATGTGAGCTCTGTGTGTATCCCAGTAATATAGGCTGGATGTGAGCTCTGTGTGTCTCTCCCAGAATTATAGGCTGGATGTGAGGTCTGTGTGTCTCTCCCAGTAATATAGGCTGGATGTGCGCTCTGTGCGTCTCTCCCAGTAATATAGGTTGGATGTGAGCTGTGTGTCTCTCCCAGTAATATAGGCTGGATGTGAGGTCTGTGTCTCTCTCCCAGTAATATAGGCTGGATGTGAGCTCTGTGTGTCTCCCCCAGTAATATAGGCTGGATGTGAGCTCTGTGTGTCTCTCCCAGTAATATAGGCTGGATGTGAGGTCTGTGTGTCTCTCCCAGTAATATAGTCTGGATGTGAGCTCTGTGTGTCTCTCCCAGTAATATAGGTTGGATGTGTGCTCTGTGTGTCTCTCCCAGTAATATAGGTTGGATGTGAGCTCTGTGCATCTCTCCCAGTAATGTAGGCTGGATAAGAGCTCTGTGTGTCTCTCCCAGTAATATAGGCTGGATGTGAGATCTGTTTGTCTCTCCCAGTAATATAGGCTGGATGTGAGCTGTGTGTCTCTCCCAGAATTATAGGCTGGATGTGATCCCTGGGTGTCTCTCCCAGTAATATAGGCTGGATGTGAGCTCTGTGTGTCTCTTCCAGTAATATAGGCTGGATGTGAGCTCTGTGTGTCTCTCCCAGTAATATAGGCAGGATGTGAGCGCTGTGTGTCTCTCCCAGTAATATAGGCTGGATGTGAGGTCTGTGTGTCTCTCCCAGTAATATAGGCTGGATGTGAGCTGTGTGTGTCTCTCCCAGTAATATAGGCTGGATGTGAGGTCTGTGTGTCTCTCCCAGTAATATAGGCTGGATGTGAGCTCTGTGTGTCTCTCCCAGTAATATAGGCTGGATGTGAGCTGTGTGTGTCTCTCCCAGTAATATAGGCTGGATGTGAGGTCTGTGTGTCTCTCCCAGTAATATAGACTTGATGTTAGCTCTGTGTGTCTCTCCCAGTAATATAGGCAGGATGTGAGCGCTGTGTGTCCCTCCCAGTAATATAGGCTGGATGTGAGGTCTGTGTGTCTCTCCCAGTAATATAGGCTGGATGTGAGCTCTGTGTGTCTCTCCCAGTAATATAGGCTGGATGTGAGCTCCATGTGTCTCTCTCCCAGTAATATAGGCTGGATGTGAGCTCTGTGTGTCTCCCCCAGTAATATAGGCAGGATGTGAGCGCTGTGTGTCTCCCAGTAATATAGGCTGGTTGTGAGCTCTGTGTGTCTCTCCCAGTAATATAGGCTGGATGTGAGGTCTGCATGTCTCTCCCAGTAATATAGGCTGGATGTGAGGTCTGTGTGTCTCTCCCAGTAATATAGGCTGGATGTGAGGTCTGCATGTCTCTCCCAGTAATATAGGCTGGATGTGAGGTCTGTGTCTCTCCCAGTAATATAGGCTGGATGTGAGGTCTGTGTGTCTCTCCCAGTAATATAGGCTGGATGTGAGGTCTGTGTGTCTCTCCCAGTAATATAGGCTGGATGTGAGGTCTGTGTGTCTCTCCCAGTAATATAGGCTGGATGTGAGCTCTGTGTCTCTCTCCTAGTAATATAGACTGCATTTGAGGTCTATGTCTATTAATATGTTTTACGTCTACAACACGCTATATAGAGATTTGTATAACCCACTTCCTCTCCAATGCTGTGATCTCTAACACCAAGAGAAGAGAGAACTGTCATAACCAGGAGATCTGAGGAATTGGCAACATTGTTGCAGAGCACTTAGCCTTTACTTTATATTGAAGAATGAAATCAACAATTACAGATAAAATATTTGCAAAAATGGACATGTACTCTTTAAAGGAACATAACTACCGGTAATTAGAATGGAAACACATTTTAGAAAATCTCTCTAGAAGTTTAAGTGATGGATCAATAGACCGAGATGATAGATAAATAAATAATGAGATAGGAAAGAAAGAGAGAGATAATCTACATTTTTGCAACTAGTAGGCATAAAAATGTCAATAGTACATTTTGCAATGTGTGTGTTTTTTGTGTGTGGTATTTTTTTGCTTTTTATTTTGGAGTTAAAGAAATATCTGAGCAGTTTTGCATCTGATATTTCTGGATATTTTGTGACAATCCCTTTAAAGAGCACCAATCACTAGGATTTTCCTATATAACCTGAAGCCAGTGCTATACGGGCACTATCAGGCTGATTCTATACATACCTGTAGTGGTCAGCTCGGGTGTATAGATTTTGAAACACAAGCAAGTAAAGTTTGTAAAATGAGCAGTTTCTTGAATGACAGCAGCTGCCGATCAGCTGATAGCTGGGGTGGGTTTTGATAATGATTCCTGCCCCCTGCTTGTCCATCCTCCCCCTGTTATTTATGCTAATTCTATTATAGAATCGTTTTACTATCTGACTAGAAGGGCCTGTGCTGATGTCATACCCATGTGACCAGAAGGGGCGGGGCCTCAGTCAACATAGCTGATACCAGGAAGCAACTTAATTTTTCTGTTGGCTGAGGCCCCGGCCCTTCTGGTCACATGGGTATGACATCAGAAAAGGTTCTTCTAGTCACTAGTGAAAACTATTCTATAATATAATTAGCATAAATAACAGAGGGAGGGAGGCCCCGCCCATTCTGGTCACATGGGTATGACATCAGCACAGGTCCTTCTAGTCACTTAATAAAACTATTCTATAATAAAATTAGCAATTAGCATAAATAACAGATAGGGGGAGGATGGATAGACAGGGGGGCGGGAATCACTATGAATATCCACCCCAGCTATCAGCTGATTGGCAGCTGCTGCCAATCAAAAAGCTGCTCATTTTACAAACTTTACTTGATTGAGTTTTCAAACCTATATATCTGAGCTGACCACTACAGGTATGTAGAGAATCAGCCTGATAGGGGCAGTATAGCACTGTATGTATAGAATCAGCCTGATAGTGCCAGTATAGCACTGTATGTATAGACTCAGCCTGATAGTGCCAGTATAGCACTGTATGTATAGAATCAGCCTGATAGGGCCAGTATAGCACTGTATGTATAGAATCAGCCTGATAGTGCCAGTATAGCACTGTATGTATAGAATCAGCCTGATAGTGCCAGTATAGCACTGTATGTATAGAATCAGCCTGATAGTAGTGCCAGTATAGCACTGTATGTATAGAATCAGCCTGATAGTGCCGGAATAGCACTGTATGTATAGAATCAGCCTGATAGTGCCGGTATAGCACTGTATGTATAGAATCAGCCTGATAGTGCCGGTATAGCACTGTATGTATAGAATCAGCCTGATAGTGCCAGTATAGCACTGTATGTATAGAATCAGCCTGATAGTGCCAGTAAAGCCCTGTATGTATAGAATCAGCCTGATAGTGCCAGTATAGCACTGTATGTATAGAATCAGCCTGATAGTGCCAGTATAGCACTGCATGTATAGAATCAGCCTGATAGTGCCAGTATAGCACTGTATGTATAGAATCAGCCTGATAGTGCCAGTATAGCACTGTATGTATAGACTCAGCCTGATAGTGCCAGTATAGCCCTGTATGTATAGAATCAGCCTGATAGTGCCAGTATAGCCCTGTATGTATAGAATCAGCCTGATAGTGCCAGTATAGCCCTGTATGTATAGAATCAGCCTGATAGTGCCAGTATAGCACTGTATGTATAGAATCAGCCTGATAGTGCCAGTATAGCACTGTATGTGTCGCGGGCGGAGGAGGGGACGCTGCTGCTGCTGCGGCCGCTGCTGCTCGGTGGCTCGAGCGATGGGCGCTCCTCGCCCGTGAGTGAAAAGGGGAATGGTTTTGGGGGTTTATTGTCCGTGACGCCACCCACGGTTGTGGTGATTGTGTGGACACCACCGCTGCTCTGGACGGGGATCCCGGGAGCGGTGACAGGGAGCAGCTTTGTTGTTATTTCTCCCCTCCGTGGGTAGGGGGTTGGTTGTCCCGGGACCCGGTGATGGGGTAGGGGTGGATGGCAGGCCGGGTGCGGGGCCTGGTGAGGTACAGGGTCACGGGGGCAGCGCTGTGCCGCACGGCACTGTGGTACTCACTCAGCCTGAGACGATGACACAGTTCTCAGTAAAACACACGGCTGGAAAGACGGTTCCCACGGACGTCTGCTGTTGCTTTTCCCCGGTAGTTAGCGGTGACTGTCTCTTTCCCTGCACCTAGTACTTCTGTTGGTTCCAATGGGTTCCCACCGGTAACCCGCTCCCCGACTTGGATATGGGCCGGAGGAGCCCCTCTTTGCCCGCAGGCGCTGGCCCTGAGAAACTGGTGCCTTGGCGGTGGCGGTGTCTCTCTCATACGGTTGGACTGTTGCCTTCAATCGGGACTTAGTTGTTTGGAAACCCGGAGGTCCCCTTCACTGACGGATTTGGCAAATTCACCTCGACTCCAAGCCTTGCCGGGATCCGAAAGGCCCCTGCCAATGGTGCTGGCTTCTCCTTGTGTACCGGTCCGGTACCGCCAGGCCACCGCCCGTCCACGGTCCTTACGGCAACTCCGATAGGCCACTCCTGCAGACGGTCACCGCCGTCTGCTAACCTTGCTGTCTCTGTCCGGGGCACACACCCGGACGCTCTCAGTTAGTTACTCTACTACCACTTTTCTCCTCGCACCCTCCTCTCACTTCTTCCTCCACTCTCTAACTCTTCATTCCTTCACTTCCCTAGCTTAACTCTAACTGCCCGTGTTTTCCCTCCTCCAGGACTGTGAACTCCTTGGTGGGTGGAGACCAACCGCCTGGCTCCACCCCCTGGTGTGGACATCAGCCTCTGGAGAAGGCAACAAGGATTTTTGGGTCTAGCTTTGATGTGCCTAACCGGGGTGTAGGATGTGGTGATGTCATTACCTGTGACCCCTGGCTTGCCCAGGGCGTCACATATGTATAGAATCAGCCTGATAGTGCCGGTATAGCCCTGTATGTATAGAATCAGCCTGATAGTGCCAGTATAGCACTGTATGTATAGAATCAGCCTGATAGTGCCAGTATAGCACTGTATGTATAGAATCAGCCTGATAGTGCCAGTATAGCACTGTATGTATAGAATCAGCCTGATAGTGCCAGTATAGCACTGTATGTATAGAATCAGCCTGATCGTGCCAGTATAGCACTGTATGTATAGACTCAGCCTGATAGTGCCAGTATAGCACTGTATGTATAGAATCAGCCTGATAGTGCCAGTATAGCCCTGTATGTATAGACTCAGCCTGATAGCGCCAGTATAGCACTGTATGTATAGAATCAGCCTGATAGTGCCAGTATAGCACTGTATGTATAGAATCAGCCTGATAGTGCCAGTATAGCACTGTATGTATAGACTCAGCCTGATAGTGCCAGTATAGCACTGTGTGTATAGAATCAGCCTGATAGTGCCGGTATAGCACTGTATGTATAGAATCAGCCTGATAGTGCCAGTATAGCACTGTATGTATAGAATCAGCCTGATAGTGCCGGTATAGCACTGTATGTATAGAATCAGCCTGATAGTGCCGGTATAGCACTGTATGTATAGAATCAGCCTGATAGGGCCAGTATAGCACTGTATGTATAGACTCAGCCTGATAGGGCCAGTATAGCACTGTATGTATAGAATCAGCCTGATAGTGCCAGTAAAGCACTGTATGTATAGAATCAGCCTGATACAGTTAGGTCCAGAAATATTTGGACAGTGACACAAGTTTTGTTATTTTAGCTGTTTACAAAAACATGTTCAGAAATAAAATTCTATATATAATATGGGCTGAAAGTGCACACTCCCAGCTGCAATATGAGAGTTTTCACATCCAAATCGGAGAAAGGGTTTAGGAATCATAGCTCTGTAATGCATAGCCTCCTCTTTTTAAAGGGACCAAAAGTAATTGGACAAGGGACTCTAAGGGCTGCAATTAATTCTGAAGGCGTCTCCCTCGTTAACCTGTAATCAATGAAGCAGTTAAAAGGTCTGGGGTTGATTACAGGTATGTGGTTTTGCATTTGGAAGCTGTTGCTGTGACCAGACAACATGCGGTCTAAGGAACTCTCAATTGAGGTGAAGCAGAACATCCTGAGGCTGAAAAAAAAGAAAAAATCCATCAGAGAGATAGCAGACATGCTTGGAGTAGCAAATTCAACAGTCGGGTACATTCTGAGAAAAAAGGAATTGACTGGTGAGCTTGGGAACTCAAAAAGGCCTGGGCGTCCACGGATGACAGCAGTGGCGGATGATCGCCGCATACTTTCTTTGGTGAAGAAGAACCCGTTCACAACATCAACTGAAGTCCAGAACACTCTCAGTGAAGTAGGTGTATCTGTCTCTAAGTCAACAGTAAAGAGAAGACTCCATGAAAGTAAATACAAAGGGTTCACATCTAGATGCAAACCATTCATCAATTCCAAAAATAGACAGGCCAGAGTTAAATTTACTGAAAAACACCTCATGAAGCCAGCTCAGTTCTGGAAAAGTATTCTATGGACAGATGAGACAAAGATCAACCTGTACCAGAATGATGGGAAGAAAAAAGTTTGGAGAAGAAAGGGAACGGCACATAATCCAAGGCACACCACATCCTCTGTAAAACATGGTGGAGGCAACGTGATGGCATGGGCATGCATGGCTTTCAATGGCACTTGGTCACTTGTGTTTATTGATGACATAACAGCAGACAAGAGTAGCTGGATGAATTCTGAAGTGTACCGGGATATACTTTCAGCCCAGATTCAGCCAAATGCCGCAAAGTTGATCGGACGGCGCTTCATAGTACAGATGGACAATGACCCAAAGCATACAGCCAAAGCTACCCAGGAGTTCATGAGTGCAAAAAAGTGGAACATTCTGCAATGGCCAAGTCAATCACCAGATCTTAACCCAATTGAGCATGCATTTCACTTGCTCAAATCCAGACTTAAGACGGAAAGACCCACAAACAAGCAAGACCTGAAGGCTGCGGCTGTAAAGGCCTGGCAAAGCATTAAGAAGGAGGAAACCCAGCGTTTGGTGATGTCCACGGGTTCCAGACTTAAGGCAGTGATTGCCTCTAAAGGATTCGCAGCAAAATATTGAAAATAAAAATATTTTGTTTTCGTTTGGTTTATTTGTCCAATTACTTTTGACCTCCTAAAATGTGGAGTGTTTGTAAAGAAATGTGACAATTCCTACAATTTCTATCAGATATTTTTGTTCAAACCTTCAAATTAAACGTTACAATCTGCACTTGAATTCTGTTGTAGAGGTTTCATTTCAAATCCAATGTGGTGGCATGCAGAGCCCAACTCGCCAAAATTGTGTCACTGTCCAAAGATTTCTGGACCTAACTGTAGTGCCAGTATAGCACTGTATGTATAGAATCAGCCTGATAGTGCCAGTATAGCACTGTATGTATAGAATCAGCCTGATAGTGCCAGTATAGCCCTGTATGTATAGACTCAGCCTGATAGCGCCAGTATAGCACTGTATGTATAGAATCAGCCTGATAGTGCCAGTATAGCACTGTATGTATAGACTCAGCCTGATAGGGCCAGTATAGCACTGTATGTATAGACTCAGCCTGATAGTGCCAGTATAGCACTGTATGTATAGAATCAGCCTGATAGTGCCAGTATAGCACTGTATGTATAGAATCAGCCTGATAGTGCCAGTATAGCACTGTATGTATAGAATCAGCCTGATAGTGCCGGTATAGCACTGTATGTATAGAATCAGCCTGATAGTGCCGGTATAGCACTGGCTTTAGGTTATATAGGAAAATCTTGGTGATTGGTGCGCGTTAAACATGAGTCAGATACTACCGTGTGTTATTCAGTGTTGCTTTACAGAAGTTTCTACAGTACAAAAATATATCTATTTTTATATACGGTAAATCTTTCTAACAAAAGACTCAGTTCTCACAAATTCCAGGTATAAATATTCTTCCTTTTATTTTCTATTTTACGTAATATTTTTATTTTTTTTTTGTGTGTGAAACTGTCCATATTACTATATTAAGCTAAAAGGGATTCTGCAAAGATGAACTTTTAAAAGTTCAGTATATCGGTCCGAGCTCCAAACCCTCCGAGTCACTCTGGCGTTGGAGGGCGCAGTCGTTTTTGGGATCAGATCATGTGATCTTTCTTAGTCATGATACAAGTGGACAGAGATGATACGGTAATGACAAGAATCAGAGAACGGAGCAATAGATAAGAAGAAAAGGGCGTCAATAGAAAATAACAAGATCTGGTATCACTAATTTCTCATGACGAGTAGAATGAAAAATATCATTAAATATATCATTAATTATATAAGTATAACTAATCCAGAGCTGCCATGTTTGTTAATTTCACATCTGCTAAAGACCCCCTGCTTGTCATGACAGTTCTCCTGTGACAGTCAGCGTCTAGCTGGCATTCATAGGAGACTGTGATTTTTGCTATACACAGTAGTGCTGATGCATTGCTACAGTGGGTACAGAAAGTATTCAGACCCCTTTAAATTTTTCACTCTGTTTCATTGCAGTCATTTGGCAAATTCAAAAAAAGTTCATTTTTTCCTCATTAATGTACACTCTGCGCCCCGTCCCCCATCTTGACAGAAAAAAAACAAATGTAGAAATTTTTGCAAATTTATTAAACAAGAAAAACTGAAATCTCACATGGTCATAAGTATTCAGCCCCTTTGCTCAGTATTGAGTAGAGGCACCCTCCCTTTTGAGCTAGTGCAGCCATGAGTCTTCTTGGGATCCTGGATTTGGGGATCCTCGGCCATTCTTCCTTGCAGATCCTCTCCAGTTCCGTCAGGTTGGATGGTGAATGTTGGTGGACAGCCATTTTCAGGTCTCTCCAGAGATGCTCAATTGGGTTTAGGTCAGGGTTCTGGCTGGGCCGGTAAAGAATTGTCACAGAGCTGTTTTGAAACCACTCCTTTGTTATTTTAGCAGTGTGCTTAGGGTCATTGTCTTGTTGGAAGGTGAACCTTCAGCCAAGTCTGAGGTCCAGAGCACTGAGGAAGAGGTTTTCTTCCAGGATAGCTCTATACTTGGCCGCATTCATCTTTCCTTCAATTGTAACCAGTCGTCCTGTCCCTGCCCCCATAGCATGATGCTCCCTCCACCATGTCTCACTGTGGGGATTGTATTGGGCAGGTGATGAGCAGTGCCTGGTTTTCTCCACACATACCACTTAGAATTATCACCAAAATGTTCTTTGTCTCATCAGACCAGAGAATCTTATTTCTCATAGTCTGAGATTCCTTCATGTGTTTTTTTGCAAACTCTGTGCAGGCTTTCATATGTCTTGCACTATGGAGAGGCTTCCGTCGGGCCACTCTGCCATAAAGGCCGGACTGGTGGAGGCTGCAGTGATAGTTGACTTTGTGGCGCTTTCTCCCATCTCTCTACTGAATCTCTGGAGCTCAGCCACAGTGATATTGGGGTTCTTCTTTACCTCTCACCAAGGCTCTTCTCCCACGATTGCTCAGTTTGGCTGGACGGCCAGGTCTAGGAAGAGTTCTGGTGTTCCCAAACTTCTTCCATTTAAGGAATATGGAGGCCACTGTGCTCTTAGGAACCTTGAGAACTGCAGAAATCTTTTGTAACCTTGGCCAGATCTGTGCCTTGCCATAATTCTGTCTCTGAGCTCCTTGGGCAGTTCCTTTGACCTCATGATCCTCATTTGGTGTGACATGCAGTGTGAGCTGTGAGGTCTTATATAGACAGGTGTGCGCCTTTCCAAATCACGTCCTATCAGTGTAATTACACACAGCTGCACTCCAATGAAGGAGGAGAACCATCTCAAGGAGGATCACAAGGAAATGGACAGCATGTGACTTACATATGAGTGTCCGAGAAAAGGGGCTGAATACTTATGACCATGGGATATTTCAGTTTTTCTTGTTTAATACATTTGCAAAAATTTCTACATTTTTGTTTTTTTTTCTGTCAAGATAGGGGATCAGGTGCAGAGTAAAAATTTAAGGGGTCTGAATACTTTCCGTACCCACTGTATGTATAGCACAAACAATTGGACGTTTGCAGATTCAAGTCCCCTAAGCGGACTAACAAATATATTAAAAAGGTGAAAAATAAATGTTTAAAAAAATATAAAAAGTGCAAATTGCTCACCTTTTGCCCCATTAAAAATAAAACAATTAAAATAAATTAAATATTAAAGATGCATATTTGCTATTGGTGCATTTGTAAAAGTCCAAGCTAAAAAAATATAAAGTAAATTAATCTGATCAGTAAACAGCGTAACAAGAAAAATGCCAGGATTATGTTTCTTGGCCGCAGCAACTCTGCAATAAAAAGCATTAAGAGGCGATGGAAACATTGTAGCTACCCCAAAATGGTATTTATAAACATATAGGTTCAGGGTCAAAGAATAAGACAAGTCCCAGAGCCCAAAAATAAAAACATTAAAGTCTCAGAAAATGTCAATTGACGCAAAAAAAACCCCTTCAGAATTCTTTCACCCCTGAAGTTGAGCTTGTCTGAGCCTCCAAATGCTTGTTATGAGTACCGAGCACCTGAGCATGGTAGTGCCCGCTCATCACTAGTTACAAGTACCGAGCACCCGAGCATGGTCGTGCCCGCTCATCACTAGTTACGAGTACTGAGCACCTGAGCATGGTAGTGCCCGCTCATCACTAGTTACCAGTACTGAGCACCCGAGCATGGTAGTGCCCGCTCATCACTAGTTACGAGTACTGAACACCCGAGCATGGTAGTGCCCGCTCATCACTAGTTACCAGTACTGAGCACCCGAGCATGGTAGTGCCCGCTCATCACTAGTTACCAGTACTGAGCACCCGAGCATGGTAGTGCCCGCTCATCACTAGTTACCAGTACTGAGCACCCGAGCATGGTAGTGCCCGCTCATCACTAGTTACAAGTACCGAGCACCCGAGCATGGTAGTGCCCGCTCATCACTAGTTACAAGTACCGAGCACCCGAGCATGGTAGTGCTCGCTCATCACTAGTTACGAGTACTGAGCACCCGAGCATGGTAGTGCTCGCTCATCACTAGTTACGAGTACTGAGCACCTGAGCATGGTAGTGCCCGCTCATCACTAGTTACCAGTACCGAGCACCCGAGCATGGTAGTGCTCGCTCATCACTAGTTACGAGTACAGAGCACCCGAGCATGGTAGTGCTCACTCATCAATAGTTACCAGTACTGAGCACCCGAGCATGGTAGTGCTCACTCATCACTAGTTACGAGTACTGAGCACCTGAGCATGGTAGTGCCCGCTCATCACTAGTTACCACTACTGAGCACCCGAGCATGGTAGTGCCCGCTCATCACTAGTTACAAGTACCGAGCACCCGAGCATGGTAGTGCCCGCTCATCACTAGTTACAAGTACCAAGCACCTGAGCATGGTAGTGCCCGCTCATCACTAGTTACAAGTACCAAGCACCCGAGCATGGTAGTGCCCGCTCATCACTAGTTACAAGTACCAAGCACCTGAGCATGGTAGTGCCCGCTCATCACTAGTTACCAGTACAGAGCACCCGAGCATGGTAGTGCCCGCTCATCACTAGTTACGAGTACTGAGCACCCGAGCATGGTAGTGCCCGCTCATCACTAGTTACCAGTACTGAGCACCTGAGCATGGTAGTGCCCGCTCATCACTAGTTACCAGTACTGAGCACCCGAGCATGGTAGTGCTCGCTCATCACTAATTACCAGTACTGAGCACCCGAGCATGGTAGTGCCCGCTCATCACTAGTTACCAGTACTGAGCACCCGAGCATGGTAGTGCCCGCTCATCACTAATTACCAGTACTGAGCACCCGAGCATGGTAGTGCCCGCTCATCACTAGTTAGTGGAGCGAGGACCACACTCCACTTCAGTGGCTTTGATGTGTCAGCATGGAGACGGGAAGAGTCATCACCCCTTTGTAAGGACGGATGAGGGCAGCCTGTACCTGCTTTATTTAGGAATATCAATATGGCAATGGGGCGATCTGTGACTTTATTTGTATCAACTACAGCGAGATGATTTTATAATCTTTTGATCAGTGAATCAGAGAATGCAAGAAAGCAATAAAGCTATGGCCCAAGGCTATTAAACCATTACAGCCACACTTTGGACTGCCTTTCAGAGTGTTTGAGAATTTTGCATACATAATAACTTTTTCGGCATTTAATACAGGTTACAATATAGCAAAAATAAAAATCAAAGCTTCAGAAAAAAACTTCCCAGATCACAGCAGGTTAAAGCAATTGTGAGATACAGTATATAGCGGGTACAGAGAAGATGGGATAAGAAGAAAGGACCAAGGCGACAAATACGGACCATTCGTGACAGGTGACCACAAGCAAAGGAGAAGCCACACCAAGTGAGGACCGGCAGATCGTGAACCAAAAGCTGATGACAAGACACCCAATGAATGAATGAATGAATGAATGAATGAATGAATGAATGAATGAAAAACAATCCCTAAGTGTCATCTCACAGGCAGTGAATTAGGGTAATCATATTCTTCCAAAGAGTCACCCAAACTTCTCAGAAATGCTTAGCCAAGACTGATAAGCCGAATGTGATCATTGTGAAACTTGTAATGAGTAAGAACTTGAAGGCCATTTACTTAAAGGACATTATTCATTTGTATCTCAAAACTACCAAGATCTAACATGGATGTATTGGAAACTATGTAAGAAAAAGCTAAGAATTCGGAGGAAAAAAAGTTGGTAAGACAGAGAGAAAAGGCAAGGAAGACAAAGAGAAGAGGCAAGGAAGACAAAGAGAAGAGGCAAGGGAGACAGAGAGAAGAGGCAAGGAAGACAAAGAGAAGAGGCAAGGGGGGCAGAGAGAAGAGGCAAGGGAGACAGAGAGAAGAGGCAAGGGAGACAAAGAGAAGAGGCAAGGGAGATAGAGAGAAGAGGCAAGGGAGACAGAGAGAAGAGGCAAGGGAGATAGAGAGAAGAGGCAAGGGAGATAGAGAGAAGAGGCAAGGGAGACAGAGAGAAGAGGCAAGGGAGACAGAGAGAAGAGGCAAGGGAGACAGAGAGAAGAGGCAAGGGAGACAGAGAGAAGAGGCAAGGGAGACAGAGAGAAGAGGCAAGGGAGACAGAGAGAAGAGGCAAGGAAGACAAAGAGAAGAGGCAAGGAAGACAAAGAGAAGAGGCAAGGAAGACAAAGAGAAGAGGCAAGGGAGACAGAGAGAAGAGGCAAGGGAGACAGAGAGAAGAGGCAAGGGAGACAGAGAGAAGAGGCAAGGAAGACAAAGAGAAGAGGCAAGGAAGACAAAGAGAAGAGGCAAGGGGGGCAGAGAGAAGAGGCAAGGGAGACAGAGAGAAGAGGCAAGGGAGACAGAGAGAAGAGGCAAGGGAGACAGAGAGAAGAGGCAAGGAAGACAAAGAGAAGAGGCAAGGGGGGCAGAGAGAAGAGGCAAGGGGGGCAGAGAGAAGAGGCAAGGGGGGCAGAGAGAAGAGGCAAGGGAGACAGAGAGAAAAGGCAAGGAAGACAAAGAGAAAGAGAGAAGAGGCAAGGGAGACAGAGAGAAGAGGCAAGGGAGACAGAGAGAAGAGGCAAGGGAGACAGAGAGAACAGGCAAGGAAGACAAAGAGAAGAGGCAAGGGAGCCAGAGAGAAGAGGCAAGGGAGATAGAGAAGAGGCAAGGAAGACAAAGAGAAGAGGCAAGGGGGGCAGAGAGAAGAGGCAAGGGAGACAAAGAGAAGAGGCAAGGGAGATAGAGAGAAGAGGCAAGGGAGACAGAGAGAAGAGGCAAGGGCGACAGAGAGAAGAGGCAAGGGGGACAGAGAGAAGAGGCAAGGGAGACAGAGAGAAGAGGCAAGGGCGACAGAGAGAAGAGGCAAGGGGGACAGAGAGAAGAAGCAAGGGGGACAGAGAGAAGAGGCAAGGGGGGCAGAGAGAAGAGGCAAGGGGGACAGAGAGAAGAGGCAAGGGAGCCAGAAAGAAGAGGCAAGGGGGACAGAGAGAGGAGGCAAGGGAGACAGAGAGAAGAGGCAAGGGGGACAGAGAGAAGAGGCAAGGGAGACAGAGAGAAGAGGCAAGGGCGACAGAGAGACGAGACAAGGGAGACAGAGAGAAGAGGCAAGGGACACAGAGAGAAAAGGCAAGGGAGCCAGAGAGAAGAGGCAAGGGGGACAGAGAGAAGAAGCAAGGGGGACAGAGAGAAGAGGCAAGGGGGGCAGAGAGAAGAGGCAAGGGGGACAGAGAGAAGAGGCAAGGGAGCCAGAAAGAAGAGGCAAGGGGGACAGAGAGAGGAGGCAAGGGAGACAGAGAGAGGAGGCAAGGGAGACAGAGAGAAGAGGCAAGGGAGACAGAGAGACGAGACAAGGGAGACAGAGAGAAGAGGCAAGGGACACAGAGAGAAAAGGCAAGGGAGCCAGAGAGAAGAGGCAAGGGGGACAGAGAGAAGAGGCAAGGGGGGCAGAGGGAAGAAGCAAGGGAGCCAGAGAGAAAAGGCAAGGGGGAAAGAGAGAAAAGGCAAGGGGGAAAGAGAGAAGAGGCAAGGGGGAAAGAGAGAAGAGGCAAGAGGGAAAGAGAGAAGAGGCAAGGGGGAAAGAGAGAAGAGGCAAGGGAGAAAGAGAGAAGAGGCAAGGGAGACAGAGAGAAGAGACAATGCAAGGGAGACAGAAAGCAAAGGAAAGAGAGACATAGAAAATGCAAGGAAATTAGAGAAAAAAGGCACGGGAGCCAGAGAGAAGAGGCAATGGAACCAAAGAGAAAAGGCAAGGGAACCAGAGAGAAAAAGCAAGGGAGCCAGAGAGAAGAGGCCAGGGAGCCAAAGAGAAGAGGAACAGAGCGAAGAGGCAAGGGGGACAGAGAGAAAAAGAGACAAACAGAGAGACAAGGCAAGGGAGACAGAAAGCAAAGAAAAGAGAGACAAAGAAAAGGCAAGGACGACAGCAAAAACAGACTGGAAAGACAGAGATAAAAGTTTAGGAAGATAGAAAGAAAAGGCTAGGGGACAGCAAAAATAGGCTGAAAATACAGAGAAAACAGGCTGTGGTGACAGAGACAAAAAGGCAAGAGAGACAGAGAGAAAAGGCAAGGGAGGCAGAGACAAAAAGGCAAGGGAGGCAGAGACAAAAAGGCAAGGGAGGCAGAGACAAAAAGGCAAGGGAGGCAGAGACAAAAAGGCAAGGGAGGCAGAGACAAAAAGGCAAGGGAGGCAGAGACAAAAAGGCAAGGGAGGCAGACAGAAAAGCCAAGGGAGGCAGACAGAAAAGCCAAGGGAGGCAGACAGAAAAGCCAAGGGAGGCAGACAGAAAAGCCAAGGGAGGCAGACAGAAAAGCCAAGGGAGGCAGACAGAAAAGCCAAGGGAGGCAGACAGAAAAGCCAAGGGAGGCAGACAGAAAAGCCAAGGGAGATAGAAAGATAAGGTAGCTGAGAAGGAAAACAGAGAGAAAAGAAGGAGGGGAGTCAAAAAGTAACTAGGAGAGATAGGCAGGAGAGACAGAGAATATGGAATGGGAGACAGATGGAAATGTAGGAGAGAAGGAAGGAAAGGCAAGATAGATGATGATAAAGCAAGGAGAGATAAAGACAGGAAAGAAAAAAAAAGTAGAGAAAGATACAGGCAGCAGAGACAGAGGTTGCAATGTCGGACATTATCTACATTTTCCTTACCTGACCATCTCTGAATCTTTGCCCGGGGGTCCTCACTTGCGGTGGGGTGACTTGTCTTCGGGGGTCTTCCCCTTTTTCTAGTTGTCACTTGATTTTTTTTTTCTCCCGCTGACTTTTAGGTACATTCACCTCTCCGACAGAAGTTCTCTGAAGCCCGTCCTCTGGTCGCTGTCCCGGGGCCGACCGATGTCACTGCATCTCTCCTCTAGACTTCATTGCCCCTACTCAATGTGCTCACACCAAAAAAAGTTGACTTTTCTGCCAGTTAATCCCTCTGTCGCTCTCTCAAACAGGAAGCTTGTGTTCTCTAAAGCTTCTACTTCTCATTTTTTAGCTGTGCACCTCAGACACATTGTGTAAGCTCAGCTGCACAATACTCCCAGCAACGAAAACTTGCAAAATAAAAGGCCAAGAGGCCCCAGGCATATAGGCAGAGACGGGGAGAGGTGCAGGGACGGACGGATTATAGTGCAAGGTGCATTCAGAGGGGAATTACAGCCGAATCCCAGTGTAGGACCTGGTGTCTCAGGTGAGAGTGTGATACAACCCACAGGTAACCAGGCAATGCCTCCTCCCACACAAACCCGGCAATGTAGGGCTGTGGGAGGGCGCCAGGGCCAGAAATAGGATACAGGGCTAAAGATAAGAGGCCACGAAATAATACAGCTCCACACACAACACCGCCCGAAGGGCAGAAGCAGCGCTGGACGAAAAGACGCCTCCAATCATCC
The DNA here is from genome assembly GCF_048569485.1 of Anomaloglossus baeobatrachus. Lineage (NCBI taxonomy): Eukaryota > Metazoa > Chordata > Amphibia > Anura > Aromobatidae > Anomaloglossus > Anomaloglossus baeobatrachus. The sequence continues at coordinate 23,706,018 of NC_134357.1, forward strand.
TGACATAAAAACCTCCGCCACTTTCTAAAACATTTCAGGATTCACTTCCTACATAAATATCAAGAACTCCGCCTGGGAAACCGGCTATGTCCAAAAGCTGCAAAAAATAAAAACCCTACAGAAATAACTCTTATCACAGGTGACACATTACAACCAACGTATTCAGCCTCAACAGTGCGAGACATTTACCTGCAATGATACAATGTAACAACCTGTTATTCCACAAGACACATTCTATCCATCCCATCAACATTACAGTATGTGTCTTATTAGATAGTGTATGTAAACTTCATGCTTCAAAAAAAAAATATATAATATATACAGTATATGTATGTATATATATATATATATTATATATATTTATATACAGTGTATATATATATATATACAGTATCTAATATATAAAGCAGAATGTGTGTGTGTGTGTGTGTGTGTGTGTGTGTCCGGGATTGGCATCCACACCGTCGCAGCTACAGCCACAAAATTTTGCACACTCACACGTCTGGACCCCGAGAGCGTCATGGGCTATGTTTTGAGGGGAAATTTTAACTCCGCGCTTTACAGTTATTCACCAAAAAACCTGCCTCCATTAAAGCGAATGGAGCTGGGAGCCACAGTGCAGCCAGAACTTCAGAAGAATGTGCAGCCACGCCCTTATATGGAATGTTGGCGTGTCACAATGCAGCCAGGGAAAGAGACAGACACAGACAGGGAAAGAGGCAGACACAAAGAGACAGACTGACAGGGAAAGAGACAAAGACAGACAGGTAAAGAGACAGACAAAGAAAGAGAGGGAAAGAGACAGACAGGGAAAGTGACAGAGATAGACAGACAGGGAAAGAGATAGACAGACAGACAGGGAAATAGACAGAGACAGTCAGAGACAGACAGGGAAAGAGACAGAGACAAAGAGATAGAGAGACAGAGAGATATATACAGAGGGGACAGACAGAGACAGACAGAGAATGGGAAAGAAACAGAGAGACAGTTACTATCCCGGTCAGCGCTGGATTCTATGTTGTGAGGCGAAATTTTAACCCCGCTCGTTCCAATTTACCAATCAATTTTGCCCCTATCTACATAATTGGGAAAAAGTAAAACGAAAAGTGTTGGGGGCAAATTGACAGCTGCCAGATGTGAACAAGGGGGACTTAAAGAATGAGAGCGATGGCGCCAAAGAGTGTATACCGTACAGCTGCTAAGGTGGAGCCCCGACATGGGATACTCACCACACTCGGGGATATGAACACACACACAAAATGCGCCACACACTACCACGTGCTTGAACACATATACCACCCTCAGCACACATCTCACCACACATACACCAACCTCACCACATAATCGCCCTAAAACACACACAAGTCTGGGATTATCCTTCACAAATAAAAATCTGATTAACCCTTTAGTGACGGAGCTAATTTTCACCTTAATGACCAGACCAAATTTTGCAATTCTGACCAGTGTCACTTCATGAGGTTATAACTCTGGAACGCTTCAACGGATCCCGGTGATTCTGAGATTGTTTTTTCGTCACATATTGGACTTCATGTTAGTACCAAATTTAGGACAATATTTTTTGTGTTTATTTATGAAAAAAATTGAATATTGGCAAAAATTTTGAAAATTTAGCAATTTTCAACTTTTGAATTTTTATACCGTTAAACCAGAGATTTCTGTGACACAAAATAGTTAATAAATAACATTTCCCACATGTCTACTTTACATCAGCACAATTTTGGAAACAAAATTTTTTTTTGTTAGGAAGTTAGAGGGGTTCAAAGTTTATCAGCGATTTCTCATTTTTACATCAAAATTTACAAAACCAGTTTTTTAGGGACCACATCACATTTGAAGTGACTTCAATAGGCCTAGATGACAGAAAATACCCAAAAGTGACACCATTCTAAAAACTGCACCCCCCAAAGTACTCAAAACCACATTCAAGAAGTTTATTAACCCTTCAGGTGCTTCACATGAACAAAAGCAATGTGGAATGAAAAAAAGCAAAAATTAAATTTTACCTAAAAATGTTGCTCTAACCCAAATTTATTCACTTTTAGAAGAAATAACACAACAAAATGGACCTCAAAACTTGTTACCCACTTTCTTATGAGCGCGCTGATACCCCACATGTGGTCAGAAACCTCTGTTTGGACAAATGGGAGGGCTCGGAACAGAAGGAGCAATATTTGAATTTTGGAAAGCAAATTTGGCTGAAATAGATTGCGGGCACCATGTTGCATTTACAGGTCCGCTAAGGTACCTAAACAGAAGAAATCCCTCACAAGTGACACCATTTTGGAAACTAGACCCCTCAAGGCTTCTATCTAGGGGTATAGTGAGCATTTTAGATCCACAGGTACTTCACAGATTTTGTTAACGTTACGTTGTCATATTGAAAATTTTAATAATTTTCTCAAAAATGTTGCTTTAGCATCAATTTTCTCACTTTTTCAAGAGGTAATTCCAAAAATTTGACCTCAAGGTTTGTTAACCACTTTTTTATGAGCGCGGTGATACCTCACATGTGGTCTGAAACCTTTGTTTGGACAAATGGGAGGGCTTGGAACGAAAGGAGCAATATTTGAATTTTAGAAAGGAAATTTGGCTGAAAAAGATTGCGGGCACCATGTCGCATTTGGAGGTCCCCTAAGGTACCTAAACAGCAGAAACCCCGCACAAGTGGCCCCATTTTGGAAACTAGGCCCCTCAAGGAATTTATCTAGATGTTTGGTGAGTACCCTGAACCCTCAGGTGCTTCACAGAATTTTATAACGTTGAGCCATGAAAAAAAAAAAAAAATTTTACCACAAAATTGTTATTTCAACCAGGTAGCTTTTTTTTTTACAAGAGTAAAAGGAAAAAATTCAGCATAACATTTATTGTGCAATTTCTCCTGAGTTTGGCGATACCTTATATGTGGTGGAAATCAACTGTTTGGGCGCATGGCAGGGCTCGGAAGGGAAGGAGTGCCATTTGACTGCAAAATTGGCTGGAATCAATAGCGGACGCCAGGTTGCATTTGGAGAGCCCCTGAGGTGCCTAAACAGTGGCGGTCCCCCAAAAGTGACTCCATTCTGGAAACAAGACACCTCAAGGCTTTTATCTAGGTGTATAGTGAGCAGTTTGAATCCACGAGTACTTCACAGAATTTGATAAGCTTAGGTTGCCATATTGAAAATTTTCATTTTTTTCACAAAACTGTTGCTTTAGCATCAAATTTCTCACTTTTTCAAGAGACAACAACAAACCGTGGACCCCACAGGTTGTTATCCAATGTCTTATGAGCACAGGGATACCCCACATGTGGCCAAAAACCTCTGTTTGGATAAATGGGAGGGCTTGGAATGGAGGGAGCACCATTTGAATTCTGGAAAAGTTGAAATAAATTGCGCGCACCATGTCACATTAGCAGGGCCCCTTGGGTACCTATACATCAGAAAACCCCCACAAGTGACCCCATTTTGGAAACTGGATTTTATTCAGGAGTATAGTAAGCATTTTGAATCCACAGGTACTTCACAAAAATGTTGCTGTAGCAACAAATGTCTCACTGTTAGGCTATGTGGCCATGATCCAGCGACACGGCGTCTAGTACACAGTGTCAGCCTCCTGCAGAGATGTGAGTGTTGTCCACGGGAGAACGCAGCTGCCCAAGCCCACGATTTGGGTTCAGGCCGCTGTGGAGCTCTATGCTACCTGCAGAGAACACTCATCTCCGCAGCATAAATTGACATGCTGAGGCTCGGGAAGCTGCGCCACAGGTCGGTTTATGCTGCGGAGAAAAGAAGCACATTGGGCATGGGATTTCTAAAAATCCTTCCACTGTGCTTCTACTGCACAACGCAGCGCTATGGACGCAGGGAAAACACTCTGCGCCCAAAACGCTGCAAACCCTGATTGTGGGCACACAGCGTAAAATGCTACAATGGATGAATGGATAGATGTCAAACAAATATAACGTCCCATTCCCCTGCATATTCTAAGCTGGCGCCCTTTAGTGCCTTTCATGTGGCACTAAAGGGTGCCTAGCCTTGTATTTAGCCCCCCAAAAAATTAATAATTAAAATAAACGACGTGGGGTCCCCCCTATTTTTGATAGCCAGCTAGGGTAAAGCAGACAGCTGTAGCCTGCAAACCACAGCTGACAGCTTCACCTTGGCTGGTGATCAATTTGGAGGGCTCCCCAGGCGTTTTTTAAAAAAAAAACAAAACGTGGGGTCCCCCCCAAATTAGATCACCAGCCAAGGTGAAGCGGACAGCTGGGGTCTGGTATTCTCAGGGTGGGAAGAGCCATGGTTATTGGACTCTTCCCAGCCTAAAAATAGCAGGCCGCAGCCGCCCCAGAAGTGGCGCATCCATTAGATGCGCCAATCCTGGCGCTTCGCCCCAGCTCATCCCGCGCCCTGGTGCGGTGGCAGACGGGGTAATATATGGGGTTGATACCAGCTGTAATGTCACCTGGCATCAAGCCCTGGGGTTAGTGATGTCACGGCATCTGAACAGATACCCGACATCACTAACCCAGTCAGTAATAGAAAAAAAAAAGACAAAAAAAAAATTTATTTGAAAAAACACTCCCCGAAACATTCCTCTTTTACCAATTTATTGAAAATAAAGAAATTCCGGTCGCTGTAATCCATTTTGGAGGTCCCTCGGCGACTCTGGATCTTCTAGAATATGGGGGGCACGTTCAGGGAACGTATCCCCCATTTTCTGGAAGAGCAAGCTCTCCATGAGCAGTGTGGGTGCAGTAATCTGAGAATACTGCACTCACACTGCCCCGGTCCAACCTAGGGCAGAGTGACCTGCAGTAACCTCATTCCAGAATATGAGGGGCACGCTCACAGAACGTACCCCCCATTTTCTGGAACAGCAGCCTCTCCATGTGAGGAGTGTGGCTGCAGATCACTGCACTCACCCTCCCCCGGTCCACAGTGGAGCCTGTGCATCAGCGACGTCAGCAGGATCCCTGCTTCCAGGGATCCAGCTGACAGCCGCTGTCTGCGCATGCGCCGCCAGCATTGAAGAAGGAGGCGGCGATCGCGGGCCCGGAGCGGCAGACAGGTAACGTATAACCGGGGGCTTGGGGGTGGGGGGGGTAACGGGGGGTGACCTAGTGGGACCTGGGGACACCTTTCTGCCGCATGTGACGTGTCACATGCGGCAGAAAGAGCAGAATGAAGGCGGCCGCGCGCTGTGCGCCGCCATCTTCCACGCTCCGGAGGGGGGAGGGGGGTGGTGGCTCTGGAGAACCGGAGGGGGCTCCGGTGACCAGAGGGCTCCGGTGGACCGGAGGAGGGGTCAGGGGGAGGACATTTCCCTCCGATCTGAAATGTTTGATCATTTCAGATCGGAGGGAAATGACTGCAGAGCCGGCGCCGGCGGCAGTTTTCTGTGCGCTTCGGCGCCATTTTGGATGTCCGGTGGGGGTAGGGGTGGGGGTGGGGGGACTCTCCGGTACCGGTGGCTTTGGGGGCACTAGGGGGTTAGATTTCTTTCTCATCTGACATGTTTGATCATGTCAGATGAAAAAGAAATCAGTTTTACCGGCCATTTCTTTTTTTTTCATGTGTTCGTCGGTATACGGTGTATACCGGCGATCACATTAACGGGGTCCAAAAAAAACACCCCGATTCATAATCTGGGGGGTCTCAGCTACCCCCGGTAGCTGAAACCCCCGAGATTTTCGGTCGCTGGGGGGCGCTACAGGGTTTTTTCGGGCCGCCGCTTTAAAGCGGCGGAACAGAATAAGTACCCTGTTTTGCCGCCGCTTTAAGTCGTACGGCCGTCGTTATGAGGTTAATAAGCAGCGAAACTACAAGAACAACAAATGTACCACATAGGAAATACGGCAGCTGTCAGTCACATGACCTGTCTATATGTGTGTGTGTGAGCTAATATATACTGTCAGGGGGAGGGCTTTCTGTTGCCTGGAGATTTATCAGGCTGCCAATAGCAACCAATCACAGCTTAGCTTCTATTTTGCTACAGTTAATTAATCTGAGCTCTGATTGGTTAAAATAGGCAACAATTTAATAATTACATTTCTATCTATTTGTTTTGTGGTTTTTGTGTGCAGAATACATTATTGTTAATACATTCTATTTTGTTAACAGCAGTTATTAATCCGGGCGAAGCCGGGTAGTACAGCTAGTCTACTATAATACTGCTCCTATGTACAAGAATATAACTACTATAATACTGCCCCCCATGTACAAGAATATAACTACTATAATACTGCCCCCTATGTACAAGAATATAACTACTATAATACTGCCCCCTATGTACAAGAATATAACTACTATAATACTGCCTCTATGTACTAGAAAATATAACTACTATAATACTGCCCCCTATGTACAAGAATATAACTACTATAATACTGCCCCCTATGTACAAGAATATAACTACTATAATATTGCTCCCCATATGCAAGAATATAACTACTATAATGCTGTCCCTATGTACAAGAATATAACTACTATAATACTGCCCCTATGTACAAGAACAAAACTACTATAATACTGCTCCTATGTACAAGAATATAACTACTATAATACTGCTCCTATGTACAAGAATATAACTACTATAATACTGCTCCTATGTACAAGAATATAACTACTATAATACTGCCCCTATGTACAAGAATATAACTACTATAATACTGCTCCTATGTACAAGAATATAACTACAATAATACTGTTCTTATGTACAAGAATATAACTACTATAATACTGCCCCTATGTACAAGAATATATCTGCTATAATACTGCTCCTATGTACAAGACTATAACTAGTATAATACTGCCCCCCATGTACAAGAATATAACTACTATAATACTGCTCCTATGTACAAGAATATAACTACTATAATACTGCCCCTATGTACAAGAATATAACTTCTATAATACTGCCCCTATGTACAAGAATATAACTACTATAATACTGCCCCCTATGTGCAAGAATATAACTACTATAATACTGCCCCTATGTACAAGTACGGTATATTACATTTCAGAGAGAGATAAAAGTATATGAACTATTAGGATTGTCGGATAAATTGAAGGAGAAATAAGAGTCTGATGTTTTCAATCGATGGGATTACAATCAGGTGTGAGTAGTTGACCTGTTTTATTTAAAAAAATGGATTTATCAATGTATGATCTTCACGGTTGTGGAAAAGTAAAATGTGATTTCAGAAGGAGAGGTATTGATGTTCATCAGTCTGGAAAACATTTAAAAACCATCTCTAAAAAATGTGGGCTCCACCAATGCACAGTCAGACAGACTGGAGGGAGTACAAGACTATTATTACCCTCCCCAGGAGTGGATGACCAAAGATCACTCAAAGAGTAAGGCCTTTAATAGTGCACGAGGTTACAAAGGAACCCAAGGTAACCTCTAAACAACTAAAGGCCTCTCTCACATTAGTTAATTTTATTGTTACCAAGTTTCCCATCAGGCGGACACTGAACAGAGGTGTGATATTGAATCCGTTTTCTAGGTACAAAAAATAACAACATTTTTTTTTTTTTTTTTAAATATAGTTATAACTCTCATGGGAAAATGAGATGCCTTTAGAAAAAATATAAAATTCTAAAGGTTTCACAAACTTTTCATCAGCATTGTATCTGGCCATATGTTGCATGTCCTGTAGGATGCCCGCGGCAGCACAGATTGCGCTATAGCTGCAGACATATTGGCGGCGGTACTGGTTTTGCAGATGAATAGGTAACAGGAGGAGGTTTCCTGATAATCCAGGATATTACTGTTACCCAAGACAAATGTCCGAGGCTCAGATTCTTACTATGCAAATGTAATCCTGATACAATAGGCCCGACAGATCCCTCAGCTTATGGCTACGCTGAGAAGCAGGAAGACATGAAGCTGCAACACCCTAACACCGAAAAACCACAGGTAAAAAGTGAAGGATTTCCCACATTTTCCTATGAAAGGGAAAAAAAAAAATCATCACCCGTCCCCAGAATTGGTTATTTTAAGGTTGGTTGTGGTCGTTTTGGTGTGGGATTCCTCATTCCTGACCTAACATTTACCCCTTTACCCCACAAAGTACAGACGTCAGCAACCCCATAAGACCCTGCTTTGTTCTGATGAGGGGCAAGAACCCTAAAAAACCAAAGATGTCTTTTTGGAGGAGACTCCGGTTTGGCTAAATATTCCATGTCATGTGTCACGGCTCGTTAAAGGTAACCAGATTTTTCATGTTTTATCACCTTCAGCAGCGCCTCAGCTGTGTTCCATAAAGGTGTATGCGAGGGGCTGCTGATAAGTCTTTGGCTTTAACCAGAAGGAAACGAGATAGGATGATGAAACTTTACAAATATTCCACACACTCTCCACTGATGTCACCACACTTCTGACATTGGTATTCCAAGTTCTGTAAGCCTAGCAAAAGGAAGGATTTACGTTGTGCCTCAAACCAGGCATCCGTAGCAGCCATGGCATCAGAAATGGTGTGAAATTTGGTACCTTGAGGTGTTTCTTCAGGTTTGGAAACAGATTATAGTCGGAGGGAGCTAGATCTGGTGAATAAGGTGGGTGGTCACCAGCTGGAAGTCCAGCTCTGCCAGTTTTGCCGTGGTCACTTGTGCAGTGTGAGCGGAGGTGTTGACTTGCAGGAACAAGATTCCTTTGGACAGCTTGACGCGCCTCTTGGCCTTCAGAGCTGCCTTCAAATGGTCCAAAAGTTCAATGTAATTCATTGCATTGATGGAGGAACTCTTTTGAAGGTAGTCCACTAACACACCCTCCTTATCCCAGAACACAGACGCCATCACCTTAGTGGCTGATTTTTGCACCCTGACTTCTTTGGATGAGGAGAACCACTGTACCTCCACTCTTTTGACTGCTCCTTGTTTTCAGGGTCATACAAATAAATCCAGGACTCATCCATAGTGACCGGTCGCTCCAGGAAGTTCTTATCAGTCTGTAAACGCTGACAAATGGACTGGGAAGTGGTCACTTGCTGCTTCTCTGATCTGTTGTCAGACATTTGGGGACTGACTTTGCAGAAGCTTCCTCATGTCCAAATGTTCATGGATAATGACACAAACACGTTCAGAGGAATTCCCCATGATGTCTGCTATTGGTTTAGCTGAAATTGGTGGATTCTCCAGTATGAGGTTGTGCGCAGCATCGACGCTCTCCGGAACAACAACCACTCTCAGGCGTCCAGGACGTTCCTCATCATTGGGGCTGAAATGGCCTGTTTTACATTTGGCAACCCAGATCTTATTTGTGGAATATGAAGGGCATTGATCCCCCAATGTCTGCGACATATCTCCATGAATATCCTATGCGATCGCAGCAGCATAATTGCAGTTTATACATGAAGAGTAAAAATAGGAGCAGAAAAACAACTCATATCGTGAGCGGCGTGTTTTTAGACCTGGACCTGACGTTCTTTTCCATAGGAGCAGTGCCAGGAACATTACCTAGAGCTGCTAATTTAAGGAAAAAAACAAACACACCCAACCATAAAGAACACCGCCCTGCGAGCCGGAGAATGTGCCGTACTAAGACTAATACCTCGACCATTGCATATATGTCACTGGTGAGATTTGCTTTCCCAGTAATGAATGAGTATATATCCATATACACCACCCCTTATCTCCACACAGAATAAACGCAGGTAAATCAGCAATAAATCAATCAATATCCGCAGTGACATATCCCTATATTCTCAGCAGCAAACTGACCCTAGTAAATCAGGGAAAGTCACAAATACACGGAAATAGCAAAATACTGCAAAATGGAGTGAGAATAAAGATAAAAGCAAAATTCTTCATCAAGTGGAGCAATACCGTAATTATATTCTTGCACATATGGGGCAGTATTATAGTAGTTATATTCTTGTACATAGGGGCAGTATTATAGTAGTTATATTCCTGTACATAGGGGCAGTATTATAGTAGTTATATTCTTGTACATAGGGGCAGTATTATAGTAGTTATATTCTTGTACATAGGGCGCAGTATTATAGCAGTTATATTCCTGTACATAGGGGCAGTATTATAGTAGTTATATTCCTGTACATAGGGGCAGTATTATAGTAGTTATATTCCTGTACATAGCAGCAGTATTATAGTAGTTATATTCTTGTACATAGGGACAGTATTATAGTAGTTATATTCTTGTACATAGGGGCAGTATTATAGTAGTTATATTCCTGTACATAGGGGCAGTATTATAGTAGTTATATTCTTGTACATAGCAGCAGTATTATAGTAGTTATATTCTTGTACATAGAGGGCAGTATTATAGTAGTTATATTCTTGTACATTGGGGCAGTATTATAGTAGATATATTCTTGTACATAGCAGCATTATTATAGTAGTTATATTCTTGTACATAGAGGGCAGTATTATAGTATATTCTTGTACATAGGGGCAGTATTATAGTAGATATATTCTTGTACATAGGAGCAGTATTATAGTAGTTATATTCTTGTACATAGAGGGCAGTATTATAGTATATTCTTGTACATTGGGGCAGTATTATAGTAGATATATTCTTGTACATAGGAGCAGTATTATAGTAGTTATATTCTTGTACATAGGGGCAGTATTATAGTGGATATATTCTTGTACATAGGGGCAGTATTATAGTAGTTATATTCTTGTACATAGGGGCAGTATTATAGTAGATATATTCTTGTACATAGGGGCAGTATTATAGTAGTTATATTCCTGTACATAGGGGCAGTATTATAGTAGTTATATTCTTGTACATAGCAGCAGTATTTTAGTAGTTATATTCTTGTACATAGAGGGCAGTATTATAGTAGTTATATTCTTGTACATTGGGGCAGTATTATAGTAGATATATTCTTGTACATAGGGCGCAGTATTATAGTAGTTATATTCTTGTACATAGGGGCAGTATTATAGTAGATATATTCTTGTACATAGGGCGCAGTATTATAGTAGTTATATTCTTGTACATAGGGGCAGTATTATAGTAGTTATATTCTTGTACATAGGGCGCAGTATTATAGTAGTTATATTCTTGTACATAGGGGCAGTATGATAGTTGTTATATTCTTGTACATAGGAGCAGTATTATAGTAGTTATATTCTTGTACATAGGGCGCAGTATTATAGTAGTTATATTCTTGTACATAGGGGCAGTATTATAGTAGATATATTCTTGTACATAGGGCGCAGTATTATAGTAGTTATATTCTTGTACATAGAGGCAGTATTATAGTAGTTATATTCTTGTACATAGAGGCAGTATTATAGTAGATATATTCTTGTACATAGGGCGCAGTATTATAGTAGTTATATTCTTGTACATAGGGGCAGTATTATAGTAGATATATTCTTGTACATAGGGCGCAGTATTATAGTAGTTATATTCTTGTACATAGGGGCAGTATTATAGTAGTTATATTCTTGTACATAGGGCGCAGTATTATAGTAGTTATATTCTTGTACATAGGGGCAGTATGATAGTTGTTATATTCTTGTACATAGGAGCAGTATTATAGTAGTTATATTCTTGTACATAGGGCGCAGTATTATAGTAGTTATATTCTTGTACATAGGGGCAGTATTATAGTAGATATATTCTTGTACATAGGGCGCAGTATTATAGTAGTTATATTCTTGTACATAGGGGCAGTATTATAGTAGTTATATTCTTGTACATAGTAGCAGTATTACAGTAGTTATAGTCTTGTACATAGGGCGCAGTATTATAGTAGTTATATTCTTGTACATAGGGGGCAGTATTATAGTAGTTATATTCTTGTACATAGTAGCAGTATTATAGTAGTTATATTCTTGTACATAGGGGCAGTATTATAGTAGATATATTCTTGTACATAGGAGCAGTATTATAGTAGTTATATTCTTGTACATAGAGGGCAGTATTATAGTAGTTATATTCTTGTACATAGGGGGCAGTATTATAGTAGTTATATTCTTGTACATAGTAGCAGTATTATAGTAGTTATATTCTTGTACATAGGGGCAGTATTATAGTAGTTATATTCTTGTACATAGGAGCAGTATTATAGTAGTTATATTCTTGTACATAGGGGGCAGTATTATAGCAGTTATATTCTTGTACATAGGAGCAGTATTATAGTAGTTATATTCTTGTACATAGGGGCAGTATTATAGTAGTTATATTCTTGTACATAGGGGCAGTATTATAGTAGTTATATTCTTGTACATAGGAGCAGTATTATAGTAGTTATATTCTTGTAAATAGGGGGCAGTATTATAGTAATTATATTCTTGTACATTGGGCGCAGTATTATAGTAGAAATATTCTTGTACATAGGGGCAGTATTATAGTAGATATATTCTTGTACATAGGGGCAGTATTATAGTAGATATATTCTTGTACATAGGAGCAGTATTATAGTAATTATATTCTTGTAAATAGGGGGCAGTATTATAGTAGTTATATTCTTGTACATAGGGCGCAGTATTATAGTAGTTATATTCTTGTACATAGGGCGCAGTATTATAGTAGTTATATTCTTGTACATAGGGGCAGTATTATAGTAGATATATTCTTGTACATAGGGCGCAGTATTATAGTAGTTATATTCTTGTACATAGGGGCAGTATTATAGTAGTTATATTCTTGTACATAGTAGCAGTATTATAGTAGTTATAGTCTTGTACATAGGGCGCAGTATTATAGTAGTTATATTCTTGTACATAGGAGCAGTATTATAGTAGTTATATTCTTGTTCATAGGGCGCAGTATTATAGTAGATATATTCTTGTACATAGGGGACAGTATTATAGTATTATTCTTGTACATAGGGGCAGTATTATAGTAGTTATATTCTTGTACATAGGGGCAGTATTATAGTAGATATATTCTTGTACATAGGGGCAGTATTATAGTAGTTATATTCTTGTACATAGAGGCAGTATTATAGTAGATATATTCTTGTACATAGGGCGCAGTATTATAGTAGTTATATTCTTGTACATAGGGGCAGTATTATAGTAGATATATTCTTGTACATAGGGCGCAGTATTATAGTAGTTATATTCTTGTACATAGGGGCAGTATTATAGTAGTTATATTCTTGTACATAGGGCGCAGTATTATAGTAGTTATATTCTTGTACATAGGGGCAGTATGATAGTTGTTATATTCTTGTACATAGGAGCAGTATTATAGTAGTTATATTCTTGTACATAGGGCGCAGTATTATAGTAGTTATATTCTTGTACATAGGGGCAGTATTATAGTAGATATATTCTTGTACATAGGGCGCAGTATTATAGTAGTTATATTCTTGTACATAGGGGCAGTATTATAGTAGTTATATTCTTGTACATAGTAGCAGTATTACAGTAGTTATAGTCTTGTACATAGGGCGCAGTATTATAGTAGTTATATTCTTGTACATAGGGGGCAGTATTATAGTAGTTATATTCTTGTACATAGTAGCAGTATTATAGTAGTTATATTCTTGTACATAGGGGCAGTATTATAGTAGATATATTCTTGTACATAGGAGCAGTATTATAGTAGTTATATTCTTGTACATAGAGGGCAGTATTATAGTAGTTATATTCTTGTACATAGGGGGCAGTATTATAGTAGTTATATTCTTGTACATAGTAGCAGTATTATAGTAGTTATATTCTTGTACATAGGGGCAGTATTATAGTAGTTATATTCTTGTACATAGGAGCAGTATTATAGTAGTTATATTCTTGTACATAGGGGGCAGTATTATAGCAGTTATATTCTTGTACATAGGAGCAGTATTATAGTAGTTATATTCTTGTACATAGGGGCAGTATTATAGTAGTTATATTCTTGTACATAGGGGCAGTATTATAGTAGTTATATTCTTGTACATAGGAGCAGTATTATAGTAGTTATATTCTTGTAAATAGGGGGCAGTATTATAGTAATTATATTCTTGTACATTGGGCGCAGTATTATAGTAGAAATATTCTTGTACATAGGGGCAGTATTATAGTAGATATATTCTTGTACATAGGGGCAGTATTATAGTAGATATATTCTTGTACATAGGAGCAGTATTATAGTAATTATATTCTTGTAAATAGGGGGCAGTATTATAGTAGTTATATTCTTGTACATAGGGCGCAGTATTATAGTAGTTATATTCTTGTACATAGGGCGCAGTATTATAGTAGTTATATTCTTGTACATAGGGGCAGTATTATAGTAGATATATTCTTGTACATAGGGGCAGTATTATAGTAGTTATATTCTTGTACATAGTAGCAGTATTATAGTAGTTATAGTCTTGTACATAGGGCGCAGTATTATAGTAGTTATATTCTTGTACATAGGAGCAGTATTATAGTAGTTATATTATTGTACATAGGGGGCAGTATTATAGTAGTTATATTCTTGTACATAGGGCCGTATTATAGTAGATATATTCTTGTACATAGGGCGCAGTATTATAATAGTTATATTCTTGTACATAGGGCGCAGTATTATAGTAGATATATTCTTGTACATAGGGGGCAGTATTATAGTAGTTATATTCTTGTACATAGGGGCAGTATTATAGTAGTTATATTTTTGTACATAGGGGCAGTATTATAGTAGATATATTCTTGTACATAGGGCGCAGTATTATAGTAGTTATATTCTTGTACATAGGAGCAGTATTAGGCTGTGTTCACACACTGCGTTTTTTACCTGCGTTTTTGCTGCAGAAATTTCTTGAGAAATTCTTGTAACCTTTCTGCAGACATTCCCCAGCAAAACCTATGGCAAAAAAAAATTAGCTGTGCGCACACTGCGTTTTTTTCTTAAGAAAATTCTTTCAGTAGATTTTCTTAAGAAAAAGAATGAGCATGTCACTTCTTTTCTGCAGCTAACTGCGTTAGTTACCATAGATAATGACACAATAACGCAGGGAGCAACGAGCGGTAAAATGCATCAAAAACGCACCGAAAACGCACCAAATCGCGGTAAAAACGCAGGTGGGCTAATCCTTCACTCTCAAGAAATTTTCTTAAGAAAAATCCTTTTTCTAGTGTGCACATAGCCTTATAGTAGTTATAGTCTTGTAGATAGGAGCAGTATTATAGTAGTTATATTCTTGTACATAGGAGGCAGTATTATAGTAGTTATATTCTTGTACATAGGAGCAGTATTATAGTAGTTATATTCTTGTACATAGGAGCAGTATTATAGTAGTTATATTCTTGTACATAGGGGCAGTATTATAGTAGTTATATTCTTGTACATAGGAGCAGTATTATAGAGGTTATATTCTTGTACATGGGAGCAGTATTATAATAGTTATATTCTTGTACATAGGGGCAGTATTATAGTAGTTATATTCTTGTACATAGGGGCAGTATTATAGTAGTTATATTCTGGTACATAGGAGCAGTATTATAGTAGTTATATTCTTGTACATAGGGGCAGTATTATAGTAGTTATATTCTTGTACATAGGGGCAGTATTATAGTAGTTATATTCTTGTACATAGGAGCAGTATTATAGTAGTTATATTCTTGTACATAGGGGCAGTATTATAGTAGTTATATTCTTGTACATAGGGGCAGTATTATAGTAGTTATATTCTTGTACATAGGAGCAGTATTATAGTAGTTATAGTCTTGTATATAGGAGCAGTATTATAGTAGTTATATTCTTGTACATAGGAGCAGTATTATAGTAGTTATATTCTTGTACATAGGGGCAGTATTATAATAGTTATATTCTTTACATAGGGGCAGTATTATAGTAGATATATTCTTGTAGATAGGGGCAGTATTATAGTAGTTATATTCTTGTACATAGGGGGCAGTATTATAGTAGTTATATTCTTGTAGATAGGGGCAGTATTATAGTAGTTATATTCTTGTACATAGGGGCAGTATTATAGTAGTTATATTCCTGTACATAGGGGCAGTATTATAGTAGATATATTCTTGTACATAGGGGCAGTATTATAGTAGTTATATTCTTGTACATAGTAGCAGTATTATAGTAGTTATATTCTTGTACATAGGAGCAGTATTATAGTAGTTATATTCTTGTACATAGGGGGCAGTATTATAGCAGTTATATTCTTGTACATAGGAGCAGTATTATAGTAGTTATATTCTTGTACATAGGGGCAGTATTATAGTAGTTATATTCTTGTACATAGGAGCAGTATTATAGTAGTTATATTCTTGTAAATAGGGGGCAGTATTATAGTAATTATATTCTTGTACATAGGGCGCAGTATTATAGTAGTTATATTCTTGTACATAGGAGCAGTATTATAGTAGTTATAGTCTTGTAGATAGGAGCAGTATTATAGTAGTTATATTCTTGTACATAGGAGCAGTATTATAGTAGTTATATTCTTGTACATAGGGGCAGTATTATAGTAGTTATATTCTTGTACATAGGGGCAGTATTATAGTAGTTATATTCTTGTACATAGGGGCAGTATTATAGTAGTTATATTCTTGTACATAGGAGCAGTATTATAGAGGTTATATTCTTGTACATAGGAGCAGTATTATAATAGTTATATTCTTGTACATAGGGGCAGTATTATAGTAGTTATATTCTTGTACATAGAGGGCAGTATTATAGTAGTTATATATAGTAGTTATATTCTTGTACATAGGGGGCAGTATTATAGTAGTTATATTCTTGTACATAGTAGCAGTATTATAGTAGTTATATTCTTGTACATAGGGGCAGTATTATAGTAGTTATATTCTTGTACATAGGAGCAGTATTATAGTAGTTATATTCTTGTACATAGGGGGCAGTATTATAGCAGTTATATTCTTGTACATAGGAGCAGTATTATAGTAGTTATATTCTTGTACATAGGGGCAGTATTATAGTAGTTATATTCTTGTACATAGGGGCAGTATTATAGTAGTTATATTCTTGTACATAGGAGCAGTATTATAGTAGTTATATTCTTGTAAATAGGGGGCAGTATTATAGTAATTATATTCTTGTACATTGGGCGCAGTATTATAGTAGAAATATTCTTGTACATAGGGGCAGTATTATAGTAGATATATTCTTGTACATAGGGGCAGTATTATAGTAGATATATTCTTGTACATAGGAGCAGTATTATAGTAATTATATTCTTGTAAATAGGGGGCAGTATTATAGTAGTTATATTCTTGTACATAGGGCGCAGTATTATAGTAGTTATATTCTTGTACATAGGGCGCAGTATTATAGTAGTTATATTCTTGTACATAGGGGCAGTATTATAGTAGATATATTCTTGTACATAGGGGCAGTATTATAGTAGTTATATTCTTGTACATAGTAGCAGTATTATAGTAGTTATAGTCTTGTACATAGGGCGCAGTATTATAGTAGTTATATTCTTGTACATAGGAGCAGTATTATAGTAGTTATATTATTGTACATAGGGGGCAGTATTATAGTAGTTATATTCTTGTACATAGGGCCGTATTATAGTAGATATATTCTTGTACATAGGGCGCAGTATTATAATAGTTATATTCTTGTACATAGGGCGCAGTATTATAGTAGATATATTCTTGTACATAGGGGGCAGTATTATAGTAGTTATATTCTTGTACATAGGGGCAGTATTATAGTAGTTATATTTTTGTACATAGGGGCAGTATTATAGTAGATATATTCTTGTACATAGGGCGCAGTATTATAGTAGTTATATTCTTGTACATAGGAGCAGTATTAGGCTGTGTTCACACACTGCGTTTTTTACCTGCGTTTTTGCTGCAGAAATTTCTTGAGAAATTCTTGTAACCTTTCTGCAGACATTCCCCAGCAAAACCTATGGCAAAAAAAAATTAGCTGTGCGCACACTGCGTTTTTTTCTTAAGAAAATTCTTTCAGTAGATTTTCTTAAGAAAAAGAATGAGCATGTCACTTCTTTTCTGCAGCTAACTGCGTTAGTTACCATAGATAATGACACAATAACGCAGGGAGCAACGAGCGGTAAAATGCATCAAAAACGCACCGAAAACGCACCAAATCGCGGTAAAAACGCAGGTGGGCTAATCCTTCACTCTCAAGAAATTTTCTTAAGAAAAATCCTTTTTCTAGTGTGCACATAGCCTTATAGTAGTTATAGTCTTGTAGATAGGAGCAGTATTATAGTAGTTATATTCTTGTACATAGGAGGCAGTATTATAGTAGTTATATTCTTGTACATAGGAGCAGTATTATAGTAGTTATATTCTTGTACATAGGAGCAGTATTATAGTAGTTATATTCTTGTACATAGGGGCAGTATTATAGTAGTTATATTCTTGTACATAGGAGCAGTATTATAGAGGTTATATTCTTGTACATGGGAGCAGTATTATAATAGTTATATTCTTGTACATAGGGGCAGTATTATAGTAGTTATATTCTTGTACATAGGGGCAGTATTATAGTAGTTATATTCTGGTACATAGGAGCAGTATTATAGTAGTTATATTCTTGTACATAGGGGCAGTATTATAGTAGTTATATTCTTGTACATAGGGGCAGTATTATAGTAGTTATATTCTTGTACATAGGAGCAGTATTATAGTAGTTATATTCTTGTACATAGGGGCAGTATTATAGTAGTTATATTCTTGTACATAGGGGCAGTATTATAGTAGTTATATTCTTGTACATAGGAGCAGTATTATAGTAGTTATAGTCTTGTATATAGGAGCAGTATTATAGTAGTTATATTCTTGTACATAGGAGCAGTATTATAGTAGTTATATTCTTGTACATAGGGGCAGTATTATAATAGTTATATTCTTTACATAGGGGCAGTATTATAGTAGATATATTCTTGTAGATAGGGGCAGTATTATAGTAGTTATATTCTTGTACATAGGGGGCAGTATTATAGTAGTTATATTCTTGTAGATAGGGGCAGTATTATAGTAGTTATATTCTTGTACATAGGGGCAGTATTATAGTAGTTATATTCCTGTACATAGGGGCAGTATTATAGTAGATATATTCTTGTACATAGGGGCAGTATTATAGTAGTTATATTCTTGTACATAGTAGCAGTATTATAGTAGTTATATTCTTGTACATAGGAGCAGTATTATAGTAGTTATATTCTTGTACATAGGGGGCAGTATTATAGCAGTTATATTCTTGTACATAGGAGCAGTATTATAGTAGTTATATTCTTGTACATAGGGGCAGTATTATAGTAGTTATATTCTTGTACATAGGAGCAGTATTATAGTAGTTATATTCTTGTAAATAGGGGGCAGTATTATAGTAATTATATTCTTGTACATAGGGCGCAGTATTATAGTAGTTATATTCTTGTACATAGGAGCAGTATTATAGTAGTTATAGTCTTGTAGATAGGAGCAGTATTATAGTAGTTATATTCTTGTACATAGGAGCAGTATTATAGTAGTTATATTCTTGTACATAGGGGCAGTATTATAGTAGTTATATTCTTGTACATAGGGGCAGTATTATAGTAGTTATATTCTTGTACATAGGGGCAGTATTATAGTAGTTATATTCTTGTACATAGGAGCAGTATTATAGAGGTTATATTCTTGTACATAGGAGCAGTATTATAATAGTTATATTCTTGTACATAGGGGCAGTATTATAGTAGTTATATTCTTGTACATAGGGGCAGTATTATAGTAGTTATATTCTTGTACATAGGAGCAGTATTATAGTAGTTATATTCTTGTACATAGGGGCAGTATTATAGTAGTTATATTCTTGTACATAGGAGCAGTATTATAGTAGTTATAGTCTTGTATATAGGAGCAGTATTATAGTAGTTATATTCTTGTACATAGGAGCAGTATCATAGTAGTTATATTCTTGTACATAGGGGCAGTATTATAATAGTTATATTCTTTACATAGGGGCAGTATTATAGTAGATATATTCTTGTAGATAGGGGCAGTATTATAGTAGTTATATTCTTGTACATAGGGGGCAGTATTATAGTAGTTATATTCTTGTAGATAGGGGCAGTATTATAGTAGTTATATTCTTGTACATAGGGGCAGTATTATAGTAGTTATATTCCTGTACATAGGGGCAGTATTATAGTAGATATATTCTTGTACATAGTAGCAGTATTATAGTAGTTATATTCTTGTACATAGGGGCAGTATTATAGTAGTTATATTCTTGTACATAGTAGCAGTATTATAGTAGTTATATTCTTGTACATAGGAGCAGTATTATAGTAGTTATATTCTTGTACAGAGGAGCAGTATTATAGTAGTTATATTCTTGTAAATAGGAGCAGTATCATAGTAGTTATATTCTTGTACATAGGGGCAGTATTATAATAGTTATATTCTTTACATAGGGGCAGTATTATAGTAGATATATTCTTGTAGATAGGGGCAGTATGATAGTTGTTATATTCTTGTACATAGGAGCAGTATTATAGTAGTGATATTCTTGTATATAGGGGCAGTATTATAGTAGTTATAGTCTTGTACATAGGGCGCAGTATTATAGTAGTTATATTCTTGTACATAGGGGCAGTATTATAGTAGTTATATTCTTGTACCTAGGGGCAGTATTATAGTAGTTATATTCTTGTACATAGTAGCAGTATTATAGTAGTTATATTCTTGTACATAGGAGCAGTATTATAGTAGTTATATTCTTGTACATAGGGGGCAGTATTATAGCAGTTATATTCTTGTACATAGGAGCAGTATTATAGTAGTTATATTCTTGTACAGAGGAGCAGTATTATAGTAGTTATATTCTTGTAAATAGGGGCAGTATTATAGTAGTTATATTCTTGTACATAGTAGCAGTATTATAGCAGTTATATTCTTGTACATAGGAGCAGTATTGTAGTAGTTATATTCTTGTACATAGGGGGCAGTATTATAGCAGTTATATTCTTGTACATAGGAGCAGTATTATAGTAGTTATATTCTTGTACATAGGGGCAGTATTATAGTAGTTATATTCTTGTACATAGGAGCAGTATTATAGTAGTTATATTCTTGTAAATAGGGGGCAGTATTATAGTAATTATATTCTTGTACATAGGGCGCAGTATTATAGTAGTTATATTCTTGTACATAGGGGCAGTATTATAGTAGTTATATTCTTGTACATAGTAGCAGTATTATAGTAGTTATAGTCTTGTACATAGGGCGCAGTATTATAGTAGTTATATTCTTGTACATAGGGGGCAGTATTATAGTAGTTATATTCTTGTACATAGTAGCAGTATTATAGTAGTTATATTCTTGTACATAGTAGCAGTATTATAGTAGTTATAGTCTTGTACATAGGGCGCAGTATTATAGTAGTTATATTCTTGTACATAGGAACAGTATTATAGTAGTTATATTCTTGTACATAGGGGCAGTATTATAGTAGTTATATTCTTGTACATAGAGGGCAGTATTATAGTAGTTATATTCTTGTACATAGGGGCAGTATTATAGTAGTTATATTCTTGTACATAGAGGGCAGTATTATAGTAGTTATATTCTTGTACATAGGGGCACTATTATAGTAGTTATATTCTTGTACATAGGGGGCAGTATTATAGTAGTTATATTCTTGTACATAGGAGCAGTATTATAGTAGATATATTCTTGTAGATAGGGGCAGTATTATAGTAGTTATATTCTTGTACATAGGGGCAGTATTATAGTAGTTATATTCTTGTACATAGAGGGCAGTATTATAGTAGTTATATTCTTGTACATAGGGGGCAGTATTATAGTAGTTATATTCTTGTACATAGAGGGCAGTATTATAGTAGTTATATTCTTGTACATAGGGGCAGTATTATAGTAGTTATATTTTTGTACATAGGGGGCAGTATTATAGTAGTTATATTCTTGTACATAGGGGGCAGTATTATAGTAGTTATATTCTTGTACATAGGAGCAGTATTATATTAGTTATATTCTTGTACATAGGGGCAGTATTATAGTAGTTATATTCTTGTACATAGGAGCAGTATTATATTAGTTATATTCTTGTACATAGGGGCAGTATTATAGTAGTTATATTCTTGTACATAGGGGCAGTATTATAGTAGTTATATTCTTGTAGATAGGAGCAGTATTATAGTAGTTATATTCTTGTATATAGGGGCAGTATTATAGTAGTTATATTCTTGTACATAGGAGCAGTATTATAGTAGTTATATTCTTGTACATAGGGGGCAGTATTATAGTAGTTATATTTTTGTATATAGGGGCAGTATTATAGTAGTTATATTCCTGTACATAGGGGCAGTATTATAGTAGTTATATTCTTGTACATAGGAGCAGTATTATAGTAGTTATATTCTTGTACATAGGGGCAGTATTATAGTAGTTATATTCCTGTATATAGGCTGTAAGTGTATTGCACAGGCTGAGGGGAAGATTATGACAGAAGCTCATTGTTGATCTATGGTTCCAGCTCAGGTTTCGCTTCCTCGGTACATAACATATCTGTATCACTTTATACTTCTTTATCACACTTTGTGTCTATGATTAGTTGATCTACACGGTTTATTTTCAGATAATAAAAATCGCTCTTAGCCACAATAAGTGAGAAATTCCTGCACACTGATGGTGTAAACTCCTCAAATCCAGCACCTTAGCAGTTAAATCAGCTGCACATGGCCCCGGCCAGCTTTGCCTTGTATCAATATGAAGCCATTGTGATCTCTGTGGAGAGGGACGGGTGTGTCAGGATTATCTCGCCAGTGTATGAAAATCGTAGCAGAACAGAAATTGTTCCACATAGATGTCTATGCAAATGACCAGACAAGACCAGACAATTGTCTCAAATGTCCTCCATCTGCAACCCCCAGTTCTCTACCGAACTATAAAGGTGGTCTATGTCGCTGCTATATGGCCAAAGGGTAGGGATGAAACTAAATTTAAGTAAAAAGTTTGGTTCGGTACCCGGACTTTTCTCCGGACCCAATATAAGTCAATGGTAACCAGAACTTTGGTGTTCTAAAATGATCGTAGTAAGGGCTAGGGGGCTGCAAAAGGAGGAAAAAAATTGTTTAAGAGCAGGACAATTGCCCTGTGAACAAATAAGGATAGGTAAATAATTAAAAAAAATAAAAGGGGTAGGTCTCCCCTATTTTTGATAACCAGCACAGGTAAAGCAGACAGCTGGGGGCTGGTATTATCAGGCTGGGGAGGCTCATGGTTATTTGGCCCTCCCCAGCCAAAAAAATAGCAGCCTACAGCCACCCCAGAATTGACATCCAT
This sequence comes from Anomaloglossus baeobatrachus, assembly GCF_048569485.1. Classification (NCBI taxonomy): domain Eukaryota; kingdom Metazoa; phylum Chordata; class Amphibia; order Anura; family Aromobatidae; genus Anomaloglossus; species Anomaloglossus baeobatrachus. Next base: position 23,729,228 of record NC_134357.1, read on the forward strand.
TAGATGCTCCAATTCTCGTGCTTCACCCCGCCTCTTCCTGATTTGCCTGGTGCAGTGGCAATCGGAGTAATATTTTTAGGGTTGATATAAGCCATATATAGTCAGCTCGCATCACGCCCAGGGGTTAATAATGGAGAGGCGTGTATCAAACACACCCATTACCAACCCGTTAGGTGTAAAGTAAAAAAAAAAAACAACACACACATAGGAAGAAATAGTTTGAGTAAAGACACCCCCACACTTCCTCGTTCACCAATTAACTTAAAGAAGCTACCCAAGTTCCGACGTATTCCAGTGGGGTAACGTCCTATGACATCCATTGAATCCTATGGAGCTTCATTCTCTCAGTCACACTTGTGAGAAATTCCGTGCTACCGCTGACCGCGAGTGACTGATAAAGCATCGTTCTCAGAACAAAGCTCCATAGGAATTGATGGGTGTTGTGGGACATTACACCATTAAGGCCCTGTCACACACAGATAAATATGCGGCAGATCTGTGGTTGCAGTGAAATTGTGGACAATCAGTGCCAGGTTTGTGGCTGTGTACAAATGGAACTATATGTCCAGGATTTCACTGCAACCACAGATCTGCCAAAGATTTATCTCTGTGTGTAACAGGGCCTTTAGACGTGTGGGGGGAGTCCTTATTTGAATAAATTACTTTTCCATGTCTGTTTTTTTTCTTTACACTTATCCGGTTAGTAATGGGGTGTCTGATAGACCCTCTCCATTAATAACCTCTGGGCTTGATGTCAGTTGACAATTCACATATAACATCAACCCCGAAACCATTACCCTGATTGCCATCACACCAGGGTAAAAGGGAAGAGCCAAGTACAGCGAAAGAATTAGAGCATCTAATATGATGCGCCACTTCTGGAGCAGCTGTGGGCTGCTGCTTTTAGACTGGGAAGGGCCAAATCACTATGGACCTTCCCAGCCTGATAATAATAGCCCCCAGCTGTCTGCCTTTCCTTGGCTGATTGTCGGCTGCTACTTTTAGACTGGGAAGGCCAAATCACTATGGACCTTCCCACTCTGATAATACCAGCCCCCAGCTGTCTGCTTTTACTGGCTGATTGTCAGCTGCTACTTTTAGATTGGGAGGGCCAAATCACTATGGATCTTACCAGCCTGATGATACCAGCTCCCAGCTGTCTGTTTTTCCTTGGCTGATTATCGAAAATAGGGACTCCACACCATTTTTTTTTAATTATGTTTTTATTTTGTTCCCAGCAGTGTACAGGCCCCATGCAGATAAGCTTGTTGATTGGCTACACTGCAGCCTTTCAACAAGCTTTATTCAGCATCCGAACTCCACCACTGACTTCTGTGAGATGTCTGTGTTTGAGCCCCGGGAACTAAGTGTCCGGTATAAACCCCGAACTTTAGAGTTTGAATTTGCTCATCCCTACCCAAGGGTTTCCCATACTCGTCCACATGCAACAGATAGCAAAGGACAACACTAGCTTCAGGGCTTGTTCACACTGGCCGACCTGTGATGGTAACTGACCGATCGGCGGTGGATTCATATTTTTTTTTTTACGATGTGCACAGAATGATCTAATTCATTTTGCAGATCTTACCCAAATGAAAGGTGCAGATTCCAGATATAAAGTAAAAAAAAAATGCCAGAAGGGTGGGGGTTGTCATGCTGTAATCTCCAGCAGTAGTCAGCCGTCTTGTTTGTGCTCGTGCCTGTTATATTTACCATAGAGAAGTAGAAGCCACTCACATGGTTTGAGGCTCTAGCCACAAATGTCACAGAATATACCAGGATTATTCCTGCACCGTCCACGAACTGTTCGAGTGTTGGACTAAATACTCAACTAAAACCTTTTAACTGAGTTAAATTTCCTGCAGCTTGTAAGCCTCTTGAATGACTGAATGATGCCGTCAATTTTCATGCTGCTTATATAGACATAAAATTCCCAGGTTAGTTTGATCAGTCATTCCGATTGCAAAATCATCAAATCTATATAATTAAACTTATATATACTGTTAAAGTAATAAACTCAGAGTTCCTTAGCTTTTTGCAGAATAAACAGACGTGATTGGAGGAAGCGGACGTGATTTTCCGATTCAGCTCAATAAAATTCATAAAGATCACGTTACATTGTTCCCGGCAGCGCCTGTGCACACAGGACGATGTGCTGCCGAGAATAATGACTTAAGCTGCTCCATGTGCATTTACACTGCAGGATTATCACCCCGAGCATGGTAGTGCCCACTCATCACTAGTTACGAGTACTGAGCACCCGAGCATGGTAGTGCCCACTCATCACTAGTTACGAGTACTGAGCACCCGAGCATGGTAGTGCACGCGCTCATCACTAGTTACTAGTACTGAGCACCCGAGCATGGTAGTGCCCGCTCATCACTAGTTACTAGTACTGAGCACCTGAGCATGGTAGTGCCCACTCATCACTAGTTACCAGTACTGAGCACCTGAGCATGGTAGTGCCCGCTCATCACTAGTTACCAGTACTGAGCACCTGAGCATGGTAGTGCTCACTCATCACTAGTTACCAGTACTGAGCACCTGAGCATGGTAGTGCCCGCTCATCACTAGTTACTAGTACTGAGCACCCGAGCATGGTAGTGCCCGCTCATCACTAGTTACTAGTACTGAGCACCTGAGCATGGTAGTGCCCGCTCATCACTAGTTACTAGTACTGAGCACCTGAGCATGGTAGTGCCCGCTCATCACTAGTTACCAGTACTGAGCACCCGAGCATGGTAGTGCTCGCTCATCACTAGTTACCAGTACTAAGCACCCGAGCATGGTAGTGCCCACTCATCACTAGTTACCAGTACTGAGCACCTGAGCATGGTAGTGCTCACTCATCACTAGTTACCAGTACTGAGCACCTGAGCATGGTAGTGCCCACTCATCACTAGTTACGAGTACTGAGCACCTGAGCATGGTAGTGCCCGCTCATCACTAGTTACTAGTACTGAGCACCTGAGCATGGTGGTGCCCGCTCATCACTAGTTACCAGTACTAAGCACCTGAGCATGGTAGTGCTCGCTCATCACTAGTTACGAGTACTGAGCACCTGAGCATGGTAGTGCTCGCTCATCACTAGTTACGAGTACTGAGCACCTGAGCATGGTAGTGCCCGCTCATCACTAGTTACGAGTACTGAGCACCCGAGCATGGTAGTGCCCGCTCATCACTAGTTACGAGTACTGAGCACCTGAGCATGGTAGTGCTCGCTCATCACTAGTTACGAGTACTGAGCACCCGAGCATGGTAGTGCCCGCTCATCACTAGTTACGAGTACTGAGCACCTGAGCATGGTAGTGCTCACTCATCACTAGTTATGAGTACTGAGCACCCGAGCATGGTAGTGCTTGCTCATCACTAGTTACCAGTACGGAGCACCCGAGCATGGTAGTGCCCGCTCATCACTAGTTACGAGTACTGATCACCTGAGCATGGTAGTGCCCGCTCATCACTAGTTACCAGTACCGAGCACCTGAGCATGGTAGTGCCTGGTCATCACTAGTTATGAGTACTGAGCACCTGAGCATGGTAGTGCCCGCTCATCACTAGTTACCAGTACCGAGCACCTGAGCATGGTAGTGCCTGGTCATCACTAGTTATGAGTACTGAGCACCCGAGCATGGTAGTGCCCGCTCATCACTAGTTACTAGTACTGAGCACCTGAGCATGGTAGTGCCTGCTCATCACTAGTTACCAGTACTGAGCACCTGAGCATGGTGGTGCCCGCTCATCACTAGTTACCAGTACTAAGCACCTGAGCATGGTAGTGCTCGCTCATCACTAGTTACGAGTACTGAGCACCTGAGCATGGTAGTGCTCGCTCATCACTAGTTACGAGTACTGAGCACCTGAGCATGGTAGTGCCCGCTCATCACTAGTTACGAGTACTGAGCACCCGAGCATGGTAGTGCCCGCTCATCACTAGTTACGAGTACTGAGCACCTGAGCATGGTAGTGCTCGCTCATCACTAGTTACGAGTACTGAGCACCCGAGCATGGTAGTGCCCGCTCATCACTAGTTACGAGTACTGAGCACCTGAGCATGGTAGTGCTCACTCATCACTAGTTATGAGTACTGAGCACCCGAGCATGGTAGTGCTTGCTCATCACTAGTTACCAGTACGGAGCACCCGAGCATGGTAGTGCCCGCTCATCACTAGTTACGAGTACTGATCACCTGAGCATGGTAGTGCCCGCTCATCACTAGTTACCAGTACCGAGCACCTGAGCATGGTAGTGCCTGGTCATCACTAGTTATGAGTACTGAGCACCTGAGCATGGTAGTGCCCGCTCATCACTAGTTACCAGTACCGAGCACCTGAGCATGGTAGTGCCTGGTCATCACTAGTTATGAGTACTGAGCACCCGAGCATGGTAGTGCCCGCTCATCACTAGTTACTAGTACTGAGCACCCAAGCATGGTAGTGCCTGCTCATCACTAGTTACGAGTACCGAGCACCCAAGCATGGTAGTGCCCGCTCATCACTAGTTACGAGTACCGAGCACCGGAGCATGGTAGTGCCCGCTCATCACTAGTTACGAGTACCGAGCACCGGAGCATGGTAGTGCTCGCTCATCACTAGTTACTAGTACTGAGCACCTGAGCATGGTAGTGCCTGCTCATCACTAGTTACCAGTACTGAGCACCTGAGCATGGTAGTGCCCGCTCATCACTAGTTACAAGTACTGAGCACCCTTATGCATAAGCCACCCTGCTATTATCTGCTCCATGCAACTGTCACTCAAAAAGATGAATTTCTAAACGTCACTTTCTTGGATTTGAATAGCTAAACATCCGTGCTGCCCACTAATGGTATGTATAGACTCAGCCTGATAGCTTATATACGAAAATCCTGATAATCGGTTCCCTTTAACCCCTTAACGACCGCAGGCAGTAATATTACATCCTAGCGGTCATAGTGTTACTGCCTGTGGTCTGCCGCCGGCAGCTTGCCACGATCGGCGCACATCTCAGCTGATTTTCAAAGCTGAGATGTGTGCCTGCTAGGCACAAGCAGAATCCTTATCTGCCCGTGCCGTTTAACCCCTTAAATGGCGCTGTCAATATGTGACAGCACCATTATAATGGCATGGGCGCCAAACTTTTACTTATCGGCTGATACCGGAAGTCCCGTGACATGATCACGTGACTTCCAGTGATTGTCATGGTAGCACAGGGTCATGTGATGACTTCTGTAGCTCACATGAGTTACTTTCGGTTTCACCTGGCCGCGAGCTGTGTGAGGCAGAAAATGAGCATATCTGCTGTTCACAGCTGTGTAGCAGTGATCAGCAGATATTGCAGAGCTGATCAATATAGCCCCCTAAAGGGACTAGTAAAATAAAAAATAAAAAAAGTTTTAAAAAAATTAAACAAAAATGAAAAAAACCTTAAAAGTTTAAATCACCACCCCTTATGCACCATTGAAAATGAAAGGGTTAAAAAAATAAACAATACACCCATTTGGTATCGCCGCGTTCAGAAATGCCCGATCTATAAAAATCTAAAATCAATTAAAGAAGTTGTCCAGTTACCAAAACTGATTTTTTTTTTTCTGATAAATCTTGCTAATATGTGCCCCTCAACACATCTATTATGTTTTTTCAGCAAAATTACCTTTCATTGTGCACTAGCAGCACATGCTCATTGCTGGCTCCAGCTCTGATGGGGTTAATCTCTCCTCTGACTTCCTGTGTTCAGTTCCTACAAGTCCCAGAATTCTTTGTGGCTCTAGGGCGGTGTCTGGCTTATCTAACACACCCATTGTGTCTAATACACCCACTCTGCTCCCACCCAAACCCTCCTCCCTGCCTCTTCCCAGTGGATGTGCACTCAGAGAAATCACAGATACAGCAGCTCTGCACAGCCAGGGGAAGAAAGTGTGTGCGCGTGTATATACAGTGTGTGTGTGTATATACAGTGTGTGAGTGAGTGTGTATGTGAGTGTGTATGTCATACTCACCTGTCTGCAGGGTCCGGGTGCCATGCCTGCTTCCAGCCCCTGTCTCGGTCCCGCCGCTTCGGCTGTGTGCAGTCTCCCCGGGGCAGGACCTGGCCGTGGATCACCTGATGCAGTCACCTGACGCATCAGCTGATCGTAGTCTCGCCGGCTTTTTCTTGCCCGGCCGGCTATCAGCTGATCCTGCTGTCAGGGGACTTCATCAGCTGATTACCGGCAGCTCCTGCAGTGATGGGCCAGGATCAGACTCCGCTCCAGGAGCTGCCGGTCATCAGCACAGACGTGAGTATTTATTTATTTATTTTTTTTTTTTGCACTGATGCATCTGCTGATTGTATAATCGGCTTTTATACAATCAGCTGATGTGTGATGTGATTCACATCCTTTATCCTGACACATCATCTGATCGGTATGCCTTCCAGCAAACCGATCAGATGATATTGGATCCGGATTGGACGGCGCGGGACCCTGACCCAGGATTACTGCGGAGGGGGGTTTATTTCAATAAAGATGGAGTCACTAATTGTGTTGTGTTTTATTTCTAATAAAAATATTTTTCTGTGTGTTGTGTTTTTTTTTTTTTTTATCATCACTAGAAATTCATGGTGGCCATGTCTAATATTGGCGTGACACCATGAATTTCGGGCTTAGGGCTAGCTGATAATATACAGCTAGTCCTAACTCCATTATTACCCGGCTAGCCACCTGGCATCAGGGCAGCTGGAAGAGTTGGATACAGCACCAGAAGATGGCGCTTCTATGAAAGCGCCATTTTCTGGGGTGGCTGCGGACTGCAATTCGCAGTGGGGGTGCCCAGAAAGCATGGGCACCCTTCACTGTGGATTCCAATCCCCAGCTGCCTAGTTGTACCCGGCTGGACACCAAAATTAGGCGAAGCTCACGTCATTTTTTTTTAAAATTATTTCATGAAATTCATGAAATAATTAAAAAAAAAAAAGGGCTTCTCTATATTTTTGGTTCCCAGCCGAGTACAACTAGGCAGCTGGGGGTTGGGGGCAGCCCGTACCTGCCTGCTGTACCCGGCTAGCATACAAAAATATGGCGAAGCCCACGTCATTTTTTTTTTCTTTTTGGGTAAAAAACTACATACAGTCCTGGATGGAGGATGCTGAGCCTTGTAGTTCTGCAGCTGCTGTCTGCTCTCCTGCATACAATGAACATTTTGAATAAGGAAATGACATCAGACCTTTTTTATTTTTTTCATCAACAATCTTTAATGGCATTGTGCACTGATTAAAAACGCAGTGAGCAAAAACGCAGCAAAAAAGGCACCAAATCGCGGCAAAAACGTGACATGCAGCATCCGGTCACCTGCACTACAAGTGCCAGAGTGGAGAAAGATAGTGACATGCAGCACACTATGTGTCAGAGCAGAGCATGTCACTGTCTCCACTCCGCTGACCTCACAGCCCGTACACGCTGCGATGGATGCAGGGGGACACAGAACAAGTAATCGGCCGACACTGGAGTCATCTGATTACTTGGGATGAATTGAGCAGTAAAATGCTCTGGTGCTCGATGGGCGAAGCCCATGCCGTTTTTTTTAAAAAAAAATTAATTAAAAATAAAAAATAAAAAAAATCACATTGTTTGTGGGCTCCCGCTGCATTTTCTGTTGCTAAGGGTAACCAAAGCAGCTACTGGCTGCTAACCCCCGCTGCTTGGTGTTACTTTCACTGGCAATAGAAATGCAGGGAAGCATTTTTTTTTTTTTTTATAAAGGTTTTTCCCTGAAAACGTTTTTAAGAAAATGACGTGGGCTTCGCCATATTTTTGTATGCTAGCCAGGTACAGCAGGCAGCTACGGGCTGCCCCCAACCCCCAGCTGCCTAGTTGTACCCGGCTGGGAACCAAAAATATAGAGAAGCCCTTTTTTTTTTTTTTATTTCATGAATTTCATGAAATAATTAGAAAAAAAAATGACATGGGCTTCGCCGAATTTTTGAGTCCAGCCAGGTACAACTAGGCAGCTGGGGATTGGAATCCGCAGTGAAGGGTGCCCAAACTTTCTGGGCCCCCCGCTGCGAATTGCAGTCCACAGCCGCCCCAGAAAATGGCGCTTTTATAGAAGCGCCATCTTCTGGCGCTGTGTCCAACTCTTCCAGTGGCCCTGGTGGCAGGTGGCACGCTGGGTAATAAGGGGTTAATACCAGCTATGTTTTACCCGCTGGTATAAAGCCCGAGATTCTAAATGTCAGGCCAAGGTTGACCTGGCCATTAAGAATCTCCAATAAAGGGTTAAAAAAAAAAAGACCACACAGAGAAAAATACTTTATTAGAAATAAATACACAGACACAGTAGGGACTCCATGTTTATTACTCCCTCTCACCCCTCCACGATGGAGAGATTTCTGTACTGACCATGCCAGGAGAGAGCGAGGGAAAAGAGAGCGAGCAAGGGGGGGGAGGAAAAGAAAGCGAGCGGGGGGGGGGGAAGAGAGCGAGCGGGGGGGGGGAAAAGAGAGCGAGCGGGGGGGGGGGGAAAGAGAGCGAGCGGGGGGGGGGGGAAAGAGAGCGAGCGGGGGGGAGAAGAGAGCGAGGGGGGAGGAAAAGAGAGCGAGGGGGGAGGAAAAGAGAGCGAGGGGGGAGGAAAAGAGAGCGAGGGGGGAGGAAAAGAGAGCGAGGGGGGAGGAAAAGAGAGCGAGGGGGGGAAAAGAGAGCGAGGGGGGAGGAAAAAAAGAGAGCGCGGGAGGAAAAAAAGAGAGCGCGGGAGGAAAAAAAGAGAGCGCGGGAGGAAAAAAAGAGAGCGCGGGAGGAAAAAAAGAGCGCGGGAGGAAAAAAGAGCGCAGGGGGGAGGAAAAGAGAGCGAGGGGGGAGGAAAAGAGAGCGAGGGGGGAGGAAAAGAGAGCGAGGGGGGAGGAAAAGAGAGCGAGGGGGGAGGAAAAGAGAGCGAGGGGGGAGGAAAAGAGAGCGAGGGGGGAGGAAAAGAGAGCGAGGGGGGAGGAAAAGAGAGCGAGGGGGGAGGAAAAGAGAGCGAGGGGGGAGGAAAAGAGAGCGAGGGGGGAGGAAAAGAGAGCGAGGGGGGAGGAAAAGAGCGAGGGGGGAGGAAAAAAGAGCGAGGGGGGAGGAAAAAAGAGCGAGGGGGGAGGAAAAGAGAGCGCAGGGGGGAAGAGAGCGAGGGAAAAGAGAGGGGAGGGGAGAGAGGGATAAGAGGGGAGAGAGGGATAAGAGGGGGGCAGAGAAGAGGGGGAAGAGTGGGGGGAGAGAAGAGTGGGGGGAGAGAAGAGAGTGGGGAAAGAACAGGGGGGGGCAGAGGTGCTCTGTCACCAACTGTCTCCACTCTGTGACTTGTGGTGCAGGTGACAGAGTGCAGACAGTTGGTCCCATGCAGCAGGACAGATGGCAGAGCACAGCGGTGACATGCCTGCCAGTGTCTTGCTGCTGGGAGGAGCAGATGATCACACTGCCCGACACCGGCCGCTCTCCTGACATCGCAGCAGAGCGGGCGGGTGGACAGTGTGATCACATACTTACGTGCAGGGGGGGATTCAGCTAAAGACCCCCCCTGTACTGCACCCTGGCGCCCCATGCCTCAGCCTCTCTGCAGGACGCCGGCTCCACACAGTGACGTCCTCCGGCTCCTCCCCTCGATGCTGGGCTGTGATGTGCAGTAGTTACCGCCCACAGCCCTGTCACTCAATCTGAGTGGCGCCGGCATCCTGTGACGTACCCATCTTGTTTGAGAGCCCGGAAATGCCGGGACGTCAGAGGATGCCGGCGGCCACAGCTCCAGGGGGTCATGTGACAGGCACTGAGCGTGCAGGATAGCGCCGCTCAGTGCCAGAACTGGAAACAGAAGGCAATGGAGAAGACGCCTAGAAAGGTAAGTATAGCTCATACAGAAAATAAAAAAAATGGGTGAACCACCCCTTTAATCCGATCGGAAAACGGCGTAGCGGCAAAAAAATTCCAAACGCCAATATTATGTTTTTTGGTCACCACAAATTTTGCGCAAAAATAACAGGCGATCAAAACGTAGAATCTGCGCAAAAATGGTATCGTTAAAAACGTCAGCTCGAGGCGCAAAAAATAAGTAGTCACTGAGCCATAGATCCCGAAAAATGAGACCGCTACGGGTCACGGAATATGGCGTAAAACGTGCGCCACTTTTTTCGGACAAACGTTTGATTTTTTTTAACCCCTTATATAAAAGTTATGGCTCTCGGAAGAAAATTGGCAAAAAAACCCCAAAAATCGGAAAGCGAAAAATTGGCTGATCGTGAAGGGGTTAAATGACCGTTGATCAGTAACAGTCCTCCGATTAGCAGTAATTTAGTGCCACCGCTCTGTACCCCTAAATGTGCTCTTGGGCTTTTTGTGTTTTGTTCAATCCTTTCTTTCCTCCAGAGATAAGTGTACCCGGCAGCCCCTTATATTACCACTTACTGACAGCATACACAAGGAGCAGATGGAGGTCATGTGAGCTGAAACGCTATTGGTTGGGAATTTGCCTAGACCTGTGAAGATTAATACAATCTTTTGTTTTCTGCTATCAGCCACTCCACTTATGACGCTCCTGCACTGTTCATAGACGTTTTCAATCGCGATTCAGTCAACAAGCGGCCGCCTCATCTAGTGACAGGTCCACTGCAGCAAAGTCTGACGGCAATGACAAATTATGTCACAAAACGCACGACTTTTCTTCCCTTTTTACTATGTATAAAGGGTTTTCTAATAGAGCAGCGCCATCTAGAGGATATTTGTGGTATTACATGTGCACAGGATGCAACTTGGAGCCTATCAGTGAGATCCCTCCTGCAAACGAATTAATGTATGCGCCCCTCAGCGGCTGGTCATACTAAATTATTAATACAAGTAGCTCCCTACTAAAAACGGGGCAGCGCTATGTGGATGATAATAGCTCAGTACATTTCTATTTTGGTAGAGCCCCCCCTTTAACGCTCCCCTACATTACCCTGCACGCAGCGTTTCCCTGTTCTGCGCTGTTGATGTTCGGGAGGGAACGTTGGAGATTTCATACCATCTAATACACAGACACCTTCGTAAAAAAAAACAGAAATACATTTAATATTAGACGATATAACAGCAGTGCGAGACGTGGCGGCACAGTCCTGTGCGCGGGGGAGCGGTCCTATAATGAGGGGATGGGCAGCCCGGCGTGAGGGGGCAGAGGCAGGGGCGGAAGGAAGAAGGATTTCAGCTTGTTGGACATGGCCGCGATCTCCGGATCCTGGGACTCGAAGGATTTCACCAGACGAGCGAAGCGGAGGACACCTGTAACAAGACCCAGAGCGGAAGTGAAGGAGTCGACTCCACCATGAATTAACCCCTGCCTGGCCATGAGGTCGAGACGCTGCTCCCCACAGTTCATGGTCTTCTGTGGTGACATCATGCAATCAAGTGACATCATCAGTAGAAGATGGGGGTTGTCTAAGCTCAGATCAATTACTTTACAGGCGTTGGATAATAAATATATCAATACGAGATCAGTGGGGGTCTGAAACCAGCACCCCCGACCAATCAGCTGCCTGCACCCCCTCTGCGGTTGCCGATCAGCACAGGACCGGACCCCGTATAGTTGCCGTTCTCGGGTATTGCAGCCTAGATCATTCAGTTTAATGGGAACTGAGCTGCAGTAGCAGGGAATGACCACTACACGGTGTCCGGCGCTGTCCTGCTCCATTGTACATTGCACCCCAGTAATCTGATACTGATGACCGGTCCCAAGAGAAGATCCCCCTATCTCAGTCCAGCACAGCCCCTCTGATTGATTGTTCTTCACCCCAAGAAGACACGTACCCTCCCCGTCTGGGCTGAATCCGTAGTTCTGCAGCACCTCTTGTTGGATCTGTACCGCTGCGGGGAGCAGAAGCTGCAGCACCTTCCCCAGGTCATTCCCTGAATTCTCTCTGGCTTCTTCCAGGCGGGCGCTGCCGGTGGGAGACTGCAAAGCGTCCAGCACCTCCCCTAACGCCTCTGCAAGGGAAATAAGAGTCAGTCAGGGGGGGAAGGGGGAAAGAGAGGGGGGACAGAGACCGAGAGGGGGGACAGAAATGGGGACAGAGGAGGGGGGCAGACACGGTGAAGGGGATAGAGACCGAGAGGGGGACAGAGAAAGAGAGACAGAGACAGGGACCGAGAAGGAGAGAGGGGGACTGAGACTGTGAAGGGGACAGAGACGGGGAACAGAGATGGAGTCAGGGACAGAGACGGTGGGGAAAGAGAGAGGGACCAAGAGGGGGACAGAAAAAAGAGAGGGACAGAGAGAGGGGGGAGACTGAAACAGTGAAAGGGACAGAGATGGAGCCAGGCACAGTGAGGGGGACAAAGGCCAAGAAAGGGACAGAGACAGGGGACAGAGATGAAGCGAGGGACAGAGAGGGAGACAGAGATGGAGCGAGGGACAGACTGGGAGAGAGATGGAGCGAGGGACAGAGAGGGGGACAGAGACGGAGAAAGGGACAGAGACTGGGGACAGAGATGGCGCGAGGGACAGAGATGGAGCGAGGGACAGACTGGGAGAGGGACAGAGAGGGGGACAGAGATGGAGCGAGGGACAGAGATGAAGCGAGGGACAGAGAGGGGGACAGAGATGGAGCGAGGGACAGACTGGGAGAGGGACAGAGAGGGGGACAGAGATGGAGCGAGGGACAGAGATGAAGCGAGGGACAGAGAGGGGGACAGAGATGGAGCGAGGGACAGAGATGAAGCGAGGGACAGAGAGGGGGACAGAGATGGAGCGAGGGACAGACTGGGAGAGGGACAGAGAGGGGGACAGAGATGGAGCGAGGGACAGACTGGGAGAGGGACAGAGAGGGGGACAGAGATGGAGCGAGGGACAGACTGGGAGAGGGACAGAGAGGGGGACAGAGATGGAGCGAGGGACAGACTGGGAGAGGGACAGAGAGGGGGACAGAGATGGAGCGAGGGACAGAGATGAAGCGAGGGACAGAGAGGGGGACAGAGATGGAGCGAGGGACAGACTGGGAGAGGGACAGAGAGGGGGACAGAGATGGAGCGAGGGACAGACTGGGAGAGGGACAGAGATGGGGACAGAGATGAAGCGAGGGACAGAGATGAAGCGAGGGACAGACTGGGAGGGAGACAGAGAGGGAGACAGAGAGGGAGACAGATGGGGACAGAGATGGAGCGAGGGACAGAGAGGGGGTTGAGGACAGATAGAGGAGATCTAGATTTTTTTCATTTGGCTTTCATTAAAAATGTGACACTGCCTTCTGTATCTTATGCGCTGATGGGATATATTGCTGCCTATAAGGTGAGGTAACTGAGGACACGTCAGTGAGCGTCTTCTGCTCGTCTGACAGATTGTTATTTTTTATTTTTCTGATCTGGGAGGCGCTCACTAGACTCCCCAATATTGGAAACGACTGATGGCGTCACCCCCAAAGCAGAGGGGCGGCCACACGCCGATACGCCCCATCACACGTCACCTCACCGACCTTTCACCTGCTCCAGGCTGAGGGTGACATTCTGTGCGGGGGCGGCCGGTCTCTGCAGGCTGGACATGGCGCTGCCCTGAGGACTGCAGCCGCTGCTGTGGAGATCTGATGGGCGCTCCAGCTTATCTCACCCGCCGGCTCTGTGCAGTGTGTGTATACCGGAGCGGCCCTCAGCTCTATGGTGTCACAACGACCGGGGGAGACGCAGCGAGAGAGCGCCCTCTAGCGACAGGAGGAGCAGCTGCAGCTGTAAATAGCGACAGAAGAGAGGAATGTGAGCGCGCCCTCTGCCGGCGGGAGGTGGAGCTGCACCTGTAAATAGTGACAGAAGTGAGCGCGCCCTCTGCCGGCGGGAGATGGAGCTGCACCTGTAAATAGTGACAGAAGAGAGGAGAAACGTGAGCGCGCCCTCTAGCGACAGGAGGAGCAGCTGCAGCTGTAAATAGCGAGAGAAGAGAGGAGAAACGTGAGCGCGCCCTCTAGCGACAGGAGGAGGAGCTGCAGCTGTAAATAGCGAGAGAAGAGAGGAGAAACGTGAGCGCGCCCTCTAGCGACAGGAGGAGGAGCTGCAGCTGTAAATAGAGGAGAAACGTGAGCGCGCCCTCTGCCGGCGGAAGGTGGAGCTGCACCTGTAAATAGAGGAGAAACGTGAGCGCGCCCTCTGCCGACAGGAGGAGGAGCTGTACCTGTAAATAGTGACAGAAGAGAAACGTGAGCGCGCCCTCTGCCGACAGGAGGAGGAGCTGCACCTGTAAATAGCGAGAGGAGAGAGAAAGGTGAGCGCGCCCTCTGCCGGCGGGAGGAGGAGCTGCACCTGTAAATAGTGACAGAAGAGAGGAGAAACGTGATCGCGCCCTCTGGCGGCGGGAGGAGGAGCTGCACCTGTAAATAGTGACAGAAGAGAGGAGAAACGTGAGCGCGCCCTCTAGCGACAGGAGGAGGAGCTGCAGCTGTAAATAGAGGAGAAACGTGAGCGCGCCCTCTGCCGACAGGAGGAGGAGCTGCACCTGTAAATAGTGACAGAAGAGAGGAGAAACGTGATCGCGCCCTCTAGCGACAGGAGGAGGAGCTGCACCTGTAAATAGCGAGAGAAGAGAGGAGAAACGTGAGCGCGCCCTCTGCCGGCGGGAGGAGGAGCTGCACCTGTAAATAGCGAGAGAAGAGAGGAGAAACGTGAGCGCGCCCTCTGGCGGCGGGAGGAGGAGCTGCACCTGTAAATAGTGACAGATGAGAGGAGAAACGTGAGCGCGCCCTCTGCCGGCGGGAGGTGGAGCTGCACCTGTAAATAGTGACAGATGAGAGGAGAAACGTGAGCGCGCCCTCTGCCGGCGGGAGGTGGAGCTGCACCTGTAAATAGTGACAGAGGAGAGGAGAAACGTGAGCGCGCCCTCTGGCGGCGGGAGGTGGACTCAGCACCAGTTGCGGGATGACGTCACTCTGCTGCACATCACTGCGGGGAGAGACTGTAGAGTCAGACGCTTGCAGCAATCATTCATATTAATGGAGAAATGCAGTTCTATTTTTCACCAGTAGAGGGCGGCTCCTGTTTCCAGGAACCTTCTAGACAAATAGCAAAAGAGCTATAAAACCTGCAGCGCCTGCTACAGGCCGCGACCCAGGGAAGGACACCACCTAGCTAAGCCGCGGAGACTGCACATTAGGACGCGGCTGTCCATAGAGGCTCCCTCACTGTCTCTATGGAGCCGGCCGCCATGATTTCAATGATAAATGTAGGAAGAAATATCAAATATAGGGTGAAAAATTGCTGCAGAATCATCCGGGATCATATGCAGATTACTAAGCGCTCATTGGCTGTTCAAAATGGTGGGCGTTCCTGTCTGTCGGCCGAGAATGCAGGCGTGTCTTCTCGTTCTGTTGCTAGGAGACGGGAGCAGGACCTCCTGCGGCAGAGGGGCGGGGCCTGTCCTCGCGTGACTTGTCTCCGCCGGCGGCTCCTGAGCAGATAGTGTCACTGCTGAGCACGGCCCGGAGGACTACAACTCCCAGCATTCCCTCACTCCTGATATTACACTGTTCACTGGAGAACAAGTACTCGCACTATGCTCCACAGTGTAGATAAACAAGTATGATAAAATGACTCGGGCCAGGCATGATGGGAGTTGTAGGTGCAGCAGGTTGGAACACAGAGACTTGAGGTTCACTGAGACCCCCACACTCAATAAGGGGGTCCCACATCCCCTACTAGACCGCATGTTATAGGGGATCTGTGGATGATGCTCTGTTATGGGGGATCTGCGGATGACGCTCTGTTATGGGGGATCTGTGGATGACGCTCTGTTATGGGGGATCTGCGGATGATGCTCTGTTATGGGGGATCTGTGGATGACGCTCTGTTATGGGGGATCTATGGATGATGCTCTGTTATGGGGGATCTGTGGATGATGCTCTGTTATGGGGGATCTATGGATGATGCTCTGTTATGGGGGATCTGTGGATGATGCTCTGTTATGGGGGATCTGTGGATGATGCTCTGTTATGGGGGATCTGTGGATGATGCTCTGTTATGGGGGATCTGTGGATGATGCTCTGTTATGGGGGATCTGTGGATGACGCTCTGTTATGGGGGATCTGTGGATGACGCTCTGTTATAGGGGATCTGTGGATGACGCTCTGTTATGGAGGATCTGTGGATGACGCTCTGTTATGGGGGATCTGTGGCTGACACTCTGTTATGGGGGATCTGTGGATGACGCTCTTTTATGGGGGATCTATGGATGATGCTCTGTTATGGGGGATCTGTGGATGATGCTCTGTTATGGGGGATCTGTGGATGACGCTCTGTTATAGGGGATCTGTGGATGACGCTCTGTTATGGGGGATCTGTGGATGACGCTCTGTTATGGGGGATCTGTGGATGATGCTCTGTTATAGGGGATCTGTGGATGACGCTCTGTTTTGGGGGATCTGTGGATGACGCTCTGTTATGGGGGATCTGCAGATGACGCTCTGTTATGGGGGATCTGCAGATGACGCTCTGTTATGGGGGATCTGTGGATGACGCTCTGTTATGGGGGATCTGCGGGTGACGCTCTGTTATGGGGGATCTGCGGGTGACGCTCTGTTATGGGGGATCTGTGGATGACGCTCTGTTATAGGGGATCTGTGGATGACGCTCTGTTATAGGGGATCTGCGGGTGACGCTCTGTTATGGGGGATCTGCGGGTGACGCTCTGTTATGGGGGATCTGCGGGTGACGCTCTGTTATGGGGGATCTGTGGATGACGCTCTGTTATGGGGATCTGTGGATGATGCTCTGTTATGGGGGATCTGCGGGTGACGCTCTGTTATGGGGGATCTGCGGGTGACGCTCTGTTATGGGGGATCTGTGGATGACGCTCTGTTATGGGGGATCTGTGGATGATGCTCTGTTATGGGGGATCTGTGGATGACGCTCTGGTATGGGGGATCTGTGGATGAAGCTCTTATGGCGGATCTGTGGATGACGCTCTGTTATGGGGGATCTGTGGATGACGCTCTGTTATGGGGGATCTGTGGATGACGCTCTGTTATGGGGGATCTGTGGATGACGCTCTGTTATGGGGGATCTGTGGAGGACGATGTTATGGGGGATCTGTGGATGACGCTCTGTTATGGGGGATCTGTGGATGACGCTCTGTTATGGGGGATCTGTGGATGATGCTCTGTTATGGGGGATCTGTGGCTGACGCTCTGTTATGGCGGATCTGTGGATGATGCTCTGTTATGGGGGATCTGTGGATGACGATCTGTTATGGGGGATCTGTGGAGGACGCTGTTATGGGGATCTGAGGATGACGCTCTGTTATGGGGGATCTGTGGATGACGCTCTGTTATGGGGGATCTGTGGAGGACGCTGTTATGGGGATCTGTGGATGACGCTCTGTTATGGGGGATCTGGATGACGCTCTGTTATGGGGGATCTGGGGATGACGCTCTCTTATGGGGGATCTGTGGATGACGCTCTCTTATGGGGGATCTGGGGATGACGCTCTGTTATGGGGGATCTGCGGGTGACGCTCTGTTATGGGGGATCTGCGGGTGACGCTCTGTTATGGGGGATCTGCGGGTGACGCTCTGTTATGGGGGATCTGCGGGTGACGCTCTGTTATGGGGGAATCTGTGGATGACGCTCTGTTATGGAGGATCTGTGGATGACGCTCTGTTATGGGGGATCTGTGGATGACGCTCTGGTATGGGGGATCTGTGGATGAAGCTCTTATGGGGGATCTATGGATGATGCTCTGTTATGGGGGATCTGTGGATGATGCTCTGTTATGGGTGATCTGTGGATGTTGCTCTGTTATGGCGGATCTGTGGATGATGCTCTGTTATGGGTGATCTGTAGATGACGCTCTGTTATGGGGGATCTGTAGATGACGCTCTGTTATGGGGATCTGTGGATGACGTTCTGTTATGGGGGATCTGTAGATGACGCTCTGTTATGGGGGATCTATGGATGACGCTCTGTTATGGGGGATCTGTAGATGACGCTCTGTTATGGGGGATCTGCGGGTGACGTTCTGTTATGGCGGATCTGTGGATGACGCTCTGTTATGGGGGATCTGTGGAGGACGATGTTATGGGGGATCTGTGGATGACGCTCTGTTATGGGGGATCTGTGGATGACGCTCTATTATGGGGGATCTGTGGATGACGCTCTGTTATGGGGGATCTGTGGCTGACGCTCTGTTATGGGGGACCTGTGGATGACGCTATGTTATGGGGGATCTGTGGAGGACGCTGTTATGGGGATCTGTGGATGACGCTCTGTTATGGGGGATCTGTGGATGACGCTCTGTTATGGGGGATCTGTGGAGGACGCTGTTATGGGGATCTGTGGATGACGCTCTGTTATGGGGGATCTGGATGACGCTCTGTTATGGGGGATCTGGGGATGACGCTCTCTTATGGGGGATCTGTGGATGACGCTCTCTTATGGGGGATCTGGGGATGACGCTCTGTTATGGGGGATCTGTGGATGACGCTCTGTTATGGGGGATCTGGATGACGCTTTGTTATGGGGGATCTGGGGATGACGCTCTCTTATGGGGGATCTGTGGATGACGCTCTCTTATGGGGGATCTGTGGATGATGCTCTGTTATGGGAGATCTGTGGATGACGCTCTCTTATGGGGGATCTGTGGATGACGCTCTCTTATGGGGGATCTGTGGATGACGCTCTCTTATGGGGGATCTGTGGATGACGCTCTCTTATGGGGATCTGTGGATGACGCTCTCTTATGGGGGATCTGTGGATGACGCTCTCTTATGGGGGATCTGTGGATGACGCTCTGTTATGGGGGATCTGTGGAGGACGATGTTATGGGGGATCTGTGGATGACGCTCTGTTATGGGGGATCTGTGGATGACGCTCTCTTATGGGGGATCTGTGGATGACGCTCTCTTATGGGGGATCTGTGGATGACGCTCTCTTATGGGGGATCTGGGGATGAACCAAGTGTGGGGGTCATTTTATGTTTTCATGTGTGCATCCTGATGGGTTTTCTTCTTGATCTGGATGTGCCCTGGTCCTTTATTTTCATTAGTCTTAGTATAATTATTCTGTAGCCGATCACCACCTCATTACATAGTTATATATGATGAAAAAAGACATTGATCCCATCCTTCCATTAACCCTTTTTTCACCAGTTATACATTCTTTATCGCTAGATTATATATAACCCATAATGCCATTTCTTGTGAGAAGTCGCTGCTTCCACTCGCAGTGAGTGCCCCCTGGTCCTTAGTATCGTCTTTGGAAGGAATAAGTCATGAGCCAGTCCTTTTTATTGACCGCACATGTACAAATGAGATCTTCTCTGAGACGTCTTTTTTCTAAGCTAAACAAGCTCAATTTTTCCAACCTCTCATCATACGGGCGGCCTCCATTCCTCATCATACGGGCGGCCTCCATTCCTCATCATACGGGAGGCCTCCATTCCCCATCATACGGGAGGCCTCCATTCCTCATCATACGGGAGGCCTCCATTCCTCATCATACGGGCGGCCTCCATTCCTCATCATACGGGAGGCCTCCATTCCTCATCATACGGGCGGCCTCCATTCCTCATCATACGGGAGGCCTACATTCCTCATCATACGGGCGGCCTCCATTCCTCATCATACGGCCGGCCTCCATTCCTCATCATACGGGCGGCCTCCATTCCTCATCATACGGGAGGCCTCCATTCCTCATCATACGGGAGGCCTCCATTCCTCATCATACGGGAGGCCTCCATTCCTCATCATACGGGAGGCCTCCATTCCTCATCATACGGTAGGCCTACATTCCTCATCATACGGGAGGCCTCCATTCCTCATCATACGGGCGGCCTCCATTCTTCATCATACGGGAGGCCTCCATTCCTCATCATACGGGACGCCTCCATTCCTCATCATACGGGAGGCCTCCATTCCTCATCATACGGGAGGCCTCCATTCCTCATCATACGGGAGGCCTCCATTCCTCATCATACGGGAGGCCTCCATTCCTCATCATACGGGAGGCCTCCATTCCTCATCATACGGGAGGCCTCCATTTCTCATCATACGGGCGGCCTCCATTCCTCATCATACGGGCGGCCTCCATTCCTCATCATACGGGCGGCCTCCATTCCTCATCATACGGGAGGCCTCCATTCCTCATCATACGAGAGGCCTCCATTCCTCATCATACGGGCGGCCTCCATTCCTCATCATACGGGAGGCCTCCATTCCTCATCATACGGGAGGCCTCCATTACTTGTAATAATCTAGTTGCCGTTTTTGAACTCACTAATGTCCCAATATTATTTTTAAAATGTGTAGCCTAAAACTGGATCCCATATCCCAGATGTGGCCTTACAAGTGATTTATAGAGGGTAAGAATACGTTGGGATCACAGGATCTAATCTCTCTTTTTATTCATGCTAAAATCTTTTTTGCTTTAGCAGCTGCTGCCTGACATTGAGTGCTGCAGCTCAGCTTACTTATAACCAGATGCCCCCGGTCTTTCTCCTGTTCTTTAATCCTGAGTATATTTCCATGTAACGTATATGCAGCCATACACCTCATCAGTCAACTGTTTGCCCGTGCAGATATTTTATCTAGATCCTTTTGTAATATCTTACAATCTAGCTCAGTTTGATTATCATACATAGTTTTGTGTTATAAGAAAAGGCTGACACTACTCTCAATCCCATCCATAAGGTCAATAATAAAAAGATTTTAAATATTCAGACCTAACACAGATCCTTGTTGCCCCACTCCTCCCAGTATGGATCCTTGTGGTCACCACTGCTCCCAGTATGGAACCTTGTGGTCCTCGCTACTCCCAGTATTGATCCTTATGGTCCTCGCTGCTCCCGGTATTGATCCTTGTGGTCCCAACTGCTTCCAGTACTGATACCTGCGGTCCCCACTGTTCCATGTACTGATTCTTGTGGTCCCCACTTCTCCATGTACTGATCCTTGTGGTCCCCACTGCACCAGCTACAGATCCTTTTGGTCCCTATTGCTCCCACTACTGATCCTTGTGGTCTCCACTGCTCCCAGTATGGATACTTGTGGTTGTCGCTGCTCCCGGTATTGATCCTTGTGGTCCTCGCTGTTCCCGGTATTAATCCTTGCGGTCCTCGATGCTCCGGGTATTGATCCCTGTGGTCCCCACTGTTCCATGTACTGATCCTTTGTGGTCCCCACTTCTCCATGTACTGATCCTTATTGTCCCTATTGCTCCCACTACTGATCCTTGTGGTTCGCACTGCTTCCAATACTGATCCGTGTGGTCCTCAGTGTTCCATGTACTGATCCTTGTGGTCACCACTACTCCAGCTACACAAGCTCATGGTCCCCATTACTCCTACTACTGATCATTGTGGTCCCCACTGCTCCAGGTAATGAACCTTGTGGTCCCCCAAAGCTCCCAGTACTGATCCTTGTTTTCCCCCACAGCTGGCAGTATTGATCTTTGTGGTCCCCATTGCTCCCAGTATTTATCCTTATGGTCCCCACTGCTCCCAGTACTGAACCTTGTGGTGACCACTGCTCCTGGTACTGATCCTTGTAGACCCCCAATGTTCTAGATACAGACTAGTGATGGGCAGTCGGATCTTTTTGTTGATCCGGCTCACATGGCTCTGTTCACCAAAAATAGCCGGTTCTTTTGGCTCCTAAATGGATCCTATATTTAAAATGATATTAATGACACCAAAACCTCACCCACCAGCTGCTAAACCCCTCCTACTCACAATGGACCAATTCAATTGTTGAAGGGGCGTGGTTTCGTCCACTGAACACCCGACTTTTTCGCCCAGTGAGAACCATTAAGGGAATTTAGTGGCTGTCACTGGGGTTCAGGCTGCTATCAGTCACAGCAGGAAGCCGGATCTTTGTGTTGGATCGTTGGCGACCAACACATCACTAAAACGGACCCTTGTGCTCCCCACTGCTGCCGCTACAGATCCTTATGGACTCTACTGCTCCCTCTACAAATCCTTGCCATCTCCACTGCTTATATTACTGACTCTTGTGGTCCCCACTGCTCCTAGTGCTAATCCCTCTGGTCCCCACTGCTTCGAGTATAGATCCTTGTGGTCTCTAATACTCAGAGTACTGATCCTTGTAGTCACCACTGCTCCTGGTACTTATTTTTGTGGTTTCCACTGCTCCCAGTACTGATCCTTGCGGTCAGCAAGACTGCTGGTACTGATCCTTGTGATACCTACTGCTCACAATATAAATCCTTGTGATGTTCAATGCTTGTGGTAGTGAATCTATTAGTCCCCCTCCACCACTCCTAGTACTGATCGTTGTGGTACGCACTACTACCGTTACTGAACCTTGTGGTCCCCACTGCTCCTAGTGCTAATCCCTCTGGTCCCCACTGCTTCCAGTATAGATCCTTGTGGTCTCTAATACTCAGAGTACTGATCCTTGTAGTCACCACTGCTCCTGGTACTTATTTTTGTGGTTTCCACTGCTCCCAGTACTGATCCTTGCCGTCAGCAATACTGCTGGTACTGATCCTTGTGATACCTACTGCTCACAATATAAATCTTTGTGATGTTCAATGCTCGTGGTAGTGAATCTATTAGTCCCCCTCCACCACTCCTAGTACTGATCGTTGTGGTACGCACTACTACCGTTACTGAACCTTGTGGTTCCCACTGGTCCCAGCACAGATCCTTGTAATCTCCACTGCTCTCAGAACTGGGCCTTGGGGGCCATACTACCGACTTTAGCCCATTTAGAGAATGTACCATCTTCCACAACTGTTTGTTTCCTTTCCCCTTAACTATTTTTTTACTCATGTGCATATAGTTTCTCCTAGTCCTTGCTTCTGACGCCTCAGTATAAGGCTACTATGTGGTTTAGTATCGAATGCCTTTGCAAGGTCCAGATAAATCACATCAGCTGCATTACCAATATCCAAATTTGTACTCACCTGCTCACAGAAACCAGCATGTTGATCAGACACGACTTATCTGTCGTGAACCCATGCTGATTGATAGTTATATTATTCTCTGCAATATATTTTTGCAGATCATCCCTTATAATGCCCTTATATATGTTGCACACCACTGATATCAAACATACTGGACGGTAGTTGCCTGGATCCACCCTCTTACCTTTCTTAAATATCGGTACCATATCAGCAATCCTCCAATTCTGAGGCACCAACCTTGTTACAAGAGAGTCTAAGAAGATGAGACACAGCAGTCTGTCAATTACTGAGCGCAACTCCCTCAATATCAGTGGATGAGTGCCATCTGGTCCAAGTGCTTTGTCAATGTTTAATTTGCTCAGATGCAGCCGTACTTCTACTTGTGTTGATTTAGTTATAGTGGATGATGAACTTTGATTTCTGTTTTGTTGAACGATCCCTGGTACAGTCAATTTATTTGTGATGAAAAGTGCATGTTTAATATCTCGGCCTTTTCTTTGTCCTCTACAATTCCATTGCTATGAACATCTTTTAAGGACCCGATGGCGTCCGATTTTTTCCTTTTTGGCATTAATACAGTGTCGGAGGATTGGAATAATAATTTCAGAAACTAAATTACACATAAAAAAAAACTCACCACATATAGAGTGTAAGTGCCTTTTCACTTTATTCCAACCCCCCCTCCGCGCGTTACAACGGTGGCCGTGCAGAGTCATCGTGCAAAGGCGCCAGAGGAGGCGGAGAGTACAAAAGGGGTGGGGCTTGGGTGGATGAAGGAGTGTAATATCCATATATATTTGTACAGTTATATTCCATAGGCTCTCACTCTCCCCCATCTCTCTCGCAAACATATGTACATATACAAGGCCACACCCATATGTACAAATACACACATGTCTCTCAGATATAAATACAGGGTTTACAGTCACGCTCTCTACTTACATACGTCATTTATAAAATGAGGAGTAGAGAAGATTTATGTTTTACTTCATAGCTGAATATATGAAAGACTCTCATCCATAGGTGGAGATGATGAACAACGCGCACTTATATATGTCCAAGCTCTCGCCATCATTTTTCATCTTCATACATTTGTGCTAAAGTAAAAGAAAGTACATCTAAGGATCAAAACATGGACGACTGAACTTCTTTTTGGTAATTTTTAGACACTCTTCAGGTCCTATAGAGGTGGCCCCTTTTCAGAAAATAATAGTCTAATAGTCTGCTCATTTTATTTATATATATATATATATATATATATATATATATATATATACATATATATATAAAAACAATATAACAAAAAGTGCTTTAGTTCCCCTCCCCAGGTCCAACACTGAGTCTCCACTGCTGCTCCTGGTGTCTTTTATTGTCTGCAGCCAATCAGTGAATTCAGTGGCTATGCCCATGAACCCCAAAATGCAAGACTAAAAAGAGTGACACATGTGGCCCCCTCTCCATTCACAGAGACGCAAAAAAGTGCCGCATTCTCAAGACAAGTGCCTCTCCCAGATGTATGACCATTAGAATATCCTTTTATCAACTGTGTTGCACCAAACCACCACATTTGAAAAATTTAGGCAACACTTTCCCCCCCCCCCCCACCCCAGCAAGCCATAGCTGACAGTGGAGGTCCAGATTTAAGGACCTTCCAAAAGACAATCCCTTCTGCAATATGAATACTGGTGAGGTTTTTCTTTAAAGCAGATCAGACACTTCATACATTATTAAACAGATCTCATTGACCTTATGAGACTGGTGTACTTACTATGAAAATCCCTGTCAGAATAGGGGCTTTCAATAAAGGTAAGCATTTTAGGAGTCCAGCTAGATCTGGACTCCTAAAATGCTTACTTTATTATCAGGCAGGAAGCTTTCACAAAGGATTATGGAAGCCATTCTGACATGGATTTCCAAAGTAAGTCCACCAGTCTCACCAAGTCTAAAAGATGTTGTGAAACTGAAATGACAAAGAAGGGGGTGCAAATGGTGTCTTATCCGGTGGTACCAGAAAGAATTTTAAAGGTGCACTAACCTGGTGCAGTCCACCATAACCACATGTTGAGGAAGGCTGTTGCAGAACCCAGGTAGATGGCGTTGAGGAGATGGAAGAAAAGGATCTATCCGCACTGCCCGAAGAAGATCACTGAAGATCAATGGGGATTAAGACATTGGATTTTATTATTCTACACGTTTCAGAGCTGTAAAACCCCTTCCTCAGGAACAAAAATCAAGGGGATGTACATTATTGATTTTTGTTCCTGAAAAAGGGGTTTTACAGCTCAGAAACGCGTTGAATAATAAAATCCGATGTCTTAAACCCCGTTGATCTTCAGTGATCATCTTCTGGCAGCGCGGATAGATCCCTTTCTTCCATCTCCTCCAATGCCAAGTCTAAAAGATCATTTGATAATGCGAACCATTTATAATGTGAAATCCAATGACAGATAGAAATTATTTTTCCCTGCCGCTCATTATTAAATTCAATAATGCATAGGGAGGTCTTTAATCACCACTAATAGGTAGCCTTTATAGTTACATACCGTAGGTTGAAAAAACACAGGTCCATCCAGTTCAACCTTCCTCCACCAATTATACATTTTGTCACTAAATAATGTATGACCGACAATGTTGTGTGTACTGAGGAAATCACCCAGCCCTTTTTTATTAGTTGTTATAGTATCTGCCATTACTACCTCTTGTGGTCGGCATTCCACAGTCTGACTGCTCTAACTGTAAAGAACCCTTTCCTATTTAGCTGCCGGAATTGCTTTTTTTCCACTCGGAGTGAGTTCCCCCTGGTCCTTAGTATTGTCTTTTGAAGGAATAAGTCATGTGCCCGTCCTTTGTATTATAATTACATAAGATGATAAAGGGCTTATTAAGGGCTAAAATATTTGGAAACCTGGGGATGAGGTCCTTAACCAAGACCTCATTTCCCTACATTTCTATGTAATTTCTTTTTTTTGTCCACCATGTAGTTACTGTTGGTGGGGATGCTTTAGAATCCACACACACATATATGTATATGTATATATATATATATATATATATATATATATATGTACATATATATATATACACATATCTATATATATATATATATATATATATATACATACATACATACAGGGTGGTCCAAAAGTAGGTGGACAGTATGTGTAATAGGGTTATGAAGGGGACGATTTATCAAGCATGGTGTAAAGTGAAACTGACTCAGCTGCCCTTAGCAACCAATCAGATTCCACATTTAATTCTTCTAAGACTCTTTGGAAAATGAAAGGTGGAATCTGATTGGTTGCTAAGGGCAGCTGAGTCAGTTTCACTTTACACCATGTTTGATAAATCTCCCCCTTCATAACCCTGTTACACATACTGTTCACCTACTTTTGGACCACTATATATATATATATATATGCACTAAACCCCTAAACCCCTCCCTTTTGTCAATGAGATTACAGAAAAAAAAAAAAGAAAATTAAATGAATACTTAAAAATTAAACTTTACTAAGATAATATGTCCTCTACCACTGAACCACACACATCATGGGGGGGGGGGTACTGGTTCTCCTTGAAGAGATGAAGGTGGCGTTGGAAGTCTTACTAACAATGCTCAGTGTGAAAGTATGCAAATGAGGTCCCCTGTAATAAGGTATTAATATCTAGTGTTGTTACCCCTACCTATTAATTATGATAAAAGTGTCATGTCCCTTCCTTCAGTTCCTCTTTAAAGTCCTAAACCACTTCATGAGGGTTTGGACGTTTTTGTTGTTCAATATTTCAGATCTCAAACTTGGAGATATAAATTCATCAACTTCAGAGTTTTCCACTGATGGAAAAACCAGAGCAGCGGTTATTTTGTGTAAGCACCACTCTGAGAATTGGACTCGTAGATGTCAATTTTCTTGTGAATTAATAAAAAAAATCTGATTACTAACACAAAATCAGATAAGGAAAAATTTGGAGTTAATAGATATCAAAATATATTTCCCAATCTTTACTGTTAGACACTGCTAATCCAGCTTTGAGGTTCACGCCAAGAAACACCATTAATTAGATTTTGGTAAGAGTATTATTAATGATTAGAAAAATCTGATTAGTAATGCAGAAACAGAACTGAGATAGACTGGGAGAGAAGGATCGCAAAACCCACACTCTACATTACTTAGATATTATGAATAGTGATGAGCGAGTATGCGTGTTACTACTCGGTACTCGCACGAGTATCAATGTACTCGGGCTACTCGGCGGGGACCGAGTAATCTCGCAATACTCGTGCTGTACTCGTGGTCTTCATGTTGGCGCTCTTTTTACAGCCATCCCTTATGCAGGGATTGGCTGGCAGACCACTGCAATGCCACAGCCCTGTTACTTGTTGAATTGCAGTGATTGGCCGGCCCGCACAGCATGACCGTGCCTTTAGCCCGACACTTCCCCGCTCGGCTACGGCCCCTCCCGCACTCCACTCCGCGTGTATATATATATGCACGCTTACACACACACGCACGTTTTTTTTTATAATTTACAGTTTTATGGTTTCTACATGCTGCCGGGGGTCATTTCAGAATAATACTCGGGTCTCCCATAGGATAACATTGGGCTCGGTGCTCGGGCCGAGTACACGAGTATTTTGAGATGCTCGACCCGAGCCTCGAGCTCCCGAGCATTTTAGTACTCGCTCATCACTAATTATGAATTATCTTTGACCTGAAAGTAGGGAATGGCCAAGCTTAGAATAATCTGATTAATAATTAATAAAGAGATAGTGATCTGAGACAGAATGGATATGAATCCACAGAATGGATATTATCCAAGCCTTTTATCCGTTCTTTCTTAAATTACGCCAATATTGAGCAGAATTGACTCTGACCTGGGAGCAGAGGAGCTTGACAGTAATCATACCACTTTTCCCTCTATCTCCTGGTGCCCTATAATTCAGATTTTAGTAAAAATACAATTACATTTTAGAATAATCTGTATAATAACACAGACAGAATTGGGAACCTGAGGTAGACCGGATGCTATCGATATACTTCCAGCCTTTTATACATTCTTTATAACATTACTCAGAAGAGCAGGGAAGGGGCCAGGATTCTTCATAGTAATCATACCACTTTTTCATTCTGCCCTATTAATCAGATTTTATTAAAAATACTACTCATTTTATGAATAATCTGATTAATATTACCAACAGAATTGGGCACCTTAGATAGACTAGTTGCTAGGAATACACGTCCATTGATTTATACAGTCCTTATATTACTCAGATATTGAGAAGATTTGCCTCTGACCTTAGAGAAGGGGTCAGGGTGGCACGGCAGTAAATATACCATATTTGCTCCTCTCCTGCTGCCTTATTAATCAGATTCTGGTAAAAACACAATTCATTTTTTAGAATAATCTGATTAATAACGTAGAGAGAGAGATCTGATAATTATCTCTAACTGGAAAGAAGAGAAGGGTAAGCTTGGCAGTAATCAGTAATTATACTACCTTTTTGTTTCTATCCATTGCCGCCTTATTAATCAGATTTTGATAAAAACAACTAATTGTTAGAATAATCTGATTAATAATACTAATGAAATTAAGCACTGAAGACTGACCAGATGTTACAGATACGATTCCATCCTCTTACACAGTTTATCTCACATCACTAAGGTATTGAGTACATTTTTCTCATTTTTCTTTCACCTCACAACATGGCAGTAAAGATGTCATATTTGCCTTCATCTCCTGTTGCCCTATTAATCAGATTTTGGTATAAACGCAATTCATTTTTGGAATAATGTTATAATGGAGATCTGAGACTGACTGATTGCTATGGATGCACTTTTAGGCTTTTATACATTTTTCTCTTACACTACATAGGTATTAAGTTGAATTATCTCTGACCAGAAAGTAAGGAAGGGGCAGGGAAGCTTGACAGCAACCATGTTATTTTTTTTCTTATTTGTTGCTGCCCTATTAATCAGATTTTGGTAAAAAAAAAATACAATTAATTTTTTAAATAATCTGATTAATAAGGCAAACTGAGATGGGAATCTGAGACAGCTATGGATGCACCTTTAGGCTTTTATCCTTTTTATCTCTTATACTACATAGGTATTAAATTGAATTATCTCTGACCAGAAAGTAACGAAGGGGCAAGAAAGCTTGACTTCAATCATGTTATTTTTTTTCTTATCTGTTGCTGCCCTACTAATCAGATTTTGGTAAAAAAATACAATTGATTTTTAAAATAATCTGATTAATAAGGCAAACTGAGATGGGAACTTGGAGGCATTGGCAGTAAAGATGTCATATTTGCCTTCATCTTCTGTTGCCCTAAATACCAGATTTTAGTAAAAATGCAATTATTTTTTGGAATAATCTTATAGTGGAGATCTGAGACAGACTGATTGCTATGGATGCCCTTTTAGGCTTTTATACTTTTTATTTTCTCTTACACTACATAGGTATTAAATTGAATTATCTCTGACCAAAAAGTAATGAAGGGGCAGGGAAGCTTGACAACAATCATGTTATTTTTTTTTCTTATCTGTTGCTGCCCTATTAATCAGATTTTGGTAAAAAAGTACAATTGATTTTTAAAATAATCTGATTAATAAGGCAAACTGCGATGGGAACATGGAGGCATTGGCAGTAAAGATGTCATATTTGCCTTCATCTTCTGCTGCCCTAAATACCAGATTTTAGTAAAAATGCAATTATTTTTGGGAATAATCTTATAGTGGAGATCTGCGACAGACTGATTGCTACGGGTACACTTATAGGCTTTTATACTTTTTTTTCTCAAACTACAAGGGTATTAAATTGAATAATCTCTGATCAGAAAGTAATGAAGGTGCAGGGAAGCTTGACAACAATCATGTTATTTTTTTTCTTATCTGTTGCTGCCCTATTAATCAGATTTTCGTAAAAAACACAATAGATTTTTTTTTTAATAAACTGATTAATAAGGCAAACTGAGATGGGACCATGGAGGCATTGGCAGTAAAGATGTCATATTTGCCTTCATTTCCTGTTGCCCTATTAATCAGATTTTGGTAAAACCACAATTCATTTTTGGAATAATCTTACAATGGAAAAAAAACCCCAATTTAGATCCATAGAACATATAGATAGATAATATAGGAAGGGAAAAATACACCTGCCATATACTGCAGAAGGCATATCCACAGATATAATCTATACACGGGGTTCAAATATATGTATATACAACTAAGAAAAACTTCAGTCATCACCAGTATATACATAAAAATATATATACGTACACGCTCACACATACTTGACCCTAAAAACGCAGCGCTCACCGTTATATACAGGTTTACAACACCCTGTTATAGACTCACGCTAATATATATACAAAGTGACAAGAACGGACATCCTCGCACACATACGGGTATATACAAGGTAAGCTAGAGCCATACGTACTTATATATATGTACATTCATACTCGGATATATACAGGGGCTGCGAGGTACATGGGTGACGGTTTTAGTTCACCTGACCAATCACCTGGTTGTTCCATTATGATGTCATCATCCCTGATTAGCAGGGTCAAATGACATCACAGGGAAGCTGATCATAAAGAGTTAATGATTACCCATCCATGGTCTAAATTATGTTCATTGATCAAAACTGAATAACAAGAAAGTCTGACCTTGTTGCCCATAGCAACCAGTCAGGACTAAACTTCCATTTCTTGACCTGCTCTAAGCTAAGCTCTGATTGGTCGCTATGGGAAACAAGGACATACTTGTTGTTAGAGAGTTTAGATACCGCTGGGTCTAGATTGATCAAAACTGTATAAAAGGAAAACCAGTCTATGTTGACATGCCATTCTGAAATATGTCTACTTAAAATGGCCGACATCCTTAAATTAATGCAACTTTAGCAAAATGGCGGCCTTGTAAAATGGTTGCCGTTGAAAACAGTTTACAAAATGGCGGCTAGGCATAGTAGGCCTCATTTAGCCAAACTGTCAAAATGAAAGACAACATCTTGGCAGCCCAAAGTAACCAATCACTGTGCAGTTTTCCCTTTACCATAGCTATTTTATAAATGAAAGCTGAGTCCTGATTGGTTGCTATTAGCAGCAAAGGCAGTTTTCCCTTTTGATAAGGAGCAATTTTGTAAACTGTCCTCAACAAGTATACCCAGCAGGCCTCATATATTAAAAATGTCTAAAGAAAAGACTGTCTTTGCAGTCGATAGCAACCAATTAGAGCTCAGCTTTCATTTTTAAAACAGCTATGGTAAAGTGAAAACTGCTCTGTGATTGGTTGCTATGGGCCACAAAGATGTTTCTTTCATTTTGACAGTATTGATAAATGAGGCCTACTATGCCTAGCCGCCATTTTGTAAACTGTTCGCAACAGCAACGTTATGATTGGTTACTATAGGCAACAAATACATTTTGTTTTCGGAGGGATAGTTTAGATAAATGAAGCCCACTATGTCTAGCAGCCATTTTGTAAACTGTTCTCAACAAGATAACTACACGTTTACAAGGCGGCCATTTTGTCACAAGTTTTCGGCCATATTTAGGCAGAAATGTTTCACAATATGAGGGGTTTTTTTAGCTAAAAATTGAAGAGAAAGAACAAAGTATGTCCAGTTATGGAAGCCATGAGCTTGAAACAGAACTGAGGCATGTGAATGTCAGCAGTTTTTGTCACAAAATGGCCGCCGTCGTGTTGTAAATGAACATACCCGCCATCTATGTACCTGCGCCTCAGTGCGAACATTCAGTTATAATATCAGACAGACAGACATGTGCGGGGGAGAGCCGAGCTCAGTCACATCCAGACGAACAATTAGTGACACGTTACATACAAAAAAAAAATCATGTCCATTAGATGTCAGGTTAATGGAGCAAGCGGTCTCGGTCTATAACTACGTGGTCTCTCTATTCCAGGATGTCTCTCTGCCGGGAAGGAAATCTCTATCTGTGTCACATAAATTAATATCACTGATGCTATCCTATGATGTCTCTTTCCCATAGGAAGTGTCTCTTTTTGCAGAAGGCATTGGCCTCTGTCACAAGTGCTTCCGTCAGTCGTGGGGCTGTCTCTAACTTAGTCTATAGAAGTTCTCACAGTGTACTTCCCGCGAGAGGGTCACGGACTGTCACAGGACGTCTCCGGTGTTACAGGGCATCTCTTTCTACATAAGGATCTCAATATGTTCAAGGTGCAGTGCGTTAAGTGAAGGGGTGTCTCACTGTAACGGGGGGGGTCTATATTTCCCGGAGAATCACTCTCGGGGGCTGTTTTCCACACGGTGTCTCACTCTCACGAGATGTCACGGATACAGTATGTCTCTTGGCACAGATTTGGTATCCAGGAGTATCTTTCATACAGTCTCCAATACTCTATGGAAGCATGTCTCTCTTGCTACCATCTTTCGGGATTTATTTTTTTTTGGTCGCTATAAATATTACTCCCTTTTCGGGCAGCAGAGTCGCCATGTCTGGAGCTGTGATGTCATCCTGTCTCGTCCAATCAGAAGCCTACGATGAGTGAGATGACCTCCGACGTCACGACTTCATTACAGGGTTTTATCGGTTTCTTTCTTCAAGTGACTGTAAAAATGATAGCAGAAATTTTACAAGGAGTCTTATTTATGCTTTTGCTTTTACAATTTAGAAAAATCTGATTAATATGGCAGATTGAGATGGCAGTAGCAAAGATCTAACTGTAACCCGACGGCTGTTTCTTCTCTGCTGTCATTGTTTAAAAAAATCTTCACTATCGGAGATAGACTGGTTGTCTGGGATAAAAAAATGGGCCGACATCACCACCAGGGAAATCTAGGCAGATCACCTAGGCTGTTGAATAGGAGTATGGTGTATATACATTCGCTATGCTTGTCAAGCTGAAACTGGCATGGTAGTGCCCACTCATCACTAGTAATGAGTACTGAGCACCCGAGCATGGTAGTGCCCACTCATCACTAGTTACGAGAACTGAGCACCCGAGCATGGTAGTGCTCACGCATCACTAGTTACGAGTACTGAGAACCCGAGCATGGTAGTGCCCGCTCATTACTTGTTACGAGTACCGAGCACCCGAGCATGGTAGTGCCCGCTCAGCACTAGTTACAAGTACCAAGCACCCGAGCATGGTGGTGCCCGCTCATCACTAGTTACGAGTACCGAGCACCCGAGCATGTTAGTACCCGCTTGTGAGGCAAATCCCGGGATATGAAGATGAATTATGACTCCAGTCATAATCCCTCATCACTCCCTGGCAGTGCCCCCTCCCTTCTTGTTCTCAGTGTTCCACTTACACCTCCATGGCCATGTCCTGTGATATGGAAATGAGGTGGTGTGGGAACAATGGACACAGGATGACTCCCTGCCGTCACCCTGTAGTGGGGGCTGCTAGCTAGTTAGCAAGGCTATGGAAATAGCCAGACAGAACGACTCCAGTAAAAAATGGTTCATATCTCGCAAGCCATATTTCCGATAAATATGGCAACCATAAAAATGGTGTCTCCGCATGTGGACGATGCCGGCACACCCTTTTTATGGGAGCAGGACATTGGGAAATGCCCCAGGCGTGATATCAGCCAATGGGGAACTGGCAGACAGGTCATGAGTCCCCTCGTTCTGTAGCTAAATTCATAACTGTCACAATGAGAGCATTGGCGTCCGCCTACGACGCTCCCAGGCAAAGTTATGGCCAATATCCCCTTTGCTGGATAATTCTGATCCATGCAGGGGGAGTAGCAGTGCTCCCTGTGAGGTCACGAAGGTAGGAGGGGACCTGGACTTGCCCAGGTTGATAACCCTACTTCGGCCATTTTCCAGGGGTCTTTTCGCTGGGGGCACGTGTAGGAAACATCTGTGGGAAGGATCCTAGAAACCTGGCCTACAGCGCCCCCCTGTGGCCAGACGCACAAGGTAACTGATTGAATTGCATACCTGTTTGAAAACCATGCTTTATCTGTAACTGTACTCTGACATATGTATATTCTGTAGATTCCCTATTGTATATATTGTAGTTTCTAGTGTGCTTTAGGCTGATTAAATTATATAATTAATCTTGGGCTGTTCTGTTATCTCGATCTTGAATCCCACGTCTGTGTGTTCGGCTAATAGTTACCGTAAATCGGTTGGTGGCAGCGAATTGTGCCAAGGATTATTGTGGGGAGGCCAGTGAGATTCGGGGAGATTTTATATATTCCGCCCGCGGAGGTCGGGGGAATATATACCTTACTCTCACCGGGGACCCTTCAATAATCGGCATAAGTAGTATAGCGGCCTCCTTGCTTATGGTCGGGCAATTCCATAATTGGCCTGACTATAAGAGGGGCGCTAGAGAGCGCGTCACGTGCTCTGTCTGTCGGTCGGGAGGTATAAAGGAGGGGTGACCCCCACTTGTTACCCCCCGATTGTGACGTACTGGTAGCCAGCGCGGGGGATTTCTGAGTGACCCCCCCGGTGGTTTGTGACATATTGGTGGCATAGCGGTGGGATCGAGATAATAGTGTGTGTGAGTGTGAGACCCATACTCCCAGACACTAAAGACTGCCTGCAGCAGCTGTGGCTGCTGGGGTCTTCAGACTAGCTCAACACTAGAGTGTCAGAGTGCAGATACTGTAAGGTGTGTGGAGGCATCAGGTGTCAGTTCTGTGTCAGTGACCAAAAGTCTGCAAGAATGGCTGATGGCACCAGGAGCAGAGCTATGCAACTGGCCAATGCTAAGGCAGGAGCCGAAGAGAGGGAGGACGGTGCTGTGGACAGCAATGAGGAGGTTGCCCACGAGTCCTCCAGGAGCTCGACGCCAGAAAACCGTTCTGCCGAGGACATTGCGCAACCTGGCACTGCTGGACAAGATGAGGAGGAGCTCACCCAAGGTTCCTCAACGAGCCAGATGCCAGCCCTCCGCTCTGAAAGGGACAGTGAATCGCCTAGCTCTGCAGCGTGCCGCAGATCACCACGTGCCATTCCACCGAGCCTGGGAGGCTCGGATAGCCTTCTTCAAATGGCTATGGCCCTTCTCCAGGCTGGAGACCAGAAGGGCTACAAGGAACTCCTGGCAGAGCGCAGGGCAGAGCGGCACGCAGAGCGTGAGGCTGCGGAGCGAGAGCGGCAGGCAGCGCGTGAAGAGCGAGAGCGACAGGCAGACCGTGACTACCAGCTGCAGCTAGCTCAGCTCCGGCCCTCATCAGCCACATGTGACCTTCAAAACACCAAACTTCCAAAGGTCCGTGTTGAGGACTTCCCAGTGCTGGAGAAGGATGGAGACTTGGACTCTTTCTTGACTGCTTTTGAACGGACTTGCTTGCAGCACCATCTGGACAAGGACCAGTGGGCCAAATACCTGACCCCCCGTTTAAGGGGTAAGGCCCTGGATATCCTTGGGGACTTGCCTGCTGAGGCAGATCAGGGCTACGACACCATCAAGCGGGCCCTGATCCAACAGTACAACCTCACTCCAGAGTCCTACCGCAAGAAGTTCCGGAGCCTACAGAAGGGACCAAAGGACTCCTGGGCTGACCACCGGCGGGCACTTGCCCGAGCTGCCGACCACTGGACCCAAGGCCTGCAGCTTTCCACCGGACCGGAGATCCTGGACTTGTTCATCACGGAGCAACTCTTGTGGAACTGCCCTGAGGATCTCCGCCAGTTCATCCGAGACCAGAAGCCAAAGGGGTCCACGGCTACAGCTGCCCTTGCCGATGACTACACCAACAACCGGGCCCCTGAGGCCAGGAGAGCGGCCACCAGCAGCACCTGGAGAGGGGGTAAGATGAATTCTGCGACTGCCCCACCTGCCCCTAGACTGCAGGGGGTGTCCCCCTCAACTCCCCTCTCCAGGCCCGTGGCGGAACCAAGACGGTGCCACCAGTGCAACCTACCTGGACACTTCAAGGCCATGTGCCCTCAGCGTCCCAAGGCCCCGGCTCCGTCCCCGTCCCAAGGGCCGCCCAAGGTGTATTGTGTGGGTGGGGGTGGTGGTAGGTCCCTGGACAGCTTCCAACCCGTCACCGTCGGCCGGTCTGTGACCATAGGACTGCGAGACAGCGCCTCGGAGGTGACTCTGGTGCGGCCTGAGATGGTGTCCCCCCAAGACTTGATCCCTGGAAAAACCCTCGCTGTCTCCGGGATTGGAGGCACTGACCCGGCGCTGCCTGTTGCTGACATTTATGTGGGCTGGGGCGCAGGGCGAGGGGTGAGGGAGGTGGGGGTAACTGATCGGATCCCTGCAAACGTGCTACTTGGGACAGATTTGGGGCAGATAACCTCCCAGTTTGGGCCCCCCCCAAGGGCTGAACCTTCAGCCCGTACTGACATGACTCCTAACAATGTTAATGTGTTATCTATGAATGATGTAAGGGAGGAGGGAGTGAACTCTGATATTTCTGCTTGCATAGACACCATAGACACACACTCAGCTGCAGCTGTGACAGGGGAGGGGGTCAGAGAAAGGTGTGACAATGCCTCTACAAGTAACCAGCCTGTGAGCTGGGATCTGTTGCCCTCTGCAGGGATAAGCAGAGAGCAGGGTGCTGCAGGGGGAGGACCAGTGTGTGGGGTGGGGGCTACCACAGCAAATGTGGGGTCCCCAGAGATTTCACAGCGGGGTTCTGTTGCTGCAGGGGGGGAACAGGCAGGTGAGATTGGGGCCGGTCCAGGAGCGGAAGTGCTCCCAGGTAAGATCTCGGTGCATGGTTCCCCCACAACCGGGGTGTCAGGAAGCCAGGTAGGTCTGCCTGAACCGGCGACTTGGTCAGGAACGGAGGAGGAGCAGGCACGACCCACGGTCGCAGCGGCTGTGGCCGCTGTCACCCGCAGTGGGAGTGCTGGAAGCCAAGGGGCCTCCCGGAGGTCCGATAGCTCTTGCCCTTCTGACCAAGTGGCAGCCGAGTCAGGTGGAGGCCAGGACACAGGTCCCGGGGTACTGACTGAAGATGTGACAGTCTCGTCGATTCTGGCCACATCTAGTCAGGGGTTTCAGGCAGCGTTAGAAGCTGACGACAGCCTGAAAGCTCTTAAGGAGCAGGCGGCACAGCCTCCCTCGGACTCGGACCCGGAGCGAGTGGTCTGGGACCAAGGACGGCTGTACCGGGCCACGGTCCAGCAGGGTTCACCGGAGGCGTGGCCCAGGGACCGACAGTTGGTGGTACCCTATCCGTTCCGGACGGAGTTGTTGCGGATCGCACATGAGATTCCGATGGCCGGACACCTAGGGATCGCTAAGACCAAGGCCAGGTTAAACCAGCATTTCTACTGGCCAAAAATGGGGGCCGATGTGGCTGCCTACTGCCGTTCGTGTGAAACCTGTCAGAGAGTGGGGAAGGCGGGGCCACGCCCCAAAGCCCCACTAGTATCTCTGCCAATCATCGATGAGCCTTTCAGGAGGGTGGCTGTGGATCTGGTCGGCCCGCTGGCCATCCCCAGCAGCTCCGGGAAACGCTTCCTACTGACGGTAGTGGACTATGCCACCCGGTACCCAGAAGCAGTGGCCTTGTCGTCCATTCGGGCTGACAAGGTGGCCACCGCATTGCTGGAGATTTTCTCCCGAGTGGGTTTTCCCCAGGAAATGCTCACTGACCGGGGGACCCAATTCATGTCCCAGCTGATGGAGGCCCTCTGTAAGCAAGTCCAGGTGCGACATCTGGTGGCCAGCCCGTACCATCCACAGACTAATGGCCTGTGCGAGCGGTTCAATGGCACCTTAAAGCAGATGCTTAAGATGTTGGTCGACTCCCATGGGCGTGACTGGGAGCGGTATCTCCCACACCTGTTATTTGCTTACCGGGAGGTTCCACAGGCCTCAACAGGATTCTCACCGTTTGAGCTCCTGTACGGGCGACGTGTGCGGGGCCCCCTGGCTCTGGTGAAAGAGGCTTGGGAAGGGGATTTGGCCACCCCTGGAGTGTCGGTTATCGAGTATGTCATGCGCTTCCGGGACAAAATGCAGGCCTTGACGCAACTGGTACACGACAATATGGCTCAAGCCCAGGCCGATCAGAAGCGTTGGTACGACCAGAACGCTTGTGAGAGGACCTACCAAGTGGGTCAAGAGGTGTGGGTACTGGTCCCCGTACCACAGGACAAGCTTCAGGCAGCCTGGGAAGGCCCATACCTCGTGTACCAGCAGCTCAACCCTGTGACGTACCTGGTCACCCTGGACCCTGCCCGTGGAAGGCGGAAGCCCTTCCATGTGAACATGATGAAGGCACATCATGAGCGGGAGGCATGTGCGCTCCCCGTGTGCAACCTGCCCGAGGAGGGAGAAGCGGAAACCCTCTTGGATATGCTAGCCCAGGTTAGGGCAGGCGGATCCATTGAGGATGTGGAGGTTGGCCACCAGCTCTTGGAGGACCAACGGTCCCAGCTGTGGGCCACCCTACACCCCTTCCGGGGGTTGTTTACCAACCAGCCCGGAAGGACTGACTTGGCTGTCCATCACGTGGACACTGGGGATCATCCCCCGATCCGGCGTTCGGCATATCGGGTCTCCCTGGAGGTGCAGCAACACATGCGCCAGGAGATTGACGAGATGCTGAAGCTGGGGGTGATCCAGGCATCCAACAGCGCTTGGGCCTCGCCTGTAGTCCTCGTCCCTAAGAAGGACCGAACCACTCGGTTCTGCGTGGACTACAGGGGGCTCAATGCGGTCACGGTCGCCGATGCGTACCCAATGCCACGCATCGATGACCTGCTCGATCAGTTGGCCGGGGCTCAGTAC
This sequence comes from Anomaloglossus baeobatrachus, assembly GCF_048569485.1. Lineage (NCBI taxonomy): Eukaryota > Metazoa > Chordata > Amphibia > Anura > Aromobatidae > Anomaloglossus > Anomaloglossus baeobatrachus. Next base: position 23,767,773 of record NC_134357.1, read on the forward strand.
CTGACCATCATGGATCTGAGCCGGGGATATTGGCAGATCCCCCTGACTCGCAAGGCCAGGGAACGCTCTGCCTTTATTACCCCATTTGGACTGTACGAGTCCACGGTGATGCCATTCGGGATGAGGAATGCCCCTGCCACTTTCCAGCGGATGGTCAACACCCTGCTCAAGGGACTTGAAGGGTACGCGGCCGCGTACCTGGATGACATTGCCGTCTTCAGTCCCACCTGGGAGGACCACCTAGAGCATCTGGCACAGGTGCTCAGGCGGATCCACCGGGCAGGTTTGACCATCAAGCCGGGAAAGTGTCAGCTGGCCATGAGCGAGGTCCAGTACCTCGGTCACCGGGTAGGCGGGAGAACACTGAAGCCCGAGCCTGAGAAAGTGGAAGCCATCGCATCCTGGCCCACCCCCAGGACCAAGAAGCAGGTGATGTCCTTCTTGGGGACCGCTGGGTACTATAGGAGGTTTGTTCCATGCTATAGTAGCCTGGCAAAGCCCTTGACGGACCTCACCAAGAAGAAGCTGCCCTCTGCAGTCGATTGGACAATGGACTGCGAGACAGCCTTCCGGGCCCTAAAGGACGCCCTGTCCAGCCCGCCCGTGCTACAGGCAGCCGACTTCACGCGGCCGTTTGTAGTACAGACCGACGCCAGTGACTTCGGCCTCGGTGCGGTGCTCAGCCAGGTGGACTCTGCGAGCCAAGAGCACCCAGTCTTGTACCTGAGCAGGAAGCTGTTACCAAGGGAAGTTGCCTATTCCACGATGGAGAAGGAGTGCCTGGCCATAGTGTGGGCCCTGCAGCGTCTGTAACCCTATCTATACGGGCGCCACTTCATCGTGGAGACGGACCACAATCCCCTCAGCTGGTTGCACACCGTCTCTGGGACGAATGGGCGATTGTTGCGATGGAGCCTTGCGCTCCAGCAATACAACTTCACCATTCGCCACAAAAGGGGCCGTGACCACGGTAACGCAGACGGGCTGTCCCGACAAGGAGAGGTCGCGGACGGGCGCACGGGGGAACACCGGAGTGTGCTGCCCCCTAGCGCCCTCAAAAGGGGGGAGGTGTGAGGCAAATCCCGGGATATGAAGATGAATTATGACTCCAGTCATAATCCCTCATCACTCCCTGGCAGTGCCCCCTCCCTTCTTGTTCTCAGTGTTCCACTTACACCTCCATGGCCATGTCCTGTGATATGGAAATGAGGTGGTGTGGGAACAATGGACACAGGATGACTCCCTGCCGTCACCCTGTAGTGGGGGCTGCTAGCTAGTTAGCAAGGCTATGGAAATAGCCAGACAGAACGACTCCAGTAAAAAATGGTTCATATCTCGCAAGCCATATTTCCGATAAATATGGCAACCATAAAAATGGTGTCTCCGCATGTGGACGATGCCGGCACACCCTTTTTATGGGAGCAGGACATTGGGAAATGCCCCAGGCGTGATATCAGCCAATGGGGAACTGGCAGACAGGTCATGAGTCCCCTCGTTCTGTAGCTAAATTCATAACTGTCACAATGAGAGCATTGGCGTCCGCCTACGACGCTCCCAGGCAAAGTTATGGCCAATATCCCCTTTGCTGGATAATTCTGATCCATGCAGGGGGAGTAGCAGTGCTCCCTGTGAGGTCACGAAGGTAGGAGGGGACCTGGACTTGCCCAGGTTGATAACCCTACTTCGGCCATTTTCCAGGGGTCTTTTCGCTGGGGGCACGTGTAGGAAACATCTGTGGGAAGGATCCTAGAAACCTGGCCTACAGCGCCCCCCTGTGGCCAGACGCACAAGGTAACTGATTGAATTGCATACCTGTTTGAAAACCATGCTTTATCTGTAACTGTACTCTGACATATGTATATTCTGTAGATTCCCTATTGTATATATTGTAGTTTCTAGTGTGCTTTAGGCTGATTAAATTATATAATTAATCTTGGGCTGTTCTGTTATCTCGATCTTGAATCCCACGTCTGTGTGTTCGGCTAATAGTTACCGTAAATCGGTTGGTGGCAGCGAATTGTGCCAAGGATTATTGTGGGGAGGCCAGTGAGATTCGGGGAGATTTTATATATTCCGCCCGCGGAGGTCAGGGGAATATATACCTTACTCTCACCGGGGACCCTTCAATAATCGGCATAAGTAGTATAGCGGCCTCCTTGCTTATGGTCGGGCAATTCCATAATTGGCCTGACTATAAGAGGGGCGCTAGAGAGCGCGTCACGTGCTCTGTCTGTCGGTCGGGAGGTATAAAGGAGGGGTGACCCCCACTTGTTACCCCCCGATTGTGACGTACTGGTAGCCAGCGCGGGGGATTTCTGAGTGACCCCCCCGGTGGTTTGTGACACCGCTCATCACTAGTTACGAGTACCGAGCACCCGAGCATGGTAGTGCCCGCTCAGCACTAGTTACGAGTACCAAGCACCCGAGCATGGTGGTGCCCGCTCATCACTAGTTACGAGTACTGAGCACCCGAGCATGTTAGTACCCGCTCATCACTAGTTACGAGTACCGAGCACCCGAGCATGGTAATGCTCGCTCATCACTAGTTACGAGTACTGAGCACCCGAGCATGGTAGTGCCCGCTCATCACTAGTTACGAGTACTGAGCACCCGAGCATGGTAGTGCCCGCTCATCACTAGTTACGAGTACCGAGCACCTGAGCATGGTAGTGCTCGCTCATCACTAGTTACGAGTACCGAGAACCTGAGCATGGTAGGGCCCGCTCATCACTAGTTACGAGTACTGAGCACCCGAGCATGGTAGTGCCCGCTCATCACTAGTTACGAGTACTGAGCACCCGAGCATGGTAGTGCTCGCTCTACACTACTAAGTACTAAAAGACTTACTTTCATGTTACAATATGTAAATGTGGTTTTTAGCCTCTTAAAGGCTCTTAAGCCTCAAAAACTCACCTGTAATAGTCTTCTTGTCCAGGAAGGGGAACTCCCTGCAGAGGATGGTGGGTCTGCAGCCAGTGCTGCTGCTCCAGGGCCAGGCGCTGCAGCTCTGCAGACTGAGCGTGCATAGCCTGTAACTGGTGAGCGGCCGAGAGTGGGGCGGCAAGAGAGGAAGGGAGGTCTCTGTAAGGAGAGGCTGATGGGGTGAAAACGGAAAAAAAGAAACAATGAAAGGATCAGTAATGCATTCTCCTCTTGGCCATATTGGCACATGGGAATATTTTCACTCAAGAGACCATGACCTACAGTAAGGTATAACTTTTTTTGTTTGTTTGTTTTATAAGTGGCGGAAGGCAAATATTTGCAGATGGCAATTTTCAGCATTACTTTTCTTTATATTTTACACTAAACCTTTTAAATATTATTATATATTATATATCCTCTTTATTTTTGTTCTAAGCACAATAAATGCATTTTGTACTAGTTATGCACAATATATATATATTTATTTTTATTTTTTTTAATTTTTTTTTTTAATCATCTTTATTTTAAAAAGGATCTGTCAACAGTCTGCCCTGTACCAGTCACAGGACACTGTTATATCATGTGACCGCTGCAGCCAATCAGCGGTGGTCAATCGGCGGCAGCCTCTCAGTATTCCATCAAAGTGGACATTACTGAAACGGCGCCAGTCCAGGAGGTGAGAATGCGGGTTTTTTTATTTTATCAACGCCATTTTAACAGTTAAGATGAGGTTGTCCAATAGTTAACCCCTTGAAATCAATGTGACTGGGCAGGTGTATTTAATGAGCATTTTATAAGTTCAGCTAGCGAGTAAGAGGCTCAAGAGCCCAATTCACTCTCTGCCCACCCAGTCTGACTGACAGCTGCAGCCTGTACTGAGCAGTGTGAGATCTCAGCAACAGCAGGGAGGTGTGACACTGAGGTGCTGTGAATTAGACTAGGTAGGCAGAGATTGAGCTGCAGCAGGGAGGAGGGGCACTGAGGAGCTATGAATTAGACTAGGTGGGCAGAGATTGAGCTGCAGCAGGGAGGAGGGTCACTGAGGAGCTGTCAATCAGAGTAGGTGGGCAGAGATTGAGCTGCAGCAGGGAAGAGGGACACTGAGGAGCTATGAAACAAGCTAGATGGGCAAAGGCTTTGTAGCAGGGAGGAGGGACACTGAGAAGTTGTCAATTAGACTAGGTGGGCAGAGATTGTGCTGCAGCAGGGAGGAGGGACACTGAGGCACTGTCAATCAGATTAGGTGGGCAGAGACTGAGCTACAGCAGGGAGGAGGGACACTGAGGAGCTGTCAATCGGACTAGATGGGCAGAGATTGAGATGCAGCAGGGAGGAGGGACACTGAGGTGCTGTCAATAAGTCTAGATGGGCAGAGATTGAGATGCAGCAGGGAGGAGGGACACTGAGGCGCTGTCAATAAGTCTAGATGGGCAGAGATTGAGATGCAGCAGGGAGGAGGGACACTGAGGCGCTGTCAATAAGTCTAGATGGACAGAGATTGAGATGCAGCAGGGAGGAGGGACACTGAGGCGCTGTCAATAAGACTAGATGGGCAGAGATTGAAATGCAGCAGGGAGGAGGGACACTGAGGAGCTGTCAATCAGACTAGATGGGCAGAGATTGAGATGCAGCAGGGAGGAGGGACACTGAGGAGCTGCAATCAGACTAGGTGGGCAGAGATTGAGCTGCAACAGGGAGGAGGGTCATGAGGAGCTGTCAATCATACTAGGTGGGCAGAGACTGAGCTACAGCAGGGAGGAGGGACACTGAGGAGCTATGAATCAAGCTAAGCTAGATGGGCAAAGGCTTAGCAGCAAGGAAGAGGGACACTGAGGAGCTTGCTCCACTAAGTGAATAGATGGTCAATAAGGGGCTAAATACAAGTAGCATGCAGTAAATTTCCACTAGTTGTGGGCGCACCTAGGTCTATGCTGAGACTTTGGAGATTTGCATTCTAGGCAGATATGACCATTACAAAGAAATATTGGAAAATTAGGCAGCACAGGAATTTGATCCAATAATAGTTTAAATGGATATCGCAGAATTGGAAATCAGTGCTGTGGCACTTACCAAATATCTGCTGTCGAAGGACGTCGCTATCATGCAGAGGGTGAGGAATCAGAGGATTTTGGAGGGCGGCTGCCGGGTAAGGGATCCGTGCCAGGTGGGAACCTGACGTAAGTGGATCCATCAGTGGGTGCACAGCGGCAGAAGCTGAGGAAGCAAATGGGGAAAGTTTTGAAAGTCTGTACAATGTAATGATATTTATTTCTGAATACAAAGCCAGGACCCTCGGACTTACCTGCATGTATGGCGTCCTGCTGGTGTAGGTGTAGGTGTGAATGGATGTGGGAATGCTGGTGATGATGCGGGGTAACGTTCAACATTTGGAGTCTGGTCAACGGGTCACCACTAAGTGCGGCCACTCTTTCGGCGTGCTGTCGTTCTGCGGCCAGTCGCTCAGCGTAGGAGAGCTCTCCTCGGGCCGCCACAGCTGCTCCAGAGCCTCCTGGTCCACCTCCAGGACCTGCGGCCGCCAGTGCCATCCTTTCCCTCTCCAGGGCATGTGCGTGAGAGTGCTGCCCGTGGTGGTATTGGAAGGCAGGGTGCAATCCCATTTGTGGAGGGACACCAGCAGCAGAAGGAGGTGGTTGTGGAGGGGGTTGGTGATGCGGCGGTGGAGGCTGCAGGGGAAGTGTAGCTGCGTGAAGAGAGTCTAGCTCTCCTGGCTTCATTTCATACCCAGGTTTCAGCCGTTCTCGCAGCTCCCTTTCTGCACGGGCTGGGTCGCTGGCGAACACAGCGGGCAAATTGTATGCAAGAAGAGGATCTCCAAGCGGTAAATAAAATGGGTGGTGAGGAGGGTGGCCAGGTTGAGGCGCTCTCCCAGCTGGTGAAAGTACATGAGGACGGGCATATTCACTCAAGGTACGAAGAGCAGGAGTGTCAGGTCCTAAATATGGAGGAACGGCAGCTACAGCTCCAGGGGGCTCAAAGTGAGGTGGACGAGGCTGGGCCGAAGACGGAGAAGGTAAAGCCAAAGAGGGATGGTGATGAGGGGGCTGAGGACACAACTGAGGACAGTCGTGAGATCGAGACTCCAATTTTTGCTAAAATACAATAGAAAGATAAAGATATACAAGATTATATTTGTGGTCTTGATCATGTCACCAGATTTTTGGGCACATTAGGAAACTGGGTAGGTCTTCTGCCATGGATACGGGAGCTTTCTCACTCTGGTTAATAGCTGGGGAATGGTAAACTTAGAACCAAATTTATGGGCGATGGACGGACTCTTACCACGTTCCTCTCCAGTTCGCGTTCCCGCTCACGTTCTCTGTCACGTTCCTCTCGGGCCCTCTGCTCGCTCTCTCGTCGCGCTCTCTCAATCTGCTCCGATCTCTTCTTAGAAAGCTTTGACCCTTCCAAGGGCACAAAATACAAATCGGTTCGGCAGCAAGAGTTGTAGCCTCGATCCAAGTGTTTGTTAAACCTGTAGGTGCATGAAGCGCGATTAGCTTATGGATGAAGAGATAGATGAAGAGACAGCCATTGTGGTCCCAAGAGCTCGTCCATGAAACATATGTAATATCAGAAAAAGACACACTTGATATAATTCTACCTTGCAGATTGGCTGGCATGACTTGGCGTGTCCACAATCTTGGGTGGAGGTGAGGGGCTGTTGACAGGAGGAACAGGACTATCACCCTCTGCCTCGCACTCCTCAATTGGCTCCTGTTTTATCTGCACAGGGGCTGGTGCTGGTGGAGGAGCTGCAGGCGGAGGGACCGGTGGGGGTGCAGTCGTAGGAGCAGAAGGTGAAGAGTCTTTAAAACTCTGGTTGGAGACAGGTGGAGGAGTTGAAACAGGAAGAGTTCCCGCCTTATAAGGTGGTGGAGGCCCACTTTTATAAGGTGGCGCTGCTGGAGGAGCTCCTTTGTAGCCTTGGAATGGGTAGTTAGGATAAGCCTGAGTGTTTGGAGGATGATGGCAACCAGACGAAGTTGAGTGGTTTTGATAAACGGTATGTGTTGATTGAGGATTCTGGGGCTCCACTTGGGCGGAGTAACCCGAATTCCCTCCTGTAGATGGGGGCTGAGATGAGAGATGAGACGTATTTGGGGGCACAGGCGATTGTCCACCACCATTTCCCGACCCGGGAGTTGAAATCTGAGCGTTGTTCTGATGGTGTGAACTTGGAGATAAAATGCCACCAGGCATAACATGAGGGGGGTGATGGCTGGATTGTGGGGCCACTCCTGGTGGTTGGCCACTTTGTGGGGTAGGAGAGCGTCCTCTGTTAGGTAGAATATGAGGATGGTGAGAATTATTTGAATTATGGTTCGGCGACTGATTCTGTCCACCTGGTGGCCCTCCATGAGGTTGGAGAACACTGCTTTGGGATGCTGGAGGTTGAATAGTGCCTTGGTTAGGCATTGTGTGAGGGGGGTGGTTATTATGAGGAGATTGAGCACGTGTGCTTGTGTGATGAGGGGCAACAAATCCGCCTACATGGTTCTGCCCTCCACCTACTTGTCCATTTTGAGGAGGAGGTTGAGGGTAACGAGGAGCTCCTTCATTCCGTCCATAATTTAGTCCACCTTGGCCCCAAGACGGATGGGGTCCTTGCTGAGGCTGTCCATACTTCCCTTGTGTAGGGTACTGATGAGGATAACCAGGTGGGTATTGTCCTGGGTAAGGAGGATATCGAAGTGTACAAGTAGACGAAGGTAGAGGTTGACTAGTTTTTTCTCCAACCTGAGATTGCAGTCCTGGAGATGCATTGAGAGGACGCAAAGCTGGAGGTGGAGGCAGGTTGTGGGAAACATGGGGGTATGAGGCTGTGGATGAAGAACCGGTGGGTAAAGAGGGAGGAGGGGCTGTAGGAGATGCCAATGGCCTTGGAGAACCCAACCCTGCTATTGGGGTGGTGGGTGGAGGCTTGGCTTGAGAAGTCTGTGTAGGCCCAGATTTTACCATCCCAACACTACTGGGATATAATTGTGGAAGATGGGGAGCCGGGTATGATCTAGCAGCCTGAGGCTCATTTGGTGCAGGCAGCTGAGATGTCTGGGGTGGTGGTGGCAACACAGAATTTTCAGCAACTGGTGAAGCAGGAGGTGGGGGAGAACCAGGACCCCTGTACAAAGAAGGAAACGATTTTGGTGATGGGACAGAAGACGCGTCACTTTCACTGTCCCCGCTGTGCAAGCTCGGAGACGTGCTGCGGTTATCCTGGTCAATATCGCGGGGGTCGCTCCCGCCATCTTCATTCCCACTTTGCCCGTCTAAGCTTTCTTCATCGGGAGGCGGACGGGGAACTTCAGGAGACTGTGGATTAATAAGAATTATGAAAATTACATTCAAGTATTATGTTATAAAGGTGTTGTCCAGGTTTTGGATGGGTAGTGCATAATTTTACAACACCTACAATCCAGAATACATTTGGTGTAAATGTACTCATAGTTATAGATTTCAGTCTTAACCCTCTCAACCATAACTTTTCCTTTTGATCCTGAAGAAGAGGTGCGGACTTCTATTACAAACATTGGGAACTGATTGGTGTAACATTTACATCAATTTTTTAAACATTTAAAGAGGACCAACCAGCAGATTTTGCTATATGAAATAAAGGCAGAGCCATACCTGCAGTAAGATGCTGAATCCAGACATATCAGTTATAGAAAGATCGGATGCTTGGTTGATGAAATATCTTTAATCAAAGTTGCAGAAATGCCCTGCACTTTGATTGATCTGTGCATCAGAGGCGGGCCTTTGTGGATGGGGTCCTCGTGTTTATTCCTCCTCCGGCATCCTCCTGGCTTGCCCCCTTTTCTTTATTTGAATATCACGACATACCTCCATTGCTGTTGTTGCTGTTGGCAGCATGTGCGCATTGATACAACAATCTCTTTTGCCTGCTACAGGCTTCCGTAGCCTGTCCTGAGCCCTGTGACGTCATACGCTCCTTCACACGCACGCGTCTAGGTATCCAGGGAAGCCGCCGGCCGGGGCTCCTGGATACAGACGCCAGCTCCGACTCGCATCCTTTCCACAGGGTCACCTCTTACCCCGTAAAGCCCGCACGCAGAACACTGCCAGTCCGTACACCCACTGGGAAGAAGCTGCTGCCAACAACAGCAATGGCAGCATGGTGCGATATTCAAATAAAGAAAAGGGGGCAAGCCAGGAGGACACCGGAGAAGGAATAAACGCTGAGGACCCAACCCATAAAGGCCTGCCCCCGTTGCACTTGTCAACCAAAATTCAGTGCATTTCTGCAACTTTGATTAAAGATATTTTTGCAACCAAGAATCCGATCTCGCTAAAACAGGTATGCCTGGATTCAGCATCTCACTGCCTGTATGTCGCTGCCTTTACCTCAAATCACAAAATCCTGGTGGTTGGATCTCTTTAAGGGGGTTTTCCAAAACCCTACCTTTTTTTTTCAGTATGAAACCAGAGAAAAAATTGTAGAATACTTTTGCCGCTTGCCATCAGCACAATGCTTGTTCATAGGCATGTCACCATTCATTGTAGCATAGAAATGACAACAGGAATCATATGGGGACACAATGTGCCAGAAAGGGTTATTTTATTTTTTTTTTTAGAATTTTTATGGGTTGGAAAATAAAGAGCTTCGAAAAAAAACTACATAATACGACATGTCTGAAAGCAGTATAAATATACAAAAAGACTGACCTGCACATCCAACAGATGTGAACAGGTCAGATAGTGGCATTACAGGTTAGGTTCCCAGTATTTAGAGATCACCTTGCTGTGGTGACTGGGCTCAGTCTTTTTGTATATTTATAGTGCATCTCTTTCTGATTGAGCACGCCGCCCTATGACCAGGCTGTGTTCACTCCCCTTTATATCTGTAATCTAGCTGCCCAGACATGGAGGTTTTCAACCCAGATAGTGGCATTACAGGTTAGGTTCCTGGCATACAAAGATTACCTTGCCGTGGTGACCGGGCTCACATGCATTGGCCAATACATATACTAAATATCTCTTTTTTTCAAATATTCCTATAGCAGTAATGCAATACCAGAGTTTACTTATTCATTGTTAGCATTTCAGTGTACAGTTGTATATGTTTCAGTGATAGACAAAAAACTATTTTTAGAAAAATCTTAATAATAATGCAGACTGAAGTGGAAAACTGCTGGGCATAGATCACCTAGCAGATACTGACATTTATAAGGAGATATCAAGTAACGCATCCCATTCCCTAACAATTGTCTGATGACCAAACCCAAGGCTGGCTCCAAGGAGAAAGCAGCACTCAAGGAGGCTCAGCTGTGCTCCAACCGGGCTGTAGTAATCAGATTTTTGGAAAAATAGAATGATGAGCCTCTCACCTCCATCTTGGCTTTCTTCTGACTTTTCCCTGCTTCTCCCTCACTCTCGGAGGAGTCTTTTACTCTTTCCCGTTTACTATTCTTAGGGACAGAATCATCCATGCGGCCCTTCTGTGGGAGAAAAGATGGGGAAGATTGAAAAAATAAATAAATGGCGGACGTCTCTAACCAGAATGTCCAAAGAGATCCTTCACCTTTGCACTCGGTCGGCCCTTCTCGCTCTTGCTATCGCTGCTGGATGTGCTGATTGCACCGGGAGATGCCCTCCCCCTCGCCCTGCGCTCCTCCCGCGGACCCACGCTCTCCTTTTTCCTTCCACTCCTCATCGACATCTTCTTGGGGACAAATAAATCAAAGGACAAGTCATATTGGTTGGGTATCCAAAGAAAACAGAGACATTTTGAAAATGAGGGAGCTTATTTTTTTTTTTTTAGGTGGGAGCGAGGACAGGAATGGGGTGAGGTTGTAGAAAACAGACTCAGAGCTAGACGGCAAAGTAGGGGCTCTGCAGCACAAAGCATTTTAGGAGAGAAGTTTGATGTGTTCAGCCTCGTACCTACATTATTTGGTACTCACCGAGTCTTTGTTCTGTCGCGTTTTCATATTGTAGGGTGCACAGGCCCCATCTCCTTGCAGTTAACAGATACCATGAATTGCCCCTCCGACAGTGCCAGGAGGGGGGAGGGCTACGGGAAGGGGGCAAAAATATCCGGCAATGCGAGTCCTACCTGAAAAAAATGAAAGAAAAAAGTGAATTATGAACATAAACAAAAATCACCAGATTTCACAACACGATCATCGAGCTCAGACCTGATGAGGCTGGTTTATTTGCGGTGAAAAAGCCATGTCATAATACCAATAATAAATGTAGACTGGAGGAGCAGAAGGAGGTATTACTTCGCTGCCCGTGACAGGAAAAATACAAAAAAAATTTTGTATGGTAAATTAAAATTGTCGTTAGAAAAACAAACATAAAACACTCCCCTTAAAATGGTACCACACAGATTAAGGGAAAAGAGGTAAGGATACAAGGCTACCGGACCCGGTCAATATTAGACCTAAATTGCCCTGCTACTGCCCCTAATAGACTGCCCTACCTGGCTGCGGAGGTTGGCACCCTGATTAGCGCAAATATCACCCCCGCTCACTGTCGATACTCCCTTAGGAGTCCCTGAAACCTGTACTTATCTCGCCATATGCATACCAAAACACAACTAAAGGGCACTTTACACGCTGCGATATCGCTATCGATATCGCTAGCAAGCGTACCCGCCCCCGTCGGTTGTGCGTCACCCGTCACATAGACTTACCTGCCTAGCGACATCGCTGTGGCCGGCGAACCACCTCCTTTCTAAGGGGGCGGTTCGTTTGGCGTCACAGCGACGTCACTAAGCGGCCGCCCAATAGAAGCGGAGGGGCAGAGATGAGCGGGACAAACATCCCGCCCACCTCCTTCCTTCCTCATTGCGGTCGGCCGGAGGTACGAGGTTGTTCCTTATTCCTGCGGTGTCACACATAGCGATGTGTGCTGCCGCAGCAACGACGAACAACCTACGTCCTGCAATAGCAACGATATTTGGGAATGGAACGACGCGTCAACGATCAACGATAAGGTAATTTTGATTGTTAACGGTCATTCGTGCGTGTCACACGCAACGACGTCGCTAACGAGGCCGGATGTGCGTCACGAATTCCGTGACCCCCAACGTCATCTCGTTAGCGATGTTGTTGCGTGTAAAGCGGCCTTTATCCACATAAACAAAACCAGGAACATCTCTAGGACCCCACTATACAACCAGGTTCCTGACCCCAGCATGATACTATATATACTAGCCTTGTATACATACCTTCTTTTGCCCTTAACCTGCCCCTACTGTATGGTACCATTTTAAGGGGAGTGTTTTTGTGTTTGTGTGTCGCCCTGGGCAAGCCAGGGGACACAGGTCACAACACCACCACACCCCACACTCCAGGTAGGCACATCTGCTAACCAGAAATCCTTGTTGCCTTCCTCCAGGAGTCTGTTGATGCACACCAGGGGGTGGGCCAGGCGGTTGGCTCCGCCCACCAAGGAGCTCACAACTCTGGAGGCAGGAAGTTACCAGGCAGATAGCCCCGGGCAGGGGAAGAGTGCAGTCTAGCTGAGGGGCTAGAGTAAACAACCAAGAAGTGAAAGTGGAGGAAAGAAAAGGAGTAAGGGTACCTTCACACTTAGCGATGCAGCAGCGATCCGACCAGCGATCTGACCTGGTCAGGATCGCTGCTGCATCGCTACATGGTCGCTGGTGAGCTGTCAAACAGGCAGATCTCACCAGCGACCAGTGACCAGCCCCCAGCCAGCAGCGACGTGCAAGCGACGTTGCGCTTGCACGGAGCCGCCGTCTGGAAGCTGCGGAGACTGGTAACTAAGGTAAACATCGGGTATGGTTACCCGATGTTTACATTAGTTACCAGTGTGAGCAGGGAGCAGGGAGCCGCGCACACTAAGCGCTGGCTCCTTGCTCTCCTAGCTACAGTACACATCGGGTTAATTAACCCGATGTGTACAGCAGCTACATGTGCAGAGAGCCGGAGCCGGCAGCACAGGCAGCGTGAGAGCTGCGGAGGCTGGTAACTAAGGTAAATATCGGGTAACCACCTTGGTTACCCGATGTTTATCTTGGATACAGCTTACCTCAGCTGTCAGACGCCGGCTCCTGCTCCCTGCTCGCTTCATTTGTCGCTCTCTTGCTGTCACACACAGCGATCTGTGTGTCACAGCAGGAGAGCGGCTTTGAAGAAAACGAACCAGGGCTGTGTGTAACGAGCAGCGATCTCGCAGCAGGGGCCAGATCGCTGCTCAGTGTCACACACAGCGAGATCGCTAATGAGGTCACTGCTGCGTCACAAAAAGCGTGACTCAGCAGCGATCTCGGCAGCGAGCTCGCTGTGTGTGAAGCACCCCTAAAGGAGGAAAGCAAGAAGAGGTGACAGAGCAAAGAGTGAGCAAGCCTGAGAGCCCAGCTTTGTGTAGGGCTAGAACAGCAAGGTCAGCGACGGCGGTGACTGTCCGGAGGGGGACCGTTTGGAAGTTCCTGGAAGGACCCCGTTGGCTGTGTGCCCGGTGGTCTGGAGCAGTGTTCCGAAAGACAGTCAGCACCAGGGCAGGGGCCTCTCGGACCCCGGCAAGGCTAGGAGTCGCCCAATTTGCCGAATCCGTCAGTGAAGGGGACGTAGATTCCCCCAACAACCAAGTCCCGATAGAAGGCAACAGTCCAACCTGTACAACAGAGGCACCGCCACCGCCAGGGCACCAGTCTCTGAGGGCCAGCGCCTGCGGGCAAAGTGTAGTGCTCCTCCGGCCCAGCTTGAAGCCGGGGAGCGGGTTACCGGTGGGGACCCATCGCAACCATCCGTACATACAGGTGCAAGGAAGAGGGACATCACCGTCACCTACCGGGGAAGCAAAGCAGCCGTCTGTGGGACCGTCCTACCAGCCGTTTGGTTTACCGTACAAACTGTGTCCAAGTCTCAGGCTGAGTGAGTACCATAGTGCCGCAAGGCACAGCGCTGCCCCCGCGTCCCTGCGCCCACCAGGCCCTGCACCTCACAAGCCATCACCGGGCCCCGGGATCACCAACCCCTACCCACGGAGGGGCAACACAACACCTGGCTGCTCCCCATCACCATCCCCGGGATCCCCGCATTGAGCAGCGGTGGTGCTACACATCACCACAACCGTGGGTGGCGTCACGGACATTATCCCAACACCCCAAACAACCCCCCTTTCACTCACGGGCGAGGAGTGCCGCTCGAGAAACCCCGGGATCCGGCCCACCGCTCGAGCCACCACTGAGCAGCTGCTGGACCCGAGCAGAAGGGGTGAGCGCGGTGTGCTGACACCCTCCTCCCCGCCCGCGACAACTTGGCGTCACGAACAGGATCTTACCGCTCTGCCATCAGGTAGAGGTGCGCCTTGTTACCGCCGGAGGTATCCGGCAGAAAAATTTCAGAAGCCGCCATCTTTGGCGCGAAAAGTTCCCGCTCGAGCGTCTTCTCGAGCAGTAGAGGCGCGAAGGCCAAAACCCCGCCCCGAGAGAGGAGGGGCCGGAAAGAGCTAAGGGGGACGAAATGGCGGCTGGCCGCATGTAGCCGCGGCTACAGAAGCAGGGACGCCAGGACTCTGCGGCCATTTACTGGTTCCTGGAAGAAGCCGCTGCTAAAGATGCTGAGTCCGACCAACAACACCGTGGTCCCCGCGCCTTGCATCGCGGCGCGGGTGGAAGTCCGGACCGTCCAGCTAAGCAGCCGTCTGCAGGTCCACATGCAGCTCCTCCTGGAGGAGTGGGAGGCCGACATGGTGGAAGTGGTGGCTGCTATGTGGAGATGCGAGGTGGAGGAAGATTTGGAGGAACGGGTAAGAGACCCACGTCCCTGTATTCCCGAGGGATCGGCCGCTGCGGCTGAGGGGCCCGGCTTACACCCGTTCACCCTGCTGCCTCTCCCGCTACCCGCGTTAGCTGCTGCTGCCCCGCCACTAGGCCCGCTACCACCACCACCGGTAGCGGTACCCTGCCAATCCGCCCCGGCGGACCGACCTGCAGCAGAAGCTCATGACCACCCTGAACCGCTTCTATGGAAGAAGCCAAAGGCTGAGCCCGTCAGCAAAGATGCACCGGAGGCACGGCGGGGATGCAGCTGCCAGGAGGCAGAGGAGGCCATGTCACAGCGGGGTCCCTCATTACTGAAGGTGCCGGTCGTAGCCGACACGGAGGGACTCTGGCTGGGTCCGTCCCCCGCACACGCTGAACCGGAGCAAACAGAAAGTACTCCCGGCTGGGAGCGGCGGCAACAGCAGCTGCGCAGGGAGATCGATGCCCGAGAGGGGTGTAGAGCGGATGTGCATGCCCGCATGAATATGGAAGAAGATCGCCTGCAGCGAGCTACCATTGGGGTCCAGAGCGGTGCACCGTGTGAAGGTGGCACTAGAGCCCCACGAGTGAGAATGGACTGCTGAGCCGCAAAAGGCAGCGGAGTGCCGCTGCACAGTCCCCGTTGGGACCACCTTGCTTGTTGAAAAAGTTTGAAAGTTTGCCAAAGTTGAAAGATGATGAAAAAATGATTATCCGAGTTTTCACCTGATTTGTTGTTGATTTGCAACCGGCTGGAGCCGGCACCGTTGTCCCCGTGGGGACCGTTTAAAGTTTAAAAATGCATGGGAACTATCCATGGACAAGCCCGTGAACTCTGCAGGGCAACCACAAACGTTAGTGGCTTGTAAATATGTTGGGTACCGTTACCGTTTCCGCATGCCGCCTCCGGAGAGGCAGGTTGGAGGGAGGGCCCTCAGCAGAGCAGGCTGGGGCCCAGCCACCAAAGAAACCGGTGGCTACCCTCTGGAGGGAAGGACAGATCCCGCTCGGGTACCGTGTGCTGGACTGTGGGTCAAGGGGTGCTGCCTGGGTTTTAGGGGCAGCATCAGGGCCAGGTTACTTGGGTGGGAGAGAGCGGAAACCGTAACCGTATACCGTTGAAACGTTAAAAATAAATGTGCCTCCCGTCTTGGGAAGAAGTTATTAAAAATGTCATTATTGTTTTGTTTAACCCTGTTATCCCCTTTTTACAGAAAAATAAAACCGGTGTAGGACGGCAGCCCGCGGACGGTCTGCGTTTTGCTAAGGGGGAATGTGTCGCCCTGGGCAAGCCAGGGGACACAGGTCACAACACCACCACACCCCACACTCCAGGTAGGCACATCTGCTAACCAGAAATCCTTGTTGCCTTCCTCCAGGAGTCTGTTGATGCACACCAGGGGGTGGGCCAGGCGGTTGGCTCCGCCCACCAAGGAGCTCACAACTCTGGAGGCAGGAAGTTACCAGGCAGATAGCCCCGGGCAGGGGAAGAGTGCAGTCTAGCTGAGGGGCTAGAGTAAACAACCAAGAAGTGAAAGTGGAGGAAAGAAAAGGAGTAAAGGAGGAAAGCAAGAAGAGGTGACAGAGCAAAGAGTGAGCAAGCCTGAGAGCCCAGCTTTGTGTAGGGCTAGAACAGCAAGGTCAGCGACGGCGGTGACTGTCCGGAGGGGGACCGTTTGGAAGTTCCTGGAAGGACCCCGTTGGCTGTGTGCCCGGTGGTCTGGAGCAGTGTTCCGAAAGACAGTCAGCACCAGGGCAGGGGCCTCTCGGACCCCGGCAAGGCTAGGAGTCGCCCAATTTGCCGAATCCGTCAGTGAAGGGGACGTAGATTCCCCCAACAACCAAGTCCCGATAGAAGGCAACAGTCCAACCTGTACAACAGAGGCACCGCCACCGCCACCGCCAGGGCACCAGTCTCTGAGGGCCAGCGCCTGCGGGCAAAGTGTAGTGCTCCTCCGGCCCAGCTTGAAGCCGGGGAGCGGGTTACCGGTGGGGACCCATCGCAACCATCCGTACATACAGGTGCAAGGAAGAGGGACATCACCGTCACCTACCGGGGAAGCAAAGCAGCCGTCTGTGGGACCGTCCGACCAGCCGTTTGGTTTACCGTACAAACTGTGTCCAAGTCTCAGGCTGAGTGAGTACCATAGTGCCGCAAGGCACAGCGCTGCCCCCGCGTCCCTGCGCCCACCAGGCCCTGCACCTCACAAGCCATCACCGGGCCCCGGGATCACCAACCCCTACCCACGGAGGGGCAACACAACACCTGGCTGCTCCCCATCACCATCCCCGGGATCCCCGCATTGAGCAGCGGTGGTGCTACACATCACCACAACCGTGGGTGGCGTCACGGACATTATCCCAACACCCCAAACAACCCCCCTTTCACTCACGGGCGAGGAGTGCCGCTCGAGAAACCCCGGGATCCGGCCCACCGCTCGAGCCACCACTGAGCAGCTGCCGGACCCGAGCAGAAGGGGTGAGCGCGGTGTGCTGACACCCTCCTCCCCGCCCGCGACATTTGTTTATCTAACGACAGTTTTAATGCATATTGAATAAATTGATATTTCAGGATTTTTTTTTGTTAATTCCAATCTTCGAATTCCTGGACTATTCTTATGCACTTAGCTACAATTATGGTAATACTTTTGGGGTTGATGTCAGCTGTGAATTGACAGCTGGCATCAAGCCCTGGTGTTAGTAATGGAGAAGCATCTATCAGACACCCCCATTACTAACCCAGGAAGTTAAAAGAAAATAACACACAAAAATAGTTTATTTGAAAAAAAAAAAAAGCCCAAAAAACTCCCCAACTCTTTTCCAGGTTCACCAATGTATTAAAAAAAGGGCTATGCAGGTCCGATGTAGTTCAGGGATTCACAGTGATGAGGGAATTCACAGCGATGAGCGGTAATATTTCTGACATCACCGCTCAGTGTCCCGGGTGCCACAAAGCACAGCGTGAGCCGGGGGTGGCTGCTGATCAAAGTCTATGGAGCCTAAAGCGGGCTTTACACGCTGCGACATCGCTAGCGATGTCGCGAGTGATAGCACCCACCCACGTCGATGGCGCGTCACGGGGTGATCGCTGTCGTAGCGAACAATATCGCTACGGCAGCGTCACACACAATTACGTGTTCACTGACGTCGCTCTGGACGCCGAACAATCTCTCTTTTAAGGGGGAAGTTCGTGCGGCATCACAGCGGCATCACTAAGCGGCCGCCCAATAGAGGCGGAGGGGCAGCGATGAGCGGCCGGAACATCCCGCCCACCTCCTTCCTCATTGCCGGCGGCTGCAGGTACGATGTGTGCTGCCACAGGAACGACAAACAACCTGCGTTCCAAACGAGGAACGATTTTTTAAAAATGGACGACGTGTACACGATGAACGATTTGACACCTTTTTTCGATCGTTACTGATCGCAAAAAGGTAAGACAAAGAATATACCAATACGGGATCACCACAAGGTTAAGGTTCATATAAAGAATTCACTTTATTATACAAAAAAAACAAAAAAACACACATGCCCTCAGCAGAGGTATAGTACACACAGAAGATAATAAAAACACTTAAAAAAGCCTATGGCATATGAAAACCTGTCCCGTTGGGAAACAATGCATACAATAAATGCCAAGTATATCAATACAATATTAGACAATCAGAACAATCTCCCCTCATGCACCATACAGATGTTAAATTACATTGCTGTTTTACTGTCCAGAAGACATAAGTACGAGGCACTGTGTTAGCACCAAATAAACAGGGTTACGGTCTAAGATCACAGACCATTAATTGGCTGCATGACTCTATTTGTAAAGGAAAGACATGTAAACAGAATGGCCAATAGAGTAGTCCTGCACCAAACCTAACACAATATATATACCCCTGAGGAAGCCACCCTTAGAGGCGGCGATACGCGTGGGGTTATCCCTTGGGAAACTCTCTCCTCATGCTACCCTGACTTTGCATGGTGCTTTTCCATCTTGCTGGTATTATACTGTTAGTGAGTATAGACTGAGGGTATATATATTGTGTTAGGTTTGGTGCAGGACTACTCTATTGGCCATTCTGTTTACATGTCTTTCCTTTACAAATAGAGTCATGCAGCCAATTAATGGTCTTAAAGACCTGAATGTTTTTTTGCTAAATAAAATGGTGAACCAGGGAAAGTGTGATGGAGTGTTTTTTTCAGATAAACTATTTTTCTGTGGGGTTTTTTTTCTTTTTACTTACTCAGTTACTAATGGGGATGTCAGATAGATGCCTCTCCTTTACTAACCTAACCACTGGGCTTGATGCCAGCTGACACTACACAGCTGACATTAACCACATACACCATTAGACTGATTGCCACCACACCAGGGCAATCGGGAATAGGCATCTCATGTGATGTGATGTGCTAATTCTGGGGCGGCTGCGGGCTGCTATTTTTAGGCTGGGAAGGACCCAATAACCATGGACCTTCCCAGACTGATAATATCAGCCCCCAGCTGTCTGCTTTACCTTGGCTGGTTATCAAAAATAGGGGGACCTAACGTTGATTTTTTTTTAACTTATGTATTTATTTTTTAGGTTTAATACAGCTAAACTCCCTTTAGTGCCACATGAAAGGCACTAAAGGGTGCAAGTTTATAATATGTAGGGGGGTGGAAAATTATAAATCTGCAGGATATCTATCTAATATATTTCTATCATTTATCTATCTATATCTTTATTTTTTTTTGTCTGTATACGTGTGTTTGTGTGTATTGGGACGTGGGCGTTTATAGTTTTTCTTATGGGATGATGAAGGTTATAATTATGTCGGATTTTATACCACTATAATCTGTAATAATAAACTTGTTTTTTTTGCTTTGGACAATTTCCTTTTTATTCTGTTGTCTACGATTCAACCAACTTTATTGAAATGAAAAAAAACCCACATGAACAGCAAACGCACACAAAAACACAAGGAAAACACGTAAGTAAACCATGGAAAGGAATTGGTGCATAAATTCTGCAGCGTCAAAAACTCAACAAACACTGATCGTGGGAACGGAGTGCACACGACATTTTATTTTTCCACATGGAAGAAGAGGCAATATATCAATTCTTGAAGAGTTTCTGCTGTAATTTATTCACTGGCTCAATTGAAGCAGAATAAAAAGGCACTTTGCTGTTTTCACTTAACTGAAAAAAGAAAAGAAAAAAAATGCCCCAAACAAACAAAAAACACACCAAAAACACGCATATTATAAAGTGGTTACAGTTTGCTCTTATTTAATATCTGTTTCTGTTGCACCCCTGAATATTTTTCTTTCCTTTTTTTTTTTTTTTAATTGTCATACAGTACCATGCATACAGCCTTTTTATTTAATCCTAATTTTTCCAGATTTTTCCAAGGGGGCAGAGTTCACAAGGTAATTATGTAGACCAGCCTAAAGACAAACCCCGAGGATCCATAATTTTAAACTTTTGACTTTCAGGCTCTATATCTCACCATCCACTTCAGCTTTGAACATTAGACAACCTTCATTTTATAGACAATCATCTTGGCTATCTTATACATAAATGTGACTTGTATCTATTTAGCATATGATTAGTTATGCAGAATCTTGTCATGTCACTGCATTGTTACTGTTTTGCTCCTGATGGTGGAATAATCTTTTTCTTCATGTATACTACAAATTACAACCTGTTCTCACATTCCCTAATAGCTCAGTGTGTAATTAGGTTGAGTCACAAGTGAAAGGTCACAAGTTCGGATCGAGGATCCGCCATGAAGAAGATTTCCCAAGAAAAGAGACAGCATCATCCAGATCATCGATAGCGGTCTCTCTTGGCCAAGAACATTGGCAAACTGCATCATGTGAGGCCATGACAGCTGGAAAAATAAGAAATGAAGTCCGTCCATTCAAAAGCCAAGAGGTGACGTCCAGGCAAAATATTGGAGGCAACAAATCGCTCATCACAAGGTCTATCAGTTCTGGGGACACCTGGCAGTGGAGGCGGCTCGTCTGCTCCATAATAGTGAGATCACAGACATCCATGGAAGTGTGGCGCCCTGGACTAGCCAGGTAGCCACAGACAAAACACACACACACACCCACCCCCGGACAGTTACATTAGTCAGACACAAAACCCTTGTTGCCTCCCTCCAGGGTCTGATGTCCACACCAAATGGGGCGGAGCCAGGCGGTTGGCCCCGCCCACCGAGGAGTTCACAGGCCTGGAGGCGGGAAAAGCAGTCAGTTGAAGTTAGAGTTTGGAGAGTACAGTCTAGGAGGTGAAAGTGAGAGGTCACGTACGGCGAGTGTCTGGGTTGGAGCCCAGGCACAGAGAGCAAGGTTGGCAGACGGTGGTGGCCGTCTACAGGAGTTGGTGGAACTCTGCAGAGCCATAAGGACCGGGGCTGGGCGGTGGCCCACCGGTACCGGACCGGGGAACGGAGTGAAGCTAAGCACACAAGCAGGGCCATCGGACCCCGACCAGGCTTGGAGCCGCCGTCAATAGTCAAATCCGAATGTGACAGGAACCCCCGGGGTTCCCTAACAACCAAGTCCCGATTGAAGGCAATCACTCACACCGTGAGGATATACAGCCACCGCCACCGGCTAGAAATCCAAGGGCCAGCGCCTGCGGGCAAAACGGGCTCCTCCGGTATCTATACACCGAGGAGCGGACTACCGTTGGGAAGCCATTGGAGTCCACTCAGTACACAAAGGTGCAGGGAGAGACAGCCACCATCACCTGTCCGGAGAGAGACACTGCAGCCAGCTGCGGGACCCGTCCATCCAGCCGTTTGGTTTACCGGAGACTTTGTGCATCTTTTGCTGAGTGAGTACACCCGTGCCATCCGGCACCGCGCCGCACTGTCCCTGCAACCCTGGACCTCACCGACCCTGCCTCCCTGTCACACCACCGGGCCCCGGGACCATCAACCCCTACCCACGGAGGGGGAAAACATCCCAGCTACTCCCTACCATCGCTCCCGGGATCCCCGTCACCAGCAGCGGTGGTGCCCATCTTCACCACAACCCGTGGGTGGCATCACGGACTAAATCCCCAAACAAACCACCCCCTTTTCACTCACGGGCGAGGAGCGCCACTCGCGGCAGAAGCACCGAGCGACGCGCGTTACACAAGTCTGGAATGGTGGCCCGAAAAAAGGAGAAGACTCAACTTCATTATCATCATAAGAAGCAACGGCTCAAGTTTTCAAAAAAGTACGAAAAGTAGAAAGATTGGAAACGGGGGATTTGGAGCATTGAGATGAAAGTCAATAGACATCTCTGATGGGGCAAATGGGTCTGGAAGAAGCAAGGGAAAAAGGGGCTACCGGATGAAGAGATTGAAGGAACTGTCAAGTTTGGGGGAGGAAGCCTGATAATATGGGGGGTTTTACACTCAAAGGATACTTCACCAGGATGGATGGTGGTCTCAATGCTGAGCTATATGTGAGGATCCTGCAAGATGAGTTACTTCATACACTTAAGTACTATGGGTATGAAGAGGACAACATAGTGTTCCAGCAGGACAACGACCCGAAGCATACGACGAGATTGGAGAAGAAATGGTGCAATGACAATGAAGTAGAGGAGCTGGATTATCCCCCCAGGTCCCCAGACCTCAACCCAATCAAACACTTGTGGGTAGAGATGAGGAAAAATCTGTATACATTCCCAAGTGACCCGACCAATATAGACCAACACTGAGGACGTGTAGAAGAGACCTGGGTTCAGATTTTAGTTGACTCATGCTTCAATCTGATCAAGAACCTAGAAGGATTCAGGCAGAGCTGAAAGCCAAAGGTAGATTTACAAAATACTAACAAAATACAAATTTACATTTTTAGGAGCAAAACAGTAACAATGCAGAGACATGACAAGAATCTGCATAACTAATCACTTGTCACTATATATATATATATATATATATATATATATATATATATATATATATATATATATATACACAGTTAGGTCCAGGAATATTTGGACAGTGACACAATTTTCGCGAGTTGGGCTCTGCATGCCACCACATTGGATTTGAAATGAAACCTCTACAACAGAGTTCAAGTGCAGATTGTAACGTTTAATTTGAAGGTTTGAACAAAAATATCTGATAGAAATTGTAGGAATTGTACACATTTCTTTACAAACACTCCACATTTTAGGAGGTCAAAAGTAATTGGACAAATAAACCAAACCCAAACAAAATATTTTTATTTTCAATATTTTGTTGCGAATCCTTTGGAGGCAATCACTGCCTTAAGTCTGGAACCCATGGACATCACCAAACGCTGGGTTTCCTCCTTCTTAATGCTTTGCCAGGCCTTTACAGCCGCAGCCTTCAGGTCTTGCTTGTTTGTGGGTCTTTCAGTCTTAAGTCTGGATTTGAGCAAGTGAAATGCATGCTCAATTGGGTTAAGATCTGGTGATTGACTTGGCCATTGCAGAATGTTCCACTTTTTTGCACTCATGAACTCCTGGGTAGCTTTGGCTGTATGCTTGGGGTCATTGTCCATCTGTACTATGAAGCGCCGTCCGATCAACTTTGCGGCATTTGGCTGAATCTGGGCTGAAAGTATATCCCGGTACACTTCAGAATTCATCCAGCTACTCTTGTCTGCTGTTATGTCATCAATAAACACAAGTGACCCAGTGCCATTGAAAGCCATGCATGCCCATGCCATCACGTTGCCTCCACCATGTTTTACAGAGGATGTGGTGTGCCTTGGATCATGTGCTGTTCCCTTTCTTCTCCAAACTTTTTTCTTCCCATCATTCTGGTACAGGTTGATCTTTGTCTCATCTGTCCATAGAATACTTTTCCAGAACTGAGCTGGCTTTATGAGGTGTTTTTCAGCAAATGTAACTCTGGCCTGTCTATTTTTGGAATTGATGAATGGTTTGCATCTAGATGTGAACCCTTTGTATTTACTTTCATGGAGTCTTCTCTTTACTGTTGACTTAGAGACAGATACACCTACTTCACTGAGAGTGTTCTGGACTTCAGTTGATGTTGTGAACGGGTTCTTCTTCACCAAAGAAAGTATGCGGCGATCATCCACCACTGTTGTCATCCGTGGACGCCCAGGCCTTTTTGAGTTCCCAAGCTCACCAGTCAATTCCTTTTTTCTCAGAATGTACCCGACTGTTGATTTTGCTACTCCAAGCATGTCTGCTATCTCTCTGATGGATTTTTTTTTTTTTTCAGCCTCAGGATGTTCTGCTTCACCTCAATTGAGAGTTCCTTAGACCGCATGTTGTCTGGTCACAGCAACAGCTTCCAAATGCAAAACCACACACCTGTAATCAACCCCAGACCTTTTAACTACTTCATTGATTACAGGTTAACGAGGGAGACGCCTTCAGAGTTAATTGCAGCCCTTAGAGTCCCTTGTCCAATTACTTTTGGTCCCTTGAAAAAGAGAAGGCTATGCATTACAGAGCTATGATTCCTAAACCCTTTCTCCGATTTGGATGTGAAAACTCTCATATTGCAGCTGGGAGTGTGCACTTTCAGCCCATATTATATATATAATTGTATTTCTGAACATGTTTTTGTAAACAGCTAAAATAACAAAACTTGTGTCACTGTCCAAATATTTCTGGCCCTGACTGTACATATATATATATATATATATACACTGAAGATCAAAATTAGAGAGCAACACACAATCTCCTAAATGTTGTGGTCATTGTGTCCTCCTATGTAATTATATCCAAACATGCGGAAACTCGTAGTATTTTAAGCTTATTTCATACATTGAATTTATTGTAAAGCACATAATAACAATGTACATAAGATAAATGAAAGAGAAACTGATCAAAATTACAGAACACTTTCAGATCCCTGCAAGTTATCGGTGTTAATCTGGCACCTGGTGCTAATTTCCTTAATTATCTGACAAACCCTATGTAACTGGCGCCTAACTTTCCAGTTTGCACTGACTTTGTCAAAATGGTGTGCATTCCAAAGTGACTGAAACCCTCCAGCAGCAGGTTGTCCAGATGAAGGCCAAAGGGGTGACCATATCAGGCATAGCAAGAGAAGTTGGTCGTTCCAAGTCTGTGATTTTATGAATTTTGCATCTTTAGAACATCACAAACTCTTTCAAGTCCCCCAAGAAGGCTGGTCACCCTTGAAAGACAAATGCAAGAGAGGACAGGATAATGCAGAGAATCGTTCCCACATTGCAGCTGGAATTGCTCACCAGTTCAGCACTGAACAGGGTAAGGATCTGTCTCATCATATAGTGTCACAATATTTAAGAGCATTTGGACTGAAAGCGCACTCTGCAGTGACCAAACCTCTCATTAGCGGAAAGAATCACAAGGCTAGACTCACCTTTGGTGAGGAGCATGTTGTATGGACAGAGGAGAAATGTCCACAGTTCATTTTAGTGATGAAAGCAAGTTTAATTTATTTGGGTCTGATGGGAAACATTATGTTCATCGACAAACTGGGGAAAGACTGAACCTAAGTTAAGAAGTCAGTGAAAGGTGGTGGAGGAAGGGTCCTGGTTTGGGGAATGTTTTCTGCAGCTGGAGTTGGACCTCTCCTACAGCTACATGGCAGAGTGAATGCAAGTGTGGATCAGAACCTTCTCCACAACACGTGGTTCATTACTTGTGTTCACCTCTCAATCAGCAGCAATTTTCATGCAGGACAATACCCCCTGTCACACAGCAAAACAAGAAAACAGATCCTGGAAACAATGAAATGGCCACAGCCCACAGTCCTGATCTAAACCCAATAGAAAACCTCTGGAAAATCCTTGGTGACAAAGTTATGACCAAGAAACCCACAACAAGGAACTGTGGAAGAGACTGAGAGAAGAGTGGACCAAAATCCCCCCAGAGCAGTGTGGGAGGCTAGTGATGTCCTGTGGCCGTAGAAGTGCTGAAGTCATTCACAGCGACGGCCGGTGCACGTCCTACTGATTGTGACTGTTGTTACCTGCAGAACATTTACTGATCATCTCTCTCTGTGCTACAGTCATTGCTGGTCTCTAATTATCAGCAACATGTTTTGGGCAAAATACAGTGGTACCTTGCTTAACGAGAACAATCCGTTCTGGGACTGTTTGTTAATCAAGGTACTCATTCAGCAAAGCAAGATTTCCCATAGGAAATCATTGCAATGCTGACGATCCGTTCCACAATGTGTTCAATGTCCCATCCTGGTCCCCTATTCTATCATTCCACACATGCACAAACACACACACACATATTATATGCTCACCTTACCTTCCGTTCCATCGCCGCTCTGCTGGGACTTGCTGTTCTCTGGTACGGGGCCGGGCTGAGTAACGCGTTACCATAACGACGAGGCAGGAAGTTCCCGGTCAGCGCTCTGCCTTTCATTAGCGGTGACAGGAAGTTCCTCCCTCGTCGCTATGGAGGCAGAGACACAGCGTGGACTGGAGCGCAGCGGCGCACTACAGCACCCAGGAGGCCGGCGATGGAACGAAAGGTAAACATATTATGTTATATTATATGCTCACCTTACCTTCCGTTCCATTGCAATCCTCCTGGGTCTTGTAGTTCGCCGCAAGGACGTCGCGATGTACCCGGGAACTACAAGAACCATGAGGCCGGAGGTGGAACAGAAGGTAAGGTGAGCATAATACTGTATGTGTGTGCGTGCGTGTGTGTGTGTCTGTTTGTGTGAACTGCAAGTGCGGGTCAGAGTGTGGTGGATGGACGAAACCGAAAGTGTGTGCGGTGAGGATTTCGCTCGTCCAGCAAAGCTTTCTCGTAAAGCGGGTTATAAATTTACAGAAAGCTTTGCTTGTTAAGCGAAATTCTCGTTAAGAGGGTTACTCGTTAAGCGAGGTACCTCTGTAAAGGTTTTATGGTGATAAACTTTGGATCTTTTGTAAAACCCTGTTCTAGTGGCATGGTGCACCCCTTACCCTGCTCTAGTGGCATGGTGCACCCCTTACCCTGCTCTAGTGGCATGGTGCACCCCTTACCCTGCTCTAGTGGCATGGTGCACCCCTTACCCTGCTCTAGTGGCATGGTGCGCTCCTTACCCTGCTCTAGTGGCATGGTGCGCCCCTTACCCTGCTCTAGTGGCATGGTGCACCCCTTACCCTACTCTAGTGGCATGGTGCACCCTTACCCTGCTCTAGTGGCATGGTGCACCCCTTACCCTGATCTAGTGGCATGGTGCACCCTTACCCTGCTCTAGTGGCATGGTGCACCCCTTACCCTGCTCTAGTGGCATGGTACACCCCTTACCCTGCTCTAGTGGCATGGTGCAGCCCTTACACTGCTCTAGTGGCATGGTGCACCCCTTACCCTGCTCTAGTGGCATGGTGCACCCCTTACCCTGCTCTAGTGGCATGGTACACCCCTTACCCTGCTCTAGTGGCATAGTGCAGCCCTTACACTGCTCTAGTGGCATGGTGCACCCTTACCCTGCTCTAGTGGCATGGTGCACCCTTACCCTGCTCTAGTGGCATGGTGCACCCTTACCCTGCTCTAGTGGCATGGTGCACCCCTTACCCTGCTCTAGTGGCATGGTGCAGCCCTTACACTGCTCTAGTGGCATGGTGCGCCCCTTACCCTACTCTAGTGACATGGTGCACCCTTACCCTGCTCTAGTGGCATGGTGCACCCCTTACCCTGCTCTAGTGGCATGGTGCACCCCTTACCCTACTCTAGTGGCATGGTGCGCCCCTTACCCTGCTCTAGTGGCATGGTGCACCCCTTACCCTGCTCTAGTGGCATGGTGCACCCCTTAACCTGCTCTAGTGGCATGGTGCACCCCTTACCCTGCTCTAGTGGCATGGTGCACCCCTTACCCTACTCTAGTGGCATGGTGCGCCCCTTACCCTGCTCTAGTGGCATGGTGCACCCCTTACCCTACTCTAGTGGCATGGTGCACCCTTACCCTGCTCTAGTGGCATGGTGCAGCCCTTACACTGCTCTAGTGGCATGGTGCACCCCTTACCCTGCTCTAGTGGCATGGTGCACCCCTTACCCTGCTCTAGTGGCATGGTGCACCCCTTACCCTGCTCTAGTGGCATGGTGCACCCCTTACCCTGCTCTAGTGGCATGGTGCGCCCCTTACCCTGCTCTAGTGGCATGGTGCACCCCTTACCCTGCTCTAGTGGCATGGTGCGCCCCTTACCCTGCTCTAGTGGCATGGTGCACCCCTTACCCTGCTCTAGTGGCATGGTGCACTCCTTACCCTGCTCTAGTGGCATGGTGCACCCCTTAACCTGCTCTAGTGGCATGGTGCGCCCCTTACCCTGCTCTAGTGGCATGGTGCGCCCCTTACCCTGCTCTAGTGGCATGGTGCAGCCCTTACACTGCTCTAGTGGCATGGTGCGCCCCTTAACCTGCTCTAGTGGCATGGTGCGCCCCTTAACCTTCTCTAGTGGCATGGTGCAGCCCTTATACAAAAGCGGAGCATGGTCATCAATATAGATTACATTATGTCTGAAAAAAGCAAGTGATCAGGCAGTGTTCTCTAATTTTGATCTCCAGTGTATATATAAACAGTATGTGAAGGTGCACGGATTGGATTGCAATCTGCGCTTTTGAGCCATGTTTATCACCATAATTCTACCTAATCTAAACCCCGCACCTGGATGTGGTCATACCGGCCCTCACCGGCCACACAGCCTCCAAGGACAGAGAGCGGGGACTTCATAAACCTGCAGCAGAGACTCTATTGTGAATGGGGATCTCTGCGTCCACGCACAATGACCTTACACGTAACATCCTTCTGCTGCAGAATTTCAGGTAAAACAAAAAGTATGTGCACCCTTCTCCGGTGGTTTGTACTCACCCTGCGTGCTGGAAGATGAGCTGTGCAGCCGGCCGGTCATGCGAGCCTTGCAGGAAGAGAGTCCTCCGCAGGTGGAGAGCTGCTCGGGTTTCACATTTTCCCAGGTTATTGATTGAATAGTGGAGAGGACACTGCGGCCTATGGACGTTGGTGCCGCATTTACTGATGATACTAAATATAACTTGTATTTTTTTTTTTCGTTTCGTTGACAGTGACAGCGCCTATCTTGTGGGTACAATGCGGGATCTGAACAGTCAAGCTGAGTAAATAAGGTGCTTCTTTAATTTCGGGCTTATCTCACTGAATCCCGCTGTACGGTGCCTCGGTACGGCACTGCGTGCCTCGGTACGGCACTGTGTGCCTCGGTACGGCTCTGTGTGCCTCGGTACGGCTCTGTGCCTCGGTACGGCACTGTGTGCCTCGGTACGGCTCTGTGTGCCTCGGTACGGCACTGTGTGCCACGGTACGACACTGTGTGCCTCGGTACGGCACTGTGTGCCTCGGTACGGCTCTGTGTGCCTCGGTACGGCACTGTGTGCCTCGGTACGGCTCTGTGTGCCTCGGTACGGCACTGTGTGCCTCGGTACGGCACCTGTGTGCCTCGGTACGGCACTGTGTGCCTCGGTACGGCTCTGTGTGCCTCGGTACGGCACCTGTGTGCCTCGGTACGGCACTGTGTGCCTCGGTACGGCTCTGTGTGCCTCGGTACGGCTCTGTGTGCCTCGGTACGGCACTGTGTGCCTCGGTACGGCTCTGTGTGCCTCGGTACGGCACTGTGTGCCTCGGTACGGCTCTGTGTGCATCGGTACGGCTGTGTGCCTCGGTACGACACTGTGTGCCTCGGTACGGCACTGTGTGCCTCGGTACGACACTGTGTGCCTCGGTACGGCTCTGTGTGCCTCGGTACGGCTCTGTGTGCCTCGGTACGGCACTGTGTGCCTCGGTACGGCTCTGTGTGCCTCGGTACGGCTCTGTGTGCCTCGGTACGGCACTGTGTGCCTCGGTATGGCTATGGCTCTGTGTGCCTCGGTACGGCACTGTGTGCCTCGGTACGGCTCTGTGTGCCTCGGTACGGCACTGTGTGCCTCCGTACGGCACCTGTGTGCCTCGGTACGGCACTGTGTGACGGAGATATTCTCCCCTGGAATAATTCTTTTACATACCTCTATACACACACGGGACGGATTCATCATTACTCTACCTGTTTTTCATTTGCCCCTTCTTTTGCGCCCTATTAAAGTCTATTTTATGTGTTCGCCTATTTTGGGTTTAGGTTATTTTGTCATCGTGGGTTTGGTGCTTTTTGGGTTTTCCAGATTTCTTCAGTTGACTCATCAATTGCTTTTGAAAAAGTCACAAAATGTATGAGCTGATCCACTCCAGATATACCCTGCAATGATCTTATCTATGCTTGGGATTTTTCATGCAAATTTTGCAGCATTTTAGAGGAACATGCAACTTTTTGAGCTAAAAAGGTAAAAAAAAAAATACAGATCATTTTTGCTTTTGCGCAGAAATCATGAACCGAATGCGCCTTTTTGAAGAATATGGAACAAAAACCATCAACAGTACCACAAGACAAAAAGAAGTGACTTAAAAAAACATATATGATGAATATTACTAATGAGCAAGCACTACCATGCTGGGGTGCTCGCCACAAGCAGTTGGATGCTCGAATGGGCGCCACTTGAGAATAATGGAAGTCAATGGAGGACTCAAGCATTTTTCCGAGCATGGTAGTTGTGAGGTAAATCCGGAGATATGACGATAAATCATGATATTCAAGTTATGTCAGGAAGCCCTCTCCTGGTGTCACCCCCCCTTTCCTTCACACAACTTGTTTAGCAACCCATCCCATGGCCATCTCCTGTGATATGGAAATTAGGTGATGTGGGAACAAAGGACACAGGATGACTCCCTGCCGTCACCCTGTAACAAGAGTTGTATCTCATTATAAGGCTCTGGAACTAGCCAGACAGAACGACTCCAGTAAAAAATGGTTCATATCTCGCAAGCCATATTTCCGATAAATACGGCAACCATAAAAATGGTGTTTTCGCATGCGGACGATGCTGGCACACCCTTTTTTATGGGAGCGGGAGCTTGGGAAATACCCCAGGCGTGATATCAGCCAATGTGGAACTAGTAGACAAGTCATGAAACCTCTCATTCTGTAGCTAAATTCATAGCTGTCACAATGAGAGCGTTGGCGTCCGCCTACGACGCTCCCAGGCCAAGTTATGGCCATATTCCATGTTGTGGATTTTGTCCATAACTCCAGCCAGGGGTGGAGCAGTGCTCCCTCTGAGGTCACGAAGGTAGGAGGGGACCTGGATTTGCCCAGGTTGATAACCCTACTTCGGCCATTTTCCAGTGTTCTTTCGCTGGGGGTCACGTGTAGGAAACATCTGTGGGAGTTCCTGGAAACCTGGTCTACAGCGCCCCCCTGTGGCCAGACGCACAAGGTAACTGATTGAATTGCATACCTGTTTGTAAAACATGCTTTATCTGTAACTGTACTCTGACATATGTATATTCTGTAGATTCCCTATTGTATATATTGTAGTTTCTAGTGTGCTTTAGGCTGATTAAATTATATAATTAATCTTGGGCTGTTCTGTTATCTCGATCTTGAATCCCACGTCTGTGTGTTCGGCTAATAGTTACCGTGAAGCGGTTGGTGGCAGCGAGTTGTGCCAAGGATTATTGTGGGGAGGCCAGTGAGATTCAGGGAGGTTTTATATATTCCGCCCGCGGAGGTCGGGGGAATATATACCCTACTCTCACCGGGGACCCTTCAATAAATCGGCATAAGTAGTATAGCGGCCTCCTTGCTTATTGTCGGGCAATTCCATAATTGGCCTGACTATAAGAGGGGCGCTAGAGAGCGCGTCACGTGCTCTGTCTGTCGGTCGGGAGGTATAAAGGAGGGGTGACCCCCACTTGTTACCCCCCGATTGTGACGTACTGGTAGCCAGCGCGGGGGATTTCTGAGTGACCCCCCCGGTGGTTTGTGACATATTGGTGGCATAGCGGTGGGATCGAGATAATAGTGTGTGTGAGTGTGAGACCCATACTCCCAGACACTAAAGACTGCCTGCAGCAGCTGTGGCTGCTGGGGTCTTCAGACCAGCTCAACACTAGAGTGTCAGAGTGCAGATACTGTAAGGTGTGTGGAGGCATCAGGTGTCAGTTCTGTGTCAGTGACCAAAAGTCTGCAAGAATGGCTGATGGCACCAGGAGCAGAGCTATGCAACTGGCCCATGCTAAGGCAGGAGCCGAAGAGAGGGAGGACGGTGCTGTGGACAGTAATGAGGAGGTTGCCCACGAGTCCTCCAGGAGCTCGACGCCAGAAAACAGCTCTGCAGAGGACATTGCACAACCTAGCAATTATGGACAAGATGAGGAGCAGCTCACCCAAGGGTCCTCAACGAGCCAGATGCCAGCCCTCCGCTCTGCAATGGACAGTGAAGCACCAGGCTCCGCAGCGGGCCGCAGATCACCACGTGCCATTCCACCGAGCCTGGGAGGCTCGGATAGCCTTCTTCAAATGGCTATGGCCCTTCTCCAGGCTGGAGACCAGAAGGGCTACAAGGAACTCCTGGCAGAGCGCAGTGCAGAGCGGCAGGCAGCGCGTGATGCTGAGGCTGCGGAGCGGCAAGCAGCGCGTGAAGAGCGCCAGGCAGAGCGTGAGGCTGCGGAGCGACAGGCAGACCGTGACTACCAGCTGCATCTAGCCAAGCTCCAGCCCTCATCAGCCACACGTGACCTTCAAGACACCAAACTTCCAAAGGTCCGTGTTGAGGACTTCCCAGTGCTGGAGAAGGATGGAGACTTGGACTCTTTCTTGACTGCTTTTGAACGGACTTGCTTGCAGCACCATCTGGACAAGGACCAGTGGGCCAAATACCTGACCCCCCGTTTAAGGGGTAAGGCCCTGGAAATCCTTGGGGACTTGCCTGCTGAGGCAGATCAGGGCTACGACACCATCAGGACTCCTGGGCTGACCACCGGCGGGCACTTGCCCGAGCTGCCGACCACTGGACCCAAGGCCTGCAGCTTTCCACCGGACCAGAGATCCTGGACTTGGTCATCACGGAGCAACTCTTGTGGAACTGCCCTGAGGATCTCCGCCAGTTCATCCGAGACCAGAAGCCAAAGGGGTCCACGGCTACAGCTGCCCTGGCCGATGACTACACCAACAATCGGGCTCCTGAAGCCAGGAGAGCAGCCACCAGCAGCACCTGGAGAGGGGGTAAGATGAACTCTGCGACTGCCCCACCTGCCCCTAGACTGCAGGGGGTGTCCCCCTCAACTCCCCTCTCCAGGCCCGTGGCAGAACCAAGACGGTGCCACCAGTGCAACCTACCTGGACACTTCAAGGCCATGTGCCCTCAGCGTCCCAAGGCCCCGGCTCCGTCCCCGTCCCAAGGGCCGCCCAAGGTGTATTGTGTGGGTGGGGGTGGTGGTAGGTCCCTGGACAGCTTCCAACCTGTCACCGTCGGCCGGTCTGTGACCATAGGACTGCGAGACAGCGCCTCGGAGGTGACTCTGGTGCGGCCTGAGATGGTGTCCCCCCAAGACTTGATCCCTGGGAAAACCCTCGCTGTCTCCGGGATTGGAGGCATTGACCCGGCGCTGCCTGTTGCTGACATTTATGTGGACTGGGGCGCAGGGCGAGGGGTGAGGGAGGTGGGGGTAACTGATCGGATCCCCGCAAACGTGCTACTTGGGACAGATTTGGGGCAGATAACCTCCCAGTTTGGGCCCCAACCAAGGGCTGAACCTTCAGCCAGTACTGACATGCCTCCGGACAATGTTAATGTGTTATCTATGAATGATGTAAGGGAGGAGGGAGTGAACTCTGATATTTCTGCTTGCATAGACACCATAGACACACACACAGCTGCAGCTGTGACAGGGGAGGGGGTCAGAGAAAGGTGTGACAATGCCTCTACAAGTAATCAGCCTGTGAGCTGGTATCTGTTGCCCTCTGCAGGGATAAGCAGAGAGCAGGGTGCTGCAGGGGGAGGACCAGTGTGTGGGGTGGGGGCTACCACAGCAAATGTGGGGTCCCCAGAGATTTCACAGCGGGGTTCTGTTGCTGCAGGAGGGGAACAGGCAGGTGAGATTGGGGCCGGTCCAGGAGCGGAAGTGCTCCCAGGTAAGATCTCGGTACATGGTTCCCCCACAACCGGGGTGTCAGGAAGCCAGGTAGGTCTGCCTGAACCGGCGACTTGGTCAGGAACGGAGGAGGAGCAGGCACGACCCACGGTCGCAGCGGCTGTGGCCGCTGTCACCCGCAGTGGGAGTGCTGGAAGCCAAGGGGCCTCCCGGAGGTCCGATAGCTCTTCCCCTTCTGACCAAGTGGCAGCCGAGTCAGGTGGAGGCCAGGACACAGGTCCCGGGGTACTGACCGAAGATGTGACAGTCTCGTCGATTCTGGCCACATCTAGTCAGGGGTTTCAGGCAGCGTTAGAAGCTGACGACAGCCTGAAAGCTCTAAAGGTGCAGGCGGCACAGCCTCCCTCGGACTCGGACCCGGAGCGAGTGGTCTGGGACCAAGGACGGCTGTACCGGGTCACGGTCCAGCAGGGTTCACCGGAGGCGTGGCCCAGGGACCGACAGTTAGTGGTACCCTATCCGTTCCGGACGGAGTTGTTGCGGATCGCACATGAGATTCCGATGGCCGGACACCTAGGGATCGCTAAGACCAAGGCCAGGTTAAACCAGCATTTCTACTGGCCAAAAATGGGGGCCGATGTGGCTGCCTACTGCCGTTCGTGTGAAACCTGTCAGAGAGTGGGGAAGGCGGGGCCACGCCCCAAAGCCCCACTGGTATCTCTGCCCATCATCGATGAGCCTTTCAGGAGGGTGGCTGTGGATCTGGTCGGCCCGCTGGCCATCCCCAGCAGCTCCGGGAAACGCTTCATACTGACGGTAGTGGACTATGCCACCCGGTACCCAGAAGCAGTGGCCTTGTCGTCCATTCGGGCTGACAAGGTGGCCACCGCATTGCTGGAGATTTTCTCCCGAGTGGGTTTTCCCCAGGAAATGCTCACTGACCGGGGGACCCAATTCATGTCCCAGCTGATGGAGGCCCTCTGTAAGCAAGTCCAGGTGCGACATCTGGTGGCCAGCCCGTACCATCCACAGACTAATGGCCTGTGCGAGCGGTTTAATGGCACCTTAAAGCAGATGCTTAAGATGTTGGTCGACTCCCATGGGCGTG
This sequence comes from Anomaloglossus baeobatrachus, assembly GCF_048569485.1. Lineage (NCBI taxonomy): Eukaryota > Metazoa > Chordata > Amphibia > Anura > Aromobatidae > Anomaloglossus > Anomaloglossus baeobatrachus. Next base: position 23,802,472 of record NC_134357.1, read on the forward strand.
ACTGGGAGCGGTATCTCCCACACCTGTTATTTGCTTACCGGGAGGTTCCACAGGCCTCAACAGGATTCTCACCGTTTGAGCTCCTGTACGGGCGACGTGTGCGGGGCCCCCTGGCTCTGGTGAAAGAGGCTTGGGAAGGGGATTTGGCCACCCCTGGAGTGTCGGTTATCGAGTATGTCATGCGCTTCCGGGACAAAATGCAGGCCTTGACGCAACTGGTACACGACAATATGGCTCAAGCCCAGGCCGATCAGAAGCGTTGGTACGACCAGAACGCTTGTGAGAGGACCTACCAAGTGGGTCAAAAGGTGTGGGTACTGGTCCCCGTACCACAGGACAAGCTTCAGGCAGCCTGGGAAGGCCCATACCTCGTGTACCAGCAGCTCAACCCTGTGACGTACCTGGTCACCCTGGACCCTGCCCGTGGAAGGCGGAAGCCCTTCCATGTGAACATGATGAAGGCACATCATGAGCGGGAGGCATGTGCGCTCCCCGTGTGCAACCTGCCCGAGGAGGGAGAAGCGGAAACCCTCTTGGATATGCTAGCCCAGGTTAGGGCAGGCGGATCCATTGAGGATGTGGAGGTTGGCCACCAGCTCTTGGAGGACCAACGGTCCCAGCTGTGGGCCACCCTACACCCCTTCCGGGGGTTGTTTACCAACCAGCCCGGAAGGACTGACTTGGCTGTCCATCACGTGGACACTGGGGATCATCCCCCGATCCGGCGTTCAGCATATCGGGTCTCCCTGGAGGTGCAGCAACACATGCGCCAGGAGATTGACGAGATGCTGAAGCTGGGGGTGATCCAGGCATCCAACAGCGCTTGGGCCTCGCCTGTAGTCCTCGTCCCTAAGAAGGACCGAACCACTCGGTTCTGCGTGGACTACAGGGGGCTCAATGCTGTCACAGTCGCCGATGCGTACCCAATGCCACGCATCGATGACCTGCTCGATCAGTTGGCCGGGGCTCAGTACCTGACCATCATGGATCTGAGCCGGGGATATTGGCAGATCCCCCTGACTCGCAAGGCCAGGGAACGCTCTGCCTTTATTACCCCATTTGGACTGTACGAGTCCACGGTGATGCCATTCGGGATGAGGAATGCCCCTGCCACTTTCCAGCGGATGGTCAACACCCTGCTCAAGGGACTTGAAGGGTACGCGGCCGCGTACCTGGATGACATTGCCGTCTTCAGTCCCACCTGGGAAGATCACCTAGAGCATCTAGCACAGGTGCTCAGGCGGGTCCACCGGGCAGGTTTGACCATCAAGCCGGGCAAGTGTCAGCTGGCCATGAGCGAGGTCCAGTACCTCGGTCACCGGGTAGGCGGGGGAACACTGAAGCCCGAGCCTGAGAAAGTGGAGGCCATCGCATCCTGGCCCACCCCCAGGACCAAGAAGCAGGTGATGTCCTTCTTGGGGACCGCTGGGTACTATAGGAGGTTTGTTCCATGCTATAGTAGCCTGGCAAAGCCCCTGACGGACCTCACCAAGAAGAAGCTGGCCTCTGCAGTCGATTGGACAATGGACTGCGAGACAGCCTTCCGGGCCCTAAAGGACGCCCTGTCCAGCCCGCCCGTGCTACAGGCAGCCGACTTCACGCGGCCGTTTGTAGTACAGACCGACGCCAGTGACTTCGGCCTCGGTGCGGTACTCAGCCAGGTGGACTCTGCGAGCCAAGAGCACCCGGTCTTGTACCTGAGCAGGAAGCTGTTACCAAGGGAAGTGGCCTATTCCACGATGGAGAAGGAGTGCCTGGCCATAGTGTGGGCCCTGCAGCGTCTGCAACCCTATCTATACGGGCGCCACTTCATCGTGGAGACGGACCACAATCCCCTCAGCTGGTTGCACACCGTCTCTGGGACGAATGGGCGACTGTTGCGATGGAGCCTTGCGCTCCAGCAATACAACTTCACCATTCGCCAAAAAAGGGGCCGTGACCACGGTAACGCAGACGGGCTGTCCCGACAAGGAGAGGTCGCGGACGGGCGCACGGGGGAACACCGGAGTGTGCTGCCCCCTAGCGCCCTCAAAAGGGGGGAGGTGTGAGGTAAATCCGGAGATATGACGATAAATCATGATATTCAAGTTATGTCAGGAAGCCCTCTCCTGGTGTCACCCCCCCTTTCCTTCACACAACTTGTTTAGCAACCCATCCCATGGCCATCTCCTGTGATATGGAAATTAGGTGATGTGGGAACAAAGGACACAGGATGACTCCCTGCCGTCACCCTGTAACAAGAGTTGTATCTCATTATAAGGCTCTGGAACTAGCCAGACAGAACGACTCCAGTAAAAAATGGTTCATATCTCGCAAGCCATATTTCCGATAAATACGGCAACCATAAAAATGGTGTTTTCGCATGCGGACGATGCTGGCACACCCTTTTTTATGGGAGCGGGAGCTTGGGAAATACCCCAGGCGTGATATCAGCCAATGTGGAACTAGTAGACAAGTCATGAAACCTCTCATTCTGTAGCTAAATTCATAGCTGTCACAATGAGAGCGTTGGCGTCCGCCTACGACGCTCCCAGGCCAAGTTATGGCCATATTCCATGTTGTGGATTTTGTCCATAACTCCAGCCAGGGGTGGAGCAGTGCTCCCTCTGAGGTCACGAAGGTAGGAGGGGACCTGGATTTGCCCAGGTTGATAACCCTACTTCGGCCATTTTCCAGTGTTCTTTCGCTGGGGGTCACGTGTAGGAAACATCTGTGGGAGTTCCTGGAAACCTGGTCTACAGCGCCCCCCTGTGGCCAGACGCACAAGGTAACTGATTGAATTGCATACCTGTTTGTAAAACATGCTTTATCTGTAACTGTACTCTGACATATGTATATTCTGTAGATTCCCTATTGTATATATTGTAGTTTCTAGTGTGCTTTAGGCTGATTAAATTATATAATTAATCTTGGGCTGTTCTGTTATCTCGATCTTGAATCCCACGTCTGTGTGTTCGGCTAATAGTTACCGTGAAGCGGTTGGTGGCAGCGAGTTGTGCCAAGGATTATTGTGGGGAGGCCAGTGAGATTCAGGGAGGTTTTATATATTCCGCCCGCGGAGGTCGGGGGAATATATACCCTACTCTCACCGGGGACCCTTCAATAATCGGCATAAGTAGTATAGCGGCCTCCTTGCTTATTGTCGGGCAATTCCATAATTGGCCTGACTATAAGAGGGGCGCTAGAGAGCGCGTCACGTGCTCTGTCTGTCGGTCGGGAGGTATAAAGGAGGGGTGACCCCCACTTGTTACCCCCCGATTGTGACGTACTGGTAGCCAGCGCGGGGGATTTCTGAGTGACCCCCCCGGTGGTTTGTGACAGTAGTGCTCGCTCATCACTAGTTACCAGTACCGAGCACCCGAGCATGGTAGTGCCCGCTCATCACTAGTTACGTGTACTGAGCACCTGAGCATGGTAGAGCCCGCTCATCACTAGTTACGAGTACCGAGCACCCGAGCATGGTAGTGCCCGCTCATCACTAGTTACGTGTACTGAGCACCTGAGCATGGTAGAGCCCGCTCATCACTAGTTACGAGTACCGAGCACCCGAGCATGGTAGTGCCCGCTCATCACTAGTTACGACTACTGAGCAACCGAGCATGGTAGTGCCCGCTCATCACTAGTTACGACTACTGAGCACCCGAGCATGGTAGTGCCCACTCATCACTAGTTACGACTACTGAGCACCCGAGCATGGTAGTGCCCGCTCATCACTAGTTACGACTACTGAGCACCCGAGCATGGTAGTGCCCACTCATCACTAGTTACGACTACTGAGCACCCGAGCATGGTAGTGCCCGCTCATCACTAGTTACGACTACTGAGCACCCGAGCATGGTAGTGCCCGCTCATCACTAGTTACGAGTACCGAGCACCCGAGCATGATAGTGCCCGCTCATCACTAGTTACCAGTACTGAGCACCTGAGCATGGTAGTGCCCACTCATCACTAGTTACCAGTACTGAGCACCTGAGCATGGTAGTGCCCGCTCATCACTAGTTACCAGTACTGAGCACCCGAGCATGGTAGTGCCCGCTCATCACTAGTTACCAGTACTGAGCACCCGAGTATGGTAGTGCCCGCTCATCACTAGTTACCAGTACTGAGCACCCGAGCATGGTAGTGCCCGCTCAGCACTAGTTACGAGTACTGAGCACCCAAGCATGGTAGTGCCCGCTCATCACTAGTTACAAGTACCGAGCACCCAAGCATGGTAGTGTCCGCTCATCACTAGTTACGAGTACCGAGCACCTGAGCATGGTAGTGCTCGCTCATCACTAGTTACCAGTACTGAGCACCCGAGCATGGTAGTGCCCGCTCATCACTAGTTACAAGTACCGAGCACCCAAGCATGGTAGTGTCCGCTCATCACTAGTTACGAGTACCGAGCACCTGAGCATGGTAGTGCCCGCTCATCACTAGTTACCAGTACTGAGCACCCGAGCATGGTAGTGCCCGCTCATCACTAGTTACCAGTACTGAGCACCCGAGTATGGTAGTGCCCGCTCAGCACTAGTTACGAGTACTGAGCACCCAAGCATGGTAGTGCCCGCTCATCACTAGTTACAAGTACCGAGCACCCAAGCATGGTAGTGTCCGCTCATCACTAGTTACGAGTACCGAGCACCTGAGCATGGTAGTGCTCGCTCATCACTAGTTACCAGTACTGAGCACCCGAGCATGGTAGTGCCCGCTCATCACTAGTTACAAGTACCGAGCACCCAAGCATGGTAGTGTCCGCTCATCACTAGTTACGAGTACCGAGCACCTGAGCATGGTAGTGCTCGCTCATCACTAGTTACGAGTACTGAGCACCCGAGCATGGTAGTGCCCGCTCACCACTAGTTACGAGTACTGAGCACCCAAGCATGGTAGTGCCCACTCATCACTAGTTACGAGTACCGAGCACCCGAGCACGGTAGTGTTCACTCATGACTAGTTACAAGTACTGAGCACCTGAGCATGGTAGTGCCCGCTCACCACTAGTTACGAGTACTGAGCACCCGAGCATGGTAGTGCCCGCTCACCACTAGTTACGAGTACTGAGCACCCAAGCATGGTAGTGCCCACTCATCACTAGTTACGATTACCGAGCACTCAAGCATGGCAGTGCTCGCTCCTCACTAATGGTCATCTCTCCATCGGCAGCAGTGCAATAAGGAGCCCCTTTCTCAAGACATGTGGGCGTTTCAGAAGGATTCTGTTTAGCAGACACGCATCATTTAAAGGGTAAACAGTTTTGATGGCATCTGTGATTTTCTGTGAAGAATTCTGTAAAAACAAAATTACACTGAAATCTTTAATTTGGGGTTGTGTATCTTTTTAAGATTGAAAAGTGTGGTTTAGTCGACAAGTCCATCTAAAATAATTGAGTGTTTATACAAAAGCTGCGATGTCCCTGTGGTGCCGTGGCAGCAATCACGTTACACCATTCCCCACCTCACCTTGGAGCAGTAATTAGATTTTTTTTTAAATATACAATACTGTGAAAAAGTAAGAATGCCTAAAAAAAAATGGGAAGTATTAATAGTTTATAATTCTAAATAAACAAAAGAGAAATCTAAATCAAATCAATATTTGCTGACCGTCCTTTGCTTTCATCAATTGACATGTACTAGCTACATTTGCGTAAAATCAGGAATTATATAGGATTAGGGCTCGTTCACACTACTGTATTTTTAGTCCAAGTGCGGTCTGTGAAAAAATCGGACAGCACTCGGACCAATATAATGAAACATAGTCATTAATTGAAGTAGAAACAACTGTGCTTAAAACTGGGTGAGGAACTGACAAACTTTGCTAAAAAGGTGAGGTTGTGGAAGACAGTTTCATCTCACAGGTCATACCCGACAGCAAGACTGAGTACAGCAACTAGACACAAGTAGTTATACTGCATCAGAAAGGTGTCTCCCAGGCAAAGATTTCACAGCAGACTGGGGTCTCAAGTTTTGCTGTTTAAGGTCTTTTGAAGAGGCACCAAAAAATCTGCAATGTTGAGGATTGTAGCCTCAGTGGTCGGCCAAAACAACTTTCACACTACGTTTTTTTAACATGCGTCCTGAACGTTTTAACGCAAAAACGGATCCAGTGCAAATGCACTTTCATTTCAATGCATTTGCAATGGTCTCGTGTCAATATGCGTTCACATGCATTTGCGTGCGTTATAGTGAGGATCCAGCGTCTTGCAGTTCTTTAACTTTTTTCAAAAACGCTACTTGTAACGTTTTTGAGCTGCGTCCAACTACTGCAAATTGCTGGATCCTGACTATACTGCACGCAAATGCATGTGAACGCTGGCATACTGATAGACAGGATCCTGCTTGCTCTACTGAGCATGCCCAGAAACCAGCCTGGCGTGATCAGTCTCTCTCTCTCCCTACCTCTCTCCGCCTCCCTCTCTCCCCCTCCCTCTCTCCGCCCACCTGCGAGCTGCGGAGGCTCGTAACCAAGGTAAACATCGGGTAACTTGCTTGGATACCCGATGTTTACCTTGGTTACGTGTGCGGGGAGCCGGCTCCTAGCAGCTGCAGACACTCGTAACCAAGGTAAATATCGGGTATCCAAGCAAGTTACCCGATGTTTACCTTGGTTACCAGCGTCCGCAGCTGTCAGATGCCGCCTCCCAGTCTCACGTTCAGTTCCCCTCACTCCCGATCACATGACTCCAATGCCCGCCCATAAACTTCAAGTGACAGGATCCTGCAAAATAACACATGCGTTTGCATGCGTTTTTCTCTGCAAAAACAGGATCCGCTTTTGCAGCAAAAAAACGTTCATGACGCATGCTAAAAAAACGTAGTGTGAAAGCAGCCTTAGTGCAGCAGATGAAAGACACATCTTGCGTACGCCCCTTCTAAATCAGAAGATATCCAGCAGTGCCATCAGCACAGAAGTAGCAGGGACCAGTGGAACCAGCTACACCCATCTATTATTCGGAGAAGTTTGTCCAGAATTGGTCTTTATGGGAGAATTAATGCCAAAGCGTCAAACCTTTAACATGAAAACAAGGGCAAGGGCCTCAACTATATACAAAACCATAGGAACTGGGCTACAGAAAAATGGCAGCAGCTGCTCTGGAATTATGAGTCAAAAATGTGAAATATCTGGCGGTGACAGAAGACAATAAGTTCAAAGCAGACTGGAAAGCGGCACAATGAGTGACTGCAGGAACCAAGGAGCACAGTGGAGTGTCCCTCCAAGTTTAAAGCAAAATTAGTTGTGGATTTGGTCAAGATAAATGGTTCTTCAATGCTAAGAAATCCAGGCAGATACTTCTCTATCATGTGACACCATCAGGGAGGTGTCTGACGGGCTCCAAAGTTATTATGCAGCCAAAGAACTAACCCAAACCTCCAGCCCATGTCTGTAAAGATAAGGAGTCCTGGAGGTGATCATCCAGCCCCCGCAGAGCCCTGATCTCATATTATCCCGGCTGCCTGGGATCAGGAGACAGAAGGATCCGTGTAAGCCTAATACACAGAAGATCTGTGGTCAAGTTTCCAAGATGTTTGGAACAAGCTCCTGTGGCGCCCTGGACTAGCCAGGACGTCACAGGTACTGCAACACACACACACACCCCGAGACAGGCACATCAGCCAGACACAAAATCCTTGCTGCCTCCCTCCAGGGGCTGATGTCCACACCAGGCGGGGTGGAGCCAGGCGGTTGGCCCCACCCACTGAGGAGTTCACAGTCCTGGAGGTGGGAAAAGGAAAAGAGTTCAGTTAGGGAAGTGCAAGTGTGAGGAGTGAAGAGGAGTGTGGGAGTAAACTGACCGTGTCCGGGTGTGTGGCCCGGGCACTAAGAGCAAGGTTGGCAGACGGTGGTGGCCGTCTGCAGGAGAGGCAGATCAACGCGGAACCATAGGACCAGGGTCGGGCGGTGGCCCGCTGGTACCGAACCGGGGAGCGAAGTGAAGCCAGCACACACAGGCAGGGCCAGCGGACCCCGACCAGGCTTGGAGTCGCCATTAATAGGTCAAATCCGTTAGTGACCGGAACCCCAGGGGTTTCCTAACATCCAAGACCCGATAGAAGGCAACCGTCCGACCAGTAGAAGGAAATACAGCTACCGCCACAGCTAGAGTTCCAAGGGCCAGAGCCTGCGGGCAAAAGGGCTCCTCCGGCACATATACACGCTGGGGAGTGGGTTACCATTGGGAATCCATCGGGACCGAACATACACAAAGGTGCAGGGAAAGGCAGCCACTACCAATCGTCCGGGAGAAACCACAGCAGCCAGCTGCGGGACCCGTCCATCCAGCCGTTTGGTTTACCAGAGACTTTGCGTACATTTGTGGCTGAGTGAGTACAATCGTGCCATCCGGCACTGCGCTGCGCAGTCCAGGCGACCCTGTACCTCGCCAACCCTGCCTCCTCGTCACCTCACCGGGCCCCGGGACCACCAACCCCTACCCACGGAGGGGGGAAAACAACATCCCAGCTGCTCCCTACCATCGCTCCCGGGATCCCCGTCACCAGCAGCGGTGGTGCTGAACCTCACCACAACCCGTGAGTGGCGTCACGGACTAAAATCCCCCAAACCAACCACCCCTTTCACTCATGGGCGAGGAGCGCCGCTCGAGTCCCCGGATCCGGCCCACCGATCGAGCCACCAAGCAGCCATCGCAGCAGCGCCGGACCCGAGCGTTAGCGAGCGCAGCGCAGTGGCATCCTCCCCGCCCGCGACACTCCTTCTGAACTCCTCCCTAACCTGTGTACAAGTGATGAGAAGAAGTGATGGGTGGTCACCGAATACTGAGGATGGTGGCGATGGGCGGTCACCGAATACAGAGGACGGAGATGACAGGCTGTCACCGATTACTGAGGACGGAGGAGACGGGCAGTCACCGAATACTGAGGATGGAGGAGCCAGGCAATCACCAGATGCTGAGGATGGAAACGACAGGCTTTCACCGAATACCGAATACTGAGGACGGAGGAGACGGGCGGTCACCAAATACTGAGGATGAAGGCGATAGGTGGTCACCAAATACTGACGATAGAGGCAACAGGTGGCCACCGAATACTGAGGATGGAGGCGACAGGCAGCCACCAAATACTGAGGACAGAGGAGAAGGGCGGTCACCAAATACTGAGGATGGAGGTGATGGGCGGTCACAGGATACTGAGGACAGAGGATACGTGCAGTCACCAAATACTGAGGATAGAGGCGAGGGGTGGTCACCGGATACTGAGGATGGAGGTGACGGGCGGTCACCAAATACTGAGGGGATTTAGCTGCCTGTTTTGTTGACGTGCACAGTAATTTATATTTATCTGTTGTTGTTTTGTTTAAATACATGTAGCCCTGGACAATCTATCGTATATTGCATATATTCTGCATCTTTGCACGTGGAAAAAATGTGCAATACAAGACAGGTGCAGCAAAGTGGATGAAATTCCTACAAATCTTATTTAAAGCTTGAAGACTCAAAAAGAGACCAGAAGCGCAGCTGAAAAAATGTGATAAGAAAAAAAAACATGTAAAAAACTGAATTAAAACATCATAAAATTCCCTAAACAAGCCAATTGGTGCAAAAATGCTGCTAAAAATCCGCAATGTGGGAACTCAACTTAATTGCTCATTTTTTTTATATAGGCCCTTAGATGGTTCAGAAAGAGTCAAGGATTAGTTGTGCTCCGCTCACTTCCGCATCCAGATGGGACAGGTGCCGGATATCCCATCGCACACGTCCCGGCAGAGCTCTGTAGTGTGACGTCACCTGCCCCGCTCCCTTTTCGATGCAAATGCAATCAGAGGACGATTAACCCTTTAACTATTCTCTGAGGCCCCGATTCATCATTCTTTTTGTGTCTTTTTTTCAGCTAATATTTGTATTTTAGACATTATTTTTTGCTTCAAAATCAGCGAAAGAAAATAAAGAAATAGCTTTTGTGCCATTTTTACACAGGCTTTTTTTTTCTTTCGTACCCCAGTGGAATTGAAAAGTTGTCTAATTTATGTTTTACCCATTTTGCTGTAAAAAGGCACAATAAAGGGAAGAAAAAAAGAATCTTTCAATTTGCACCAAAATGAATCAAACATTGTGCGCCATTTCTATTTTGATAAATTCGGCACAAAGTTGACCTTAGAAAGCAGAAGGACAAGACTGAAAGAATGAAATCCACCATACATTAAAGAAATAATACCTCCATACACTGTATAAATATTACTACCATACAGTGCCCTTTTTCATACTGTACTCACATAATAATATTTAAATAATACCGCCATTCAATGCGTAAATAATACTGCCATAAACTACAATATTCAGCTCACATGGAGGAGTCTCTTGGATGGAATTTTCCTTCTTGCTATTAATGATTGATTAATATTCGTAAAACAAAAAATAATCATAGGCCCTAATGCCCTGCGGTTTGATTTGCGTTAAAGGGGCATTCCGCATCGGGAATATTGCTGCCAGACGAGGCTGCATTGATACTTTTTGTGGCGCTACTGGATTGTCCTTCATCGGGAGGGGTGACTCGTTTCTTCTAGGCCAGTTTTCTGGTGCAAAAAGTTTGCAAATTATGTTGAACATTGTTTCCTTTTTGTAACATAATCTGGTAGGCGGAGCTTAGTGAAGGGGGCGTGGTCATCATCGCAGCCTGAAAAATTCATTATAATATTCCATCAGATTCCGCTAATTAGATCTTCTGGTGCACGGACTTCCACAGATGTGCTTAATTTATAGGTAGGCTTGTAAAGACAAACTACTACAATATACTCTGTATGAAGACCAGCGCATAAAATACCGGCCTTCCCTCCACTGAGTTATATACAACATTGTGGTCTGCAACTGTCACTAGTTTGGTACAAGCAATTAGCAGCGCTAAAAAGTCTAAGGAGACCTGCCATAAACTGCAGCTTCCCTGCTCCTGTCACTCTGCAGCATCCCTGCTCCTGTTACTCTGCAGCATCCCTGCTCCTGTTACTCTGCAGCATCCCTGCTCCTGTCACTCTGCAGCATCCCTGCTCCTGTTACTCTGCAGCATCCCTGCTCCTGTTACTCTGCAGCATCCCTGCTCCTGTTACTCTGCAGCATCCCTGTTCCTGTTACTCTACAGCATCCCTGCTCCTGTTACTCTACAGCATCCCTGTTCCTGTTACTCTACAGCATCCCTGCTCCTGTTACTCTGCAGCTTCCCTGCTCCTGTTACTCTGCAGCATCCCTGCTCCTGTTACTCTGCAGCATCCCTGCTCCTGTTACTCTGCAGCATCCCTGTTCCTGTTACTCTACAGCATCCCTGCTCCTGTTACTCTACAGCATCCCTGCTCCTGTTACTCTACAGCATCCCTGCTCCTGTTACTCTGCAGCTTCCCTGCTCCTGTTACTCTGCAGCATCCCTGCTCCTGTTACTCTGCAGCATCCCTGTTCCTGTTACTCTACAGCATCCCTGCTCCTGTTACTCTGCAGCATCCCTGCTCCTGTTACTCTGCAGCATCCCTGTTCCTGTTACTCTACAGCATCCCTGCTCCTGTTACTCTACAGCATCCCTGCTCCTGTCACTCTGCAGCATCCCTGCTCCTGTCACTCTGCAGCATCCCTGCTCCTGTCACTCTGCAGCATCCCTGCTCCTGTTACTCTGCAGCATCCCTGCTCCTGTTACTCTGCAGCATCCCTGCTCCTGTTACTCTGCAGCTTCCCTGCTCCTGTTACTCTGCAGCTTCCCTGCTCCTGTTACTCTGCAGCATCCCTGTTCCTGTTACTCTACAGCATCCCTGTTCCTGTTACTCTACAGCATCCCTGCTCCTGTTACTCTACAGCATCCCTGCTCCTGTCACTCTGCAGCATCCCTGCTCCTGTCACTCTGCAGCTTCCCTGCTCCTGTTACTCTGCAGCTTCCCTGCTCCTGTTACTCTGCAGCTTCCCTGCTCCTGTTACTCTGCAGCTTCCCTGCTTCTGTTACTCTGCAGCATCCCTGCTCCTGTTACTCTACAGCATCCCTGCTCCTGTCACTCTGCAGCATCCCTGCTCCTGTTACTCTGCAGCTTCCCTGCTCCTGTCACTCTGCAGCATCCCTGCTCCTGTCACTCTGCAGCTTCCCTGCTCCTGTTACTCTGCAGCTTCCCTGCTCCTGTTACTCTGCAGCATCCCTGCTCCTGTTACTCTGCAGCATCCCTGCTCCTGTTACTCTGCAACTTCCCTGCTCCTGTTACTCTGCAGCATCCCTGTTCCTGTTACTCTACAGCATCCCTGCTCCTGTTACTCTGCAGCATCCCTGCTCCTGTTACTCTGCAGCATCCCTGCTCCTGTTACTCTGCAGCATCCCTGCTCCTGTTACTCTACAGCATCCCTGCTACTGTTACTCTGCAGCATCCCTGCTCCTGTTACTCTGCAGCATCCCTGCTCCTGTTACTCTGCAGCTTCCCTGCTCCTGTTACGCTGCAGCATCCCTGCTCCTGTTACTCTGCAGCATCCCTGCTCCTGTTACTCTGCAGCTTCCCTGCTCCTGTTACTCTGCAGCATCACTGCTCCTGTTACTCTGCAGCATCCCTGCTCCTGTTACTCTGCAGCATCCCTGCTCCTGTTACTCTGCAGCATCCCTGCTCCTGTTACTCTGCAGCATCCCTGCTCCTGTTACTCTGCAGCATCACTGCTCCTGTTACTCTGCAGCATCCCTGCTCCTGTTACTCTGCAGCATCACTGCTCCTGTTACTCTGCAGCATCCCTGCTCCTGTTACTCTGCAGCATCCCTGTTCCTGTTACTCTACAGCATCCCTGCTCCTGTTACTCTGCAGCATCCCTGCTCCTGTCACTCTGCAGCATCCCTGCTCCTGTCACTCTGCAGCATCCCTGCTCCTGTTACTCTGCGGCATCCCTGCTCCTGTTACTCTGCAGCATCACTGCTCCTGTTACTCTGCAGCACCCCTGCTTCTGTTACTCTGCAGCACCCCTGCTTCTGTTACCCTGCAGCAGCCCTGTTCTGGATACTCTGCGGTATCCCTGCTCCTGTTACTCTGCAGCATCCCTGCTCCTGTCACTGCGCAGCATCCCTGCTCCTGTCACTCTGCAGCATCCCTGCTCCTGTTACTCTGCAGCATCCCTGCTCCTGTTACTCTGCAGCTTCCCTGCTCCTGTCACTCTGCAGCATCCCTGCTCCTGTCACTCTGCAGCATCCCTGCTCCTGTTACTCTACAGCATCCCTGCTCCTGTTACTCTGCAGCTTCCCTGCTCCTGTTACTCTGCAGCTTCCCTGCTCCTGTTACTCTGCAGCATCCCTGCTCCTGTTACTCTGCAGCATCCCTGCTCCTGTCACTCTGCAGCATCACTGCTTCTGTTACTCTGCAGCATCCCTGCTCCTGTTACTCTGCAGCATCACTGCTCCTGTTACTATGCAGCATCCCTGCTTCTGTTACTTTGCAGCACCCCTGCTTCTGTTACCCTGCAGCAGCCCTGTTCTGGATACTCTGCGTCATCCCTGCTCCTGTTACTCTGCAGCTTCCCTGCTCCTGTTACTCTGCAGCTTCCCTGCTCCTGTTACTCTGCAGGATCACTGCTCCTGATACTCTGCAGCATCCCTGCTCCAGATACTCTGCGGCATCCCTTCTCCTGATATTCTGCAGCATTCCTGTTCCTGATACTGTGCAGCATCCCTGCTCCTCTTACTATGCAGCATCCCTGCTCCTCTAACTGTGCAGTTTCCCTGCTCCTGTCACTGTGCAGCATTTCTACTCCTGGTACTCTGCAGCAGTTTGCTCCTGTTACTCTGCAGAATCCCTGCTCCTGTCACTCTGCAGCATCCTTGCTCATGTTACTCTGCAGCATCCCTGCTCCTGTTACTCTACAGCATCCCTGCTCCTGTTACTCTGCAGCATCCCTGCTCCTGTTACTCTGCAGCATCCCTGCTCCTGTTACTCTGCAGCATCCTTGCTCATGTTACTCTGCAGCATCCCTGCTCCTGATACTCTGCAACTTTCCTGCTTCTGTTACTCTGCAGCACCCCTGCTTCTGTTACTCTGTAGCATTCTTAATACCGTTGCTTTGCTGCATCCCTGCTCTTCTTTACTGTGCATCATTCCTGCTCCTGTCACTGTGCAGCATTTCTACTCCTGCTACTCTGCAGCATTTTGCTCCTGTTACTCTGCAGAATCCCTACTCCGCTTCCTCGGCAGCATCCCTGCTCATGTCACTGTGCGGCATTTCTGCTTCTGTTACTCTGTAGCATTCTTAACCCTGTTACTTTGCTGTATCATTGCTCCTTTTACTGTCCAGTATTCCTGCTCCTGTTACTCTGCAGTGTTTATGCTCCTGTCACTGTGCAGCATTCCTGCTCCTGTCACTGTGCAGAATCCCTGCTCCTGTCACTGTGCATTTCTGCAACATTTCTCCTCCTGGTACTCTACAGCATCCTTGCTCCTGTCACTGTGTAGCATTCCTGCTCCTGTCACTGTGTAGCATTCCTGCTCCTGTCACTGTGCAGCATTCCTGCTCCTGTCACTGTGCAGCATCCCTGCTCATGTCACTGTGCAGCATCCCTGCTCCTGTCACTGTGCAGCATCCCTGCTCCTGTCACTGTGCAGCATCCCTGCTCCTGTCACTGTGCAGCATTCCTGCTCCTGTCACTGTGCAGCATTCCTGCTCCTGTCACTGTGCAGCATTCCTGCTCCTGTCACTGTGCAGCATTCCTGCTCCTGTCATTGTGCAGCATTCCTGCTCCTGTCACTGTGCAGCATTCCTGCTCCTGTCACTGTGCAGCATTCCTGCTCCTGTCACTATGCAGCATTCCTGCTCCTGTCACTGTGCAATTCTGCAGCATTTCTGCTCCTGGTACTCTGCAGCATTTCTGCTCCTGTCACTGTGCAGCATTCCTGCTCCTGTCACTGTGCAGCATTCCTGCTCCTGTCACTGTGCAGCATTCCTGCTCCTGTCACTGTGCAGCATTCCTGCTCCTGTCATTGTGCAACATTCCTGCTCCTGTCACTGTGCAATTCTGCAGCATATCTGCTCCTGGTACTCTGCAGCATTTCTGCTCCTGGTACTCAGCAGCATTTCTGCTCCTGGTACTCAGCAGCATTTCTGCTGCTGGTACTCTGCATCTTGTTACTTCTCCAATACTGTTACTGTGCGACATCCCTACTACTGTCAATTACAATACAGTCCTTTTGGAAAAATTTGCTCAGCTATATATTTACTAAATAATTTCAGACAATACCAATATCTATAGAAAACAATTCTTCAAAAAACCATACATTGCAAAAATAGCAGTATCCAGCAGTGTCCAAATAACCTAAATCGTACCTCCAGTATCATCATACACAGCCCATCCTATAATTATAATATTGATTTTCACTAAATATATATGTGAATGCAGGAAACCTGTATGTCCTAAATCTTCCCACCTCCTGCAGCTTGTAGTTGCCCTTTCCCTGTCTATAACATCTCACTAAATACTGTAATCAAAATCGTAGTCACCAAAAAATCTACCTAAATTCATATAGTGAATGGCAAATATAAAGGAGGGGGATGCAGCTGAAGTTTCCCTCTCTCTGTGTCTGTAAGACTGCAAGCGGAGGAGGAGCAGCAATGAGGAGACATCTGATTGGATCAAAGCATCACATGATGTTTAAATGAAGGAGGAGCAGATGTGGGGAGACATCTGACTGGATCAAAGCATCACATGGTGTGAGATGGAAGGAGGAGCAGAAAGACATCTGATTGGATCAAAGCATCACATGCTGGGAGATGGGAGGAAGAGCAGAAGTGGGGAGACATCTGATTGGATAAGAGCATCAAATGCTGTGAGAGGGAAAGAGGAGCAAAAGTGGGGAGACATCTGATTGGATCAGAGCTTTACATGCTGAGAGAGGGGAGGAGGAGCAGAAGTGGGGAGACATCTGATTGGATAAGAGCATCAAATGTTGTGAGAGGGAAAGAGGAGCAAAAGTGTAGAGACATCTGATTGGATCAGAGCATCACATGCTGTGAGAGCAGTGAAGAGGAGCAGAAGTGGGGAGACATCTGATAAAATCAGAGCATCACATGCTGTGAGAGGGGAGAAAAAGCAGAAGTGGGGAGACATCTGATTGGACCAGAGCATCATATGCTGTGAGAGGGGAGGAAGGGCAGAAGTGGGGAGACATCTGATTGGATCAGAGCATCACATGCTGTGAGAGGGGAGGAAGGGCAGAAGTGGGGAGACATCTGATTGGATCAAAGCATCACATGCTGTGAGAGCAGTGAAGAGGAGCAGAAGTGGGGAGACATCTGATTGAATCACAGCATCACATGCTGTGAGAGGGCAGAAAGAGCAGAAGTGAGGAGACATCTGATTGAATCACAGCATCACATGCTGTTAGAGGGGAGGAAGAGCAGAAGTGGGGAGACATCTGATTTTACCAGAGCATCACATGCTGTGAGAGCAGAGAAGAGGAGCAGAAGTGGGGAGACATCTGACTGGACCAGAACATCACATACTGTGAGAGCAGAGAAGAGGAACAGAAGTGGGGAGACATCTGACTGGACCAGAACATCACATACTGTGAGAGCAGAGAAGAGGAACAGAAGTGGGGAGACATCTGACTGGACCAGAACGTCACATACTGTGAGAGCAGAGAAGAGGAACAGAAGTGGGGAGACATCTGACTGGACCAGAACATCACATACTGTGAGAGCAGAGAAGAGGAACAGAAGTGGGGAGACATCTGACTGGACCAGAACATCACATACTGTGAGAGCAGAGAAGAGGAGCAGAAGTGGGGAGACATCTGACTGGACCAGAACATCACATACTGTGAGAGCAGAGAAGAGGAACAGAAGTGGGGAGACATCTGACTGGACCAGAACATCACATACTGTGAGAGCAGAGAAGAGGAGCAGAAGTGGGGAGACATCTGACTGGACCAGAGCATCACATACTGTGAGAGCAGAGAAGAGGAACAGAAGTGGGGAGACATCTGACTGGACCAGAGCATCACATGCTGTGAAAGCAGAGAAGAGGAGCAGAAGTGGGAAGACATCTAATTTGATCATAGTTTCACATTACAAATATGTATATGTCAAAGAAGTATAGAAAAGAACAAAATACACAAAAAAGTAGACATAATATTCCCCTGTTCTTCTCCCTCTCCCCTCTCCCAGCATGCAAAGCAAAGTGAGTGAGACTGCAGCTTAATACTGAATTTTACTCATGTGATTATTTGCTGGTGTCCCCACTCGTTTCGAGAATGTGGGCTCCAGTTCCTCATTTTTAATGAATGTGTGGAAACTCTTTAATGAAGGGGAACGCAATGAGGGGTGTAACTATAAGGAATTGGGGTTGCATCAGGGTCATGGAATCTAAATCCCCGTGCCCCATGTAAGGAGACCAGTGTTGCATCTGGGCCTACAAATAGCATGTAACACCTATATAAGCTATTATCCACGTTTGAACTTTGAGGATGGGTGGGCCTAGCTGTTGTACCCCCCAAAAGTCTTTATAAGAAGGAAGACCTCTACCTCACTCTTGCTGGAAAATTGGACATTGGGCAGTGAAAACATCTACTGAGAATGAAAAATGGGGCCCCCTATATTCCAAGGTCTTAGTAACTGGAAGTTTTGATAGCCCCCCAACGACATCAGTAAAAGAGGTTACCACAATTTGGGGTTTATTTTCCCCCACCAGTCACATTTTTGCTATTTTGCTATAACCTAAAGCTCAGGATCCCAATGCAATATCTCCAACGGGGTCCCCATTTATCACAGGTTTCAATATTATTAGTCTTCTCATATGGCCCAAAGAGGACTTTTGGGCCCCACTAGGCTAAGGCCCGAGCGCAACTACAACCACCTCTTCCACCGTAATTACACCCCTGGCACATACACGAGGGCAAAAAAAAATGGTATCTGTAGGGTGGAATCCAAATTAGACATCACCTGACTAATGTCATCCCGCATATGAACAAATGAGGGCCCAAAGGTGATGAGAGCCCCTCCTCTTCCTAAAGTGAGGTCGTAGTCGATTACGTGCCCCATGTAAGGAGACCAGTGTTGCATCTGGGCCTACAAATAGCATGTAACACCTACCATATATAAGCTATTATCCACGTTTGAACTTTGAGGATGGGTGGGCCTAGCTGTTGTTCCCCCCCAAAAGTCTTTATAAGAAGGAAGACCTCTACCTCACTCTTGCTGGAAAATTGGACATTGGGCAGTGAGAACATCTACTGAGAATGAAAAATGGGGCCCCCTATATTCCAAGGTCTTAGTAACTGGAGGTTTTGATAGGCCCCCAACGACATCAGTAAAAGAGGCTACCACAATTTGGGGTTTATTTTCCCCCACCAGTCACATTTTTGCTATTTTGCTATAACCTAAACCTCAGGATCCCAATGCAATATCTCCAACGGGGTCCCCAATTATCACAGGTTTCAATATTATTAGTCTTCTCATATGGCCCAAAGAGGACTTTTGGGCCCCACAAGGCTTCAAGGCCCGAGCGCAACTACAACCACCTCTGTCACCGTAAATACACCCCTGGCACATACACGAGGGCAAAAAAAATGGTATCTGTAGGGTGGAATCCAAATTAGACATCACCTGACTAATGTCATCCCGCATATGAGCAAATGAGGGCCCAAAGGTGATGAGAGCCCCTCCTCTTCCTAAAGTGAGGTCGTAGTCGATTACCCAATATTGGAGGATATCTAATTTTTCAATATCAGAGAAATCCTTCATTTTTGGGGTGATGATTGGTTAAGAAAAAGGGTAGCGATATACATGAATAAGTATGTATTCTATACGTAAAGAATCATGAGTGTCAGACAACAACAAAAAAGTGTACAGTATCTACCATAACATAATAGAAATATCTGTACTGCCTACAATTTTGGGAGAGCTGGGCGATAATCAATCTGACAAATCTGCCTATATAGCTGGAGATTTAGGAGTAGATGTGCCATTCAGGAGTACAGGAAAGCTGGGTGGCCCTCTCTGTAGGGTATGTGACGGCCGCCATATTGATCGTCACTCAGCTTTCCCAGAAAGTGATGGAGAGCTGAGCAGAAGAGGACAACGCAAGGACTTGAATATTAACTGGGAATTTTTTTTAATATATATATATATATATATATATATATATATATATTTATATATATATATATATATATATATATATATATATAAATATATATATAAATATATATATAAATATATATATTATATATATATTCTCGATATTTTTATATTCCAACATGACATTTAGTCCCAACTGTACAAAGCTTAGTTGACCTCCAAAGAAGTAAAATATATCTTTGTACCGTGTTAACCAGTAGATATAAAAAAAGAAGTGATATATATATTAACCCTTTCAATTATTTGCATGAGATTCCACATCCAGCAATACAATCGTGAAGGCAGTGCATAGGGTACATCGACGATCTGACATTTCATTACATAGTCGTACACGATTCTAATCCTGTATATATATCTATAGCTATATATATAGTGAAACACACAACATGGTGGAATAGCTTAGCACGTCTTAAAGAAACAGTACGCATTTAAAAGCAAGAACCCTTCAGCAGTATTCCAAAAATGTAGCAATACCTGCTCCCCTTGGTAGGCCTCTCCCGTGTTCTCTCCATGTAGACTGCAAGCTGTTGAGCACAGGGGTGCACACGTTACTCCTCCATGTGTACTGCGCAGTTGTGTATGTTGGTGCCGGGGGTGTGTACATGGAGGGGATCCCACCGGAGAGGGGTGTGTGTGTATTTTTGTCTGTGTGTGTGTTCAATGTCTCTTCCCGTCCACCTCTACGATGGATGGCTTCATATGTGTGTCATGTAGCGTGTCGCCTGCGTCCGTCCCCTCCTCGGCTTTGGATGCCTACATGGATACGTGCGTGTGTGTGTGTGCGTGTGTAAATCCAAATAATTTTGTTTCTCTCACAGAGAGCAATCAATCATGTGTAAATCTCCTAACACCTCCATCTCAACCTCGGCTCGCGAATATCTGGAAAGATCCAGAATGGCACCCACCTAACAAAAGGATTGGGGGGCGCAGGAGGCTGTGAATCCTCATGTATGTCCCTCTCTCTCGCCTTTAAATATCCAGCTTCTCGGATCCCTTCGTTCGCAATCATCCAGGGCCGAGCGGGACATCGGAGTGGGAGCCCCAGCGAATCATTGTGCCCGAGGTTTCTGTGCCTGCGATACTGGCTGAGGCCAAAAAGGAAAAAAAAGTGGGTGCGCAAGAAACCAGCCACACGGCAGAAAGAATAAAAAAAAAGCTTTTTTTTTTAGCCTTTTTTGCTTTTTTTTTTTTTTAATCCGTTGTGCAGTGAAAATCCCACAAAAGACGATTTTTTTTTTTTTTTTACCTTCTCCTCCCCCCCTCCTAAACTGCTCCCTCCTTTCCCCCCTCCTGCTGCTGGTTACTCCCCCTGCCTCGTTACCTCCCTCTCTTTCTCTGCGTCTCCCTGTCTGTCTAACCCTCCCTCTCTCTGTTACTCTCTTCCTTGAGGTCTCAGAAAACAGCAGCAAGGAGCAAAACTGGAGGGTGGAGGGGGATGATAGAGATGAGGGTGAAGGGTGCAAAGTTGGCTTTTTAGGGGCCTGAGATGTCTCATGTCTCCTTCATATGTAGGAGGGAGGAGAGACAGGAATGTTTTCGTTCTCCCACTAGCTGTCTCTCTCTTTCTCGCCCCCTCCTCGCTTTTCTCTCCCCCTGCTCTTCCTGTAATTTCTGACACAAAAGGGGGGGGGGATTTATCTGCAGGACGAGAAAGTAACTGTGTGCGTGCTAGGTATTACATTGGATGTATGCGCGCCGTGTTGTGCAGGGTGCAAGGCCTCGTTCTCGGGTTTTTACTAAAATTGCATTTGTGTACGACTAACCCTGCAAATACTTTTAGCAATTGCGTTGCTTAAATGTTGTAAAACATGTAAAAAAATTATTTAAATTTTATTAGTCCTCAGTGGTTGATGCCTTTTAATGGCTAACTGAAAAGATGGTAATAATAGCAGCTTTCGAGACTACTCAGGTCTCTTCTTCAGGCTCAATATAACACAAAATCTGAAGAGTCACATATTTATACACAACAGGATATAGAATAGAGCAGTAAAGAAGACAATAACAAATGTAGCACGTTATTAAATGCATATATCATGCAAGAGTCTGTACAGGTAAACCGGGGGGCTGTCAAGTGTTAGGGCCCATGCACAAGCTGTACCTGAAAGGGCCTCCCATGTGTCAGGGAGGCCACTGAAACCCCTGCGATGTCTGCTCCCCCTCCAGACACAGCTATGGCCTCATTTACGTAATTGTAGATTAAAGGGGTATTCCCATTTTATAAAGTTTATGATTAGTGGGGTTCTGATCTCTTAGGCTATGTGTCCACGCTGCGGAAAATGCGCGGATTTTGCCGCGGATTTCTCGCGGAAAAGCCGCGGATTTCCCAAAAATCTGCAGCAGCGGCACTTCCCAGCCATTTCTATGGCATTTTGGAAATGCTGTGCCCACGCTGTGGATTTTTCCGCTGCGGATTTGCCGCGGATTTTGATCCGGAAAAATCTGCAACATGTCAATTATTGTTGCGGATTTTGATCCGGATTTTGGCTTCAGAATTGGGGAAAAAAAAAAAGAATCCGCACCAAAATCCGCAGCAATTCCGCGGTAAATCCGCTGCAAATCCGCACCTTTGAAAAGGTGCGGATTTGCCGGGAAAGTCGCGGATTTTCATGCAGAAAAATCCGCAGCAACATTCTACCGTGGACACATAGCCTTAGAATGTAGAGGAGCAGCTCTGGTTTAAGGCTATGTATCCACGGGAGAATGTAGCTGCGGATTTTTCTGCATCAAAATCCGCAGCTTTCCCGCAAAATCCGCACCTTTTCAAAGGTGCGGAATTGCCGCGGATTTGATGCGGATTTTGGTGCGGATTTTTTTTTTCTTTTTCACAATTTTGAAGCCAAAAATCCGGATGAAAATCCGCAACAATAATTGACATGTTGCAGATTTTTCCGGATCAAAATCCGCACGAAATCCGCTGCGTAAAAATCCACAGCGTGGGCACAGCATTTCCAAAATGCCATAGAAATGGCTGGGAAGTGCCTGAGCTGCAGATTTTCGGGAAATCCGCGGCTTTTCCGCAAGAAATCCGCGGCAAAATCCGCGCATTTTCCGCAGCGTGGGCACGTAGCCTAACACAGCACTCCATTCACAGTAGTAGTGTTACTATTTGCGAATGCATAATATTTTTGTATCCTATAGAATGTAGGGTCCTCTTCCCTCTATACCAGTCTGTCTACTGTAACTTGTATATGTATTCTGTATGTAACCCCTTCTCATGTACAGCACCATGGAATCAATGGTGCTCTATAAATACATACTAATAGTAATAGGGCAGCACGGTGGCTCAGTGGTTAGCACTGCAGTCTTATGGTGGCTCAGTGGTTAGCACTGCAGCCTTGCAGCGCTGGGGTCCTGGGTTCTAGTCCCACGAAGGACAACATCTGTAAGGAGTTTGTATGTTCTCCCCATGTTTGCGTGGGTTTCCTCCAGTTTCCTCCCACACTCCAAAAACATACTGATAGGGAATTTAGATTGTGAGCCCCAATGGGGACAGTGTTGCCAATGTATGTAAAACACTGTGGAATTAACAGCGCTATATAAATGAATAAATATTATAATATTATTATAATAACATACTCCAGAGCTGCCTTTACAATTCTGCAGGTGAAAGTTATTGTCACCAAAAGGTTTTTACAAACATCTGTGGACACTACAGATTCTGGCATTGTGCCTGCTGACTTCTCTGATGTCTGTGATCAGCACAGGCAGACTCGGGTGTCGACCCACAAACTTGTAGTTCATAGGCAGGTTAGCAAAAACTAATCTCTGCTGGGCTGCTTGTTAATCTCCTTTGATCACATGTTGTGGGGAAGCCAGTCACATTTGCTTCCCTCCTATGTATGCTGGCTGGACACTTCCTTTAATGCCAGCTATAGCTTCTCCATACTGGTCTGGTGAGCTCTTGTGATCCACACTTACTAGTACGTCATTGCTGTGAGTGCTGGTGGTGTTAACAGTTGTCCTTTTGTTGCTGCCTTACTTCTCTTGCTTTTCTCCTTACTTTCTTACTGTTTGTTCCTGTGAGTTTGCAGTGTGTCAGATTTTGTTTTTTTTCCCTGTCCATCTTTATCTGTGTTGCCATCACACTCCTGCCTCTTCCTTCCTTGGGTGGGGGGTACAGGTAAGTTCTGGTTAGGAGTAGAGATGAGTGAACCCGAGGTTTGGTGTTTGTACCAAACACAGACTTTACAAAAAAAAAAAAATAGAGTGCAACTTCGGAGTTTAGGGGTGCTTTATATATAAACAACACTCAAGCAACCATCAATTTCCTCGGGTACACTTGGTGCTCAACCCAGTGCAAGCCACTTGCAGTGCTTGAATGGCTCGCATTGACTCGGGGGTAATAACAGCATGATCAGATGTAGTGTGCAGCAAAAAAAATATTGGAAAAACCCCGCTCACATGCCACTGGAAGTGGTCTGTTTATGGCTGGCTGTATGTAGGTGGAGACCCAAACTGCCCAATTAGTGACTTCAATTCGGATTCAGGTAAAGTCCGGGTCCCAAACTGAACCTTATCTAAAGTCCAGATGAACCCGCCGAATCGAACTTCAATGAGTCCGCTCATGTATAGTCAGGAGAATAGTAAGGCACAGGACTCCAGCATCTCTACTATCAAGGGTAATCGGGAGGTTAGGAATAGCCTAGGGTCCCCTAGTGTGAAGGACAGTATAGGAGCCCCTCTCCCTCGCTGTCCTACAATCACATCCTTACAGTTATGCTGCATGCTACATCATCTGGTCTGGTCATTTTGACGGTGAGACAGTCATGGCCTGGGTGGACATATTCTTGGAGGATTGCACATCAATGCCCTGGCTGCTTTAGATACCAGGATGAAATTCTCAGATCAGGTGCCATTGGCCCTGGGTTCCTCTTGGTGCAGACAATTTCCCCAATGACCTGTAGAATAAAAGGCTTTGGGCCATGGTCTGCATCCACGGTTTCTTACTGAACTCAGCCATGTTATTGCTGAGTCCTTGTACATAAGCTTTAGAGACTCTAGTGTTTCGTACTGTGCCGAGTAACGTGGTGCCCATTAACAAAAAGAGCTCCAAGTCTTTCCCGGGTAAACTTAAACATCCATTGTGGGAAAAATATTCGAGGGGCTTGTAAGGGACTATATACAAGAGTAGTAATAGACAATAGGCCTTTAAATGTTCTAAAGAGAGTAAAACTAGGAGAGTGATTTGTAGAGAAGGATCTGAGTATAATAACGTCAGAGCGTCTTATGTTTTAGGGGGGAGTAAAACTAGGAGAGTCACTTGTAAAGAAAGATCTGAGTATAATAACCTGAAAGCAGCATATGTTATAGGGGGAGTAAAACTAAGTGAGTCGAAAAAAATCTGAGTGAAATAAACTAAGGGCATCATATGTTGTAGGGGTAGTAAAAATAGTAGTCGATTGTAGAGAAGGATATGGGTGTAATAACCTGGAAGCACCATAAGTTCTAGAGGGGGATTAAAATGGAGAGCCGAGAAAGATCTGGGTGTAATAAAATTAGGGCAACATGTGTTCTAGGGGGAGTAAAGATAGCAGAGTCAATTATAGAGAAGGTTTTGGGTGTAATAACCTGAGAACATCATATGTTCTAAGGGGGAGTAAAACTAGGAGAGTCACTTGAATAGAAGGAACTGGGTGTATTTGTATAGACTAAAAAGCAGCTAGCAAGTCTAACTAACCTGGTCTTTTAGGGCAGACGGGTCTTGCATTATGGATTTACCTATACCCCTTCCCTTTATCCTTTACGTTACCTCGATTGAACTTGATTGACATGTATCTTTTCTTTCAACTATGTAACTATGGCTGTAACTCCAGTTTAGTGCTTTGTCCCCTTCTAAGGGGTACTTTGCACGTTGCGACAGCGCTACTGCGATATCGTCGGGGTCAAATCGACAGTGACGCACATCCGGCGCCGGTAACGACGTCGCAACGTGTAAAGCCTAGAAGAGAAGATGAACGAGCGTGAAACAGTCAAAAATCGGTGATCTGTGCAGTGTCGGTCATTTCCATAATGCCGGTGCAGCGACAGGTACGATGTTGTTCCTCGCTCCTGCGGCAGCACACATCGCTGTGTATGAAGCCGCAGGAGCGAGGAACGTCTCCTTACCTGCCTCCACCGGCAATGTGGAAGGAAGGAGGTGGGCGGGGTGTTTATGTCCCGCTCATCTCCGCCCCTCCGCTTCTATTGGCCGCCTGCCGTGTGACGTCGCTGTGACGCCGCACGACCCGCCCCCTTAGGAAGGAGGCGGATCGCCGGCCAGAGCGACGTCGCAGGGCAGGTAAGTGCGTGTGAAGCTGGCGTAGCGATAATGTTCGCTATGGCAGCTATCACAAGATATCGCATCTGCGACGGGGGCGGGGACTATCGCGCTCAGCATCGCTACAATCGCCTAGCGATGTCGCAGCGTGCAAAGTATCCCTAAGTGTTCCTTGCAGAGTTACCGGCCATCCAACTGTGCAGGTAACTGCAGTCAGGTCAATACCAGTTATTAGGGAGAGTTGCAGTTCCCTGCACAGGCAGACGACTGGGAGTGTTGCTGTGCAGGAACAGTACACTGGAGCTACATTGCCTTTATTGTAGAGATCAGACCCCCAACTGATCCTAAAGAGATTTACCACTGCAGTTTGTCATAAAAAAAAAAAACAAGTTGTACTGTACTCACCCTCCCCAGGTCCAACTACGAGTCTCCACCGCTTCTCCGGTGTCTGTTTTTGTACTTAGTGCTGACATCACGTTGACAGCGCTGCACACAATCAGTTGGCTCAGTGACTTGTGCTGATGCGCTCAGTGATTGGCTGCAGCGCTATCAAGGTGACAATAAGTGCTGCAGACAATAACAGACATTGGGAGCAGCATCACAGGCTCAACTCTGGACCTGAGGAAGGGGAGTTTTTAAACTACCTGAAGCCGAGAAAGATTGGTTTTTCAAAACTGGAAAAGTCCTTTAAATAGGTAAATTTTATTCCCTGACCCTTTCTCACAATGGAAGAGTGAGGTGAGATGTGTCAGCAATATAGAAATGATATTCTCACCAAGCCTAAACAGTCTAACCAGTACAAGCTATATTCACAGGGGATACTAAGCGTGACTGGCAATGTAATGAGGGAAATACATACATCCAGCAATATTATGTGACACTAGGAACGGCAATGTTATGGGGACAAAGGCTATGGTACTGTTATTGGGACACTATGGTCTGCAATGTTATGCAGCACTGACTGTCTATAGTTGGCAATATTATGCAGGCACTATCTATAACCGACAATATTATGGGGGCAATGTCTATGGTAATATTATGTGAAACTATGACCGGCAATATTATGGGGACAATGGCTATAGTAATGTTATCGGGACACTATGGCCTACAATGTTATGAAGCACTGACTGTAGCTGTCAATATTATGCAGGCACTATCTATAACCGGCAATGTTATGGGAGCAATGTCTATGGTAATATTATGTGAAACTATGACCGGCAATATTATGGGGACAATGGCTATGGTAATGTTATCGGGACACTATAGCCTACAATGTTATGAAGCATTGACTGTAGCTGTCAATATTATGTAGGGACTATCTATAACTGGCAATGTTATGGGGACAAAGACTATGTAAATGTTATCAGAACACTATGGCCTACAATGTTATGAAGCACGGACTCTCTATAGTTGGCAATATTATGTTGGAACTATCTATAACCGGCAATGTTATTGGGATAATGACTTTGGTAATATTATTGGGACACTATGTCCTGCAATGTTATGAAGCATGACTATAGCTGGCAATATTATGTAGGCATTATCTATAACCGGCAATGTTATGAGGACAATGACTATGTCTTGCAATGTTATGGGAGCAATGTCTATGGTAATATTATGTGAAACTATGACCGGCAATATTATGGGGACAATGGCTATGGTAATGTTATCGGGACACTATAGCCTACAATGTTATGAAGCATGACTATAGCTGTCAATATTATGTAGGGACTATCTATAACTGGCAATGTTATGAGGACAATGACTATGTCTTGCAATGTTATGAAGCACTGACTGACTGTAGCTGGCAATATTATGTGGGCACTATATATACCCAGCAATGTTATGGGGACACTATGGCCTGCCATGTGTATTATGTGGACAATGGCTATGGTAATGTTATTGGGACACTGTTTTGCAATGTTATGCAGCACTGACTGTCTATAGATGGCAATATTATGCAGGCACTATCTATAACCGGCAATATTATGGGAGCAATGTCTATGGTAATATTATGTGGCACTATGACCGGCAATATTATGGGGACAATGGCTCTAGTAATGTTATCGGGACACTATGGCCTACAATGTTATGAAGCACTGACTGTCTATAGCTGGCAATATTATGTGGGGACTATCTATAACCGGCAATGTTATGGGACAATGACTACGGTAATGTTATTGGGACACTATGGCCTGCAATGTTATGAAGCATGACTATAGCTGGCAATATTATGTAGGCATTATCTATAACTGGCAATATTATGTAGGCACTATCTATAATGAGCAATATTATGGTGGCAATGTCTATGGTAAAATTATGTGACAATATGACCGGCAATGTAATGGGGACAATGGCTATGGTACTGTTATCGGGACACTATAGCCTACAATGTTATGAAGCACCGATTGACTATAGCTGGCAATATTATGTAGGCATTATCTATAACTGGCAATATTATGTAGGCACTATCTATAACGGGCAATATTATGTAGGCACTATCTATAACGGGCAATATTATGGGGGCAATGTCTATGGTAAAATTATGTGACAATATGACCGGCAATGTAATGGGGACAATGGCTGTGGTACTGTTATCGGGACACTATAGCCTACAATGTTATGAAGCACCGATTGACTATAGCTGGCAATATTATGTAGGCACTATCTATAACCGGCAATGTTATGGGACACTGACTATGACTGGAACTGACTGTGACTGAGAATGTTACGGGGGCACTGACTATGACTGAATATTACGGGGCACTGGCTGGTTTACCATGTTGCGGGGCACTAAATATGATTTTGAATGTTATGGGGATAAGGGCTATGGCTGTCAATGCTATCCCATACAGATGAGCTCAGGACATCTGTATTTGGAGTATAGCACATATAGGGCATATAATACATATAGGATACATACAGGATACACAATGCTTACATACAGGGAAGCTCGGGGCTTCGGGTTCTCCTATGCTTTAGGGCAGGGGGTCACAGCCAGTTTCCCCATAACCGGGCCTTCAGGAGCGTACTGTATATATAGTGAAAATGAATGTATAAGATTAAGTAAGGGGCAGCGAGCCCCCCGTGCTCCTCCGTCAGCCCACTCCCCGTACCTCCCCCATAGGCAGACACTGCTCCTGTGATGTATATATATCTGAGCACTGTGTCAGTCCATTTATATAGTGTCACCCTGACTAGGCCCCTGGCAGTCGCTCTGCCCCCTCCTCCTGCCGACGTCTGCACAGTGCGGCACGTGGAGCCTCCAGAAAATGGATCAGAGAGATTCTGTATCCCGTGTGCACCCCTCCCCCGTTACAGTAATACCAGATATAAATGTCAGCCGCTTATTCCTCTGCATTATCCACTCCTCTCTATTTTACTCTCATCTTTAGGCCTTTATTATGTCGTGGACCAAAAACATTCACATCTGTAATCATGTTACACCGGGGGGCACAAGCTCTGACACTATTAAAGGGCCGGTGCTGAAGATTTTACCCAACTGATCTTTCAGATTCTTACCAGGCTCAAGACCTCTGCTTGCAGTCAGTGAATGGGAACATTCCGGGGATTAAACACCATTATGGAATTACATAATTCACTAACATTAGGAGTTAAGCAAAATGATTTGCAGGACCCCGATTCAGCGGCCGTGTCGGTGGTCCAAGCCCCACGAAAACAATTTTAGAGTTCAGAAAAAAAAAAAAAAAAAGATCCAATGAGCGATAACCGCTTCTTACCAGACACATAATTTTTTTTTTTGCCGTCCTTATTTTTTTTTATTTGAGGGGCGACTTGTAACTTGTAGAATAACATCATTCATTTTACCATTTAATGTACTGAGATAAGGGGGAAAAAAAACTCCAAGTGCGGTGAAAGAAATGCAACTCTGACCTTTTTTTTTTTCGGTTTGGGTTTTATGACCTTTTTTGTGCGGTAAAAATAAAGATATCAGCACGATTCACCAGGCCAGTCCGGTGATACCAAACTTTTTTTTTTTTTTTTTTTTTTAAAAAAAAATAAATTACATAAGATAATTGAGACATTTGTGAAAAGAAAAAAAAAAAAGTTTGGTTTGTGTTACCATTTTCTGAGATTCGTAACTTTCTTTTAATGTTTCCATCGATGGAGCTGTGCGACGGCTTGTGGCGGGATGACACTTTTTTTCTCGGGGGGGGGGAGGGGGATATTAATGCTAGAATTTCATTTTATATGCAATATATACAGTGTGTCCACCCATATCCTGTCCACCGCCATTTACTTGAGAACGGCAGCAGCTATAGGCATAGAAGTGGTGTCTACAGTCATGGCCAAAAGTTTTGAGAATGCTACAAATATTAAATTTTTACAACGTCTACTGCTTAAGTTTTCTAATGGCAATTTGCATATACTCCAGAATTTCATAAAGAGTGATCAGCTTAACAGCAATTACTTGCAAAGTCAATATTGGCTAAGAAAATTAACTTCAACCCACAAAACACATTTCAACATCATTGCATTCCTGCCTTAAAAGGAGCAGCTAACATTGTTTTAGTGATTGTTCCATTTACACAGGTGTGGGTGTTGATGAGGACAGGGCTGGCGATCAATCAGTCATGATTAAGTAAGAATGACACCACTGGACACTTTAAAAGGAGGCTGGTGCTTGGTATCATTGTTTCTCTTCAGTTAACCATGGTTATCTCTAAAGAAACACGTGCAGCCATCATTGCTCTGCACAAAAATAGCCTAACAGGGAAGAGTATCACAGCTACAAAGATTGCACCTCAGTCACCAATCTATCGCATCATCAAGAACTTCAAGGAGAGCGCTTCCATTGTTGCCAAAAAGGCTCCAGGGCGCCCAAGAAGGACCAGCAAACACCAGGACCGTATCTTAAAACTGTTTCAGCTGCGGGATGGGACAACCAGCAGTGGCGAGCTAGCTCAGCAATGGCAGCAGGCTGGTGTGAGTGCTTCTGCACGCACTGTGAGGCGGAGACTGCTTGAGCAAGGCCTGGTTTCAAGGAGGGCAGCAAAGAAGCCACTTCTCTCCAGAAAAAACATCAGGGACCGACTGATATTCTGCAAAAGGTACAGGGAGTGGACGCTGAGGACTGGGGTAAAGTCATTTTCTCAGATGAATCCCCTTTTCGATTGTTTGGGACATCTGGAAAACAGCTTATTAGGAGAAGAAGAGGTGAGCGCTAGCACCAGTCTTGTCTCATGCCAACTGTTAAGCATCCGGAAACCATTCATGTGTGTGGTTGCTTCTCAGCCAAGGGAATCGCACCACTCACAGTCTTGCCTAAAAACACAGCCATGAATAAAGAATGGCACCAGAATGTCCTCCAAGAGCAACTTCTCCCAACTGTCCAAGAGCAGTTTGGCCCCAACAATGCCTTTTCCAGCATGATGGAGCACCTTGCCATAAAGCAAAGGTGATCACTAAATGGCTCATGGAACAAAACATAGAGATTTTGGGTCCATGGCCTGGAAACTCCCCAGATCTTAATCCCATTGAGAACTTGTGGGCAATCATCAAGAGACGGGTGGACAAACAAAAACCAACAAATTCTGGCAAAATGCAAGCATTGCTTATGCAAGAATGGACAGCGATCAGTCAGGATTTGCTCCAGAAGGTGATTGACAGCATGCCAGGGAGACTTGCAGAGGTCCTGAAGAAGAAGGGTCAACACTACAAGTATTCACTTGCTGCATTAACTCATTCTAATGTCAATAGAACCTTCTGGTCTCATAATATGATTGCAATTATATTTCTGTATGTGATGTAAACATCAGACAAACACAAATAAAAACCAGAGGGCAACAGATCATGTGAAAATAGCATTTTGGTGTCATTCTCAAAACTTTTGGCCAAGACTGTAGGTATAGTAAAGTATCCATGCGCTACGCAATGAAACCACCTATAGCGCCACCTGGTGGAAAACAATGGAGTTAGTATTTTTATCTTGAAAACAGAACGAGATAGAGAAGAAAAGTGAATTACAAAGTTGTAGGGCATCATCAATTCAATACGAATCGACACCTTGCATACAGAAATGCTATGATATGAAACCCATGACCCCCCCAAAACACTGAATGCTGGTCACGCATATGGCGCTCATTTAACTTTGATGCTCATAGTGTCCCCCGTCAGCTGCAATGCACATCTGGCCTCTGCACAGCATACTGTATCTTGCTGCAATGCACATCTGGACTCTGCACAGCATACTGTATCTTGCTGCACGTTGTGCAATATGGTAGGTGACACGGTTGCACAAGCATCTGTGATACGTCGTCGTAGGTCCTGCAATGTTGGTGGAGGGGTCACATACACCTGCTGTTTGATGTCACCTCACAGAAAGAAGTCCAATGGGGTCAGCTCAGGTGAGCGTGGAGGCCACTGCACACAGCCACCATACCCAATGACTTGTAGGAAGGTCTCCATGAGGTATCGCTTCACGTCCGCAGCCTTGTGAGTGTTACACGTTCTAATCATAGCATTTCTGTATGCAAGGTGTCGATTCGTGTTGAATTGATGATGCCCTACAACTTTGTAATTCACTTTTTTTCTTTATCTCGTTCCGTTTTTGAGATAAAAATGCTAACTCCGTTGTTTTCCACCAGATGGCGCTATAGGTGGTTTCATTGCGTAGCGCATTGATACTTTACTAGACCTAGACACCACTTCTATGCCTATAGCTGCCGCCGTTCTCAAGTTAAAGGCGGTGGACAGGATATGGGTGGACACACTGTATATATATCCTCTGCCGATTGAGCCACCTACACAGAATGGAGCGATCTGTAATTTTTTATCGTAGGTAACTTCAATTGTGACAGAAAATAAATAAAAATCCAGAAAATCACATTGTATAGTTTTTAAGTATTTCATGCACTGAAATGCAAATTATTTGATCAGCGACCAACCAGCTTTTGGCTCTCACAGACCAGTTATTTTTTCTCCTCCTCTGCACTCATTACCTGTATTAATTGCACCTGTGTGACCTCGTTAGTTTTATTGTGTGGAAACCTGTCCACACAATCAATCACACTCCAACTTCTCCACCATGGGCATGACCAAAGAGTTCCTGTCTAAGGAAGCCAGGGACAAATTTATAGACCTGCACAAGGCTGGGATGGGCTACAGGACAATAGGCAAGCAGCTTGGTGAGAAGGCAACAACTGTTGGCACAATTATTAGAAGATGGAAGAAACACAGGATGGCTGTCAATATAGCTGTCTATCTGGGGCTCGATACAAGATCTCACCTCGTGGTGCAAGGATGATTCTGAGAAAGGTCAGGAATCAGCCCAGAACTACACAGGAGGACCTGGTCAATGCCCTGAAGAAAGCTGGGACCACAGTCTCAAAGATTACAGTTAGTAACACAATACACGGTCATGGATTAAAATCCTGCAGGGCACGCAAGGTCCTCCTCCTCCTCACACCAGCACATGTCCAGGCCTGTTTGAAGTTCACCAATGACCATCTGGATGATCCACAGGAGGCATGGGAGAAGGTCATGTGGTCAGATGAGACCAAAATAGGACTTTTTGGTATGAACTCCACTCGCCATGTTTGGAGGAAGAAGTAGGATGAGCACAACCCCAAGAACACAGTCCCA
Source organism: Anomaloglossus baeobatrachus (assembly GCF_048569485.1). Taxonomy (NCBI): domain Eukaryota; kingdom Metazoa; phylum Chordata; class Amphibia; order Anura; family Aromobatidae; genus Anomaloglossus; species Anomaloglossus baeobatrachus. Next base: position 23,835,387 of record NC_134357.1, read on the forward strand.
ACTGTGAAGCATGGGGCTAGAAACATCATACTTTTGTAGGAATTTTCTGCAAAGGGGACAGGATGACTGCACCTTATTGAAGGGAGGATGGATAGGATCATGTATCACAAGATTTTGGCCAACAAACTCCTTCCCTCAGTAAGAGTATTGAAGATGGGTCGTAGCTGTGTTTTGCAGCATGACAATGACCCAAAACACACAGCCAGGGCATCTAAGGAGCGGCTCCATAAGAAGCATTTCAAGATCCTGGAGTGGCATAGCCAGTCTCCAGACCTGAACCTAATAGAAAATCTTTGGAGGAGCTGAAACTCAATGTTACCCAGCAACAGCCTCAAAACCTGAAAGATCGGGAGATCTGTATGGAGGAGTGACCTGAAAGATCTCTATGGAGGAGTGGGCCAAAATCCCTGCTGCAGTGTGTGCAAACCCGGTTAAGAACTAGAACTACTAGAGCAGAGTCTGGCTTTGTTATTGCAGCCTTGCAGCTTCCGTAGTCAGGCCGATCTCTCCCTATGTCTGTGTATAGATATAGATAACATTATATACAGTAGATAACGCTGTAGAAGAGTCAAGCATTGGGCACAGGGTTTCATGAGACATTATTTCAAATAAGGTATTTCCAATCGAGCATTTATAGACATTCATTAAAGTGGACCTGTCGTCAGATGACTTATCAAAGGCCAAAGTTCCCACCATTTTTCACCAGTTTTCCCACTTGCAGGTTCTATCTCTGGTTTTCAGTTGTCTCTGAGCTGGGGGAGGGAGAGCAGCTGCTCTGATGTCTCCCATACTCAGCACACACCGACATGAGGGATTCCAGCTCTCATGTCTCTATGTAACAAATGTTCAGAGACATCAGCAGCAGCATGGAGGACAGTATGCAGTTGTACTGAGCAGTGGAGCTGTGAATCCAACACTGGGGTGGGATAAACAATAACAAAAAGCAACATCATGGAGGATAGAATACAGCAGTACTTAGCAGAATAACTGTGAATTTAGTTTCAGTTGAGATAAAACACTTACTAGAAATCAGCAGCACAGAGGACAATATACAAAAGTACTGAGCAGAGTACTGTGAATCCAGCTCCATGGTGAAAAACTTACTATTAAACACAAGCACCTTCTCTCTCTATTCTTTAATAGAAGCTGTAATCTGATCCCTCAGTTCATCTTGTCCTGATATAAGCAGTTATTTATTTTTTTTTAAGTGATTGTTGATTGTAGGGGGCAGGTGAGAGAAGAGGCTCACAAGTGGATAAAAAAGTGATAAGATATATTGCAAAGCTTAATAGATTTGCTTGATCTATTGATATCTATTGATATATTAAAAAAAGGTGTATATTTATAATGGCCCTACCAAAGGCCAGGAGTATATAGCAGTATATAGCATCCTCCACTGAACTACTAAGGTATTGTCCACATTTCTCAAAAAAAAAGAAGCTGCGAGAGGGATGCGGGGGGGGAAGAGGTGTAATCCCCGAAACTTCAGGCAGTGTAGACAGTCTTCAGCAATGCCTGCTGGTAGATACCATCCATACCCTTCTCTTCATCACTCTTTTCTTACACCTTGGTGATCAGAAGTATGTCGGCAAGGGCGGCACGGTGGCTCAGTGGTTAGCACTGCAGTCTTCTGGTGGCTCAGTGGTTAGCACTGCAGTCTTGCAGCGCTGGGGTCCTGGGTTCTAGTCCCACTAAGTACAACATCTGCAAGGAGTTTGTATGTTCTCCCCGTGTTTGCGTGGGTTTCCTCCGGGGTCTCCGGTTTCCTCCCACACTCCAAGAAACATACTGATTGATAGGGAATTTAGATTGTGAGCCCCAATGGGGACAGTGCTGCCAATGTATGTAAAGCGCTGTGGAATTAATAGCGCTATATAAGTGAATAAATATATATTATGTGTGTTGTGAATGTCATCCGAGGGGGTGATGGTTTGGAGCTCCCTCTGGTGGTCAGGACTGGGGGTAAAGCTGACTGTGACTCAACAGGTGTGGGAGGTAATTGGGAGTTTGGGAAGCCCAATTGCAGATCAGCCTGGGTTATATAGCAGAGCAGTGTCTGCTGGCTGGGGTAGGTTATAGATGTTTTTCCTCTGTCTTTGTATTGGCTTGGAGTTTGTCCTTCCATTTATCCTGTGCCTGTCCCGTTCCAGATAAGTTGCAAGTAATTTGCTTAATTGCCTGATCCACACCTAAGGATGTTTATATTTCATTTAATTTCGCTTAAAATCTGTTTTCTTGCAGGAGAGGAATTGTCTTTCTGTTTTGATGAGCATGGGGGTTCTCCCTCTGCAGGTTTCACTGCAAGAAAAGGGAGATTCTCCCTGATCTATTTGATCTTTTGTATTTCTTGTGGGTTTTTTGGTATTTTTTTCTCCCATTATTTACAAGAGTACCTGATATAGTGGGGAAGAGTCCGTGTGGTCTCAGTATTTTTCTTATCAGGAGATTGGTATTTTTCCGCAGGGTTTTGCACTGACCACAATCACTTATCTGTCCTGTCCTATCTAGGAAGTCGGGCCTCGCCTTGGCTAATCTAGATTTCCTGTGTATTATGTCTTTTTACATCACAGTTGGCTTTATATGTTGGGGGCTTGCTATTCCTTTGGGGACTACTCTGAGGCAAGATAGGTTTCCTCATTTCTATCTGTGAGGTGTAGTAAGTTCCTCCGGCTGTGATGTGGCATCTAGGTGTGTTTAGGAATGCTCCACGGCTACTTCTAGAGTGGTCTGACAGATAGGAGATTGCGGTCAGCTCAGGTTCCAACTAATCTTGTGGTTTTTCTGCTGATGGGATTTTTGTGATCATCCATGGTGACAAGATCATAACATACGTGACAATGATCGGAGTATTGATCATTAGCTCTATTGTTTGACATTCTCCTGCCACCAATTGTGGAAGAATTATATCTTTCATTACGTAGCCGGAAAAGGGTTTAGAAACTGGATTAATTATGTTTTTTTTCCCTGCTATGTATAGTGAAATACTCATTACAGACCTTGGTAGATGCTGTGGGACACGAGTTACCCCTCACAATATAATAAGTGGCTGTTCATGCCTAGTTCTCTACCTATGATACACATGGAAGACTTGCACTATGTCTTGTCAGTCAGCAGGTGGCGACATTCACCTGTAGGTGCTGGAGACGGATAACATAAAATTGCATTGCTGAGGACGGGCGCCGGGTGTTGGTGCTAGTTTGGGGGGGATCAGGAAATCGTGGTTAGAGGGTGTTTGTTCCCTGAATAGGTTGAGAATCACATCCAGCTATAAAGCCTGCGGTGTTAGTATATATCAGCTGTATAGACAGACATTGGCGGTATAGGAGAGTCCTCATCATTGTCACAGGATCTGGTACAAAGAACCAAAGATAAATATATAGATTATGCAGCAATAAAAAAAAGACAGAGACATCAAAAGATAAAAACAGGATTTACTGGAAAAAAAACCCTGAACACTAAAGTCCTCCTGATGGGCGTACAGATCATTACAGGACGGCCTCTCTTACGGAGAATCCTGCAATATATAGAGGGCAGCGGACGCCAACATTTGCTCCCTACTTACGGCACTTGCAGAGTATAATGGCGGGGTGGTCAATAATATTGCAGGACAGCCCACCCCACCCGTCCGCAATCTGAAAAATAAGTCAGCAAGGCACAACCAACCTTCTGACACTTAGGGGTACTATGCACGTTGCGACATCGCTACTGCGATATGGTCGGGGTCAAATCGAAAGTGACGCACATCCGGCGCCAGTAACTATGTCGCAACGTGTAAAGCCTAGAAGCGCCGATCGCAAAAGCGTCATAAATCGGTGATCTGTGTAGTGTCGGACATTTCCATAATGTCGCACCAATAGGAGATACGATGCTGTTCCTCGTTCCTGCGGCAGCACACATCGCTGTGTATGAAGCCGCAGGAGCGAGGAACATCTCCTTATCTGCCTCCGACTATGCAGAAGGAAGGAGGTGGGCGGGATATTTACGTCCCGCTCATCTCCGCCCCTCCGCTTCTATTGGCCGCCTGCAGTGTGACGTCACTGTGACGCCGCATGACCCACCCCCTTAGGAAGGAGGCGGGTCACCGGCCAGAGCGATGTCGCAGGGCAGGTAAGTGCGTGTGACGCTGCCGTAGCGATAATGTTCGCTACGGCAGCTAACACAAGATATCGCATGTGCAACGGGGGCGGGCACTATCGCGCTCTGCATCGCTAACAATGTCGCAGTGTGCAAAGTACCCTTAAGGGTATGTGCACACAGTGCGTTTTTCGTGGCGTTTTTGGCCTCAAAACTGCATGACTTTGCTTCCCCAGCAAAGTCTATGAGTTTTCATTTTTGCTGTCCGCACACAACTTTTTTTTTAAGCTGCGTTTTTGAGCTGAAAAATAAAAAATGGACATGTCAATTCTTTCCTACGTTTTTCTGCGTTTTCCCCCCATGCAATGCATTGGAAAAACGCAGAGAAACGCAAAAATCAAAAATGCAGCAAAAGGCAACCAAAAACGCACCAAAACGCGGTAAAAACGCATGCGTTTTTTTGCCGTTTTTAGCGGCCAAAAACATATAAAAACGCAGCGTCAAAAAAACGCAGCGTGTGCACATAGCCTAATAGTGTTTTCATCTGAAACTGTCAGAATATAGACCCCCCCATAATGAAAAACAGTATTGAAAGAGACAATTTCCAAAACTACGCTCGACACCCTCCCCTAAACCTGCCCATGTACCATATACCAGAGCGTGGCTCCTTCAATCAGCCGCTCCCTCAGCGATCAGATATTGATGGTTTATTATGAGGCCACCAATGTTAAAGTCCAGGAATGTTACCCCATGCGGTCATCCCAGGACATTTTTCTTTGGCAAACTTTGGGAATATTTTACGACTCAACAATCTGAAAAAAGAGAAGACCGAGGTGTAACCATCTCCGTACCCCTCCACCTAACAGAACGCTGCAGCCTCATTTCCCGATTCTCTGGACTCACCCCGTCCTCCGCTCTCGATCTCTGCGTCTCTGTGGCCTCTGTCCTTTCTTCCTCCTCAAAAAAGTCTTTATCGAGTCTCTCCAGGTGAGGCAGGGCGATCAGAGTCTCCAGGCGGTAGCCATCTTCCTCCTCGCACGGGTTCTCCCTCAAAACCAGCGCCCGCAGCATGGGCAGCACCTTGAGCTTCTCCACCTCCTGAAGTCTGGGTATGAGGTTACCTCTGCACAGGAGTATTGCAGTCAGTCAGGTGATGGACAGACTCACCAAGACCGGCAGAAGACATCTACAGGAGATACAAACCTGAGGTTGAGATATTGTAAGGCCCGCATATTCTCCGAGAAGCCATCCAGAGTCTCCAGCTGGTTATCCCTCAGGTGGAGGCTGGTGAGATGTACCAGCTGCTCTAGTCCTTCCAATGTCTTCAGGGTATTCTGGGCCTAATGGTGCAAAAGTCATGGTCAACTAGAAGTGTGAATAAGACATAATCAACGGGTAATAACACAGCAGGCACAACCTACTGACTTCTGCGGCAGTAATACTTGGCACTCACCAGGTAAAGCTCCCGCAGGTTGGGCAGGTGGAGTCCGGCTGTGCCCTGCAGTTTATTCCCTCGTAGCTCCAAAGTGTGCAAACTATACAGACTGGAGGAGTCCAGACTTTCCAAGGAGCGGAGCTCGTTACCTACCGGCCAGAGAGAGGATACACAGAACATGAAGTACGGACAGGCATTACAGATAACATCTGGACTCATCGGCTGTTTTTGGGAAGCCTCTGTGACAATGAAGGACTTGGTATTAATGCCCTATCCATAAGAGAAGCCTTCAATATAAGGCAGCTAATACCTGGAGCCACAGAGGCCCCTGAGAATATGAGCATCAGCACCAACCGATCAGATTGAGGGACTCCAGACTCGGGTGTGCGATTCCTTGAAGGTCCTGAATACGGTTCTGGGCCAGACTTGCTTGTTGTAGGTAAGGAAGCTCCCCCAGTCCATCCACACTGACCAGCTGGTTGTGGTCCACACGCAGAGACAGCAGATGGGTGAGGAACCGGAGCGGAGACACATCTCTAAGGGAATTCTGAGATAAATCCACATAACGCAGATGTATGAAAGACTCCAGAATAGAGATGTCTGTGATCTCCCTGCAAGAGACGCACAACAGGTACACTACACAATGCATGATACATACTACAGGTCACCCGGCCACCGGGGGGACATATTCTCCAGCAAACAGCTAGAGCAACTCTACACAAAAAGGTGAGTATATATTACAGATATTGTATACTCCAGAGCTGCTCTCACTATTTTGCTAGTGCAGTCACTGTGTACATACATTACATTTCTGATCCTGAGTTACCTCCTGTATTATACTCCAGAGCTGCACTCACTATTCTTCTGGTGGAGTCACTGTGTACATACATTACATTACTGATCCTGTACTGCTCCTGAGTTACATTCTTTATTATACTCCAGAGCTGCACTCACTATTCGGCTGGTGGAGTCACTGTGTACATACATTACATTACTGATCCTGTACTGCTCCTGAATTACATACTGTATTATACTCCAGAGCTGCACTCACTATTCGGCTGGTGGAGTCACTGTGTACATACATTACATTACTGATCCTGTACTGCTCCTGAATTACATGCTGTATTATACTCCAGAGCTGCACTCACTATTCTGCTGATGCAGTCACTGTGTACATACATTACATTACTGATCCTGAGTTACCTCCTGTATTATACTCCAGAGCTGCACTCACTATTCTGCTGGTGGAGTCACTGTGAATACACATTACATTACTGATCCTGTACTGACCCTGAGTTACATCCTGAACTATACTCCAGAGCTGCACTCACTATTCTGCTGGTACGGTTACTGTCTACATACATTACATTACTTATCCTGAGTTACACCCTGTATTATACTCCAGAGCTGCACTCACTATTCTGTTGGTGCAGTCACTGTGTACATATATTACATTACTGATCCTGAGTTACCTCCTGTATTATACTCCAGAGCTGCACTCATTATTCTGCTGGTATGGTCACTGTGTACATACATTACATTACTGCTCCTGTACTGATCATGAGATACATCCTGTATTATTCTCCAGAGCTGCACTCACTATTCTGCTGGTACAGTCACTGTGTACATGCATTACATCACCGATCCTGTCCTAATGCTGAGTTACATACTCCAGAGCTGCGATCACTATTTTGTAACTGCAGTAGGTTTGGTTCTCCAGTAGATACTGATAAGTCACCGCCGTGCACACAGAATATTGGACTTACTTGTCTTTCACCTCTAGTTTGACGTAGGCGTGGGCCAGGCCATTCCCCGTTTTGCACAGTAGGGACAATCCTTCTTCCATCATCTCTTTAGTCAGTGGCACATGAGGAGGCGGCTGAAATATGGTAAAAAGTTAACTACAAGGAGCACTTTCCCATAGAGATCATTGGACCGGCCGGTGGCATCGTCATCTGCCGTCCCGTAGTCGTGTAGAATATACTTCCTCCTCACCTCTTCCTTTTCAGGCTCTTCTTCTTCTCCTTCTTTTTCCTCCATCTCTTCTTTTTCATCTTCCCCCTCTTCTGCTTCTTCTTCATTTTCCTCTACTAGGGCTTCTCCTCCGTCCTGCTCCTCATCCAGAACATCATCTTCTACATCCGACATCTCCTCAAAAAGTGTAAAACATTTAGTTTGTCATAACTCTCTGATATTTGTGGCCCCAGGGTCCAGATTATCACACTTTTATAAATGCACATTTTAGCTGTTCATCGGCGGCATGTCCACAGCATGTCATGTCCAGGGGATTAGCGCTGATATTACTGCAGTACATGCAGGTACCACCACCATAGGCTGCCACGCTGGCCGACAACATCAGCGCTTCGAGCTGGAGTCCTCAAGATGCAGCCCCACCGTCAATCAAACATGGATCGTAGTAACCACCCTGATCAAATATGGGTCGTAGTAACCACCCTGATCAAATATGGGTCATAGTGACCACCCTGATCAAATATGGGTCATAGTGACCACCCTGATCAAATATGGGTCGTAGTGACCACCCTGATCAAATATGGGTCATAGTGACCACCCTGATCAAATATGGATCGTAGTGACCACCCTGATCAAATATGGGTCGTAGTGACCACCCTGATTAAATATGGGTCGTAGTGACCACCCTGATCAAATATGGGTCGTAGTGACCACCCTGATCAAATATGGGTCGTAGTGACCACCCTGATCAAATATGGGTCGTAGTGACCACCCTGATCAAATATGGGTCGTAGTGACCACCCTGATCATATATGGGTCGTAGTGACCACCCTGATCAAATATGGATCGTAGTGACCACCCTGATCAAATATGGATCGTAGGGACCACCCTGATCAAATATGGATGGTAGTGACCACCCTGATCAAATATGGATGGTAGTGACCACCCTGATCAAATATGGATGGTAATAACCACCCTGATCAAATATGGATGGTAGTGACCACCCTGATCAAATATGGATGGTAGTGACCACCCTGATCAAATATGGATGGTAGTGACCACCCTGATCAAATATGGATCGTAGTGACCACCCTGATCAAATATGGGTCATAGTGACCACCCTGATCAAATATGGGTCATAGTGACCACCCTGATCAAATATGGATCGTAGTGACCACCCTGATCAAATATGGATCGCAGTGACCACCCTGATCAAATATGGATCGTAGTGACCACCCTGATCAAATATGGATCGTAGTGACCACCCTGATCAAATATGGATCGTAGTGACCACCCTGATCAAATATGGATCGTAGTGACCACCCTGATCAAATATGGATCGTAGTGACCACCCTGATCAAATATGGATCATAGTGACCACCCTGATCAAATATGGATCATAGTGACCACCCTGATCAAATATGGATCGTAGTGACCACCCTGATCAAATATGGATCGCAGTGACCACCCTGATCAAATATGGATCGTAGTGACCAACCTGATCAAATATGGATCGTAGTGACCACCCTGATCAAATATGGATCGTAGTGACCACCCTGATCAAATATGGATCATAGTGACCACCCTGATCAAATATGGGTCATAGTGACCACCCTGATCAAATATGGGTCATAGTGACCACCCTGATCAAATATGGGTCATAGTGACCACCCTGATCAAATATGGATCGTAGTGACCATCCTGATCAAATATGGATCGTAGTGACCATCCTGATCAAATATGGGTCATAGTGACCACCCTGATCAAATATGGGTCATAGTGACCACCCTGATCAAATATGGATCGTAGTGACCATCCTGATCAAATATGGGTCATAGTGACCACCCTGATCAAATATGGATCGTAGTGACCACCCTGATCAAATATGGATCGTAGTGACCACCCTGATCAAATATGGATCGTAGTGACCACCCTGATCAAATATGGATCGTAGTGACCACCCTGATCAAATATGGATCGTAGTGACCACCCTGATCAAATATGGATCGTAGTGACCACCCTGATCAAATATGGGTCATAGTGACCACCCTGATCAAATATGGATGGTAGGGACCACCCTGATCAAATATGGATGGTAGGGACCACCCTGATCAAATATAGGTCGCAGTGATCTCCCCTCCCCGATCAAACATTGGTCGTAGTGACAACCCAGATCAAGCCTAGGTTGTAGTGCCCCCCTGATCAAACATGGGTCATAGTGGCCACCCCACCAAGAATGAGTTGCAGCCCCCCCCCATCGTAGGATATAGTGATCCCCAGATCAAACATGGGTCGTGGTGCTCCACTGATCAAACATGGTTCACAGTGGTCCCCCCCAAACTGTTGTAGTGACTCCCCCCGATCACACATTGGTTGTAGTGCCCCTCCGAGCACTCATGCCTGAAGTGTGCACTCACATCACACACTCCTATATGGAGGCAGCAATATTCATGTATTATTCAGCACTATATGGCGGTGTGTCAGAGGAGCCCGCACACCGGAGCCGCAGGACGGGCATCACTCACCTCTCCGCTGTAGCAACACTCAACACCGGAAACCCGAGATAGCGGTACTTAGTTGTCATAGAAACCGCCGGAAGTGTATAAGCTCAAACTGGTCTCCATGACGACGCGTTTGCTCTCAGGTGACTCCATAGCTCCTCCCTCGCTGCTGCTCTGTCAGGTTTTGCGCGCGCGGCGGCCATTTTGTCAGACTTTTTACCTCAGAGATGTCTGATGTGTAATGTAGAGAAAGGAGGACGCCGTGAACTGACAGGAAAGTGCAACGTGCTGCTCCGGCGACATGTGCCGGATACATACAGTGATGGGTGATCCGTCCACAGAGCGTCCATAGGTGCCACATACATACAGTGATGTATAATCCGTCTACAGAGCGTCCATACACACCAGATACATACAGTGATGGATGATCCGTCTACAGAGCGTCCATAGGTGCCACATACATATAGTGATGTATAATCTGTCTACAGAGCGTCCATACATACCAGATACATACAGTGATGGATGATCCGTCTACAGAGCGTCCATACATACCAGATACATACAGTGATGGATGATCCGTCTACAGAGCGTCCATACATACCAGATACATACAGCGATGTATAATCCGTCTACAGAGCGTCCATACATACCAGATACATACAGTGATGTATAATCCGTCTACAGAGCGTCCATACATACCAGATACATACAGTGATGTATAATCCGTCTACAGAGCGTCCATACATACCAGATACATACAGTGATGTATAATCCATCTACAGAGCGTCCATACATACCAGATACATACAGTAATGTATAATCCGTCTACAGAGCGTCCATACATACCAGATGCATACAGTGATGTATAATCTGTCTACAGAGCGTCCATACATACCAGATGCATACAGTAATGTATAATCCGTCTACAGAGCGTCCATACATACCAGATGCATACAGTAATGTATAATCCGTCTACAGAGCGTCCATACATACCAGATACATACAGTGATGTATAATCTGTCTACAGAGCGTCCATACATACCAGATACATACAGTGATGTATAATCCGTCTACAGAGCGTCCATACATACCAGATACATACAGTGATGGATGATCCGTCTACAGAGCGTCCATACACACCAGATACATACAGTGATGTATAATCCGTCTACAGAGCGTCCATACATACCAGATACATACAGTGATGGATGATCCGTCTACAGAGCGTCCATACACACCAGATACATACAGTAATGTATAATCCGTCTACAGAGCGTCCATACATACCAGATACATACAGTGATGTATAATCCGTCTACAGAGCGTCCATACATACCAGATACATACAGTAATGTATAATCCGTCTACAGAGCGTCCATACACACCAGATACATACAGTGATGTATAATCCGTCTACAGAGCGTCCATACATACCAGATACATACAGTGATGGATGATCCGTCTACAGAGCGTCCATACATACCAGATACATACAGTGATGTATAATCCATCTACAGAGCGTCCATACATACCAGATACATACAGTGATGTATAATCCGTCTACAGAGCGTCCATACATACCAGATACATACAGTGATGGATGATCCGTCTACAGAGCGTCCATACATACCAGATACATACAGTGATGTATAATCCATCTACAGAGCGTCCATACATACCAGATACATACAGTGATGTATAATCCGTCTACAGAGCGTCCATACATCCCAGATACATACAGTGATGTATAATCCGTCTACAGAGCGTCCATACATACCAGATACATACAGTGATGTATAATCCGTCTACAGAGCGTCCATACATACCAGATACATACAGTGATGTATAATCCATCTACAGAACGTCCATACATACCAGATACATACAGTGATGTACAATCCATCTACAGAGCGTCCATACATACCAGATACATACAGTGATGGATGATCCGTCTACAGAGCGTCCATACACACCAGATACATACAGTGATGTATAATCCGTCTACAGAGCGTCCATACATACCAGATACATACAGTGATGTATAATCCGTCTACAGAGCGTCCATACACACCAGATACATACAGTGATGTATAATCCGTCTACAGAGCGTCCATACATACCAGATACATACAGTGATGTATAATCCGTCTACAGAGCGTCCATACATACCAGATACATACAGTGATGTATAATCCGTCTACAGAGCGTCCTTACATACCAGATACATACAGTGATGTATAATCCGTCTACAGAGCGTCCTTACATACCAGATACATACAGTGATGTATAATCCGTCTACAGAGCGTCCATACATACCAGATACATACAGTGATGTATAATCCGTCTACAGAGCGTCCATACATACCAGATACATACAGTGATGTATAATCCGTCTACAGAGCGTCCATACATACCAGATACACACAGTGATGTATAATCCGTCTACAGAGCGTCCTTACATACCAGATACATACAGTGATGGATGATCCGTCTACAGAGCGTCCATACATACCAGATACATACAGTGATGTATAATCCGTCTACAGAGCGTCCATACATACCAGATACATACAGTGATAGATGATCCGTCTACAGTGCGTCCATACATACCAGATACATACAGTGATGTATAATCCGTCTACAGAGCGTCCATACATACCAGATACATACAGTGATGTATAATCCGTCTACAGAGCGTCCATACACACCAGATACATACAGTGATGGATGATCCGTCTACAGAGCGTCCATACATACCAGATACATACAGTGATGTATAATCCGTCTACAGAGCGTCCATACACACCAGACATATACAGTGATGTATAATCCGTCTACAGAGCGTCCATACACACCAGATACATACAGTGATGTATAATCCGTCTACAGAGCGTCCATACATACCAGATACATACAGTGATGTATAATCCGTCTACAGAGCGTCCATACATACCAGATACATACAGTGATGTATAATCCATCTACAGAGCGTCCATACACACCAGATACATACAGTGATGTATAATCCGTCTACAGAGCGTCCATACACACCAGACATATACAGTGATGTATAATCCGTCTACAGAGCGTCCATACACACCAGACACATACAGTGATGTATAATCCGTCTACAGAGCGTCCATACACACCAGATACATAGTGATGTATAATCCGTCTACAGAGCGTCCATACATACCAGATACATACAGTGATGTATAATCCATCTACAGAGCGTCCATACATACCAGATACATACAGTGATGTATAATCCATCCACAGAGCGTCCATACATACCAGATACATACAGTGATGTATAATCCGTCTACAGAGCGTCCATACATACCAGATACATACAGTGATGTATAATCCGTCTACAGAGCGTCCATACATACCAGATACATACAGTGATGTATAATCCGTCTACAGAGCGTTCATACATACCAGATACATACAGTGATGTATAATCCGTCTACAGAGCGTCCATACATACCAGATACATACAGTGATGTATAATCCGTCTACAGAGCGTCCATACATACCAGATACATACAGTGATGTATAATCCGTCTACAGAGCGTCCATACACACCAGATACATACAGTGATGTATAATCCGTCTACAGAGTGTCCATACATACCAGATACATACAGTGATGTATAATCCGTCTACAGAGCGTCCATACATACCAGATACATACAGTGATGTATAATCCGTCTACAGAGCGTCCATACATACCAGATACATACAGTGATGTATAATCCATCTACAGAGCGTCCATACATACCAGATACATACAGTGATGTATAATCCGTCTACAGAGCGTCCATACATACCAGATACATACAGTGATGTATAATCCGTCTACAGAGCGTCCATACATACCAGATATATACAGTGATGTATAATCCGTCTACAGAGCGTCCATACACACCAGATACATACAGTGATGTATAATCCGTCTACAGAGTGTCCATACATACCAGATACATACAGTGATGTATATTTCTTCGGCGCTCCATTGGGAGACCCAGACGATTGGGTGTATAGCTACTGCCTCCGGAGGCCACACAAAGCATTACACTAAAAAGTGTAAGGCCCCTCCCCTTCTGGCTATACACCCCCCGTGGGATCACGGGCTGCTCAGTTTTCAAGCTTTGTGCGAAGGAGGTCAGACATCCACGCATAGCTCCACTGTTTAGTCAGCAGCAGCTGCTGACTATGTCGGATGGAAGAAAAGAGGGCCCATACTAGGGCCCCCAGCATGCTCCCTTCTCACCCCACTCTGTGTCGGCGGTGTTTGTTAAGGTTGAGGTACCCATTGCGGGTACGGAGGCTGGAGCCCACATGCTGCTTTCCTTCCCCATCCCCCTGAAGGGCTCTGGGGAAGTGGGATCTTACCGGCCTCCAGACTCTGAGGCCGGGCTCCATCCACAGACCCGGAGATCCTGCTGGATACTGAGCTGAGTGCCGTCAGGGACAAGGCCCTGCAACATTCAGGTACTCTGTGTCCCCGTACAGACAGGCACAGACACACGCCAGAGTTGCTGGGTGTGCTAGTGCGCCGGGGACAGTAGCGCTGCGCGCCTGGGTCTTATTCACTACAGCTTAGCTGAGTGACTTTCTGTGTTGGGAACTACCGCGCCGACCGCCCCTGGAGCGGCGGCGCGGCTGAGACTTGTAGTGCGCCGGGGACTCGCGCTGACCGTGCTTTTACGACGGCAGCGCTCATAAATCTAGTCCCCGGCTTTTGCGGCCTAGCTCCGTTTCGTTCCCGCCCCCAACCCTGTCAATCACGGAAGGGGAGAGACGCTGTACAATCAGTCAGCGCCGAGGGCTGGAGTCTTATTTACATACTCCAGCCCTCTCACTCGGCACAGTGGGACGCCAGTTTCCCGCTCTTGTCTGCAGCACGCCCACGGCCCGCCCCTCTTCACAGGACGCTGGCAGCCATTCCTGCATGCAGTCTGAGCTGGAGAACGGACATAGCCCTGGGAGACCCAGACAAGGGATTCTGGCGACCACACACCCGCTCTTAAGCGGGCGGTAAGCAGCACAAAAGTGCTGTCCCCACTAGTGCCACAGTGTTATTTAGTGTACTTTTTGTCTGTACCTATATATTGCACTGTACGGTCGCTTCTTGGCTTATACCCCATTGCTCTGAGGAGACAACAGCATGTCATCCGCAAAAAGCAAGGGTGCCAAGGCACAGGCTTTATATGCTGCTTGTACCGCATGTGGGGCTGATCTACCGGCAGGTTCCACTGACCCCCATTGTGTGCAATGTTCGGTCCCTGTGCCACTTCGTCAGCCGGAGTCTATGGTGGTAGTGGCCCAGGCAGAGACGCCTGTGAACCCTGCCCCAGTGACGGGGACAGAGTTTGCAGTTTTTGCTGATAAGATGTCTGTGACTATGACAAAAATTCTTGAAACTTTGCTGTCCAGGCCGGTCACTCAGACCATGGACACTGTTGATGCAATGTTCCCCGGTCCCCCTCAGTTGGAACTAGTCCAGGCTACAAGGGGGTCTCAGGCATCACAGGCTGAAGGCTCTGACTCGGACGACAGTCCCAGGCAGCCTAAGCGAGCTCGCTGGGAAAGACCCTCGACGTCATCACACTGGTCAGGGTCTCAGCGAGAGGCTTCTCTGTATGATGAGGCAGAGGTAGTTGATCAGGAGTCTAATCCTGAGACCGCTCTCAATCTGGATACTCCTGATGGTGACGCTATGGTAAATGATCTTATAGCGGCCATCAATAGACTGTTGGATATTTCTCCCCCAGCCCCTTCAGCAGAGGAGGCAGCTGCACAGCAGGAGAAATTCCATTTCAGGTATCCCAAGCGTAAATTGAGTACTTTTCTGGACCACTCTGACTTCAGAGAAGCAGTCCAGAAACACCATACTTATCCAGACAAGCGTTTCTCCAAACGTCTTAAGGATACACGTTATCCCTTTCCCCCTGACGTGGTCAAACGCTGGACCCAGTGTCCAAAAGTGGACCCCCCAATCTCCAGGCTTGCGGCTAGGTCCATAGTTGCAGTGGAAGATGGGGCTTCACTAAAAGATGCCAATGACAGACAGATGGACCTTTGGTTGAAATCTGTCTATGAAGCTATCGGCGCGTCGTTTGCTCCAGCATTCGCGGCCGTGTGGGCACTCCAAGCTATTTCAGCTGGTCTGGAGCAGGTGGACTCTCTCATACGTCCATCAGTGCCGCAAGTGGCGTCCTTAACCTCGCAAATGTCTGCGTTTGCGACTTACGCTATCAATGCGGTCCTAGACTCCACGAGCCGTACCTCAATGGCGTCCGCCAACTCTGTGGTTTTGCGCAGAGCCTTGTGGTTAAAGGAATGGAAAGCAGATTCTGCTTCCAAAAAATGCTTAACCAGTTTGCCATTATCTGGTGACAGACTGTTTGGTGAGCAATTGGCTGAAATCATTAAACAGTCCAAGGGTAAGGATTCTTCCTTACCCCAGCCCAGATCAAGCAAACCTCAACAGAGGAGAGGACAGTCGAGGTTTCGGTCCTTTCGAGGCTCGGGCAGGGCCCAATTCTCCTCGTCCAAGGGGACTCAGAAGGAGCAGAGGAGCTCAGATTCCTGGCGGGCTCACTCACGCCCAAAGAAAGCAACAGTAGGAACCGCTTCCAAGGCGGCTGCCTCATGACTTTCGGCCTCCTCCCTCCGCATCATCGGTCGGTGGCAGACTCTCCCGCTTTTGCGACATTTGGCTGCCACAGGTCAAGGACCGGTGGGTAACAGACGTTTTGTCTCACGGGTACAGGATAGAGTTCAGTTCTCGTCCTCCGCCTCGGTTCTTCAGAACTTCCCCACATCCCGACCGAACCGATGCCCTTCTGCAGGCGGTATGCTCTCTAAGGGCAGAAGGAGTGGTGATCCCTGTTCCTCTTCAGGAACGAGGTCAAGGTTTTTACTCCAATCTGTTTGTGGTGCCAAAAAAGGACGGCTCGTTCCGTCCTGTTCTGGACCTAAAACTGCTCAACAAGCACGTAAAAACCAGGCGGTTCCGGATGGAATCCCTCCGCTCCGTCATTGCCTCAATGTCTCAAGGAGATTTTCTAGCATCAATAGACATCAAAGATGCTTATCTCCACGTGCCGATTGCTCCAGAGCACCAGCGTTTTCTACGCTTCGTGATAGAAGACGACCATCTTCAGTTCGTAGCCCTGCCCTTCGGTCTGGCGACAGCCCCACAGGTTTTCACCAAGGTCATGGCAGCAGTGGTAGCAGTCTTGCACTCTCAGGGACACTCGGTGATCCCTTACTTAGACGATCTGCTTGTCAAGGCACCCTCTCAAGAGGCATGCCAACACAGCATAAACGTTGCGCTGGAGACTCTCCAGACTTTTGGGTGGGTCATCAACTTTTCAAAGTCAAACCTGTCACCGACCCAATCACTGACATACCTTGGCATGGAGTTTCATACTCTCTCAGCGGTAGTGAAGCTTCCGCTGGACAAGCAGCGGTCACTACAGACAGGGGTGCAGTTTCTCCTTCAAGGTCAATCGCACCCCTTAAGACGCCTCATGCACTTCCTGGGGAAGATGGTGGCAGCAATGGAAGCAGTCCCGTTTGCCCAGTTTCATCTGCGCCCACTTCAATGGGACATTCTCCGCCAATGGGACGGGAGGTCGACGTCCTTAGACAAGAAAGTCCTCCTCTCCCAGACGGCCAAGGACTCGCTTCAGTGGTGGCTTCTTCCCACCTCATTATCACAGGGAAGGTCCTTCCTACCCCCTTCCTGGGAGGTGGTCACGACAGACGCGAGTCTGTCAGGGTGGGGAGCAGTTTTTCTCCACCACAGGGCTCAGGGTACGTGGACTCAGCAGGAGTCCACTCTTCAGATCAATGTTCTGGAAATCAGGGCAGTGTATCTGGCCCTACTGGCCTTCCAACAGTGGCTGGAAGGAAAGCAGATCCGAATTCAGTCGGACAACTCAACAGCGGTGGCATACATCAACCACCAAGGCGGGACACGCAGTCGGCAAGCCTTCCAGGAAGTCCGGCGGATTCTGCTGTGGGTGGAAGCCACGGCCTCCACCATATCCGCAGTTCACATTCCGGGCGTAGAAAACTGGGAAGCAGACTTTCTCAGTCGCCAGGGTATGGATGCAGGGGAATGGTCCCTTCACCCGGACGTGTTTCAGGAAATCTGTCGCCGCTGGGGAATGCCGGACGTCGACCTAATGGCGTCTCGGCACAACAACAAGGTTCCGGCCTTCATGGCGCGGTCTCGTGATCAAAGAGCTCTGGCGGCAGACGCCTTAGTGCAGGATTGGTCGCAGTTCCAGCTGCCCTATGTGTTTCCACCTCTGGCACTCTTGCCCAGAGTGCTACGCAAGATCAGGTCCGATTGCCGCCGCGTCATACTCGTCGCCCCAGACTGGCCGAGAAGGTCGTGGTACCCGGATCTGTGGCATCTCACGGTCGGACAACCGTGGGCGCTGCCAGATCGACCAGACTTGCTGTCACAAGGGCCGTTTTTCCATCTGAATTCTTCGGCCCTGAACCTGACTGTGTGGCCATTGAGTCCTGGATCCTAGCGTCTTCAGGATTATCTCAAGGTGTTGTTGCCACCATGAGACAAGCTAGGAAGCCCACGTCTGCTAAGATCTACCACAGAACGTGGAAGATATTCTTATCCTGGTGCTCTGCTCAGGGAGTGTCCCCCTGGCCATTTGCATTACCTACGTTTCTTTCCTTCCTGCAGTCTGGGTTGGAAAAAGGTTTGTCGCTCGGCTCCCTTAAAGGGCAAGTCTCAGCGCTATCTGTATTTTTTCAAAAGCGTCTAGCACGACTTCCTCAGGTACGCACGTTCCTGCAGGGGGTTCGTCACATCGTCCCTCCGTACAAACGGCCGTTAGACCCATGGGATCTGAACAGGGTACTAGTTGCTCTCCAGAAGCCGCCCTTCGAGCCTCTGAGGGATGTTTCACTTTCTCGACTCTCACAGAAAGTGGCCTTTCTAGTAGCGGTCACGTCTCTTCGGAGGGTGTCCGAACTGGCAGCGCTGTCATCTAAAGCTCCCTTCCTGGTGTTTCACCAGGACAAGGTAGTGCTGCGCCCTATCCCGGAGTTTCTCCCTAAGGTGGTATCCTCCTTTCATCTCAATCAGGATATCTCCTTACCTTCTCTTTGTACTCATCCAGTTCATCGGTATGAAAAGGATTTACATTTGTTAGATCTGGTGAGAGCACTCAGAATCTACATTTCCCGCACGGCGCCCCTGCGCCGCTCGGACGCACTCTTTGTCATTGTCGCTGGTCAGCGCAAAGGGTCGCAGGCTTCCAAATCCACCCTGGCTCGATGGATCAAGGAACCAATCCTTGAAGCCTACCGTTCTGCCGGGCTTCCGGTTCCTTCAGGGCTGAAGGCCCATTCTACCAGAGCCGTGGGTGCGTCCTGGGCGTTACGACACCAGGCTACGGCTCAACAGGTGTGCCAGGCAGCTACCTGGTCGAGTCTGCACACTTTCACCAAACATTATCAGGTGCATACCTATGCTTCGGCGGACGCCAGCCTAGGTAGAAGAGTCCTACAGGCGGCGGTTGCCTCCTCGTAGGGAAGGGCTGTTTTTTTTTTGCAGCTCTGACATGAGGTATTAATTTACCCACCCAGGGACTGCTTTTGGACGTCCCAATCGTCTGGGTCTCCCAATGGAGCGCCGAAGAAGAAGGGAATTTTGTTACTTACCGTAAATTCCTTTTCTTCTAGCTCCAATTGGGAGACCCAGCACCCGCCCTGTTTCCTTCGGGACTTTTGGTTTTTTCGGGTACACATGTTGTTCATGTTGAACGGTTTTCAGTTCACCGATGTTCTTCGGATTGAATTTGTTTAAACCAGTTATTGGCTTTCCTCCTTCTTGCTTTGGCACTAAAACTGAGCAGCCCGTGATCCCTCGGGGGGTGTATAGCCAGAAGGGGAGGGGCCTTACACTTTTTAGTGTAATGCTTTGTGTGGCCTCCGGAGGCAGTAGCTATACACCCAATCGTCTGGGTCTCCCAATTGGAGCTAGAAGAAAAGGAATTTACGGTAAGTAACAAAATTCCCTTCTTTGGAGGTAGCTCTTTCCTTTTGAGTTTTTCCTCCTCTGCTTCTCAGAGCTGTCACTTTTTCTATTCTCTGTAGAGCGGTACATTTTATCGTCACCATCTTGGGGTCTGTCTGTAAAAACACTAAAATTAATACATCTAGTTATCAAATATTTCATAGTAAGACATATACGTTCATAGTTCTGTTTATGTTGGAGGGCATAGGTTATTAATAAAGTTTATAAGGGATAAATATTAAAATGCCCATATTGAATATACTTAAGTACTGACATGGAAGGATATATATATAAATCTTTCCCGAAGCTTCCAGAAGGTTACGTAATATGGAACTATATTCAACTATGTTCCACTAGAACACCTTATATGGACTGAACAGCTGGTATATAACACACGATGGAGGGGGCTACTCGCTGGCTCCTCCACATTGCCTGCGGTCAGAAGACTCCTGTGCAAGATGAAGACACGCTGTCCGGCCTAAGAGATGACATCCCCTGCCTTGCCATTCAGGACCCAAAGAGAGATGGGTAAAGACTTCCCATTGATCAAGTATGGACTAAATGAACTCTTTGCGTAAGCTATCAAAGTATATTATTTTTCCTTTCTGTAACTGAACCCTGGCAACCATTTTTAAATAGATAAAATACATTTATTTTTTACATTTTTGAAGTCATTTCTTTCATGCGCTTTTACGTATTTAAAGAAAAATATATTTAAGAGTATATTTTTAACATTTTGGCGAGCTCAGTCATTCGTGTTTTTTTTTTTCTCATTTTTGTGCTTCTCCCTTCACTTTGCATAAGGGGGGACAGACAGAGACATCAGAGATATATGCCTCCGCAAAGTGATAGGGAATCGACAATTTATAAAAATCACGCAGAACCTAGGAAATACGTATAAGTCAAGTTGCATTAATGTTTTTTTTTTAAATGAACTTTAAAGACTTTGTAAAGCCACAGAAGTTAACTTTTGACGTATTTTTTGACGTATTTTTGAGCAAGAAAGATAAAGTCAGTTCATAAGAAGTATTGGACGTGTTGAATAAGGTGAATCAAGTCTTAGAGGATCATCCATAAGATCATCGGATCAGTTCAGGTAAGAAAATGGATTTTATCTCTTCATATGTTAAGCAAAGTAAACTTCAGTTCACTTATTCAGATATTTCTAATGTGGAAGAGCTTTGGTTACGCTTTTATGGGGAGTGTGAACTTGAGAATTCACGTATAGAATGTGCAAGGTCTTTTAATAGAGAGAAACAGAAAATCAGAAATGTCTGTCATTTAGTCTATGATTTTCACAAGTTAATCGTAGAAAAATGTAAAAATGGTGGAAATAGACAACCTGAATTGTCAGGAAAGTCAGTGACAGAGAAATCCAAAGACTGCTTAGAACCTGAAATGTCAGTCAGTGATATTGTGAATTCTGACTGTAATGTTGCAAATGATAAGTCAGATGATTTAGGCTATGTTCACACACTGCGTTTTTTACCTGCGTTTTGGGTCCGTTTTGGGTCCGTTTTTGCTGCAGAAATTTCTTGAGAAATTCTTGTAACCTTTCTGCAGACATTCCCCAGCAAAACCTATGGCAAAAAAAATTAGCTGTGCACACACTGCGTTTTTTTCTTAAGAAAATTCTTTCAGTAGATTTTCTTAAGAAAAAGAATGAGCATGTCACTTCTTTTCTGCAGCTAACTGCGTTTTTTGCCATAGATAATTGGCACAATAACGCAGGGAGCAACCAGCGGTAAAAACGGACCTAAAACGGACCTAAAACGGACCTAAAACGGACCTAAAACGGACCTAAAACGCAGGTGCGTTTTTGGTGCGTTTTTTAACACAGGTGCACTCTTAAGAAATTTCTTAAGAAATTTCTTAAGAAAAATCATTTTTCTAGTGTGAACATAGCCTTAGACTGTAATTCAAATCAAAATCTTGATAATGGCGACAGACACGTGTTACCTAATCAAGGTGCCTTTCAGCATGCTGAGAAAGAAGCAGGAAATGACGTAGTGAAGCCAGAAGGGGGAGGAGCCAGAGTGGGAGACGTGCAGAAAGGACACGTGCAGAGAGAAAATGGCGACGATCAGTTTCTAAAAATAGAACAGGCTAAGTTAGGGATTAAACTTAGAAAAAATTTATTGGACATATGCAAATTAATTCCCGCATATAATCCTAAAATACATGTTTGCACAAATTCAGAGGTATTTGAAAGTTCCATTGAGAAGTTAAATTTAACCAATAGTGAGACGAATCAGTTATTCCGTATGTGGATACCTCAGCAGTTCTTTAGACAATTGGCATTAAAAAAGTCTTCTGACAATGAGACATTTGATTGTTCAAATGATAACGATATCATAAGGCTGAAAAATCTCATCTTCTGTGCAAGGAATGAATCTGA
This sequence comes from Anomaloglossus baeobatrachus, assembly GCF_048569485.1. NCBI lineage: Eukaryota > Metazoa > Chordata > Amphibia > Anura > Aromobatidae > Anomaloglossus > Anomaloglossus baeobatrachus. Next base: position 23,857,832 of record NC_134357.1, read on the forward strand.
TCCAAATTATGAGATGTTGAAGGAATTACAAATTGAACAGAATGAGAGTACGTTCTCATTTATGTCCGTTTTTGAACGTTTGTATAGGGCGGTCATTCCAAATGTCAGATTGGATGGAATGATACGTTTATTCATCAAGAAATTTAATTTCCTTGACAATGCCGCCTGTGCGGTGGCATTAAATAAAAAGTCCCTATTCGAATGTACGACATTTATCGATTTTGTTAGAAGTCGCCAAAGTCAATCAAAACAGAAATTAATTAATTCTGAAAAACCAACAGTGTCTCCCAGATCCAGATATTTTTGTGACAGGGTGTATGAAATTCGAAGGAAGATGCATACGTGTTACAAATCATACATTCCATCCCAATTATCATCTAAAAATCTTTTTTCACAGGAAAAACCCTTGTCTCCAGTGGAGGGATTGGTCACTGGGATTGATGATCCCAGACAAATTCTGAGTAAAAGCTTTGAAAGACAGAAACAGGTGTCTTGTGCAGATTCTTTCCCTGGGTTAGGATTTGATAGTCCGCGACAGCTGGGTGGTCTTTCAGAGAGAGACATTCTCTCTCATTTAACAGAAAACCTTGAATTACATAAGTTCCGAGATTCCTATAAGTTCAAAGTGAATTTAATAAAGCGAATCTTTGAAGAAAAAATTAGGTATGGTCTTCAGTTAAATAAAGTGTATTTCTGGGTAAATTAATTTTATTGTTTGATAAATATGTTTATTCATATACAGTGAATCTATGCATATATATATATATATATATATATATATATATATATATATATATATATATATTAAAGGTAGTGATAGTAAATCAAGGTCATATTTTCATTTAGTAAAATGATAGTTTAATGTTTATAAATTAATAATTTGATCTCTGTATATGAATAATAATATTTAAAATAAAATAATAAGAGAAAGTAACGGATTTTAAGTGTTTCATTTTTATCATAAATATGATAATAATTTTATTCTTTTATTTCCCTCAGAATTTATCAGTAAAACAGATTGATGAAGTATTAACTTTTTATTTATACATATGTTCTTGTCCTCAATCAGGTAACATATATTTTATTGGGTAAGGATAATCGCGAAAGCACGATCAATAATAATTTCTCAGGTACCAATTGCCAGAGAACTATTACTTTAACGTTTCTTTTATGAATATACATACATCTTCTTTAGAGTTATTAGGAATGTAATCTGAGCTTTGGAGTGTAGTAAAACTGCTTGCTGTTTTGGAATGGTGTTCTTTGCACGTAACCAAAGCATGTGACTTGAATTACTAAAGCTAATAATAAATGTTTGTTCCATGGTCATATGTACAGTGTGTAATACATTGGAATTTGTTTTTTTCGAGAAGTACTTCAAATTAGTAACATAATTTTTGAAATGCGCATAGAATAATTGGAAAAAAGGGATATGTGTCTGTCAGGTTCTATGTAGAAGTATGTTAAAGAACCATGACAGTCTTGTGTGCATAGATGTGTCTATGAATGATTGATTGTTTGAGCAGCTGCTAATGTTAATGTTGAGTACTTGGATCCAGAAAAAAAAAAAGGGAATTTTTGTTTTAACTTCGAGGTTATAATATATGTATGTATACTATTAGAATAAATAAGTTATAGTACATAAGTATAAATAATGAAGGAATTTATACAGAATATATATATTATTCTTAGACATATTTCTTTAATATAGAGATGTTAGGATCTTTTGTGTTAGTCACTTCTTTTACTGATACATAGATTGGTAATCATTTTTCTTTTCAAATATGGAAGTGATATTTATAATATGGTCTTGAAGATATACCACAAATTTTAATTTAATTTAATCTAAACATATTAATTTTTATAATATCATATTTCATGATATTGAAAGGGGGAGGTTTGGTCTCAATCGCACATTTATATTTGATAAATATATGTGTTTACAGGATACTTTAATAATTAATATTTCAAGTACAAAGGAAGAATTGGGAATAAAAAAAATATATTTGAAGTATATCATAATGCATTTATATACTAAGAGAAGTGTATTATTTGCAAGGTTACATGATTTAATTATAGGTTGCTGATATGATAGGTATGGTAATCCTATAAGATACTGGTAACATTAAGGTTATGTATTATTAAAGACATAGGTGTTATATACATAGAAGGCCTTATTTTTATTTCAATTTTTATTTTTATTCCGATTTTCATTTTTCCTTTTACCGTATATACTGGCGTATAAGATGACTTTTTACCCCCTTAAAATAATGGCTACAGTGGGGGGTCGTCTTATACGCCGGATATACGGGGGGGGGGGGTGTGTATGTACACTGCAGCGTCCAGGGGAGGTGGGGGCAGCAGCTCTGGAGCACAGGGGAACGCTGCGGCCTGCATCCTTTGATCTCCTGCACCCGCTCATATAATATGCACAGCCGCTGTCCATCTCCAATGGTGCTGAAATCGCACGCAGTGAGGGGCTGGAGCAGCGGTGCATATTCTATGAGCCTGCGTCCCAGTGTGATCGCACATGCCCACCCCTGTGTTAGATTTGGCCCCCAGGCTGCTGCTCATTCTAAAATAAAGAGGGTTTTATTTTACTATGGGCAGCAGCCTAGGGGCCATATCTGACACAGGGGGACTTGTGCGATCTATAGGGGCCATGGGCAGCACTATGGGGGCGATATCTGACACAGGGGGACTTGTGCGATCTATATAGGGGCCATGGGCAGCACTATGGGGGCGATATCTAACACAGGGGGACTTGTGCCCATTATGGGCCCCGGTGAGCTGCTTCTAACCCCCCAGATGTATGCCCTGCCAATCCCCCCCCCGCCGATGCCGCGGGTGCTGTACCCGCCGAGCCGCGGGTGCAGGCCCCACAGAGCAGCAGAGTTGTGTGTATTTGTCTGTATGTAGCAGAGTTGTATGTGTTTGTCTGTATGTAGCAGAGTTGTATGTGTTTGTCTGTATGTAGCAGAGTTGTATGTGTTTGTCTGTATGTAGCAGAGTTGTATGTGTTTGTCTGTATGTAGCAGAGTTGTACGTGTTTGTCTGTATGTAGCAGAGTTGTATGTGTTTTTCTGTATGTAGCAGAGTTGTATGTGTTTGTATGTAGCAGAGTTGTATGTGTTTGTCTGTATGTAGCAGAGTTGTATGTGTTTGTCTGTATGTAGCAGAGTTGTGTGTGTTTGTCTGTATGTAGCAGAGTTGTATGTGTTTGTCTGTATGTAGCAGAGTTGTATGTGTTTGTCTGTATGTAGCAGAGTTGTATGTGTTTGTCTGTATGTAGCAGAGTTGTATGTGTTTGTCTGTATGTAGCAGAGTTGTGTGTGTGTGTTTGTCTGTATGTAGCAGAGTTGTGTGTGTTTGTCTGTATGTAGCAGAGTTGTGTGTGTTTGTCTGTATGTAGCAGAGTTGTGTGTGTGTGTTTGTATGTAGCAGAGTTGTGTGTGTTTGTCTGTATGTAGCAGAGTTGTGTGTGTTTGTCTGTATGTAGCAGAGTTGTGTTTGTTTGTCTGTTTGTAGCAGAGTTGTGTGTGTTTGTCTGTTTGTAGCAGAGTTGTGTGTTTGTCTGTTTGTAGCAGAGTTGTGTGTGTCTGTTTGTAGCAGAGTGTAGTACCATTGTTTCAGTCCAGTTGTGGCTTTATACAGCAGGGAGGAGCATTCCTTGCTGTACTAAGTGAACATTGGAGCAATTGATCTGTCAATGGCCCTTTAAAAACATATTGTACGGCTCTCGCGGAATTAAAATTAACATGTTGCAATCAAAGCAGACTTTTTTTCATTTGGGAGCGGGGTAGTCTTATACAGTGAGTATATCCCAAATTCTATATTTTTAGGGCAGAAGTTGGGGGTCGTCTTATACGCCCAGTCGTCTTATACGCCGGCATATACGGTATTCCTATTTTTTTATATTAATTATTATTTAATATTCACATTTTTAATCAAAATCTTAATTCTACAATTTTTATTTTTTCTTCAGATTTTAAATATCTCAATTGAGAAAACACTTCAATATTTAGTTCAGTAATATCTAATATAAGAATATTACTTTATTAAATATGAATCATATTAAAAGGGAAAAGTTCCATTTTTTGGAAGAAAAGATACTTCCTTCATCAAAATATACAATTGTTTACTTCCTAGTTATACATTATTTTTATATTAGTATGTTAACACAATAAGGATGAAATATTAATTATAGTTACACATTTTCTTATAGTAGGTTATTTAATAAATAATAGACAAATCAAATAAATTAAATTAGAGTAATAAAGATGGAAGATCGAGGTACATCTAGGTTTACCTTCCTATATTTACAATAATATATATTATATTTTTAATCAATAATAATTAATAATGGGTATTATTGTGTTTTGATGGAATCCTCCAGTCTTTTCTAAAAGGTTATTTGCTTTGGTTTATAATTTTACAAGTGATCTAACTAAATAAGCCACATTGTTGCCTTTCATATTTATAATATGATACATGTTATAGGTACACATTATATTATTTCATATTTTATATTATATTTTGGTTACATTCAACACATTGCCACCTATGGGTTTGGAAGGGTATTGCACCAATGACAAAAAAAGGTCATTACATGAGAATACTATTGTCTATACCATTATGCATTATTATTACATCATTCTAAGTATCAATTATATTAATACTTCTACGATAATAATAATGACATGGTATTATAGTATTAGAGTTATGATACGCTGTGACATTTATTAGTGATAGTTATTGCCATATTTGGTATTTAGATTAGGGAATGAAGTCTTCAATCAAGTGTACAGAAGATAAAAAGACTTTATATTTTTCCTAAAGTTAAAAGAGATTCTGTAAAAGGTCCAAAAGGTAACATCTCAAATAAGACTGTGTAACATATAAAATACACTTACCGTGCTTGCATCTCAGAAACATAGTGCTCTTATGGGTCAAGGATGGACAATGACACATGGTCTGTGCATTAAGACCTCCCTAAAGTTACTAAGAAGAGCAATGACGTGTTAAAGTTAACCCCTGTCGTGCTGACCAACAACGTCTTAACATCTGTTCCAGGATTTGACAACAGGCAGCATGGAGGATAAAAGGTGACTAATGTAAATTACACTGCACAGACATCAAAGACTTTTGCTATTCTTCTACACTCATGAACTGTGGTTTATCGACATTGGCTATGGACTTTGTAATAAAAAATAAAGTTTATGGACTTTGATCTAACGATGATAAACGCAATACGGGACTGTATAAATTGGTAACCATTCATTTTTGTCAAAGGATTCATCTCTAAGAGACTGTGTTTATGCCGGATTACATCGGAGATAAGAAGACATCAACTCAGAGGACATCATATGGTGACCGGATTTGTTTTTTGCATTTCTTTTTAGGTCTAGCGAAGTATAGTTATATATTTTTATATGATTGATCAGTCACGGCCTATCATAACAGGAATCAACATTATTATATTATTGAACTTATAACATGAATAATGCAAATTAATTATTATTCATCATTATTATTGATATTAATCCGTTATCGCCAAATAAGGAAAGAAGTTTTGTTATTTTAATGATGTATTAATTTATTTTCGGGGTTGCTCCACCCGCTTCAAGGGGGAATTGTAAAAACACTAAAATTAATACATCTAGTTATCAAATATTTCATAGTAAGACATATACGTTCATAGTTCTGTTTATGTTGGAGGGCATAGGTTATTAATAAAGTTTATAAGGGATAAATATTAAAATGCCCATATTGAATATACTTAAGTACTGACATGGAAGGATATATATATAAATCTTTCCCGAAGCTTCCAGAAGGTTACGTAATATGGAACTATGTTCAACTATGTTCCACTAGAACACCTTATATGGACTGAACAGCTGGTATATAACACACGATGGAGGGGGCTACTCGCTGGCTCCTCCACATTGCCTGCGGTCAGAAGACTCCTGTGCAAGATGAAGACACGCTGTCCGGCCTAAGAGATGACATCCCCTGCCTTGCCATTCAGGACCCAAAGAGAGATGGGTAAAGACTTCCCATTGATCAAGTATGGACTAAATGAACTCTTTGCGTAAGCTATCAAAGTATATTATTTTTCCTTTCTGTAACTGAACCCTGGCAACCATTTTTAAATAGATAAAATACATTTATTTTTTACATTTTTGAAGTCATTTCTTTCATGCGCTTTTACGTATTTAAAGAAAAATATATTTAAGAGTATATTTTTAACACTGTCTGAGTTTTCGATCCTATTTAATTTCTTTTATTTTTTTTTTTTTCATCTTCGGAGAGAAAGTGACTTAAAGAACAGCAATTCTGCCGTTTTAACTGCGTTATATACAATATATATATATATATATATATATATATATATATATATATATATATATATATATATACAGTTCATAAGTTTGGGGTCATCCAGACAATTTTGTCTTTTCCATGAAGAATCACACTTTTATTTATCGCATGAGTTGCATAATGAATAGAGAATATCGTGCAGACAGTGACGAGGTGAGAAATAATGATTTTTACTTGAAATAATAATTTTCTCCCCACACTTTGCTTTCGGCACAGACTGCTCCTTTGTAGCAATTCCAGCTTTGCAGACCTTTGGCATTCTAGCTGTTAATTTGCGGAGGTAATCTGGAGATATGTCGCTTCCCCCCTCCCACAAGTTGGATTGGTACCATACGGTCAAGCTGCTCCCACAACAGCTCTATAGGGTTGAGATCTGGTGACTGGGCGGCGCCTCCATTACAGATAGATACCAGCTGCTGCTTCTTCCCTAAATAGCTCATGCATAATTTGGAGGTGGCTTTGGGTCATTGTCCTGTTGTAGGAAGAAATTGGCTCCAATCAAGCGCTGTCCATAGCCTTCCTTATTCAAAATCCCTTTTTCCTTGTACAAATCTCCCACTTTGCCAGCACCAAAGCAACCCCAGAGCATCACATTACCTCCACCATGCTTGACAGATGGCGTCAGGCACTCTTCCAACATCTTTTCAGTTGTTCTGCGTCTCACAAATGTTCTTCTGTGTGATCCAAACACCTCAAACTTCGATTCATCTGTCCATAACACTTTTCTCCAATCTTCCTCTGTCCAATGTCTGTGAGGTTTTTTGCCCATATTAATCTTTTCCTTTTATTAGCCAGTTTCAGATATGGCTTTTTCTTTGCCATTCTGCCCTGAAGGCCGGCATCCCGGAGTCGCCTCTTCACTGTAGACGGTGACACTGGCGTTTTGCAGGTACTATGTAATGAAGCTGCCAGTTGAGGACCTGTGAGGCGTGGATTTCTCACACTAGAGACTGTAATGTTCTTGTCTTGCTGCTCAGTTGTGCAGCGCGGCCTCCCACTTCTCTTTCTACTCTGGTTAGAGCCTGTTTGTGCTCTCCTCTGAAGGGAGTAGTACACACCGTTGTAGGAAATCTTCAGTTTCTTGGCAATTTCTCACATGGAATAGCCTTCATTTTTAAGAACAAGAATAGACTGTTGAGTTTCACATGAAAGTTCTCTGTTTCTGGCCACTTTGAGAGTTTAATGGCACCAACAAATGTAATAATGCTCCAGATTCTCAACTAACTCAAAGGAAGGTCAGTTTTATAGCTTCTCTAATCAGCAAAACTGTTTTCAGCTGTGCTAACATACTTGCACAAGGGTTTTCATGGGATTTCTAAACATCCATTAGCCTTCCAACACAGCAAACACAATGTACCATTAGACACTTTAGTGGTGGTTGTTGGAAATGGGCCTCCATACACCTATGTAGATATTGCATTAAACACCAGATGTTTGCAGCTAGAATAGTCATTTACCACCTAACAATGTATAGAGGGGATTTCTGTTTAATTTAATCTTAGCCTCATTGAAAAAAAAGTGCTTTTTTTTTTCAAAAATAAGGAAAAATCTAAGTGACCCCAAATGTTTGAACTATAGTGTGTGTGTGTGTGTGTGTGTGTGTGTGTGTGTGTGTGTATATACATATATATATATATATATATATATATATATATATATAACAAAATATATTTTTTATATATATATATATATATTTTTTAAGGGGGAGCTCAGCCGCAAATGGCAATTCTGGATATTTTTTTTATGCAATTTAACTGATGGCAGAAAAATCAGACAATCACTCATCCCAGCACTCTATGCTGTCTACATACACAGAGCCGCCAGACTAGTGATTGGCTGCAGCGGTGATATGACGTCATTAGTGATAAGCGAGCACTACCATACTCTGATTCTCGGTACTCGTAATGAGCAGTCAGACACACGAATAGGTACAACTGAAGTGCCCAATTTTAATGGAAGTCAGTAGGGACTTCAACATTTTTCTAGGGAATCTTCCTAAAAAATGCCCAAGTTTCCCATTGACTGCCATTATACTAGAGTCGTGCCTATCCAAGCTTTAACTGCTCTTTAAGACACCTGAGCACCTGAGCATGGTAGTGCTCGCTCATCACTAGTTACGAGTACTGAGTACCCGAGCATGGTAGTGCCCGCTCATCACTAGTTACCAGTACTGAGCACCCGAGCATGGTAGTGCCCGCTTGTTCTGTCTTCTATTCATTAAATAGGATAAGGGTAATATCGTTTGTTGCCCACAAGAGGTCACTGTTGGCTTTCTTATGTTTTAAGTGTTTTTCTCATACATCTCCACAGTATTTCTGTGGGTTGGAGCCTGTTGCTTTAAGGAAAAGATACTTCCTTGGACCGCCCTTTTCCCTTCCCTTCCTGAGTTAGAGACGCAGATGTCTTGGTGCAGGGGTCAGGAACCTTTTTGGCTAAGAGAGCCGTAAACGCCACATATTTTGAAATATAATTCCGCGAGAGCCGTACAATATGTTTAAAGGGCCATTGACAGATCAATCGCTCCAATGTTCACTTAGTACAGCAAGGAATGCTCCTCCCTGCTGTATAAGGCCTTGTGCGCACTAGGCGTTTTTGCTGCGTTTTTAGCGGCGTTTTTTACCGCGTTTTTGTGCTGAAAACGCAGTGACATTGCTTCCCCAGCAATGTCTATGGGTTTTCAGAAGTGCTGTCCTCACACAGCGTTTTTTTGTAGCTGCGTTTTTGTGGTGACCACAAAAATGCAGCATGTCAATTATTTCTGCGTTTTTCACTGCGTTTTTCACCCATTGAGTTCAATGAGATGTTCAACAACGCAATGAAAAACGCATATAGCTGCGTTTCTATGACTAAAAACGCAGCTATAAACGCAAGGGGTGGGCAGTAAAGTGACGTGTACAGGAAGAGGATTCCTTCTGTTGGTAAACACAGAAGCGTGAATCCTCCCAGTACCGTCACCGCTGCTTCCACCTCCCGTCCTGTGCATGTCAGCTCCGTGCGGCGCCATGTCTGGGCGGGAGGTGGAGGCAGCGGCGAAAACCAAAGTGAACAGTAGAAAAAAAAAAAATGTCATATATACTCACCTGTCTGCAGGGTCCCGGTGCCATGTCCGCTCCTGTCCCGGTCCCGCCGCTCTGGCTGTGTGCAGTCTCCCCGGGGCAGGACCTGGCGGTGGATCACCTGATGCAGTCACCTGACGCATCAGCTGATCGTAATTCTCGCGGTGTCGCCCGGCCGGCTATCAGCTGATCCTGCCGTCAGGAGACTTCATCAGCTGATTACCGGCAGCTCCGGCAGCGATGGGACAGGATCAGACTCTCATCCGATCGCTCCAGGAGCTGCCGGTAATCAGCACATAAGTGAGTATATATTTTTTTTTTTTATTTATTTATTTTTTTTTTTTGCACCGATGCATCAGCTGATTGTATAATCGGCTTTTATACAATCAGCTGATGTGTGATGTGCTTCAGCCCCTTGAACCTGACACATCATCTGATCGCTTTGCCTTCCAGCAAACCGATCAGATGATATTGGATCCGGATTGGAAGGCGCGGGACCCTTGACCCAGGATTACTGCGGAGGGGGGTTCTATATTTTAATAAAGATGGAGTCACTAATTGTGTTGTGTTGTATTTAAAATAAAAATATTTTTCTGTGTTGTGTTTTTTTTTTATCTTTACTAGAAATTCATGGTGGCCATGTCTAAAATTGGCGTGACACCATGAATTTCGGGCTTAGGGCCAGCTATTCAGCTAGCCCTAACCCCATTATTACCCAGCGAGCCACCCGGCATCAGGGCAGCTGGAAGAGTTGGATACAGCGCCAGAAGATGGCGCTTCTATGAAAGCGCCATTTTCTGGGGTGGCTGCGGGACTGCAATTCACAGCGGGGGTGCCCAGAAAGCATGGGCACCCTGCACTGTGGATTCCAATCCCCAGCTGTCTAGTTGTACCTGGCTGGACTCAAAAATTGGGCGAAGCTCACGTCATTTTTTTTTTTAAATTATTTCATGAAATTCATGAAATAATTAAAAAAAAAGGGCTTCCCTATATTTTTGGTTCCCAGCCGGGTACAAATAGGCAGCTGGGGGTTGGGGCAGCCCGTACCTGCCTGCTGTACCCGGCTAGCATACAAAAATGTGGCGAAGCCCACGTCATTTTTTTTGTTTGGGGGGGGGCAAAGAAATCCTGCATACAGTCCTGGAAGGAGGATGCTGAGCCTTGTAGTTCTGCAGCTGCTGTCTGCTCTCCTGCATACACTAGTTCTGCAGCTGTCTGCTCTCCTGCATACAATGAACATTTTGAAGAAGGAAATGACATCAGAGCTTTTTTTTTTTCATCAACAATCTTTAATGGCATTGTGCACTGATTAAAAACGCAGTGAGCAAAAACGCAGCAAAAAACGCACCAAATCGCGGTAAAAACGCATTCGTTTTTTAGCCGCGGGTGCGTTTTTTTTAGCCGCGGGTGCGTTTTTTGAGACAAAAACGCACATAAAAACGCAGCGTGAAAAAAACGCCTAGTGCGCACATACCCTAAAGCCACAACTGGACTGAAACAATGGTAATTAGCAGTAAAAAAATCAAATAAATAACTTACATTGTGAACTTGCGATGCATGACATCAGTCCAGCAGTCTGGCTTCTTCTTTTTCCTGCGCATGACTGGAAGCTGGCATTCTTCCCACCTGATGTTGAGAGAATGCCAGCTTTGAGGCATTCGCAGAAGAAAGAAGCTGGAATATTGGACATGTCACACAACGCATTGTCAGTTATGTCAATTATCTATTTTATTATTTTACAGCGAATTATTGTTTAGGTCCAGCGGTGGCTTAGTGCAGCAGAGAGGAACACTCCTTTGTGTACTAAGTGACCGCTGGAGCAATTGTATCTGTCAGTGGCCCAGACACCCTGCTTCCCATACAGCCTGCACCCCCCATATCACACACACACACTGCTCCCCATACAGCCTGCACCCCCCATATCCCACACACTACACCCCCATATGTCGCATACCCTGCTCCCCATACAGCCTGCACCCCCCATATCACACACACACACTGCTCCCCATACAGCCTGCACCCCCCATATCCCACACACTACACCCCCATATGTCGCATACCCTGCTCCCCATACAGCCTGCACCCCCCATATCCCACACACTACACCCCCATATGTCGCATACCCTGCTCCCCATACAGCCTGCACCCCCCATATCACACACACACACACACTGCTCCCCATACGGCCTGCACCCCCCATATCACACACAATACACCCCCATATCTCACACACCCTGCTCACATATCTCACCCTGCCTGTACCCCAACTTACCCCTTTCAAACACTCTGCACCCCTTCACATGCTTCTGTCACAGTCTGCAGCCCTCATATGCCCCTCACCCTGCAGCCCCCCTCACCCTCATGTCCCCTCTTTTCTTATTACCAGTCATGTGTCCAAATCTCCTTCAGGATTCAGTTCTCTTGCTTTCTGCCGGCCTCCTGTGTCTCCTCCCACACAGTCATATGGGCGTGACATCATCACAGGTCCTGCAGGATGGAGATTCCGTCTGCTGTGCAGGTCAGGACTAGCACTCCTGCAGCTCAGACATGGCTGGTGGCCTCTCCAGGTCAGGGGCCCCTCTACTGACACTGGGCTCCCCTGACTCACAGTTCGGCCACTACACAGCAGCACTACACATAGACGCAGAGCGGCTGCCGGGCCCCTATGTGTACTAGTGCCGCTGTGTAGTGGCCGGCCTGTGAGTCAGGGGAGCCCAGTGTCAGTAGAGGGGCGGCTCACTTCTCGTTCCCCCGCTGATCCGGTCTCCTCGGCGCATCGTCCATTACTGTCGCTCGCTGACCTCTCAGCAGGCGCGCAGTGATGACGTCACCGCGCTCGCTGCAGAGCTGTCAGAAGAACGCCGACAGTCACAGCGGGGAGAATGATAAGAGAGAGAGCGCGCCGCTCACTCTCATCATTGCTCTCAATTGTATCGGCACCTGCGATGCCGATGCAATTGAAAGCTCGATCCTCGGCGGGGGGCGGTGACAGCGCGGCCACCGGGCCCCCCTGAGTAGCGGTGCGCCACTCCTGCCACCGCGAGTGGGCCCCCCCGGCAGCTGACCGGGTTTGCCGGGTGCTGGCGCCGGCCCTGATCCTTCCCATAGACAGGTAGGAGCCCTGTCTGCGAGCCAGATACGGCCATCAAAAGAGCCATATCTGGCTCGCGAGCCATAGGTTCCCGACCCCTGTCTTGGTGCCTCCATAGGATTCAGAGGTGCTTAGCTGGCTCCAGTTCCTTTTCTTCAATCGTTCCTCCTGACTAGTGGATCCCGGTAGGAATCATTGTACTAAACTACATATTTGTGTTAGAATATGTGTACAGTTGTTATGTAGGCACTGTGAAGTAACAGTGGCTCTACTCAGATTACATAGGCTGTGATACATGCAGAGCAGGTGCAGGACAGCATCAGCAGTGTAAGGCTATGTGCGCACGTCGCGTAAAAACATGCAGTTACGCTGCGCTTTGTAGCGCAGCGTAACTGCATGCGTCCTGCCTCCCCTGCACAGTCTATGGAGATTGTGCAGGGGCCGTGCGCACGTGGCATTTAAGAGCGCAGCGCTTCGGCTACTGCCGAAGCGCTGCGCAAAAAGAAGTGACATGTCACTTCTTTCCTGCGCTTTGCCGGCAGCTCCTACTCTGTCTATGGCAGGAGCTGCAGGCAGAGCGCATGGAATCGGCGCTCACTACGGACATTTCTGCAGCGATCTAAAGCGCACATGCGCAACGTGCGCACATAGCCTTAATGTTGTATTCAGTCATATGCATTGCTCTCTATGTTATGCAGATTCTGTAAATACCAGTACTACTATGTATGTCATTCTGTTATTTGTGATATGCCTGTACTGATTTGGATTTGTATCCTTTGTTATAGTTTTTACCAATCAATCATCCATTTCTTATGATCATCCACCTATCCATCATCATTTAATAAATAAAGACTTAAAGGCAACACAGTCTGTTTATTGAAACATTGGATGAAGGTTAGCTGTATGCCGGAGTCCACACAGCTCACACGTGGACGAAGGCAGAACACCGCTCATCACTAGTTACCAGTACTGAGTACCCGAGCATGGTAGTGCCCACTCATCACTAGTTACCAGTACTGAGCACCCGAGCATGGTAGTGCCCACTCATCACTAGTTACCAGTACTGAGCACCCGAGCATGGTAGTGCCCACTCATCACTAGTTACCAGTACTGAGCACTCGAGCATGGTAGTGCCCGCTCATCACTAGTTACCAGTACTGAGTACCCGAGCATGGTAGTGCCCGCTCATCACTAGTTACCAGTACTGAGCACCCGAGCATGGTAGTGCCCGCTCATCACTAGTTACCAGTACTGAGTACCCAAGCATGGTAGTGCCCACTCATCACTAGTTACCAGTACTGAGCACCCGAGCATGGTAGAGCCCACTCATCACTAGTTACCAGTACTGAGTACCCGAGCATGGTAGTGCCCGCTCATCACTAGTTACCAGTACTGAGCACCCGAGCATGGTAGTGCCCGCTCATCACTAGTTACCAGTACTGAGTACCCGAGCATGGTAGTGCCCGCTCATCACTAGTTACCAGTACTGAGCACCCGAGCATGGTAGTGCCCGCTCATCACTAGTTACCAGTACTGAGTACCCGAGCATGGTAGTGCCCGCTCATCACTAGTTACCAGTACTGAGCACCCGAGCATGGTAGTGCCCGCTCATCACTAGTTACCAGTACTGAGTACCCGAGCATGGTAGTGCCCACTCATCACTAGTTACCAGTACTGAGTACCCGAGCATGGTAGTGCCCACTCATCACTAGTTACCAGTACTGAGTACCCGAGCATGGTAGTGCCCACTCATCACTAGTTACCACTACTGAGCACCCGAGCATGGTAGTGCCCGCTCATCACTAGTTACCAGTACTGAGTACCCGAGCATGGTAGTGCCCGCTCATCACTAGTTACCAGTACTGAGCACCCGAGCATGGTAGTGCCCGCTCATCACTAGTTACCAGTACTGAGCACCCGAGCATGGTAGTGCCCGCTCATCACTAGTTACCAGTACTGAGCACCCGAGCATGGTAGTGCCCGCTCATCACTAGTTACCAGTACCGAACACCTGAGCATAAGATTATGTCAGCACAGGAACATTTTTTTTTTAACACATCCAATTGTGATTATTATTTTTACAAACTCTATTGATTAAAATTAACTTTGCTTGTATGAAAACCTCTTTAATAATGCACAAAGTTTATTCACAGTCAGTGTTGTTGACTTTGGCATATAATCGTATCTATACTTTATTGAAAAATCATCATGAACACACAAAGCAGGTACAAGATACCAGAAAGTACAATGCACAGAGAACGAGACTCTTAATTCACCGGTAAGTGAGATATTTCTATTACTGTAATATAGTACAATTAAGCACTTTAGTAGAGTTTACAGCTCCTACGCAGATCTTTGTGTCTCCAAGGTTGTATGCTACAAGCAAATTACCATTGTCGTCAACTTTCTTTGGGACATTTAATTCTCAACCCCTTTAGTGATCCCCCCCCCCTCCACCCCTCCCAGGATTACCTTCGGCCATCCCAGGGTATACGTAATTCGTGGCCCATGTGTCCCGGTAAATGCAAGTAATATGGTAGGAAGCTATAAATTTATAATCTGAAGACTTTTCCTGGAATTGATTTTTTTCTAACTGCATAAAGGGAATTTGTCAGCAGGTTTTATGGTGTAATTTGAGAGCAGCATGATGTAGAGGCTGAGAGCCTGATTCCAGCCATGTGTCACTTACTGAGCTGTTTGCTGTCATTTTGGTACAATCACTATTTTCTCTGCTGCAGATCTAGCAAAATGTATAATGCCAAGCTCTGTATCACTCCGGGAAGCTGATAATCAGTGGTTTGGCTGAGGTTACACAGAGTAGGAGGGCTAGGAGGCAGGAGAGACTAAAGGGGGCTTTACACGCTACGACATCGCTAATGCGGAGTCGTTGGGGTCACGGAATTTGTGACGCACATCCGGCCGCATTAGCGATGTTGCTGCGTGTGACACCGATGAGCGATTTTGCATCGTTGCAAAAACGTGCAAAATCGCTCATTGGTGACATGGGGGTCCATTCTCGATTATCGTTACTGCAGCAGTAACGATATAGTTCGTCGCTCCTGCGGCAGCACACATCGCTATGTGAGACGCCGCAGGAACGAGGAAGCTCTCCTTACCTGGCTCCCGGCCGCTATGAGGAAGGAAGGAGGTGGGCGGGATGTTACGTCCCGCTCATCTCCGCCCCTCCGCTGCTATTGGGCGGCCGCTCAGTGACGTCGCTGTGACGCCGCACGGACCTCCCCCTTAGAAAGGAGGCGGATCGCCGGTCACAGGGACGTCGCCGGGCAGGTAAGTACGTGTGACGGGTCTGGGCGATGTTGTGCGGCACGGGCAGCGATTTGCCCGTGTCGCGCAACAGATGGGGGCGGGTACCCACACTAGCGATATCGGGACAGATATCGCAGTGTGTAAAGTAGCCTTTAGTCCTGTAGTGATAATCTCCTGATAAAATACTGATTTTATTGAAACAACAAAACAATGCGCAGTAATTGACACTGCTGGAATCAGGGTCTCTTTCCCTATATTATGCAGTTCTCTGATTACTCATCGAAAACCCACAGATTCCCTTACGGTAAAAAAAAATGCCCCAAGGGTGTCCAGATCTTTGTAAATATTTTGTGAAAGATGCCGGGGAAATTTATTTTGATCTAGTTAGTATGTATTGATGCGTTTTCTTTTCTTGATGTAAGTGCCTTTATCTTCCCAATTGCTTTCCTTTTAATCTCGCTTGCCACCCCCCTGAGTTTAGAATTACTTCTAATAAGTACAATCCCAAATATCGGTGCGTATAATCGAGAAAGAACCTCACAGAGAACTGAGCCGAGATCTCCTGCGGGAAACACCTCCTTCACAATGATAATGGATGTCACAAAGTGCATAAGGATTAACGCGAGTAAAGACAGGACTGTATAGGTGGTACGTCGGTGGGCTTCTAGAAGGACGCCATGCTTGTTCTCCATGGTACTTCGCATCCTCTTCATGTGCTTCACAAGAGATGTTAATATACAACAAGCCGAAAGTAAACTCATCATCACAGGACATGTATACCCAAAGGACATAATAAACATTTTATATACTTCAAAATATGATTCTATTCGTATCTCATACAAGTTGGAGGAATCACTTATGTTAAGGGACATAGCGTCTGAGCCGGTGGATGGTTCCAGCCTTTTAATCCAGAATAGTGGTAACCCCAAGACGAGGCATAAAACAAGGAAGCGACAGGTGATAAATCTGTACGATTGACCATATATTCGTCTTACAATCTGCATTAGCCAGTTGTTGAACATCACAATTTTGGAACAAAAAAACACACACATGGCCCCAGACAATATGAGGCTAAAATGAGTGGAAATCATCGTCAAGACAAAGTTTATGCGGCAAAAGTTGTCGTAATGCCAGTCGTTATCACAGAGCCAAGCGAATCCCAACCACAACTGGAGAGAGAGATTGGATAAGGCAATACTGCATATAAAATAATCGGAGGCTTTCAGATCACCTCCAAATTTCCAGTCCCGTAGATTGACTCCAATGGCAAAACCATTAATGGATATTCCCCAGAAAGAGGCAGCAGAAAGAATGAAATGAAGAGCTGCATGCATCATGGAGATTGGTGTGAAAATGGAGTCAAAGTAGGTAGAAGATGGATTGATGGATGCAAAGTACCGGAGCATTGAGTTACCTCTGTCACCAATTGCTTTACATGACAATTTTAAAAGAGGGAGGGTAAAGGAGAAAAAAAAAATCACTATGGTGATAAGCTTGTTTCCTTAGAAAAGTCATACATACCTTATAAAAGTATAAGAAATTGATCTGGAAAACTCAAAGTTCTAATGCTAGCAAACGTAGCAAAATTAATAGGCTGTGATAACATTGCTACTCAACTTTAGACACCATCGTTGTGCCAATGTAATGGTGCAATTTGTGGAAAGCTTAAAGATGTATTCCTATTCCCATCGTCAAGATCCAATCCCAATATGTTGTATTAAGGGGAAAAAAATCTGCGATGCAAATCATTCAAGTGAAGTAAAGCGCTGACGACAACAGCGGCGGTCCCGTGTACCGGCCACAAAAACACTGAGGGGTCTATGTGCCTGTGGTCTGCAAGAAGTAGGTAAGAGAGCACCGTGGGAATGGAGGACAGGCGCATATTGGTCAGATGTATGGGCCTTTGTAGCAAGCTACAGTCCTGCTCATCATTATTGGTACCCATGAAGTTTAACTGCATAATGTGGAATATCTCCTGAAAAAAATGAATCCAGTGAAACCGCTTTTCTGTATAGAGCACTCGTGTTAAATATAAAAGAGCAAATGATAAACAACAATTTTAAACAAAAATAAAAAAATATAAAAACCTAAAGCTGCGGTGACTTTGGTATTGGCACCCTTTACATTACATTAGTATGGAAAATTAACAAGAGATGTCTTTGATGATTGGTGCGAATAGCGTAAAAAAACGAACGTCAAACATCCAAAAACCTGAAGGCGAACCTGGAACAGTCTGAGGCCATGTTTTCAACCGCACACTAAACCAAGCAGAGCTTTATGGGCAAAAGCCAAGAAAGAAATCATTGCTGAAGAAAGGGCATAACAAGGAACAACTGATCTTTGCCAAAGAGTACTTGACAAACCACAATCCTAGGAAAATGTTCTGCAGACAGATGAAACAAAAATAGACCTTTCTGGCAATGCTAAGCAACAGTTTGTTTACAGACGGCGTAATGAAGCTTATAAGTAAAAGAATACCCTACCAACAGTTAAGCATGGTGGAGGATCCATAATGCTGGTGGGGTTGCTTTGTTGCATCCGGTACTGAAGGAACTTTCCTGTATCACAAGAATCATGAAATCAGAGAATTATCAAGAGATTTTAGAGCAAAATGTCCTACCAAGTGTCAGAAAACTTGGTTTGAGTCAAAGATCATGGGTCTTCAAGCAAGACAATGACCCAAAGCACACCTCCAAAAGTACAAAGGAATGGTAGGCCAGAAATGAGTCCTGATCTCAATGAGCTGAAATTTGCCATTGGAAAAAAGAATCCTGCAAACATTCAAGAGCGGAAACAATCTGCAACGGAACAGTGGGAGAAAATACCAGCGGCGAAGTGCAAGAAGCTTATAGATGGCTACAAGAAACGTTTGGAGGCAGTCATCAATGCCAAAGGGTGTGCAACCAAGTATTAATTAGGGGCCTTTATTGCTGCACATGCTGTTTATTTAGTTTCTTCTTTGAAATTGTGACATGTAAGTTAACAAACAGTGTTTTATTGTTGTATAACTTTGGAACACAAATTAAAAGAGGGTCCTGAGTATATAACTTTGGTACATTTCCATTTATTTCTGAAGCTATGGTATAATCCATAAAAAAACTGAAGGGTTGTCAATAATGGTGGGCAACACTGTAAATCCTATTAAGACATACGAGTTGTCCCCTCCCCCTTTGTTATCTAGTAATATCTTCCATGATGTACTAATGTCCCCCATCCTACGCCACTTCCTGGTAAATATGTCCCTAATCCTGATTTTTGTCCCCATCCTGGTATTATGCCCTGCATCCTGGTAAATAAATTTCTGATCCTGGTATATATGTCACCCATCATGTTCCCCGTCCTGTTATATATGTTCCCTATCTCGGTATATACTTTATGCCTCCCTTCATGGTATATATATCCTTTATTATCCTGATATATACAGTATGTCCCCCATCCTGGTATATATGTTATACTTGGGTACTCAAGTTGCACTCATCCGAGCATTACCTGCTCTTTACGATTACAGAGTACCCGACCATGGGTTGTAGTGCTCGCTCATCAATCTTTTGGAAAAATGCTTGAGTTCCTCATTAACTTCAAATATATTTGAGTCTTGACCATCCGAGCATTGACTGCTTGTTAGGACTATCAAGCACCTGAGCATGGTAGTGCTCGCTCATCACTGGATGTCAGCACCGCTGGCAGCACATGTAGACCGGTAGGGACTCCACTTTTTGCTACTTTACCAGCTTCCACTCATTCTGGGAAGTCTTTCTACAACATTTTGGGTATCTTGAGGAATTTGCACAACTTTTGTTTTAGTCAGACCCTGATGTTTGCGATTTGACCCAAAATGTCATTTATAATTTCTTTATTACAGTTTTACTGCGTTTTCCACACAAAATCCCCATATAAACGACACTGAAAACCACACATTTTAAAATAGGTTTACTGCTGTTGTTTCTCATTAATAAGATAATGCATAAAAAACGCTACATGTGAACATATTTTATTCTCGTGAAAAATATATTTGTAATTAAAGGGATTTTCCCACAAAGTTAATTTTAATCCATAGATTTTATAAAAATAATAATAATTTTCACAATTGGATAGGTTTAAAAATGTTCTTGTGCTGAGATAATCGTATATATGTGTCCCTGCTGTGTACTGTGTAATGGCCGTGTCTGACCATACAGGGACATGGTCTGATCATACCATATCTCCTGGGTCGATGAGGAAGGAAAAGAGTATATAGACATTACAGATTAAAGCATGGGATAATAGGTAATTGTTTTTGTGAGGTAAAACATTTCCCTTTCTGTTTTCTTTTTAAATATTTTACCTCAAAGCAGGGCTGAGGAGTCGGTAAGCCAAACCTCTGACTCCTCAATTTCCCTAATTCCGACTCCCTCATATGTGACTCATGTTTGTGATAAATTTACTGTAGTAAAATGGTAACATCAGGCGTTTAATCATTATTATGATACAATAATCAAGCTGTTTAGATAGAACATAAAATATATTTATTGGAATACAAGTTTAGAACACAAAAAACCTTAATAAATTGTAACTGCAATACACTATGCAGTAAGTGGGGAAAAAACAAAAATGTACGGAATAACGTTTGTGCAGTCTATCAATTTGTTCGGAGAAATAGTATCACCTCCATCAGAGCCTCCTTCATAGATGACCTAAAATCTGACCTAATTATTTTAAAGCTAGAGAACAACCTCTCTACAGTAACTTGGGTTGGTGGTAAAGCGATGACCACATGGACAACATCTCTAACAATCTCAGGATATAAAGGAATTGCCTCATGCAGTCAGTTTTAATGAGCGGTTGAACTCTTCTACTTCTTTGAGAGCAAGTGACCAGATTTCAGCAAAATTTTTCAATCTGTTTGCTATGGGAGTGGAATATTTTTCCCTGCAGCAACACTTTGCCTACTCCTTGTCATCCAAATACTTTTCGAAATTAAACTCCTCATCTGATGAGGCTGAAGATACAGCAGCAGTAGCATTGGCAGGATCCAAGTCCTTTTTGCTCTTGGCTGTCCTGTAGCCACTTATCCTAACTGCTACCTTTTATCAGTGCTTCTTTTCTATTACTAAGCTTGATCAACAATTGCTCCTTTTCCAGCACGTCTCCAAGATGGAATCAATTTTGGGGGTTCTGGCAGCAATAACCAATTTCCTCACTTTGCCAATCAGAGTTCCAGCAGTTCTCTCTTGCAGACTATCTCTTATTGCCAGCTGCAGCGTGTGCACAACACATGTGATAAATAGGAGAGAGATGTGAAGCTTCTTCAACAATATCATCTAATTGTAAAAGATGATTTTGCTTTTTTATTGAAAGCTTAGCCTTGCTTTAATAAATACTTACCTTAATCCTACTTTCCTGTTCACTCTAGAGTCTCTAGCATGTAACTGAAGTGCATAACAGATTAATCTCAACTGAAAGCCTAGATTCTTTGATAAGGATTAGAACAGAAATTTATATGACATTAAATAACTTTCACAAATTCTTATTAAGAAATATTAATCACATACTGCACTGAATTGCTGTTCACAATTTATTATATATTTTAGGAGTCGTAGTCTGTCTATTTTATACCGACTCCACAGCCCTGCCTCAAAGTAATAATAATTTCTGATCCCATGCTGTATTATCTTCGTACTGTTTTGTGTCCTCCCCGTCCCAGGAGACGTGGTATGATCAGACCATGTCCCTGTACGGTCAGACACGGCCATTACACAGTACATAGCAGGGGCACATATATAAGATTATCTCAGCACAGGAACATTTTTTTAAACACATCGAGTTGTGGAAATTATTATTCCAAGAGCTATTGATTAAAATCAACTTTGCTTGTAGGATAACCTCTTTAATAATGCACAAAGTTTATTCACATTCAATGTTATTGATGTTCATAAAATAGTATTTGTCCTTTATTGAAAAATCATCATGAACACACAAGGTACAAGATATTCCAGAAAGTACAATACACAGAGATCGAGTCTCCTTAATTCACCGGTAAGTAATATATTTCTAGTACTCTAATGTAGTACAGTTAAGAACTTTAGCAGTGTTTACAGCTCCTATACAGATTTATGTGTCTCCAAGGTTGTATACTACAAGCAAATTACCATAATTGTCAACTTTCTTTTGAGACTTTTAATAATCTCAACCCCTCTAGTGATCATCCTCACCTCTCCCAGGATTACTCCTGGTCGACCCAGGGTATACGTAATTATTGGCCCATGTGTCCCGGTAAATGCAAGTATGTAATATAGTAGGAATGTAGAAATTTATAATTTGAAGACTTTTCCAGGAGTTGTTTTTTTCTAACTGTCCAAATACATAACTAATTATTAGCTTAAAGTTCATACACATAAAGAGAATCTATCAGCAGGTTTTATGGTGTAATCTGAGAGGCTGAGAGCCTTATTCCAGTGATGTCACTAGCTGTCATTTTGATACAATCACTGTTTTCTCTGCTGCACATCTAGCAAAACACATAATGCCAAGCTCTGTATAACTCTGGGAAGCTGATAGTGGTTTTGTCAGGGTTACACAGAGCAGGAGGACTTGGAAGCACACCTAGTTCTGTAGTGATAATCTGCTGCTGATAAAATACTGATTTTATTGAAACAACAAAATAATGTGGAGTAATTGGGTCTCTTCCCCTGTATTATGCTGCTCTTACATAGCAAAAACCTGCAGAAAGATTCCCATAAAGTAAAAATAAATCCCTAAAGGTGTCCAGATCTTGTAACTAACAAGCCAGCAAAGTTTATTTTTATCTAATTAATATGTATTGACGCGTTTTCTCTTCTTGATGTAAGTGCTTTTATCTTCTCAATTGCTTTAGTTTTAATCTCGCCTGCCACCCCCCTGAGTTTAGAATTACTTCTAATAAGTACAATCCCAAATATCGGTGGGTATAATCGAGACAGAACCTCACAGAGAACTGAGCCGAGATCTCCTGCAGGAAACACCTCCTTCACAATGATAATGGATGTCACAAAGTGCATAAGGATTAACGCGAGTAAAGACAGGACTGTATAGGCGGTACGTCGGTGGGCTTCTAGAAGGACGCCATGCTTGTTCTCCATGGTGCTTCGCATCCTCTTCATGTGCTTCACAAGAGATGTTAATATACAACAAGCCGAAACTAAACTCATCATCACAGGACATGTATACCCAAAGGACATAATAAACATTTTATAAACCTCAAAATATGTTTCTATTTGTATCTCATACAAGTTGGAGGAATCACTTATGTTAAGGGACATAAAGTCTGAGCCGGTGGATGGTTCCAGCCTTTTAATCCAGAATAACGGTAACCCCAAGACGAGGCATAAAACAAAGATGCGACAGGTGACAAATTTGTACGATTTACCGTGCATTTGTCTTAATATCTGCATTACCCAGTTGTTGAACATCACAATTTTGGAACAAAAAAACACACACATGGCCCCAGACAATACAAGGCTAAAATGAGTGGAAATCATCGTCAAGACAAAGTTTATGCGGCAAAAGGTGTCGTAATGCCAGTCGTTATCACAGAGCCAAGCGAATCCCAACCACAACTGGAGAGAGAGATTGGATAAGGCAATGCTACAGATATAATAATCGGGGGCTTTCAGATCATCTCCATATTTCCATTCCCATAGATTGACTCCAACGGCAAAACCATTAATGGATATTCCCCCGAAAGAGGCAGCGGAAAGAATGAAATGAAGAGCTGCATGCATCATGGAGATTGGTGTGAAAATGGAGTCAAAGTAGGTAGAAGATGGATTGATGGATGCAAAGTACTGTAGCATTGAGTTACGTCTGCCACCAGTTGCTTAACATGACAATTTTAGAAGAGGGAGGGTGAAGTAGGAAAAAAAAATCTGTGCCACAAATCTTTCAAGTGAAGTAAACCGCTGATTACAACAGTGGCGGTCCCGTGTACCAGCCATGAACACCGAGGGGTCTATGTGCCTGAGGGCCGCAAGACATAGTAAGAGGGCACTGTGGGAACGGAGGACAGTGAGAATAATTTTTGTGGGACCCTCATTCAAGTATAAACCGATGGGACGTTTTCAGTATAAAAAAAGGGCCTGAAAAACTCAGCTTTACTCGAGTATATACGGTAAAGGGGGTTTTACACGCAGTGACATCGCTAGCGATGTCGCTCGTGAAGGCACCCGCCCCCGTCGTTCGTGTGTCATGGGCAAATCGCTGGCCGTGGCGCACAATATCGCTAGTCCCCGTCACACATACTTACCTGCCTAACGATGTCGCTGTGGCTGGCGAACTGCCTCTTTTCTAAGGGGGCGGTTCGTGCGGCGTCACAGCGACGTCACACGGCAGCCGTCCAATTGAAGTGGAGGGGCGGAGAGCAGCCACAGGAAAGTGACGCCCACCTTGTTGCCGGAGGACGCAGGTACGGTGTTGTTCGTCGTTCCCGAGGTGTCACACGTAGTGATGTGTGCTGCCTCAGGAACGACGAACAACCTACGTCCAGCACCATCAACGATATTTGGGATTTGAACGACATGTCAACGATTAGGTGAGTATTTGTGATCGTTAGCGGTTGTTCGTACGTGTCACACGCAACGACGTCGCTAATGAGGCCGGATGTGCGTCACGAATTCCATGACCCCGACGACATCTCGTTAGTGATGTTGTTGCGTGTAACAGGGCCTTAAAGCCTGCTTTACATGGTACGATCGATTGTGCGATTTCACAATCAATCGTACCCGCCCCCGTCATTTCTGCGTCACGGGAAAATCGCTGCCCGTGTCGCACAAAGTCAGTAACCCCCGTCACACATACTTACCTCTCGTGCGACCTCGCTGTGGGCGGCGAACGTCCACTTCCTGAAGTGGGAGGGACGTTCGGCGTCACAGCGACGTCACACGGCCGCCGGCCAATAGAAGCGGAGGGGCGGAGATGAGCAGGATGTAAACATCCCGCCCACCTCCTTCCTTCCACATAGAGCCGGCGGTGGCCGCGGGAGGCAGGTGAGCTGGTCATCGTTCCCGTGGTGTCACACGGAGCGGCGTGTGCTACCACGGAAACGATGATCAACCAAATTAAACCATATTATGGAACCTAGCGAGCAGTACCCGACTCACGATTTGTGAGCGATACTGCGTCGCTAGGAGGTGTCACACAGGCCGGCATCGCCAGCGATGCCGGATGTGCGTCACAAAAACCGTGACCCCCGACGATCTATCGCACGATAGATTGTCTGTTGTAAAGCAGCCTTTAGTTCACGTTGAGTTTCGCTGCCTGTTCATTAGCTTCAGTCAGATTACCAGAGAAAAGCGATTGATTTTAACCTCTTCACGACATATGAGGTACTGGGTATGTCATGGATCGTGTGAGGTTAATCCCTGCAGGCTGCCGTGGGCAGTCCGTGGCGATCCACACACATATCAGCTGATTTCAGCGGCTGACATGTGAGCGTGCCAGGCGCGAGTGCAATCACGTTCCACCCACACCTATAAACCCCTTACATCTCGCTGTCAAATTCTGACAGTGAGATGTATCAGCGCGCCGGCATAAGGATAATTTACCCACCCCTACGGAAGTCACGTGACGGTGGTTGCAATGATAGCACAGGGTCATGTTATGACTCCTGTAGCTATCATAGGTCACTTTCTCTCACTGCCGGCAGACTGCCGTGTGTGAGAGAAAAGCAGCTTCTCTCCAGATCTCAGCTGTGCAGCTCTGATCTGGAGAAATGGAAGAGCGATCAGACTGCTGATCGTTATAGTCCCCTAGGGGAACTAGTAAAATAAAAAAAAATGTTGAAAAAAATTAAACAAAACTAAAAAAACTTAAAGTTCAAATCACCCCCCATTTGGCCCATTGAAAATTAAAGGGTTAAAAAAATAAAAAATATACACATTTGGTATTGCCACGTTCAGAAACACCCAATCTATCAAAATATAAAATCCATTAATCCGATCAGTAAACAGTGTAGCAGCAAAAAAAATTCCAAACGCCAAAATTATGTTTTTTGGTCACCGCAAATTTTACGCAAAATGCAATAACAGGCGATGAAAACGTAGCATCTGTGCAAAAATGGTATTGTTAAAAACGTCAGCCTGAGACGCAAAAAATAAGCCATCACTGAGCCATAGATCCCGAAAAATGAGAACGGTACGAGTTTCGGAAAATGGCACAAAAAATCCGCCACTTGTTTTGGACAAACGTGTGAATTTTTTTTAACCCCTTAGATAAAAGTAATCAATTATGTGCCTTTATTGCTGCACATGCTGTTTATTTGGTTTGTTCTTTGAAATTTCCACATGTTTGGTGTCTACAAACTCGTGCCGACCTGAGGCATCACACTGACACATCAGTTTTATCATATAGTGAACATGGTGAATAAAATATCCCAAAAACTATTGTGCGATCACACTTTTTTGCTATTTTTTTATCCTTGAAATTGTTTTGCTTTTTTCCAGTACACTATATGGTAAAACTTATCATATCATTTAAAAGTACAGCTCGTCCCGCAAAAAAAAAGCCCTTATATGGCATGATTGACAGAAAAATAAAAACGCTTCGGCTCTCGGAGGAAGGGGAGCAAAAAAACCCCCAAAAAACTGAAAATCGCTCGGAGTTGAAGGGATTAATGAAACAAGGAGAGTGCAAAATATGGAACCTTGAACTCTGCTTGACCATCTTTCCATCCAGTGGCGTAACTAGAGCCTGATGGGCCCCGGTGTAATATTTGGGCCCTGGGTTCCGCCCTGCATATTGGGCAGATTTATGGGCCCTTGTAGCAATCTACAGTCCTGCTCATCATTATTGGGACCCATGAAGTTTAAGTACATAATGTGGAATATCTCCTGAAAAAAATGAATCAAGTGAAACAGCGTTTCTGTATAGAGCACTCATGTTAAATAAAAAAGAGCAAATGATAAACAACAATTTTATCCAAAAATAGAAAAACCCAAAGCTGCGGTGACGCTTGTATTGGCCCTTTTACATTACATTAGTATGGAAACGCATTTTAACTCACTTGTGGTAAGTAACAAATGAAAATCACTTGTGATAAATTGTCAGTGCCCATGTGACATGAATTTGCCAATGAATGTTGACTTTAGAGTTTTAAAAACCACATGGTTGTCACAATGGTGAATACAAAGGAGGTGTTTGAGGACATCAGAATTGCAATTAGTAGTAAACCCAAGACTGCCAAAGGGTATTGGGCCATCTCCAAAGACCTTGGTATCCCAGTTTCAACAGTGTGCAAAGAAGTTTGCCAAGCATGGAACTGTCAAGAACCTCCCTGGTTGTGAGGGAATGAGGAAAATTGACAAGAGATGTCTTTGATGATTGGTGCGAATGGTGTAAAAAAACACCACGTCAAACATCCAAAGAGCTGTAGGCCAACCTGGAACAGTCTGAGGTCATAGTTTCAACAAGTACCATACATCACAGACTAAGGCTACTTTCACACTTGCGTTGGACGGCTTCCGTTGCTATCCGCAGCCTTGAGGAATTACGGTAACCATTGCAGGAATCCGTTATATTCCTCATAGACTTCTATTAGCTACGGATAGCAACGGATGGTCTTGCATTGCATCCGTCCCGCGGCGCATCAGTTGTTTTGACGCTGACCGCGAGTGACCGTCGGGCGGATGGAACGCTGCATGTAGCGTTTTTCTGTTCTTGGCGGAGTGTCAAAAAAACGCAACCTGCAGGAATCCGTTGGTGTCCGTTGTTTTTATAATGGATGCCTATGGTGGCGGATTCCGTTAGAATCCGTCATTTGATGGATTCCGTTAACGCAACCATCTTTACACAACAGCGCATGCTCAGATGTGTAAAGTCAAGGAAAAAAAACCTATAGCGGATTGCGTTATTTTGTACGATCTGTAGCATCCATTATGCCACTATATGCAACGCATCCGTTGCATCCATCACAACGCAATGCAACGGATGCCGTTCAACGCAAGTGTGAAAGTAGCCTAAATTAAGCAGAGCTTTATGAGCAAAGGCCAAGGAAAAAAACGTTGCTGAAGAAAAGACATAACAAGAAACAACTGATCTTTGCCCAAGAGTACTTCACAAACCATAAAACGTCTGTGAAAATGTCCTGTGGACAGATGAAACAAAAATAGACTTTTCTAGCAATGCAAAGCAACAGTTTTTTTACAGATGGCGTAATGAAGCTTATAAGGAAAAGAACACCATACCAACAGTTAAGCATGGTAGAGGATCCATAATGCTCAGGGGTTGCTTTACTGTGTCCGGCACTGGAGGACTTGCCAGTATCACAGGAATAATGAAATGAGAGAATTATCAAGAGATTTTGAAGCGAAATGTCCTACCCAGCGTAAGAAAACTTTGTTTGAGTCGAAGATCATGGGTCCTCCAGCAAGACAATGACCCAAAGTAGACATCCAAAAATAAACAGGAATGGTTGAAATGGTTGAAAAAGAAAACATGAACTATTTTGAAATGGCCAACAATGAGTCCTGACTTCAATCCCATTGAAAATCTTTGGGGTGAGCGGAAATCTGCCATTGGGAAAAAGAATCCTGTAAACATTCAAGAGCTTGAACAAACCGCAAAGGAAGAGTGGGAGAAAATACCAGCGGAGAAGAGCAAGAAGCTTATAGATGGCTACAAGAAACGTTTGGAGTCTGTCATCAGTGCAAAAGGGTGCGCAACCAAGTATTAATTAGGTGTGCAAACAAGTATTAATTAGGGGGGCAACAAAGTATCAATTAGGTGCCTTTATTGATGTACATGCTGTTTGTTTGGTTTGTTCTTTGAAATTTCCATATGTAAGTTGACAAACAATGTTTTATTGTTGTATTACATTGGACCACTAATTAACAAGTCCTCAGTATATAACTTTGGTACATTTTCAGTTCTTTCTGAAGATATTGTACAATCCATGAGAAAAAAAAATGGGTGCCAATAATGGTGAGCAACACTGTAAATCCTATAAACACATACGAGTTGCCCCCTCCCCCGTTCGTAATATAGTAATGTCTTCAATCCTGTACTAATGTCCCCCATCCTAGGCCAATCCTTATAAATATCTTCCTCATCTTGATATATTTGTCCCCATACTGGTATTATGTCCCCCATCCTGGTATATAAATTTCCAATCCTGATATACAGTGCCTTGCGAAAGTATTCTGCCCCCTTGAATTTTTCAACATTTTCCCACATTTCAGGCATCAAACATAAAGATAAAAATTTTAATGTTATGGTGAGGAATCAACAACAAGTGGGACACAATTGTGAAATTGAACGAAATTTATTGTTAATTTTATACTTTTGTAAAAAATAACTGAAAATTGGGGCGTGTAATATTATTCATCCCCTTTAAGTTAATACTTTGTAGTGCCACCTTTTGCTGCGATTACAGCTGCAGGTCGCTTGGGGTATGTCTCTATCAGTTTTGCACATCAAGAGACTGAAATTCTCGCCCATTCTTCCTTTGTAAACAGCTGGAGCTGAGTGAGGTTGGATGGAGGCGTTTGTGAACAGCAGTTTTCAGCTCTTTCCACAGATTCTTGATTGGGTTCAGGTCTGGACTGTGACTTGGCCATTCTAATATCTGGATAGATTTATTTTTGAACCATTCCATTGTAGATTTTGCTTTATATTTTGGATCATTGTCTTGTTGAAAGACAAATCTCTGTCCCAGTCTCAGTTCTTTTGCAGAATCCAACAGGTTTTCTTCAAGAATGGTCCTGTATTTGGCTCCATCCATCCATCCATCTTCCCATCAATATTAACCACCTTCCCTGTCCCTGCTGTCCCTGCTGAAGAAAAGCAGGCCCAAACCATGATTCTGCCGCCACCATGTTTGACAGTTGGGATGGTATGTTCAGGGTGATGAGCTGTGTTGCTTTTACGGCAAACATATTATTTGGCATTGTGCCCAAAAAGTTCGATTTTGGTTTCATCTGACCAGAGCACCTTCTTCCACATGTTTGGTGTCTCCCAGGTGGCTTTAAACAACACCTTTTTGTGGATATCTTTGAGAAATGGCTTTCTTCTTGCCACTCTTCCATAAAGGCCAGATTTGTGCAGTGTACGACTGATTGTTGTCCTATGGACAGACTCTCCCACCTCAGCTGTAGATCTCTGCAGATCATCCAGAGTGATCATGGGCCTCTTGGCTGCATCTCTGATCAGTCTTCTCCTTGTCTGAGATGAAAGTTTGGATAGACGGTCGGGTCTTGGTAGATTTGCAGTGGTATGATACTCCTTCCATTTCAATATGATCGCTTGCACAGGGCTTCTTGGGATGGTTAAAGTTTTGGAAATCGTTTTGTAACCAAATCCGGCTTTAAACTTCCCCACAACAGTATCACGGACCTGCCTGTTGTGTTCCTTGGTCTTCATGATGCTCTCTGTGCTTTATACAGAAGACTGAGACTATCACAGAGCAGGGGCATTATACGGAGACTTGATTACACACAGGGGATTATATTTATCATCATCAGTAATTTAGGACAACATTGCATTATTCAGAGATCCTCAATCAACCTCTGGAGTGAGTTTGCTGCACTGAAAGTAAAGAGGATGAATAATTTTGCACGTCCCACTTTTCAGGGGTTTTTTTATAAACATTTAAAATAAGCAATACATTTTGTTCAACTTTACAATTGTGTCCACTTGTTGATTCTTCACCATAAAATGTAATTTTTTTTATCTTTATATTTGAAGCCTGGTATGTGGGAAAAGGTTAAGAAATTCAAGGGGGCCAAATACTTTTGCAAGGCACTGTATATGTCACCCATCCTTGTCCCCATCCTGGTAAATATGTTCACCATCTTGGTATAAATGCTCCCCGTCCTGGTATATATATTCTCCATCGTGGTATATATGTCCCTATCCTGGTATATACTGCCCCCCTTCCTGGTAAATATATCCCTTGTCCTCACATATATGTCCCCCATCCTGGTACATATCTTAATGCTCGGATAGGTGCGACTTGAGTAACCAAGCATAACTGCTCTTTAAGAGTACTGAGCACTTGACCATGAGTTGTAGTGCTTGCTTATCAATCTTTTGGGAAAATGCTTGAGTTTCCCATTAACTTCAATTATACTCGACCATCCAAGCATTAACTGCTTGTTACAACTTTCGAGAACCTGAGCATAGTAGTGCTCACTCATCACTGGACGTCAGCACTGCAGCCAGCCCACATAGACCGATAGGGACTCCAGTTTTTGCTTCTTTACCAGCTTCCACTCATTCGGGGAGGTCTTTCTACAACATTTCAGGTGTCTTGAGGAATTTGCACAACTTTTTTTTAAAGTCAGACCCTGATGTTTCAGGAGATGTGACCAAAAATGTAATTTCTTCTTTATTGCAGTTTTACTGCGTTTTCCCACACAAAATCCCCATATGAAAACCACACATTTTAAAATCGGTTTACTGCTCTTATTTCTCATCAATAAGATATTGCATCAAAAACGCTACATGTGAACATACTCTTATTATCTGTGGTTTGATCAGACATGTCCCTGCACGGTTTGATACGGTCATTACAAGTACAGAGCAGGGACACATATGTAAGATTATCTCAGCACAGGAAAAAAAATTAAGCACATCCAATTGTGGAAATTATTATTATAAGATCTATTAATTAAAATGTACTTTGCTTGTGGGAAAACCCTTTTAATAGTGCACAAAGTTTATTCACATTCAATGTTGTTGACTTTCGCATATAATCATATCTGTACTTTATTGAATAATCATCATGAATACACAAAGCAGGTACAAGATATTCCAGAAAGTACAATGCACCGAGAACGAGTCTCTTAATTCACCGGTAAGTGAGATATTTCTATTACTGTAATGTAGTAAAATTAGGCACTTTAGCAGTGTTTACAGCTCCTACGCAGATTTATGTGTCTCCAAGGTTGTATGCTACAAGCAAATTACCATAGTTGTCAACTTTCTTTGGGACATTTAATTACTTCTGAACCCCTTCAGGGATCACCCCTTCACCTCTCCCAGAATTACCCCTGGCCAACCCAGAGTATACATAATTCTTGGTCCAGGTGTCCCAGTAAATGCAAGAATGTAATATATATTTTCCAGGAGTTGATTTTTTTTTTTTAACTGTTCAAATGCTTAACTAATTATTAGACTAAAGTACAATGAACATAAAGAGAATCTGTCAGCAGGTTTCATGGTGTAATCTGAGAGCATTAAGATATAGGGGCTGAGAGCCTGATTACAGCGATGTACCACTTGCTGTGATTTTGATACAGTCACTGTTTTCTCTGCTGCAGATCTAGCAGAACCTGTAATTCTGAGCTGTGTATAACTCCGGGAAGCTGGGAGTTACACAGAGCAGGAGGACTAGGAGGCACGAGACACCTAGTCCTGTAGTGAGAATCTCCTGCTGATAATAAAATACTGATTTTATTGAAACAACAAAACACTGCGGAGTACGTGACACAGCACTGGAATCTGGATCTCGTCCCCTATGTTATGCTGCTTTCAGATTACAATACAAAAACCAGCAGAAAAGATTCCAGTAAAGTAAAAAAAAAAAATGCCCTAACGGTGTCCACATCCTGTAAATATTTTCTGAAACATGCCGGGGAAGTTTTTTATTTAATTAATAGGGCCTGACACATTTTCTCTACTCGATGTAAGTGCCTTTATCTTTCCAATTGCCTTGCTTTTAATCTCGCTTGCCACCCCCCTGAGTTTAGCATTACTTCTAATAAGTACAATTCCAAACATCGGTGTATATAATCGAGAAAGAACCTCACAGAGAACTGAGCCGAGATCTCCTGAGGGAAACACTTCCTTCACAATGATAATGGATGTCACAAAGTGCATAAGGATTAACGCGAGTAAAGACAGGACTGTATAGGTGGTACGTCGGTGGGCTTCTAGAAGGACGCCATGCTTGTCCTCCATGGTGCTTCGCATCCTCTTCATGTGCTTCAGAAGAGATGTTAATATACAACAAGCCGCAACTAAACTCATCATCACAGGAAATGTATACCCACAGGACAAAATAAACATTTTATAACCTTCCAAATATGTTTCTATTTGTATCTCATTCAAGTTGGAGGAATCACTTATGTTAAGGGACATAAAGTCTGAGCCGGTGGATGGTTCTAGCTTTTTAATCCAAAATAACGGTAACCCCAAGATGAAGCAGAGAATGAAGACACGACAGATGATAACTCTGTATGATTTACTGTATAATCTCCTTACAATCTGCATTGCCCAGTTGTTGAACATCACAATTTTGGAAAAAATAAACACACACATGGACCCAGACAATACGAGGCTAAAATGAGTGGAAATCATCGTCAAGACAAAGTTTATGCGGCAAAAGGTGTCGTAATGCCAGGCGTTATCACAGAGCCAAGCAAATCCCAACCACAACTGGAGAGAGAGATTGGATAAGGCAATGCTACATATAAAATAATCAGAGGCTTTCAGATCATCTCCATATTTCCAGTCCCATAGATTAACTCCAATGGAAAAACCATTAATGGATATTCCCCAGAAAGAGGCAGCCGAAAGAATGAAATAAAGAGCTGCATGCATCATGGAGATTGGTGTGAAAATGGAGTCAAAGTAGGTAGAAGATGGATTGATGGATGCAAAGTACCATAGCATTGAGTTACCTCAGCCAACGATTGCTTTACATGCCAATTTTAAAAGAGGGAGGGTAAAGGAGAAAAAAAAATCTGCGCCACAAATCATTCAGGTGACAACAGTGGTGGCCCTGTGTACTGGTCGTGATCATCGAGGGGGTCTATGTGCCTGCGGTCTGCTAGAAGTAGGTAAGAGGGCACCGCGGGAATGGAGGGCAGGTGAGAATAATTTTTGTGGGACCCGCACTCGAGTATAAGACGATGGGGACATTTTCAGCATAAAAAAATGGCCTTAAAAACTCGTTTTATACTCAAGTATACACAGTAAGTTCACATTGGGTTTCGCTGCCTGTTCATAAGCTTCAATCTGATTACCAGAGAAAAGCCATTGATTTTAATGAAACAAGAGAATCCAAAATATGGAACCTTGGACTCTGCTTGACCTTCTTTCTGTCAAGTGGGACCCCAGTGTAATTTTTGGGCCTTGGGTTCCCCCGTGCATGTTGGTCAGATATATTGGCCCTTATAGCAATCTAAAGCCTGCTTTACACGATCTCGTATGCGATGTGACACGCCCCCATCGTATGTGCGGCACTGTCAATTTGTTGACCGTGTCTCTCAAACGATTATTTCCCATCACACGTACTTACCCTTCCATATGACCTCGATGTGGGCGTCGAACATCCACTTCCTGGAGTGGGAGGGACGTTCGGCGTCACAGCGACGTCACACGGCAGCCGGCCAATAGAAGCGGAGGGGCGGAGATGAGCGGGACGTAAACATCCCGCCCACCTTCTTCCTTCCGCATTGCTGGCGGGATCCGCGGGACGCAGGTAAGCTGCTGTTCATCGTTCCCGGGGTGTCACACACAGCGATGTATGCTACCCTGGGTACAATGAACAACCAATTTTTAGTAATTGAACGACGTGCGTGCGATCAACGTTTTTGCGTTCAATCGCACGTAGGTTTCACATGCTACAATATCACTAACGATGCCGGATGTGCGTCACGACGTGACCCCGCCGACACATCGTTAGATTTATTGTAGTGTGTAAAGCCTGCTTAAGTCTTATAAATACAGTGCTGGCCAAAAAAATTGGCACCCTTGCAATTCTGTCAGATAATACTCATTTTCTTCTTGAAAATGATTGCAATCACAAATTCTTTGGTATTATTATCTTCATTTAATTTGTCTTCAATGAAAAAAAAAGAAAAAATTTGTCATAAAGCCAAATTGGATATAATTCCACACCAAACATAAAAAGGGGGGTGGACAAAAGTATTGGCACTGTTTGAAAAATCATGTGATGCTTCTCTAATTTGTGTAACTAACAGCACCTGTAACTTACCTGTGGCACCTAACAGGTGTTGGCAATAAGTAAATCACACTTGCAGCAGTTGACATGGATTAAAGTTGACTCAACCTCTGTCCTGTGTCCTTGTGTGCACCACATTGAGCATGGAGAAAAGAAAGAAGACCAAAGAACTGTCTGAGGACTTAAGACTCCAAATTGTGAGGAAGCATGAGCAATGTCAAGGCTACAAGTCCATCTCCAAAGACCTGAAAGTTCCTGTGTCTACGGTGTGCAGTGTCATCAAGAGGTTTAAAGCCCATGGCACTGTGGCTAACCTCCCTAGATGTGGAAGGAAAAGAAAAATTGACGAAAGATTTCAATGCAAGATTGTGCGGATGGTGGATAAAGAACCTCGACTAACATCCAAACAAATTCAAGCTGCCCTGCAGTCCAAGGATACAACAGTGTCGCCAGGTGACTAGTCGCAAAGGTGTTACTACCCTTGGCTAGTCGGCCCCCTTAGCATGTAAGCATGCTCCTGTGGGCGTGCTAACATGCTAATGAATGCACAGCATCATAGGCATGGTCGCTCTCACCTCTCTGCTGCCACCGGTGGTTTTCAGATCAGTGCGGTTGATCAGAAATTCCCCAGGTGTACGCGTCCTGGCTTCAAACTGGTATAGTGCCCTGGGTTCCACCCTGCATGTTAGTCAGATGTATGGGTCCTTGTAGCAATCAAAATCCTATAAAGACATACAAGTTGCCCCCCTCCCCCTTCATTATAGTGTAATATCTTTCATCCTGTACTAATGGTCCCCATCCTAGGCAACTTCCTGGTAAATACATTTCCGATCCTGGTATATATGTCACCCATCCTAGTCCCCATCTTGGTAAATCTGTTTGGCATCCTGGTATAAATGTTCCCCATCCTAGTATAAATGTTCCCTATCTTGGTATATATGTCCCCATCCTGGTATATACTGCCCCCCTTCCTGGTGTATATGTCCCTCATCTTGGGCCCAGCCTGGTATACACACATGGTCAAAATTGTTGGTACCAATTGTTTAATGAAAGAAAACCCCCACAATGGTCACAGAAATAACTTGAATCTGACAAAAGTAATAATAATTAAATAATCTATGAAAATGAAAGTCAGACATTGCTGCTTTTCTGCTTCCACAGAATTTTTTAAAAAATGCAACTCATGAAATCAGCCTGGAAAGAAATGATGGCGCCCTCCTCCTCCTTCACTTAATATTTTGTTGCACAAGCTTTTCAGGCAATCACTACAATCAAACGATTCCTGTAACTGTCAATGAGACTTCTGCTCCTCTCGACAGGTATTTTGGCCGCTCCTCAAGAGCAAACTGCTCCAGTTGTCTCTTGTTTGAAGGTTGCCTTTTCCAGATGGCATGTGTCAGCTCTTTCCAAAGATGCTCAATAGGATTTAGGTCAGGGCTCATAGATGGCCACTTCAGAATAATCCAATATTTTCCTCTTAGCCATTCTTGGGTGTTTTTAGCTGTGTGTTTTGGATCAATATCCTGTTGCAAGACCCATGATCAGCAATTGAGACCAAGCTTTCTGACACTGGGCAGCTCATTTCTCCCTAGAATCTATTGATAGTCTTCAGATTTCATTGTACCCTGCACAGATTCAGACACCCTGTGCCGGATGCAGCAAAGCAGCCCCAGAACATAACAGAGCCTCCTCCATGTTTCACAGTAGGGACAGTGTTCTTTTCTTGATATACTTCATATTTCCGTCTGTGAACATAGAGCTGATGTGCCTTGCTAAAAAGTTCCATTTTTGTCTCATCTGTCTATAGGACATTCTGCCAGAAGCTTTGTGGCTTGTCAACATGTAGTTTGACAAATTCCAGTCTGGCTTTTTTATGATTTTTTTTCAACAATGGTGTCCTTCTTGGTCGTCTCCCATGAAGTCTATTTTGGCTCAAACAACGATGGATGGTGCGATCTGACACTCATGTTCCTTGAGATCGAAGTTCACCTTTAATCTCTTTAGAAGTTTTTCTGGGCTCTTTTTTTTATCATTCATATTATCCGTCTCTTTGATTTGTCATCAATTTTCCTCCTGTGGCCACGTCCAGGGAAGTTGGCTACAGTCCCATGGATCTTAAATTTCTGAATAATATGTGCAGCTGTAGTCACAGGAACATCAAGCTGCTTGGAGTTGGTCTAATAACCATTACCTTTAACATGCTTGTCTATAATTTTCTTTCCAATCTCCTGAGACACCTTTTTCCTTTGCTTCCTCTGGTCCATGTTGAGTGTGATACACATCATGTCACCAAACAGCACAGCACTCTATACAGGCCCACTGACTGATTACAAGATTGTAGACACCTGTGATGCTACTTATTGGAACACCTTGATTTAACAAGTCCCTTTTGTCACATTATTTTCAGGGGTGCCATCATTCCTGTCCAGGCCTGTTTCATTTTCAGTTTTATTTATTTATTTATTTATTTATTTATTTATTTTAAAATTCTGTGGAAGCATGGTTGAAAAGTAATGTCTGACTTTCATTTGTACATTTTCATAGATTTTTAATTTATTATTACTTTTGTCAGACTCAAGTTATTTCTGTAAATATTGTGGGTTTTTCTTTCATTAAACACGTGGCACCAACGATTTTGACCACATGTGTAAATGTTCCCCATCTATATATAGTACAGACCAAACGTTTGGACACACCTTTTCATTCAAAGAGTTTTCTTTATTTTCATTACTCTGAAAATTGTAGATTCACATTGAAGGCATCAAAACTATGAATTAACACATGTGGAGTGAAATACTTAATTTCAGTTGTTTCACACTTTTTTGTTATGTCTTATATTCTAGGTTCTTGACAGTAGCCACCTTTTGATTTGATTACTGCTTTGCACACTCTTGGCATTCTCTTGATGAGCTTCAAGAGGTAGTCACCGGAAATGGTCTTCCAATAGTCTTGAAGGAGTTCCCAGAGATGCTTAGCACTTGGCCCTTTTGCCTTCACTCTGCGGTCCAGATCACCCCATACCGTCTCGATTGGGTTCAGGTCTGGTGACTGTGGAGGCCAGGTTATCTGGTGTAGCACCCCATCATTCTCCTTCTTAGTCAAATAGCCCTTACACAAATTGGAGGTGTGTTTGGGGTCATTGTCCTGTTGAAAAATAAATGATGGTCCAACAATCCGGATAGAATGGCATGCTGCTGCAGGATGCTGTGGTAGCCATGCTGGTTCAGTATGCCTTTAATTTTGAATAAATCCCCAAGTATCACCAGCAAAGCACCCCCACACCATCACCACCATCACACCTCCTCCTCCATGCTTCACGGTGGGAACCAAGCATGTAAAGTCCATTTGTTCACCTTTTCTGCATCGCACAAAGACACAGTGGTTGGATCCAAAGATCTCAAATTTGGACTCAAAGCACAGATTTCCACTGGTCTATTGTTCATTCTATGTGTTCTTTAGCTCAAACAAGTCTCTTCTGCATGTTGCCTGTCCTTAGCAGTGGTTTCCTAGCAGCTATTTTACCATGAAGCCTGCTGCACAAAGTCTCCTCTTAACAGTAGTTCTAGAGATGTGTCTGCTGCTAGAACTCTGTGTGGCATTGACCTGGTCTCTAATCTGAACTGCTGTTAACCTGCGATTTCTGAGGCTGGTGACTCGGATAAACTTATCCTCCGCAGCAGAGGTGACTCTTGGTCTTCCTTTTCTGGGGCGGTCCTCATGTGAGCCAGTTTCTTTGTAGTGTTTGATGGTTTTTGCCACTGCACTTGGGGACACTTTCAAAGTTTTCCCAATTTTTGTTCGGACTGACTGCCCTTTATTTCTTAAAGTAATGATGGCCACTCGTTTTTCTTTACTTAGCTGCTTTTTTCTTGCCATAATACAAATTCTAACAGTCTATTCAGTAGGACTATCAGCTGTGTATCCACCAGACGTTTGCACAACACAACTGATGGTCCCAACCCCATTTATAAGGCAAGAAATCCCACGTATTAAACCTGACAGGGCACACCTGTGAAGTGAGAACCATTTCCGGTGACTACCTCTTGAAGCTCATCAAGAGAATGGCAAGAGTGCGCAAAGCAGTAATCAAAGCAAAAGGTGGCGACTGAAGAACCTAGAATATAAGACATTTTCAGTTGTTTCACACTTTTTTGTTAAGTATTTCATTCCACATGTGTTAATTCATAGTTTTGATGCCTTCAATGTGAAGCTACAATTTCCAGAGTCATGAAAATAAAGAAAACTCTTTGAATGAGAAGATGTGTCCAAACTTTTGAATAATTAAACCAAAATATCCCAATAAAGCTATAGATTTATTAAAAAAGTTTCTTTATTGATGGCATATTAAAAACATAAATTCTTATTTTATTCACGTCCATTATCACTGTGGTCACTTGCTTGTAATTTGTACATCCCTTTTTATATTAATTGTTGATTCACATTCACTCCCCTACTTTTGTGAAGATAATAATTTTTACACAATAATAATAAAATTGTTCACTTTCTTTTATATATATATATATATATGTATATATATATATATATTCTGTATTAATTATTCATTTTTATTATATGTTCATATATAATTGTGTAAAATTTTAATTCTGTGTGTATGTGATTTGTTGTTCTGCTTGTATGGATATATGGTGTGGTATGGTTGTGTAAATGGTTTTGTGAGGTATAGTTATGTATGTTCCATGTATTTTGCCCCTTGGACTTTGTCATCTGCCATATGTTAAGTGCTCTCCATCTGACGTCCTGTGGTTTGCTGGGGGGCGCTTCCCCCCCGTTCATGTCATCATGTGCCTGTGTATTTGGTGGCGTGGATCGGGGCGGCGCGCCTCTTTGTTTCCTTTCAGGGCGGGCTTACAATGCGATCATGTGACCTGACTAAACATGTGATTTACCTCATACCGTGCGCCGCTTGTTTGCGTCCTGGCGGTTGCTAGGGGACGCGTCTCCCTCGCGTCATCGCATGCCTTGCTCGCATGCGCAGTGACGTGATTGACGGTGATGCGGTCCCGGACTTCCGGTCGGGGCACTTGCATGGTGGCGCCACATAGGAAAGTATGGGGAATTTAATTAAACAACAAGTGTGTCAGTCTTATATAAGAATGCTCACTGCTTACCTCCACATCACTCCCTGAGGAAGCGATGTGAAACGCGCGTTGGAGTGGTTGGCGGGGGAACAGTACTACACCACTAATATGGCAGCAGGTCTGATATCCAATATATGAGCAGAGTGATATAGTGGGCATTCATTTATGCAGGTTATTGCTGGTATTTTACCAATATAGGGACATTGTAAACTGCATGTGTGTTTTATATGCTCTTGGTAACTCTAATATATATTATTGGGTTTGTTATTTGGCCTGCCAGGACTTAGAAATTTCATTTGTAATGAGTTTTATGATACATGCTCTGATATATATGGTGTAATACGTGCTACCCTTGCCTCTATTTTTGGCTAATTAATTTTAATCTGTTTGTGTTTATGTTTTTAATATGCCATCAATAAAGAAACTTTTTTAATAAATCTATAGCTTTATTGGGATATTTTGGTTTAATTAACTTGTTGGTATATCCCAGGAGGATATTTTTTGGTGACTTATGGTCAAGTCTTCTAATTTTGGGTTTATATGTCCAAACTTTTGGTCTGTACTGTATATATGTCCCCCATCCTGATATACAGCTCTGGCAAAAATTAAGAGACCATTGCAAAATTTTCATTTATTTTTTATTTTTCTCTTTATATGTATATTTTTGAGTGAAATGCAATTGTTCTTTTATTCTATAAACTACTGACAATGTCTCCGAATTTCCAAGCAATAAATTTTGTATTTATTGTCTAAAAATGAGAAATGTTCAAAATAACAAAACAATGCATAGTGCTTTCATACCTCAATTAAAGCAAAAAGAAAACAAGTTCATAATCATTTAGAAACAACAATACTAATGTTTTAACTCAAGAAGAGTTCAGAAATCAATATTTTGTGGAATAACCATGATTTTTAATTACAGCTTTCATGCATCGTGGCATGCTTTCCTCCAGTCTTTCACACTGCTTTTGGGTGACCTTATGCCACTTCTGGTGCAAAAATTAAAGCAGTTCTTCTTTGTCTGATGGCTTGTGACTATCCATCTTCTTCTTGATTACATTCCAGAGGTTTTTAATGGGGTTCAGGTCTGGAGATTGGGCTTGCCATGACAGGGTTTTGATGTGGTGGTTCTTCATCCACACACTGATTGACCTAGTTGTGTGGCATGGCACATTGTCCTGCTGTAAAAACCAGTCCTCAGAGTTGGGGAACATTTCCTGAGCAGACGGAAACAGCAGTTTTTCCAGAATAACCTTGTATGCAGCTTGATTCATACATCCTTCGCAAAGTTTAATCTGCCCATTCCAGCCTTGCTGAAGCATCCCCAGATTATCACTGATCCTTCACCAAATTTCACAGTGAGTGCAAGACATTGTGGCTTTTATGCCTCTCCAGGTCTCCGTCTAACCATTAGACAACCAGGTGTTGGGCAAAGCTGAAAATTAGACTCATCAGAGAAGATTACCTTACTCCAGTCCTCTATGGTCCAATCCGTATGGTTTTTGGCAAACTTCAGCCTGGCTCTCCTTTGCTTTTCATTGATGAAAGGGTTTTTTTCTAGCTTTACATGACTTGAGCCCTGCCTCTAGGAGCCTGTTACCAACTGTTCTTGCCGTGAACTTCACCCCAGCTGCCATCTGCCATTCCTTTTGTAGGTCACTTGATGTCATCCTGAGGTTGCTGAGTGACATTCGAATAAGATGACGGTCATCCCGGTTAGTGAGAGTTGCTTAGTGCCCTCTGCCAGTCTGCACTCTGGTTGGAATTCAACTGACACGGAAATGGAATCGCTGCCAGACATGTAGAGAAGCTGATTATTATAAAAATGAGCTGTATATGTTATACTCAGGTACTCAAGTCATGTCTATCCGAGCATTAATTGCTCTTAACGAGTACTGAGTACCTGCGCATGGGTCGTAGTGTTCAC
Source organism: Anomaloglossus baeobatrachus (assembly GCF_048569485.1). Lineage (NCBI taxonomy): Eukaryota > Metazoa > Chordata > Amphibia > Anura > Aromobatidae > Anomaloglossus > Anomaloglossus baeobatrachus. Next base: position 23,899,569 of record NC_134357.1, read on the forward strand.
TCATCAGTCTTTCGGAAAAATGCTTGAGTTTCCCATTAGCTACAATTATACTCAATTTATGACCATCCAAGCATTAACTGCTCGTTAGGACTATCAAGCACCCGAGCATGGTAGTGCTCGCTCATCAGTGGACGGCAGCACACAAGACCGGTAGGGACTCCACTTTTTGCTCCTTTACCAGCTTCCGCTCATTCTGGGAATTCTTTCTACAACATTTCGGGTATCTTGAGGAATTTGCATGACTTTTTTTTTTAGTCAGACCCTGATGTTTGAGATTTGACCCAAAATGTCATTTATAATAATAATAATAATTTTTTATTACAATTTTACTGCGTTTTTCACACAAAATCACCACATAAACTGCACTGAAAACCACACATTTTAAAATAGGTTTACTGCTGTTGTTTCTCATCGATAAGATAATGCATAAAAAATGCTACATGTGAACATACTTTTATTCTCTTGAAAGCTATACTTGTAATTAAAGGGATTTTCCCACAAAGTTGATTTTAATCAATAGATTTTATAATAATAATTTCCACAATTGGATGTGTTTAAAAATGTTCCTGTGCTGATATAATCTTATATATGTGTCCCTGCTATGTACCGTGTTATAGTCGTGTCTGACCGTACAGGGGCATGGTCATACCACATCTCTTGGGCCGGGGAGGAAGGAAAAGAAACTATTCAGACATTAGATCATTGGATCATAGATGATTGCTTTTGTGAGGTATAACATTTCCCTTTCTCTTTTCTTTTTAAATATTTTAAAAGCAGGGCTGAGTAGTCAGTAAACCAAACCTCCGACTCCTCAATTTCCCTGATTCCGACTCTGACTCCCTCATACGTGACTCATGTTTGTGATAAATTTTCTGTAGTAAAATGCTAACATCAGGCTTTTAATCATTATTATGATGCAATAATCAAGTTGTTTCGATAGAACATGAAACATATTTATTGGAATATAAGTTTAGAACAAAAAAAAACTAATGAATTGTAAATATTCAGTAAGTGGGGAAAAAACAGTTTTCAACAAAAATGTACGGAATAACATTTGTGCATCTATCAGTTTGTTCTGAGAAATAGTATCCCCTCCATCAGATCCTCCTTCATAGATTACCTCAATTTACTTCAAATATTAAAATGTTTAATCCTTGATGAGAGTTATTTGTCTAGTTTTAGGGGTAATATAGATGAATTCTTCTGTTTATTTATTTTGAGATTATATTTTGCCGTTTTAGAGTTAGACAAGTTGTATGTACAAAAATACAAGCGAATTTGAGAACTCCTTTTTCTACACAATTCTCCTCCCTTTTTGTTTTTTTGTTTTCTTTCCTTTCCTCGCCTCATCCTTCACGCTCCCTAGTTAAAATGTTAAACTTATATAGCCTCGACTATAATTTGTTACTTATTTTGCATGTTGTCAGCATAACTTGTAAAAACTGTATTTCACTTTGTTATAAAAATCAATACAGTATACATAGATGACCTCAAATCTGACCTAATAAGGCTAAAGAATGATCTCTCTATACAAACTTGGGTTGGTGGTAAAGCGATGACAATACTGGCAGCATCTCTAACAATTTCAGAGTATAAAGGAATTGCCTCATGCAGTCAGTTTTGATGAACAGTTGAACTCTTCTACTTCTTTGAGAGCAAGTGAAAAATTTTGCTGAAATCTGGTCAATCTGTTTGCTATGGGAGTGGAATCTTTTTCCCTGCAGCAATGCTTTGCCTGCTCCTTGTCCAAATACTTTTCAAAAGTTAACTCCTCATCTGTTGAGGCTGAAGATACGGCAGCAGTAGCACTGGCAGGATCCAAGTCCTCTTGCTTTTGGCCTCCTTGTAGCTGCTTATCCTAACTGCCACCTGTTTCAGAGCTTCTTTTCCTTTACTAAGCTTGATCAACAATTGCCCCTTTTCCAGCACGTCTCGTCAAGATGGAATCAATTTTGGGGGTTCTGGCAGCAATAACCAATTTCCTCACTTTGCCAATCAGAGTTCCAGCAGGTCTCTCTTGCAGACTTTAGGGTGCTTTACAAGCTGCTACATTGCTAGCACCCGCCCCTGTCGTTCATGCAACATGTGATCGCTGCCGTAACGAACAATATCGCTACGGCAGCATCACACGCACATACCTGTTCAGCGGCGTCGCTGTGGCCGTTGAACAATCCGTCCTTCAAGGAGGAGGTGCGTTCGGCATCACAGCGGCGTCACAAAACAGCCGCCCAATAGAAGAGGAGGGGAGGAGATGAGCGGCCGGAACATGCCGCCCACCTCCTTCCTTCCTCCTTTCCAGTGGACACAGGTAGGATGATGTTCATCGTTCCTGCGGTGTCACACACAGCGATGTGTGGTACCACAGGAACGACGAACAACCTGCGGAATGAAACACCAATGACATTATGATTAGGAGCGACGTGTCAACGATCAACGATTTTTGCCTTTTTGCGATCGTTGCTCCTAGCTGTCACATGCTGCGATGTTGCTAACGACGCCGGATGTGCGTCACAAACACCGTGACCCCGACGATATATCGTTAGCGATGTCGTAGCGTGTAAAGCAGCCTTATCTCTTATTGCCAGCTGCAGCATGTGCACAAGACAGCACATGTGATAAATCGGAGAGAGATGTGAAGCAGCATCAACAAGATCATCTAATTGTAAAGGATGATTTTGCTGTTTATTGAAAACTTAGCCTTACTTTAATAAATAGTCACTTATTTATTAAAAATTATTTATTTTATATATTTGTGTCTTTGTATTTACCCTGTAGAGGAAGAGCTACACTACTTATATCATGTAGCTGAAGTGCAGAACAGATTCATCTCAACTAAAAACCTAGATTCTTTGATCAGGAATAGAACCAACATTTATAGGACATTTCATAACTTTCCCAAATTCTTATGGAAAAATATTCACATACTGCACTGAATCGCTGTTCCCAATTTATTATATAGTTTTGAAGTCGGAGTCTGTCCATTTTATACCGACTTCATGACTCCGACTCCACTGCCCTGCATCAAAGTAAGAATAATTTGTGATCCCGTGCTGTAATATCTTCATACTGTTTTGTGTCCTCCCCATCCCAGGAGCTGTGGTATGATCAGAAAATGTCCCTATATAGTCAGACACGGCCATTACACAGTACACAGCAGGGGCACATATATAAGATTATCTCAGCACAAGAACATTTTTTTAAACACATCCAATTGTGGAAATTATTAATATTCCAAGCTCTATTGATTAAAATCAACTTTGCTCGTGGGAAAACTCCTTTAATAATGCATAAAGTTTATTCATTTAATGTTGTTGATGTTCACCAAATAACATTTGTACGTGATTGAAAAATCTTCATGAACACACAAAGCAGGTACAAGATATTCCAGAAAGTACGATACACAGAGATAGAGTCTCCCTAATTCACTGGTGAGATATTTCTATTACTATAATATAGTACAATTAAGCACTTTAGCAGTGTTTACCGCCTCTACGCAGATTTATGTGTCTCCAAGGTTGTATGCTACAAGCAAATTACCATAGTCGTCAACTTTCTTTGGGACATTTATTTCTCAACCCCACTAGTGATCATTTTCCCCCTCCTACCTCTCCCAGAATTACCCTCGGCCAACCCAGGGTATACGTAATGCTTGACCCATGTGTCCCGGTAAATGCAAGTATGTCATATAGGAGGAAGCTATGAATTTATAATCTAAAGGCTTTTCCAGTAGTTGATTTTTTTTAACTGTCCAACTTCATAATTAATTTGTTAGCCTAAAGTACATGCACATCAAGGGAATCTGTCAGCAGGTTTTATGGTATAATCTCAGAGCAGTATGACATTGAGACTGAGAGCCTGATTCCAGCCATGTGTCAGTTACTGAGCTGTTTGCTGTCATTTTGGTACAATCACTGTTTTGTCTGCTACAGATCTAGCAAAACTCGTAATGCCAAGCTCTGTATAACTCTGGGGAGCTGATGATCAGTGGTATAGCCAGGGTTACACAGAGCAGGAGGACTAGGAGGCAGGAGACAACTAGTCCTGTAGTGATAATCTCCTGCTGATAAGATACTGATTTTATTAAAACAACAAAACAATGCAGAGTAATTGACACTGCTGGAATCAGGGTCTCTTCCCCTATATTATGCTGTTCTGATTACATAGCAAAAACCTGCAGAAAGAATCCCTTAAAGTAAAAACAAAAAAATGCCCCAAAGGTGTCCAGATCCTGTAAATATTTTGAAAAACATGCCGGGGAAATTTATTTTTATCTAATATGTACTGGCGCGTTTTGTCTACTTGATGTAAGTGCTTTTATCTTCCCAATTGCTTTCCTTTTAATCTCGCTTGCCACCCTCCTGAGTTTAGAATTACTTCTAATAAGTACAATCCCAAACATTGGTGGGTATAATTGAGAGAGAGCCTCACAGAAAACTGAGCCGAGATCTCCCGCGGGAAACACCTCCTTCACAATGATAATGGATGTCACAAAGTGCATAAGGATTAACGATAGTAAAGACAGGACTGTACAGGCGGTACGTCGGTGGGCTTCTAGAAGGACCCCATGCTTGTTCTCCATGGTGCTTTGCATCCTCTTCACGTGCTTCACAAGAGATATTATTATACAACAAGCCGCAATTAAACTCATCATCACAGGACATGTATACCCAAAGTACAAAATAAACATTTTATAACCTTCCAAATATGTTTCTATTCGTATCTCATACATATTGGAGGAATTACTTTTATTAAGTGACATAAAGTCTGATCCGGTAGATGGCTCCAGCCTTTTAATCCAGAATAGCGGTAACCCCAAGATGATGCAGAAAACGAAGACGCGACAGATGATAATTGTGTACTGTATACTGTACATTTGTCTTACAATCTGCATTAACAAGTTGTTGAACGTCACGATTTTGGAATAAAAAAACATACACATGACCCCAGACAATACGAGACTAAAATGAGTAGAAATCATCGTCAAGACAAAGTTTATGCGGCAAAAGGTGTCATAATGCCAGTCGTTATCACAGAGCCAAGCAAATCCCAACCACAACTGGAGAGAGAGATTGGATAAGGCAATACTGCATATAAAATAATCAGAGGCTTTCAGATCACCTCCAAACTTCCAGTCCCATAGGTTGACTCCAACGGCAAAACCATTAATGGATATTCCCCAGATAGAGGCAGCAGAAAGAATGAAATGAAGAGCTGCATGCATCATGGAGATTGATGTGAAAATGGAGTCAAAGTAGGTAGAAAATGGACTGATGGATGCAAAGTACCAGAGCATTGCGTTACGTCTGCCACCAATTGCTTTACATGCTAATTTTAGAAAAGGGAGGGTAAAGGAGAAAAAAAATCACTGTGGTGATAAGCTTGTTTCCTTAGAAAAGTCAGACATACTTTATAAAAGTATTAGAAATTGCTCTGGAAAACTCAAAGTTCTAATGCTAGCAAAAGAAGTAGCAAAATTAGTAGGCTGTGATAACATTACAACTACTCAACTTTAGACACCACCGTTGTGCCAATGTAATGGTGCAATTTGTGAAAAGCATAAAGGGGTATTCGTATTCCCATCATCAAGGTCCGATCCCAATATGTTATAATCAAGTATATACGGTACCTTAACCCCTTAATGACCTTTGACGTACTGAGTACGTCATGGTGACATGGTGCTAAACGACCCATGACGTACTCAGTACGTCATGGCGAAATCGCGGTCCCGGAGCCCCGGGGAGTGAAATTTGTTTACTTAAACGGTAGATTCGGGAAGGAGGGGACCTCTGCCTGACCTCAGGAGGGGTGGTGCCTCCTCCCCGAACCTACAGAGGCTGTGATTGGCTGACGAACGCCGCTCAGCCAATTACAGCCACTGTAATGTTCCAGCCATTGAAAATGGCTGGAACATTGAAATCCAGCCCTGATCAGTGCTGCTGTAGCACTGGCCATTGGCTAGAGCTGGGTGATCGATGCTTCACCCACCCCCAGCTCTGATTGGAGAGACCGGTCTTGTGACCGCTCTCTCCAATCAATGTGGATCTGCGGCCTGTGACCGTCCCTGGAAGCCGAGGAGAGCGGTAAGTTGCTGTCCCCGCCGCCCGCCCCTGTCCCCGATCGCCCCGCCGCTGCTCCCGATCCACCGCTGTCCCCGGCGCCACGCTCCTGATCCACCGCTGTCCCCGGCGTCATGCTCCCGCTCCACCGCTGTCCCCGCCTCTGCTCCCGATGCACCGCTGTCCCCGCCTCTGTCTCCGATCGCCCCGCCATGCTCCCGCTCCACCGCTGTCCCCGCCGCTGTCTCCGATCGCCCCGGCGCCATGCTCCCGCTCCACCACTGTCCCCGCCGCTGTCTCCGATCGCCCCGGCGCCATGCTCCCGCTCCACCGCTGTCCCCGCCGCTGTCTCCGATCGCCCCGGCGCCATGCTCCCGCTCCACCGCTGTCCCCGCCGCTGTCTCCGATCGCCCCGCCATGCTCCCGCTCCACCGCTGTCCCCGCCGCTGTCTCCGTTCGCCCCGGCGCCATGCTCCCGCTCCACCGCTGTCCCCGCCGCTGCTCCCGATGCACCGCTGTCCCTGCCGCTGTCTCCGATCGCCCCGCCGCTGCTCCCGCTCCACCGCTGTCCCCGCCGCCGCTCCTGATCCACCGCTGTCCCCGGCACCATGCTCCCGCTCCACCGCTGTCCCCGCCGCCACTCCCGATCCACCGCTGTCCACGCCGTCATGCTCGCCACTGTCCCCGCCGCCGTCGCACCCACCTTTTTCAGCTGCTGCTGCCCACGAATCGGCCCCCACTGTTCCCGATCGGCAGCCGCCGCCGCCTCCTTCATCGGCTGCCCCTTCTCCATCGCCACACCTCCTATCCCTCCATGTGCTGCAAGCCACCCTCCCCCAACGTGGGGGGAGGGTGGCTTGCAGCACATGTGGGGGGAGGGTGGCTTGCAGCACATGTGGGGGGAGGGTGGCTGGCTTGCAGCACATGTGGGGGGAGGGTGGCTGGCTTGCAGCACATGTGGGGGGAGGGTGGCTGGCTTGCAGCACATGTGCTGCAAGCCACCCTCCCCCCACATGTGCTGCAAGCCAGCCACCCTCCCCCCACATGTGCTGCAAGCCAGCCACCCTCCCCCCACATGTGCTGCAAGCCACCCTCCCCCTACATGTGTTGCAAGCCACCCTCCCCCTACATGTGCTGCAAGCCACCCTCCCCCCGGGGCCCCCCCTCCTCCATGTGCCATCTCTCTCCCATCAGACTCTGCCCCCCTCCCCGATCTGCTGCCTGCTCTCTCCCATTTTCCATCTACTGCCCCCTCTCACCCTCCTCGATCTGTTGCCTCCTTCATCTGCTGCCTCTTCTGTCTGCTGTGATCCTGCTGCCTAGATCCATCCTGTAAGGTAGGTATCCCCATCTCACCTCCCCCCCCCCATCCTCTGCCGCTCCTCCATCCGCTGTGCCATTTCCCATCCATCCGCTGCGCCATTTCCCATCATCCATCCTCTGCGCCCTTTCCCATCCTCTGCCGCTCCTCCACTCGCTGCGCCCTTTCCCATCTTCCATCCGCTGCGCCCTTTCTCATCTGCCGCCCCGCCCTCTCGCATCGCATTATCCAGCGCAGTTGCTCGCTTCCAGACTGCAGTGGATGATGCGATGCGAGACTCGTGCATTGCTCTCACGTTTGGCACTGGTCTTAGTGGCAGGCGCTCATTTTTTATTTTTTTTTTCTTACTGATGTCTGTATTTTTTATTTCGCCAAACTAATTTTTTTTGTATGGGGGGGTCTAGTTTCCAAAATGGGATCACATGTGGGGGAGCTCCATTGTTTAGGCACCTCAGGTGGTCTCCAAATGAAACATGGCGTCTGCTAATAATTCCAATCAATTTTACTGTGAAATGGCGCTCCTTCTCTTCTGAGCCCCGCCGTACGCCCAAACAATTGATTTCCACCACATATGAGGTATCGTCGTACTCAGGAGAAATTGCACAATACATTTTATGGTGCATTTTTTCCTGATACCCTTGTGGAAAAAAAAGCTACCTGTTTGAAAAAACAATTTTGTGGTAAAAAAAAGAATAAAATATTTTCACGGCTGAACATTACAAACGTTTGTGAAGCCTCCAGGGGTTCAAAGTGCTCACTAAACAGCTAGATAAATTCCATGAGGGGTCTAGTTTCCAAAATGGGGTCAATTGTGGGGGAGCTCCATTGTTTAGGCACTTCATGGGGGTCTCCAAACGCAACATGGCGTCTGCTAATAATTCCAACCAATTTTGCTGTGAAATGGCGCTCCTTGCCTTCCGAGTCCTGCCGTGCGCCCAAACATTTGATTTCCACCACATATGGGGTATCTGCGTACTCAGGAGAAAATGCACAATACATTTTATGGTGCATTTTTTCCTGATACCCTTGTGATAAAAAAAGCTACCTGGTTGAAGCAACAGTTTTGTGGTAAAAAAAAATTTTTTTCTTTTCACGGCTCAACGTTATAAACTTCTGTGAAGCCCCCAGGGGTTCAAAGTGCACATCAAACATCTAGAAAAAATATTTGAGGGCTCTAGTTTCCAAAATGGGGTCACTTATGGGGGAGCTCCATTGTTTAGGCACCTCGGGGAGTCTTCAAACCCGACATGGCGTCCGCTAATGAGTGCAGCTAATTTTGCACTCAAAAATTCAAATGGCGCTCCTTGCCTTCCGAGTCCTGCTGTGTGCCCAAACATTTGATTACCACCACATATGGGGTATCTGCGTACTCAGGAGAAAATGCACAATACATTTTATGGTGCATTTTTTCCTGATACCCTTGTGATAAAAAAAGCTACCTGGTTGAAGCAACAGTTTTGTGGTAAAAAAAATTTTTTTTCTTTTCACGGCTCAACGTTATAAACTTCTGTGAAGCCCCCAGGGGTTCAAAGTGCACATCAAACATCTAGAAAAAATATTTGAGGGCTCTAGTTTCCAAAATGGGGTCATTTGTGGGGGAGCTCCATTGTTTAGGCACCTCAGGGAGTCTTCAAACCCGACATGGTGTTCGCTAATGAGTGCAGCTAATTTTGCACTCAAAAATTCAAATGGCGCTCCTTGCCTTCCGAGTCCTGCTGTGTGCCCAAACATTTGATTACCACCACTTATGGGGTATCTGTGTACTCAGGAGAAAATGCACGATACATTTTATGATGCATTTTTCCTGATACCCTTGTGAAAATACTAATTTTTATGGCTAAAGTAACATTTTTGTGTTAAAAAAGTAAAATTTTCATTTTTTCGTCTACATTGCTTTGGTTGCTGTGAAGCTCCTAAAGGGTTAATAAACTTCTTGGATGTGGTTTTGAGCAGAGTGAGGGGTGCCGATTTTAGAATTGGGTCACTTTTGGGTATTTTCTGTCGCCTAGGTTTCTCACATCACTCCAAATGTGATGTGGTACCTAAAAAAATTTTTTTTGTAAATTTTGTTGGAAAAATGAGAAATTGGTGATGAACTTTGAACCCTTCTAACTTCCTAACGGAATTTTTTTTTTTTCAAAAATTGCGCTGGTGTAAAGTAGACATGTGGGAAATGTTATTTAGTAACTTTTTTGTGTGACATATCTCTCAGATTTATGGGCATAAAATTTCAAATTTTGAAAATTGCAAAATTTTCAAAATTTTCGCCAAATTTCCGAAATTTTCACAAATAAACGCAAAACATATCGGCCTAAATTTACCACTGACATGAAGTACAATATGTCACGAAAAAACAATCTCAGAATCGCCAGGATCCGTTGAAGTGTTCCAGGGTTATAACCTGTCAAAGTGACACTGGTCAAAATTGCAAAAAATGGCCGGGTCTTTAAGGTGAAAACAGGCTGGGGGCTGAAGGGGTTAATCTATAAGTCTACCTGCGTATAAGCTGAGGCACCTAATTTTACCACAAAAAAACTGTGAAGACTTATTGACTTGAGTATAAGCCTAGGGTGGCAAATGCAGCAGCTACAGGTTGCATACCTCCCAACCGTCCTTTATTCAACGGGATTGTCCTGATTTGAGGGCTCCCACAGTACCACTGATAACAGCTATTGTCTTGAGCCTGCAGTGCTTTGGACGCGTTTGATTGTCTTAATAAATGCTTCGCATCAGCTCCAGTACTTATACAACCCGACGTGTCGCTTCCTTTTACTGTGGAGGTGGACGTGTTTGGGTTAGGGGCTGTATTGTCTCTGGGTCCGTCACTTGGTAAACTCTGTCCTTGTGCCTTTTTTTCTAGGAAGTTGTCGTCAGCTGAATGAAACTACGATATTGGTAATAGGGAGTTACTTGCCATCAAGTTGGTGTTTGAGGAATGGGGGCACGTCCTGGAGGGGGCTGTCCACCCGGTTGTTGTCATCACAAACCATAAGTACTTTTTGTATCTTGAGTCAGCCAAGCAACTGTCTCTGAGACAGGCTCGGTGGTCCTTGTTTTTCAATAGGTTTAACGTTAACATCACCTACCACCTTGGGTCTAACAGCACCAAAACGGATGCATTATCCAGGTGTTTTCAGGGTGGAGAACCCCAGGAAGAAACGGTGCCCATCCTGCAGAAAGGAGTTGTAGTGTTGGCTCTCAGAACTGAGGTGGAGTCTGAGATTGCTGAGGCTCAGGATAAGGCACCATCCAGGGTTCTTGCTAATAAGTCATTTGTTCCTTTGAACCTTCTTCTTAAGGTGTTGAGGGAGAATCATGATTCAGTTATGGCTGTACATCCATGGGTGAAGAGTACTCTGGACCTCCTGTTGTGTCGTTTTTGGTGGCCTAAGATATGTAAGGATGTTGTCTCTTATGTATTTGCATGTACCATCTGTGTGCGATCTAAACCATCGCTCTCCTGTCCTTCTGGGTGTTTGCTATCACTGTCCATTCCTAGCAAACCATGGACAGATATCTCGATATATTTAATTACTGATCTGCCCTCCTCTGCTGGTAATATGGTGATTTTAGTGGTGTTTGACAGATTTTGCAAAATGACCCATTTTGTTGCTTTGCCTTCTCTGCTTAATGCCGAAACATTAGCTCAGGTATTCATACGGGAGGTTGTCGTCAGGATCCATGGTGTTCTGTCTGATATTGTCTCTGATAGGGTTACACAATTCATTGCAAATTTTTGGAAGGCATTCTGCTCTCTGCTCTCACTTGGACACTAAATTGTCGCATTCATCTGCTTTCCACCCACAATCTAATGGTCAGACGGAACATATGAATCAAAATCTGGAACAATATTTACATTGCTTTGACTCGGACAATCAGGAGGAGTGGTCAGCATTCCTTCCTCTGGCTGAGTTTGCCATTAACAACCGCCATCATGAGTCCTCCAGTGTGTCACCGTTTTTCTGTGTTTATGGTGAACATCCTCATTTTTGTACATTACGTAAGGGTCACTCTTCAGGATACCGAAGGAGGATCACCTAGGATCTGTACTGGCGTCCACTTGGAGTAATGTTCAGCGACATTTGCTTAGCATGGGGACTAAATATAATCATGTGGCTGACTGTGGATGTGTGCTAGGCCGGGACCTGTGTGTTGGTGATTGGGTGTGTCTGTCCACTAGAAACATCAAGCTTAAATTACGTTTGTTGAAGCTGGGACCGCGTTTCAGCGATCCTTTTCAGATTTCTGCCATCATCAATCCGCTTGATTTGCGGTTAGTGTTACTGGATGTCTACAAGATCCATAATGTATTCCATAAATCGCTTTTAAAGAGATTTATGGGTTCGGTAACCTCTTTCCCCTCCCCTCAACTTCCGGTTTTGGTTTGGTTTTTCGGTTCCTGTGGTTATCCAGGTCTATGGTGATCTACAAGTTGCGGTTCTGTGTGGTGTGTGTGAGTTCTCTAGTTGTTCATTTAGACCCCTTTAAATTTTTCACTCTTTGTTTCATTGCAGCGATTAGGTAAATTTAAAAAAGTTACATTTTTTCTTATTAATGTACACTTTGCACCCACGGAAAAAAAAACAAAAATGTAGACATTTTTGCAACTTTTTCAACTAAGTATTCAGACCCTTTGCATACTCACTGTATGTCCCCATCCTGGTATACACACGTGGTCAAAATTGTTGGTACCCCTCGTTTAATGAAAAACCCACAATGGTCACAGAAATAACTTGAATCTGAGGAAAGTACTAATAAATAAAAAACCTATGAAAATGAACAAGTGAAAGTCAGACATTGCTTTTCAACCATGCTTCCACAGAATTTTTTAAAAAATTAAACAGGCCTGGACAGAAATGCTGGTACCCTTTAAAATAATGTGACAAAAGGGACATGTTAAATCAAGGTGTGTCCACTAATTAGCATCACAGGTGTATACAATCTTGTAATCAGTCAGTGGGCCTGTATATAGGGCTACAGAACTCACTGTGCTGTTTGGTGACATGGTGTGTACCACACTCAACATGGACCACAGGAAGCAAAGGAAAGAAAGAGTTTTCTCAGGAGATTAGAAATTTAAGATCCATGGGACTGTAGCCAACCTCCCTGGACGTGGGCGCAGGTGGAAAATTGATGACAAATCAAAGAGACTGATAATACAAATGGTAGCAAAAGATCCCAGAAAACTTCTAAAGAGATTAAAGGTGAACTTCAAGCTCAAGGAACATCAGTGTCAGATCGCACCATCCGTCGTTGTTTGAACCAAATTGGACTTCATGGGAAATAACCAAGAAGGACACCATTGTTGAAAAAGAAAAAAAAAACAGACTGCAGGAAACACCTCCTTCATAATGATAATGGATGTCACAAAGTGCATAAAGATTAACGCGAGTAAAGACAGCACTGTATAGGCGGTTGTTGGTGGGCTTCTAGAAGGACGCCATGCTTGTTCTCCATGGTGCTTCGCATCCTCTTCACATGCTTCAGAAGACATGTTAATATACAACAAGCCAAAACTAAACTCATCATCACAGGAAATGTATACCCAAAGTACAAAATAAACATTTTATAACATTCGAGATATGTTTCTATTTGTATCTCATACAAGTTGGAGGAATCACTGATGTTAAGGGGCATAGCGTCTGAGCCGGTGGATGGTTCCAGCCTTTTAATCCAGAGAAGTGGTGACCCCAAGATGATGCAGAAAACGAAGAAGCGACAAATAAATCTGAACAATTAATCGTACATTCGTCTTCCAATCTGCCTTAAGCAGTTGTTGAATATTACAATTTTGGGAGAAAAAAAACACACACATGGACCCAGATAATAAGAAGAGGCTAAAATGTGTAGAAATCATCATCAAGACACAGTTTATGCGGCAATAGATAGCGTAAAGACATACGATTTGCCTCCCTCCCCCTTCGTTACAAAACAATGAGAGTCCAAAATATGGAACCTTACACTCCGCTTGACCATCTTTCCATCCACTGGCGTAATTAGAACCAGATCGGCCTCGGTGTAGTTTTTGGGCCCTGGGTTCCCCCTGCATGTTGGTCAGATGTATGAGCCCTTATAGCAATCTAAATCTTATAAAGACATACAACTCCTCTTCTTTATATAGTAATATCTTCCATCCTGTACTAATGTCCCCCATCCTAGGCAACTTCCTGGTAACTATGTCCCTAATCCTGGTATATTTGGTATTGTATCCCCCATCCTGATATATAAATTTCCGATCGTGATATATATGTCACTCATCCTAGTCTCCATCCTGGTAAACATGTTTGCCATCCTGGTATAAATTTTTCCCCATCATGGTATATACAGTGCCTACAGGTAGTATTCAACCCCCTGCAGATTTAGCAGGTTTACACATTCGGAATTAACTTGGCATTGTGACATTTGGACTGTAGATCAGCCTGGAAGTGGGAAATGCACTGCAGCAAAAAAGAATGTTATTTATTTTTTTATTTTTTTTTAAATTGTGAAAAGTTTATTCAGAGGGTCATTTATTATTCAACCCCTCAAACCACAAGAATTCTGTTTGGTTCCCCTAAAGTATTAAGAAGTATTTCAGGCACAAAGAACAATGAGCTTCACATGTTTGGATTAATTATCTCTTTTTCCAGCCTTTTCTGACTAATTAAGACCCTCCCCAAACTTGTGAACAGCACTCATACTTGGTCAACATGGGAAAGACAAAGGAGCATTCCAAGGCCATCAGAGACAAGATCGTGGAGGGTCACAAGGCTGGCAAGGGGTACAAAACCCTTTCCAAGGAGTTGGGCCTACCTGTCTCCACTGTTGGGAGCATCATCCGGAAGTGGAAGGCTTATGGAACTACTGTTAGCCTTCCACGGCCTGGACAGCCTTTGAAAGTTTCCACCCGTGCCGAGGCCAGGCTTGTCCGAAGAGTCAAGGCTAACCCAAGGACAACAAGGAAGGAGCTCCGGGAAGATCTCATGGCAGTGGGGACATTGGTTTCAGTCAATACCATAAGTAACGTACTCCACCACAATGGTCTCCGTTCCAGACGAGCCCATAAGGTACCTTTACTTTCAAAGCGTCATGTCAAGGCTCGTCTACAGTTTGCTCATGATCACTTGGAGGACTCTGAGACAGACTGGTTCAAGGTTCTCTGGTCTGATGAGACCAAGATCGAGATCTTTGGTGCCAACCACACACGTGACGTTTGGAGACTGGATGGCACTGCATACGACCCCAAGAATACCATCCCTACAGTCAAGCATGGTGGTGGCAGCATCATGCTGTGGGGCTGTTTCTCAGCCAAGGGGCCTGGCCATCTGGTCCGCATCCATGGGAAGATGGATAACACAGCCTACCTGGAGATTTTGGCCAAGAACCTCCGCTCCTCCATCAAGGATCTTAAGATGGGTCGTCATTTCATCTTCCAACAAGACAACAACCCAAAGCACACAGCCAAGAAAACCAAGGCCTGGTTCAAGAGGGAAAAAATCAAGGTGTTGCAGTGGCCTAGTCAGTCTCCTGACCTTAACCCAATTGAAAACTTGTGGAAGGAGCTCAAGATTAAAGTCCACATGAGACACCCAAAGAACCTAGATAACTTGGAGAAGATCTGCATGGAGGAGTGGGCCAAGATAACTCCGGAGACCTGTGCCGGCCTGATCAGGTCTTATAAAAGACAATTATTAGCTGTAATTGCAAACAAGGGTTATTCCACAACATATTAAACCTAGGGGTTGAATAATAATTGACCCACACTTTTATGTTGAAAATGTATTAAAATTTAACTGAGCAACATAACTTGTTGGTTTGTAAGATTTATGCATCTGTTAATAAATCCTGCTCTTGTTTGAAGTTTGCAGGCTCTAACTTATTTGCATCTTATCAAACCTGCTAAATCTGCAGGGGGTTGAATACTACTTGTAGGCACTGTATGTTCCCTGTCGTGGTATATATGTCCCCATTCTGTTATATACTGCTCTCCTCCTAGTATATATATATCCCTCATCCTCATATATCCGCAATCCTAGTATATATGTTATACTTGGGTACTCAAGTCGCACCCAGTATTAACTGCTGTTTGCAAGTAATGAGTACCCGAGCATGGGTCTTAGTGCTCACTCATCAATCTTTTGGAATAGTGCTCAAGTTCTGCATTAACTTCAGTTACACTGGAGTCGTGACCATCCGAGCAGTAACTGCTTGTTAGGACTATTGAGCACCTGAGTGTGGTAGTGCTCGCTCTTCAACGTCAGCGCTGCAGCCAGCACACATAAACCGGCAGGGTCTGTGGAGGTGGCCTGAGCTATAGCTTGTTTGTTCAAACATAATAAGAGTATCTGTGTATGTAAATAATCAAAATATAGATGTAGTTGCATAATTATCTGTATGTCTATATAGCAATTGCACAGATCTATAAAATGATTCTAAGCTATATAGTCAGGAAGCGGTTACCAAGAATAAGTGAACAGATGTACAAACAATAGAAGTTTTCATAATGATGAGTACAAGTCTTATCAGTAGTTTTCACACAGAAAGAATGTATAACGAACAGAGATGTATTTCATAACATGCTGGGAGAAATTGGGGAGTGGAATACTCTCTAGACTCTGTGTACTAGTGTCAAGGTTAAAGATGCATACTGTATAATTGAATCTATCCAATACACGAGGTTCAGTTGGTGACGCTGGCTCAAAGAGAGAACATGTCTCATATGTTCATTGTCTGATTCATTAATATCTGCACTGATATACAGCTAATACGGCATCGGTCTCTGGATACCTTGTATGATGACTCCATTAGCAATCTTACCCAAATTTCTCCCTTTACAGTTTGGCGCACCAGCATGGAGCCCTTCCAAGGACGCATTGCCGACCTGGAAATACCGATGGTTTGGAAGTCACGGACTGAGACCTCCCTCCGCTCCAATTAGACTGATCATTTCCAGCCGGGTAAGTGTTACATACTGTGTATTCACTGCTGTTGTGGTTGGTTTGGAGAGGAGGGAGTGACGGGCTGTGTATCCTTATCGGTGTTAAAAGGTACCTGATTGTGACTCAGGGGTGATGCCCGCTGGGGCTCAGTAGCACGATGTCAGCCCTGAGGTGTGGATCGAGAGTGTCACACGGGATCCAGAGGGTGGTTGTTAGGGCAGGAAAGACAGTGGTGGCCGGATATAGCTAGTTAGACTGACCCGGTCTGTAATTAAAGACCCGGGGGGGTTCCCGTGACCGAAGATAGGGATTAGAACTGGTACAGACCAGTGGGACAGACCATACTTGAGAACTGGTACAGACCGATGGGACAGACCAACTGGGAAGAGTTGGTACAGACCACTGGGACAGACCAGTTAGGACGTTAAAATTGGTACAGCTGACCAAGTCCGGAGGCCGGGACATTCTTGTATATGCATGTACATTTTTGTACGTCCTCCTTTCATGAGACAGATCCTCAGTGAAAGAAGATAGGGATTAGTACAATAAAAAATATTGGAGCAGCTGATCAAGTCCGGAGGGAATACATTTTGTACCCCTCCTCCGTGACACCGGGATACCCTTATTATTACTATATAGCTGAGGAAGCGGCTAGTATAGAGGTGGAGCCTTAGGTGCCAAAGAAAAGTGGGGTAACTCCGGCACACTACTAATTTCCCGTAAGAATCAAGGAGACATAGTAAATTGAAAAAACCTTTTTTCTTTTATTTTGCTTGTGAGATAGTGAAAGAAGTGCTGTACATAAAGCTGGGTTCACACATAGCGACAATGACATCGCTGTTACGTCACCATTTTCTGTGACGTGACAGCGACCTTGTAAGTCGCTGTTATGATCGCTGCTTAGCTGTCAAACACAGCGACGCAGCAGCGATCATAACATCGCTACATGTGCAGAGAGCAGGGAGCCGCACACACTGCTTAGCGCTGGCTCCTTGCTCTCCTAGCTACAGTACACATCGGGTTAATTAACCCGATGTGTACTGCAGCTACATGTCACAGTGCAGAGAGCAGGGAGCCGCGCACACTGCTTAGCGCTGGCTCCTTGCTCTCCTAGCTACAGTACACATCGGGTTAATTAACCCGATGTGTACTGCAGCTACATGTCACAGTGCAGAGAGCAGGGATCCGCGCACACTGCTTAGCGCTGGCTCCTTGCTCTCCTAGCTACAGTACACATAGGGTTAATTACCCGCTGCGTACTGCAGCTACATGTGCACAGAGCAGGAGCCGGCACTAGCAGCAAGAGCGGCGGAGGCTGGTAACGAAGGTAAATATCGGTTAACCAGGGAAAGGTCTTCCCTTGGTTACCCGATGTTTACAGTGGTTACAGCTTTCCGCAGCTGCCAGACGCCGGCTCCCGCTCCCTGCTCACTTAATTTCGTCGCTCTCTCGCTGTCACACACAGCGATGTGTGCTTCACAGCGGGAGAGCGACGACGAAAAAATGAAGCAGGACATTCAGCAACGAGCAACGACCTCACAGCAGGGGCCA
This sequence comes from Anomaloglossus baeobatrachus, assembly GCF_048569485.1. Classification (NCBI taxonomy): domain Eukaryota; kingdom Metazoa; phylum Chordata; class Amphibia; order Anura; family Aromobatidae; genus Anomaloglossus; species Anomaloglossus baeobatrachus. Next base: position 23,917,415 of record NC_134357.1, read on the forward strand.
GCTCGTTGCTGGATGTCACACACAGCGACAGCGACGGGACGTCACTGCAACGTCATAGAAAATGGTGACGTAGCAGCGACGTCGTTGTCGTCGTCGCTGTGTGTGACACCACCTTAAGTCCGCCGACGTTTCGGCCAATCGGCCTTCTTCAGGTCGGACAAACTGGAGAGCAGCAGGAGATGAAGGAGTAGAAATAAAAGTAGATGTACTAGACCATATGTTTAAACAGCGGGGTGAATGCTGATATACACAGGAAAACCTATGTAGTACTAGTGTTGAGTAGTGGGTCACTCTCTTGTCAGGAGGGCAAAATGAATATAATGTTCCTCTGGTAGCCGCAATGTGACAACCGGAAATTAGATGTAGGGGGTCACTAAGTTTCGTCAATCATGACAAAGGACCTGTGTTGAGGCAAGCTTCCAGCACGCTTTAGTGTACAGAGATAATTATGCTTCCATATTCTATGTATACCGTCAGTACTCTTAAGTGCTCAGGAATCCTGTTATTCCAAGGCGGCTGTAGCTCCAGTGATTGTTCTAGGACAGGAGCTGGAGAACAAAATGTGGTCAAGGGGTATGTAGAACAAGGCAGGACCTGACCCAGGTAGTAGCCTATGGCTCCAGTGGTTAAGCATAGGAGAAGATCCAGGAAGGTGAAGGGAGTCCGGGCGACTACTGGCGGGTATCAGAGGTGCTGGGAGACTGAACCGCGCGTCCTGTTATTTAACCCACGGATATGTTCAGTTGCTTGCTACGCCTGGAGGGGCTCAGATTTTGTTTAGGATAGGGACAGGAAATTTGTTGACACAGGAGACAGGGGTGTATGTTAATCCGGCTAATTCAAATTTGCATCATGCTTGGGGCGTGGCCCGGCAAATGGTTTTGCAGGGTGGTCAGATAATTCAGGAAGAATCGGATGAATATGTCAGACAGCATGGTTGTGTTGAACCTGATCATATTGGTGTAACTCGAGGAAGTGCCCTTCCGGCAGCCTATATTGTTCATGCTGTAGGCCCTCGGTTTGATCCCAATGCTTCCCCAGGATTCTGAAAATGTTCTCAGGGACTGTGTAAACCGTTCAATTGTTTATGTCTCTAATCTGGATGTTACCTTGCTGACCCGAAGAAGTGTTTCATTGCCTTTGATATCTGCTGGTTTATTTGGTTTTTCTGTAGAGAGGACTGCAAGGGTGATTGTTGAAAGCATCATGTCTACAATCAGAGGATGTAATCTGCATCTGGAGGTGGTCAGGTTAGTGTTGGACGGAGAACTTTCTGTCTATCATGCAGTAGCAACAGCTCAACGGGAGGACTCGGTTCCCTTGCCAACAGCACCTCATGTGTCAGTCAAGACTGACACAGAAAGCCGTTTGGAGTATTCAGTAGACTCCGAACCTGACGAGGAAAAGCTCACACCCAAATATGTCCCCTTCAACCCCACCCAGTCAGCGGCATTAATCCACTGCCTGCCAGATCCTGAAATTAACCCTATGCAATTTTATAGGGAAATGCTACAGGTCCACCAGTTATATTCAGCTGCTCAAAAGGACCTGGTTAATCTCACCAAGGTAAAAGCAGGAGACAGTTTTTAGCCCTTAATGGAACCCCATCTCACAATTCCCCCAGTCACTGATGACACCACTTTCCACAGTGGACAACAGTATTGTGCAGCTTTAAAAAGATGGGCTCAAGATCAATTGTTGGAACAAGCCACTAATCTGAAGGATGTTGTGCAGGAGAAAGGGGAATCCGCTGAAACATATTATGCCAGGCTCCAACGAGTCTTTTTAGATCTCGGGTTCACTACGACCAATAAGTTACAAGCCACCCTTCTAACCACCTCCTTTATTGAAGGTCTGCAAACAGATCTTAAGGACATGGTGATGTCCACTCGACCCGAGATCATAAATCTTCCTGCCAAAGATGCTATCCTGGTTGTTAAAAGTTTCCAGAAAAGTCTGGTAAAGCATCCAGCCCCTAAATCCAAAAGGAACACCCCAGTATTGGTGCAGCCCCCACCACAGCCCATGCCCCAATAGGGCCCAAACCCTGTATACGTAGCTTCCAATCAACAAAACCAGCAGAGCCAGCGATGTAATTGTTGGCGTTGTGGTCAGCCCGGGCATTTCCGGAGAGGATGCCGTGTCCAACCATCCCAGTCTCCTGTCCAAAGCCCCAAAACCAAAGCCAACCTTCCCTAATGAAACAGAGGGGAGCCCCGGACTGCTTGCTTTTTTTGTTGCAGTGATTTCCAGTCCCAAGCCACCTAATGATGCTTTCCATTCCACCCCATCAATCTTAAAGCTTCTGTAATATATGTTTCTGTAGTGGTTTTATCTCTACTGGCTAACACAGTACAAAGATATATTTTATATGTTTCTGTAATGAAAGTTCTGTCCATGGCCCCTCTTGTATCTGTTTCTCCCCACCAGCCATTCTGATACCCCCGCCACTGCTCTGGCTGCCTGCAGCCAGACGTAGGAGTGACAGGGAAAGGTGGGGGCTAAGTCTACTCCAAAAAAAAAAAAAAACTGACGAAGTAGAGAAAAGAAAAAAAAATGGCTTCTGCAGAAATTTGCAGAACTGCATGTGTTTCATTCCTTACTGATAAGTACTTTTCGCGGCTGGTAGGGTGGGTTTTGTTTAACCCTCAGAGTTCAAAATTTCACAGGAGATTACCAATAGTATCCTGCTAATACCTAAATAATTAAATTAATTTTGCAGGGAAAATTATATTTCTTAAAATATACAAATTAGTTTTTTGGGTTTTTTTATGGTTAGTTTTTGTTTTGTATTTTTGCATATAGACTGTCAATATTTTATTAATTAGTTTTTTATTTCTTTTGTAGATACAGAATACATACGAACCGTGTTGTTTATTGTAAAGTTTCAAAATTCCCCAGTAGTGTATACGTTTTATTCATTAGTTAATAATATTGTTTAATCATATCGTCTGCTGTTATAAAACTATAAATTTTGCCAAAGTAGTACATAAAAACAAAAATAAGGGGGGGAAGATGATATCTATTATATTTTTCCAGTATTAGAAGGTGCAGCAGACATATTGGATAGGCTTTAAAGATAGCCTTTCTTTTGCAACAGTCATGTCATGTCTATTAGGCTACTACTATAAAATATGTCTGTTATAATAATGATCTAATGCATATTTCTTTTAGTTTTTGTTTTTATAGATTAAATCAGATGCTGGGCGATTCTACACTGGATATGCTAAGGTTTGCACAATATGAGGTAGTCTAAATTTGAACCACTCCCTCCCCTCCTATCGGTACAGGAGGAAGTGACGTATTAATGCCTCTCTAAATGGGTGGAGCAGTAGTAGGTAAGAGTCAAAATGTGTATGTAGGAGGTGGATCTTTCCCGGTGTCAAATGAGTTAGGTATGCTGAAGAGAGAGTCTAGATCTGAGCTGACGGAATCGGATGGAGATCCCCGCACAGGTGCAGCTGACCAAGAAGCAGTGAACGGGCCTAGAGTTGAGGATTCCTTTACCAATGCAAACCAGGAACATACCTCGGCGGCACCTGTCACGTCAGTGACTTCTGCCACTCCTTGTGTTCTTAAATCCCTACAGGAACAAGCGAATCAACAAGGAGTGGAGTGTGAAACGCAGGGAGCCAGCTGACTGAGGAAGGTCTGTGGATAAAGGGCGGTAAGCTTTCTCTGCCATGAGATCTCTTCTAAATGATGGCCCAAGTAACATGGACTAAAATCTGTGAAAGCCGGATATCAGTGTGCACTTTGGTGACACCAAGGTTCAGTACCCAGGTAGGCAAACTCACCCAGTCTTGTAAAACACGTTCTTGAAACAATGAATCAAAACTGTAAAGAGTCCGCAGAAACACTCTGCACCTGCTCTACCCATTTTTAGAGACTGAAAACTGATTATAGATGTATATCATGAGCACGTTGTATGCAAGTCTGTGCGTGTTGTGTAGATTAATTTCCAAGTTTGGTCAGAGGCATTCCAGTGCGCAAAAAGGACGTCATTGCTGAAAATCCGCATAATGCAAGTGGTATGTAAAAAAAAAATAAATAACAAGTTGTGAACCAATGTGTGTTTTGTTTTTCTTTAGCAACAAACAGGTCTCTATGTAAAATGTTTTTTTTTGGTCTAGCACTAAGCACGTACAATTTTTATTTGATTAACTAAATAGTGAAATAAACAAGTGTATTTTCTAATTCCAGATCCTAAATCAGAGTTAGTAGTATATGGTTTTCAGTCAGGAGACTGATTGATCCTAAAAGGACAAGCGAGAAAAAGCCACGAATCAAGATTAGATGAGCTGATCCAGCTTCTCCCAACCACAGAAAGTTCGATAACTGCTCAACAGCAGACCAACATGGATTCATGCCTCGCATTGCAGAAGGGTCGATCCACCGGAGCTGCACTGAGCGTCCTGCTCATATTTATCTTCTTCAAAAAAAGACCTGTACAGTCTCAGACCATCATTGCCAAAACAGAAGATAGGACTTAAGGCCCTGTCACACACACAGATAAATCTTTGGCAGATCTGTGGTTGCAGTGAAATCATGGACATATTGTTCTATTTGTACACAGCCACAAACCTGGCACTGATTGTCCACAATTTCACTGCAACTAAAGATCTGCCGCAGCTTTATCTGTGTGTGTGACAGGGCCTTTAGAGAGCCTTGAGACATGGAAAAGTCCAACTACAAAGGGTAAGGACCTAGGGGTCCTTGGTCTCAAATCGGTGAAGAAACCCCTTTCCCCTCTCCACCCATGCCTCAATGTTCAGTTAGGTAGGATTTCCCAACAGATCTTTCTTCCTCTTTTCCTAAGGGAACACAGTACCCTTAGTATTTGGAAATGGCAGAAGTGAGTCTAAGGGGGGGACTGTTGAGGGTACGAATTGAGTAATCTAAAATACTTAATTCAGCCATTTCATAGACCCAAAAATGGGGTTTAGTTAATGTAGCCTAACAATTTATAAATGTTTTTGTCTCCTACTAACTCATATATGAATATATTCAGTGATTTTCCTTAATACAAAATGGTAGCTATGGACTCTCTTATCTTGGGAAAAGTTTTGGAGGAGCCTATCCCATCAGGCTGATATCTCCATAGCCTAGTCTGCTGAGCACTGGCAGTGACACGCGAGTTAACGTCACATCTCAGAAACCAACAGACCTGAAACAACCGAAGCAGAAAGCGGCTGCTATTCTACCCATTATTCCAGAAGGTTTTTCCAAGTCAGCGCCACAAAATGTTTACATGAAGTCTCATCATGTTTTGTTTTGTTTTTTTTTATCAAAAACAGATTATCCAGGTTCACAAAGTGGCCCCAACTAGACTAGCACTGACCAAGCATCCTTCTTTTTGTTTCATATCCAGAAAGAAAAACCATAGACAATTTGTAGCAAATGGTTTGGTTTTTTTTTGGTTATGTGCTGATTTTAGGATAAAGTCTAGATTCAATTTTCTTTAGTCAAGATAATGTACCCTAATAAAAGTAATAACGCCAATTCTAATAGCCCCGATAAATTATAAAGTTATTTTTAATAAATAGAATAAGTACTTAAGGGGGGAGCTAAAGCCTGTAGTGTTAAATTAAACAATAATCTAATGGAAGGCCCATATACACATATATATATATATATATACATATATATTTATATATTTTGTAACGATGTGGGGCCCCGAGTGTATGGGGGCCACACGTCAGGTATCGGGATTAACGCACACCAGAACAATTTGTCTCTTTAACAGACCATATGGTTTATTAACAGCTCAAATAAACCATGCTGGGTCCCATAACAGAAAGATGCCATGCCTTGGCTTTATCCTCAAAGTCCAACACATAACATAAAGTCCACACGCTCTTGGACTTCCTCACACGTGTCACTGACCCTTGTCAGTACTTGGCTTTATCCTTAAAGTCCAAACACGTGTCACTGACCCTTGTCAGTACTTGGCTTTATCCTCAAAGTCCAACATATAATATACAGTCCACACACTCTTGGACTTCCTCACACGTGTCACTGACCCTTGTCAGTACTTGGCTTTATCCTTAAACTCCAAACACGTGTCACTGACCCTTGTCAGTACTTGGCTTTATCCTCAAAGTCCAACATATAATATACAGTCCACACACTCTTGGACTTCCTCACACGTGTCACTGACCCTTGTCAGTACTTGGCTTTATCCTTAAAGTCCAATCCGGGTTACCTTCCTCTGAAGGCGGCTAGTGTCCTTACCAAGTTCCCCCTGGCTCCAGCCAGGCTTTGCACATGGACCTAAAAGCACCTTCCTTCAGGAGAAGGTGTCCTGAGCAGAGCAAAACACCCTGCTTCTGCTCTCCCCGTTTCCAGCACACACACTGGAAGTCTAGAGCCAGTCTCTATCTAGACTGCCCTAGACACACTCCACCTAGGTTCAGAGACAGGATTGCTTTAACCCCTGGAGCCACACCCACAGGTGGTAAGGAGTGTGTAATCAGCATCACACACCCTTCCATGGCTCTGCATGTAATGCAATCCTGTGGAACCACAGGTCCCAGCCAACTTCACATTGCAGAGCACCCATACTTCTGCAAAACAGACTGGCCCTTTGTAATACAGCCGGTTGATACGTCACAATATATATATATATATATATATATAATCTGCAATTAGAGTCCCAAAGGGAGTAGGTCGCAAATAAGTTTCAAATAAAATATATCTAAATGGGGAAAATTTTAAAATTTATGTTGACAACATTCACAGATATCTTATTAAGGGGGGGGACTGTGGATGTTCCCTGAGCTATAGCTTGTTTGTTCAAACGTAATAAGAATATCTGTGTATGCAAATAATCAAAATATAGATGTAGTTGCATAATTATCTGTATGTCTATATAGCAATTGCACAGATCTATAATATGATTCTAAGCTATATAGTCATGAAGGGGTTACCAAGAATAAGTGAACAGATGTACAAACAATAGAAGTTTTCATAATGATGAGTACAAGTCTTATCAGTAGTTTTCACACAGAAAGAATGTATAACGAACAGAGATGTATTTCATAACATGCTGGGAGAAATTGGGGAGTGGAATACTCCCTATACTCTGTGTTCTAGTTTCAAGGTTAAAGATGCATACTGTATAATTGAATCTATCCAATAACACGAGGTTCATTTGGTGACGCTGGCTCAAAGAGAGAACATGTCTCATCTGTTCATTGTCTGATTCATTAATATCGGCACTGATATACAGCTAATATGGCACCGGTCTCTGGATACCCTGTATGAAGACTCCATTAGCAGTCTTACCCAAATTTCTCCCTTGACAGGCCTCCACTTTTTGCTGCCTTACCAGCTGCCACTCATTCTGGGAAGTCTTTCTACAACATTTCAGATGTCTTGAGTAATTTGCACAACTTTTTTTTTTTTAACGCAGACCCTGATGTTTGAGGAGATGTGACCAAAAATCTAATTTATAATAATAGTAATTATTTCTTCTTTACTGCAGTTTTACTGCATTTTCCACACAAAATCCCCATATAAACTGCATTGAAAACCACACATTTTAAAATAGGTTTACTGCTCTTATTTCTCATCGATAAGATAATGCATCAAAAATGCTACATGGGAACATACTCGTATTCTCGTGGAAGATATACTTGTAATTAAAGAGATTTTCCCTCAAAGTTAACTTTAATCAATAGATTTCATAATAATAATTTCCACAATTGGATATGTTTAAAAATGTTCCTGTGCTGAGATAATATTATATTAATATGTGCCCCTGCTGTGTACTGTGTAATGGCCGTGTCTGCCAATACAGGGACATGGTCTGTTCGTACCACAGTTCCTGGGGAGGGGAGAAAGTAAAAGAGTATACAGATAATACAGCATCGGATCATCGATAATTGTTTTTGTGAGGTAAAACATTTCTCTTTCTGTTTTCTTTTTAAATATTTTACCTCAAAGCAGGGCTGAGGAGTCAGTAAGCCAAACCTCCGACTCCTCGATTTCCCTGATTCCGACTCTGACTCCCTCACACATGACTCGTGTTTGTGATAAATTTACTGTAGTAACATGGTAACATCAGGCTTTTAATCATTATTATGATACAATAATCAAGCTGTTTAGATAGAACACAAAATATATTTATTGGAATACAAGTTTAAAACACAAACAACTTTAATAACTACAAGGAATGGAGGCGCCCGTATGATGAGAGGTTGAAAAAGTTAGATATGTTTAGCTTAGAAAAAAGACGTCTCAGAGGAGATCTCATTTATATGTATAAATACATGTGTGGTCAATATAAAGGACTGGCACATGACTTATTTCTTCCAAACACAATACTAAGGACCAGTGGGCATATACTGCGAGGGCAAGAAAAGCGATTACGGCAGCTAAATAGGAAAGGGTTCTTTACAGTTAGAGCAGTCAGACTGTGGAATACCCTACCACAAAAGGTAGTAATGGCAGATAGTATAACAGCTTTAAAAAAAAAGGCTGGATGATTTCCTCAGTACACATAACATTGTTGGTTATAAGTGACTTAAGGGCGCTTTACACGCTACAATATATCTTACGATGTGTCGGCGGGGTCACGTCGTAAGTAACGCACATCCGGCATCGTAAGTTACATTGTAGCATGTAACAGCTACGTGCGATTGCGATTGAACGGTAAAACGTTCATCGCATGCACGTTGTTCAATTCCTAAAAATTGAACGTCAGGTTGTTCATCGTACCCGGGGTAGCACACATCTCAGTGTGACACACCCTGGGAACGATGAACAGATCTTACCTGCGTCCCGCGGCTCCCGCCAGCAATGTGGAAGGAAGGAGGTGGGCGGGATGTTTACGTCCCGCTCATCTCCGCCCCTCCGCTTCTATTGGCCGGCTGCCGCGTGACGTCGATGTGACGCCGAACGTCCCTCCCACTCCAGGAAGTGGATGTTTGCCGCCCACATCGAGGTCGTATGGAAGGTAAGTACATGTGACGGGGGTTACTCGTTTGTGCGACACGTTTAACAAATTGAACGTGCCGCACATACGATGGGGGCGGTTACAATCGCATAAGATATCGTATGCTAAATCGTAACATGTAAAGCAAGCTTTAGTGACAAAATGTAGAATTGGTGGAGGAAGGTTGAACTAGAGGGACCTAGGTCTTTTTTCAACCTATGTAACTATGTAAATTGTAAATATGCAATAAACTGTGCAGTAAGTGGGGAAAAAACAGTTTTGAACAAAAATGTACGGAATAACATTTGTGCAGTCTATGAATTTGTTCTGAGAAATAGTATCGCCCCCTTCAGATCATTCTTCATAGATGACCTCAAATCTGGCCTAATTATTTTAAGGCCGGATAACAACGTCTCTACACAAACCTTGGCTTGGTGGCAAAGCGGTGACCACATTGGCAGCATCTTTATAACAATTTCAGGGTATAAAGGAATTGCCTCATGCAGTCAGTTTTGATGAACAATTTTGCTGAAATCTAGTCAATCTGTTTGCTATGGGAGTGGAATATTTTTCCATGCAGCAATGCATTGCCTATTCCTTGTTGTCCTAATACTTTTTAAAATGAAATTCCTAATCTGATGAGGCTGAAGATACGGCAGCAGTAGCACTGGCAGGATCCATGTCCTCTTGCTCTTGGCAGTCCTGCAGCCGCTTATCCTAACTTCTACGTCTGTCAGAGCTTGTTTACTTTAAGTTAGCTTGATCAACAATTTCCCCTTTTCCAGCACGTCTCTTCAAGATGAAATCAATTTTGGGGGCTCTGGCAGCAATAGCCAATTTCCTGACTTTGCAATTAGAGTTCCAGCAGTTCTCTCTTGCAGACTATCTCTTATTGCCAACAACACAGCACATGTGATAAATAGGAGAGAGATGTGAAGCAGCTTCAACAATATCATCTAATTGTAAAGGATGATTATACTGTTTATTGAAAGTTTAGCCTTGCTTTAATAAATATTTACCTTAATCCTACTTTCCTGTTCACTGTAGAGTCTCTAGCAGGTCTGAGATGATTGCAGGCATTCTTTGTGTCTTTGTTTTATCCCTTATCTGTAGAGGAAGAGCTACACTACTTATATCATGTAGCTGAAGTGCAGAACAGATTTATCTCAACTAAAAGCCTAGATTCTTTGATTAGGAATAGAACCGACATTTATAGGATATTTCATAACTTTCCCAAATTCTTCTGAAAAAATATTAATCATATACTGCACTGAATTGCCGTTGCTAATTTAGGATATATTTAAGGAGTCAGAGTCTGTCCGTTTTATACCAACCACATCAAAATGGACAATGACACTGACTCCACAGCCCTGCCTCAAAGTAAGAATAATTTGTGATCCCGTGCTGTAAAATCTTCATACTGTTTTGTGTCCTCCCCGTCCCAGGAACTGTGGTATGATCAGACCATGTCCCTGTACTGTCAGACACAGCCATTACACAGTACACAGCAGGGGCACATATATAAGATTATCTCAACACAGGGACATTTTTTTTAAACACATCCAATTGTGGAAATTATTATTCCCAGATCTATTGATTAAAATCATCTTTGCTCGTGGTAAAACCTCTTTAATAATGAACAAAGTTTATTCACATTCAATGTTGTTGATGTTCACAAAATAATATCTGTACTTTATTGAAAAATCATCATGAACACACAAAGCAGAAAATACGATACACAGAGATCGAGTCTCCTTATTTCACCGGTAAGTGAGATATTTCTATTACTATAATGTAGTACAATTAAACATTTTAGCAGTGTTTACAGCTCCTATGCAGATTTATGCGTCTCCAAGGTTGTATGCTACAAACAAATTACCATAATTGTCAACTTTCTTTGCAACATTTAATTCTCAACCTCTCTAGATATCACCCACCTCCTCCTACCGCTCCCAGAATTACCCTCGGTCAACCCAGGGTATAATTAATGCTTGGCCCATATGTCCCGGTAAATGCAAGTATGTAATATAGGAGGAAGCTATAAATTTATAATCTGAAGGCTTTTCCAGGAGTTGATTTTTTTTTTAACTGTACAAATGCATAAATAATTATTAGCCTAAAGAACATACACATAAAGTGAATCTATCATATCAGCAGGTTTTATGGTGTAATCTGAGAGCAGCATAATGTAGAGGCGGAGAGCCTGATTCCAGCGATGTGTCACTTACTGAGCTGTTTGTTGACATTTTGGTACAATCACTGTTTTTTCTGCTACAGATCTAGCAAAACTCGTAATGCCAAGCTCCGTATAACTTCGGGGAGCTGATAATCAGTGGTTTAGCCGGCGTTACACAGAGCAGGAGGACTAGTCCTGTAGTGATAATCTCCTGCGGATAAAATACTGACTTTATTGAAACAACAAAACAATGCAGAGTAATTGACACTGCTGGAATCAGGGTCTTTTCCCCTATATTATGCCGTTCTCTAATTACATAGCAAAAACCTGCAGAAAGATTCCCTTTAAAGGAAACAAAATGCCCCAAGGGTGTCCAGATCCTGTAAATATTTTGTGAAACATGCCGGGGACATTTATTTTTATCTAATATGTACTGACGCGTTTTCTCTTCTTGATGTAAGTGCTTTTATCTTCCCAATTACTTTCCTTCTAATCTCGCTTGCCACCCTCCTGAGTTTAGAATTACTTCTAATAAGTACAATCCCAAACATTGATGGGTATAATTGAGAGAAAACCTCACAGAGAACTGAGCCGAGATCTCCCGCGGGAAACACCTCCTTCACAATGATAATGGATGTCGCAAAGTGCATAAGGATTAACAATAGTAAAGACAGGACTGTATAGGTGGTACGTCGGTGGGCTTCTAGAAGGACGCCATGCTTGTCCTCCATGGTGCTTCGCATCCTCTTCACGTGCTTCACAAGAGATATTATTATACAACAAGCCGCAACGAAACTTATCATCACAGGATATGTATACCCAAAGTACAAAATAAACATTTTATAACCTTCCAAATATGTTTCTATTCGTATCTCATACAAGTTGGAGGAACCACTTTTATTAAGCGACATAAAGTCTGAGCCGGTGGATGGCTCCAGCCTTTTAATCCAGAATAGGGGTAACCCGAAGATGATGCAGAAAACGAAGACACGACAGATGATAACTCTGTACGATTTACTGTGCAGTTGTCTTACAATCTGCATTAACCCATTGTTGATCATCACAATTTTGGAATAAAAAAACATACACATGGACCCAGACAATACGAGGCTAAAATGAGTGGAAATCATGGTCAAGACAAAATTTATGCAGCAAAAGGTGTCGTAATGCCAGGCGTTATCACAGAGCCAAGCGAATCCCAACCACAACTGGAGAGAGAGATTAGATAAGGCAATGCTACAGATATAATAATCGGGGGCTTTCAGATCACCTCCAAACTTCCAGTCCCATAGATTGACTCCAACGGCAAAACCATTAATGGATATTCCCCAGAAAGAGGCAGCAGAAAGAATGAAATGAAGAGCTGCGTGCATCATGGAGATTGGTGTGAAAATGGAGTCAAAGTAGGTAGAAGATGGATTGATGGATGCAAAGTGCCGGAGCATTGCGTTACGTCTGCCACCAATTGCTTTACATGCCAATTTTAGAAGAGGGAGGGTAGAAGAAAAAAATTCACTGTGGTGATAAGCTTGTTTCCTTAGAAAAGTCATACATACCTTATAAAAGTATAAGAAATTGGTCTGGAAAACTCAAAGTTCTAATGCTAGCAAACGAAGGAGCAAAATTAATAGGCTGTGATAACATTGCTACTCAACTTTAGACACCACCGTTGTGCCAATGTAATGGTGCAATTTGTCAAAAACATAAAGGGGTATTTGTATTCCCATCATCAAAAAAATGCTAAAAAAAGGCAGCAAAAACGCCCTGTGTGAACATAGACTTATTATTCCAAGAAGTATTTATTCAAATGAACTTTGCTTGTGGGAAAACCCATTTAAAAATGCACAAAGTTTATTCACATTAAATGTTGTTGACGTTCACGTGAAACCATATCTTTACTTTATTGAATAATCATCATGAAGAAACAAAGCAGGTACAAGATATTCCAGAAAGTACAATGCACAGAGATTGAGTCTCTTAATTCACCGGTAAGTGAGATATTTCTATTACTGTAATGTAGTAGAATTAAGCACTTTAGCAGTGTATACAGCCTCTATGCAGATCTATGTGTCTCCAAGGTTGTATGCTACAAGCAAATTACCGTAGTTATCAACTTTCTTTTGGACATTTAATTCTCAACCCCTCTAGTGATCACCCCCTCCTACCGCTCCCAGGATTACCCTCATCCAACCCAGGGTATATGTAATTCTTGGCCCATGTGTCCCAGTAAATGCAAGTATGTAATATAGGAGAAAACTATACATTTCTAATCTGAAGGCTTTTCCAGGAGTTGATTTTTTTTTTTAACTGTCCAAATGCATAACTGATTACCCTAAAGTACATGCACATACAGGGAATCTGGGGCTGAGAGCCTGATTTCAGCCTTGTGTCACTTTCTGAGCTGTTTGCTGTCATTTTGGTACAGTCACTGTTTTTTCTGCTGGAGATCTAGCAAAACTCGTAATGCCAAGCTGTGTATTACTCCGGGGAGCTGATAATCAGTGGTTTGGCCGGGGTTACATAGAGCATAAGGACTAGGAGGCCAGAGAGACTTAAGGAGGCTTTACACGCTACGAAAGCGATCTCGTTGGGGTCACGGATTTTGTGACGCACATCCGGCCGCATTAGCGATGTCGTTGCGTGTAACACCTATTAGCGATTTTGAATCGTTGCAAAAACGTTCAAAATCGCTAATCGGTGACATGCCCCCCTGATATCGATTATCGTTGCTGCTGCAGTAACGATGTAGTTCGTCGTTCCTGCGGCAGCACACATCGCTACGTGTGACACCGCAGGAACGAGGAATCTCTCCTTACCTGCGTCCCGCCCGCAATGAGGAAGGAAGAAGGTGGGTGGGATGTTACGTCCCGATCATCTCCGCCCCTCCGCTTCTATTGGGCGGCCGCTTAGTGACATCGCTGTGAGAAAGGAGGCAGTTCGCCGGTCACAGCGACGTCGCTAGGCAGGTAAGTAGTGTGACGGTTCTGAGCGATGTGGTGCGCCACGGGCAGCGATTTGCCCGTGTTGCACAACCGATGGGGGCGGGTACGCACGCTAGCGACATCGGTAACGATATCACAGCTTGTAAAGCGGCCTTTAGTCCTGTAGTGATAATCTCCTGCTAATGATAAAATACTGATTTTATTGAAACAACAAAACACTGCGGAGTAATTGACACTGCTGGAATCTCTTTCCCCTATATTATGCTGCTCTCAGATTACATAGGAAAAAACTATAGAAAGATCCCCTGCAAAAAAAAAATGCCCCAAAGGTGTCCAGGTTCACTAACAGTTTGTGAAACATCCCGGGGAAGTTCATTTTTATCTAATTAATATGTACTGACGCGTTTTCTCTACTCAATGTAAGTGCCTTTATCTTCCCAATTGCTTTCCTTATAATCTCGCTTGCCACCCTCCTGAGTTTAGAATTACTTCTAAAATGTACAATCCCAAATATCGGTGGGTATAATCGAGAGAGAACCTCACAGAGGACTGAGCCGAGATCTCCTGCGGGAAACACCTCATTTACAATGATAATGAATGTCACAAAGTGCATAAGGATTAACGCGAGTAAAGACAGGACTGTATAGGTGGTACGTCGGTGGGCTTCTAGAAGGACGCCATGCTTGTTCTCCATGGTGCTTCGCATCCTCTTCATGTGCTTCACAAGAGATGTTATTATACAACAAGCCGAAACCAAACTCATCATCACAGGAAATGTATACCCAAAGGACAAAATAAATATTTTATAACATTCGAGATATGTTTCTATTTGTATCTCATAAAAGTTGGAGGAATCACTTATGTTAAGGGACATAGCGTCTGAGCCGGTGGATGGTCCCAGCCTTTTAATCCAGAATAGTGGTAACCCGAAGACGAAGCATAAAACAAAGAAGCGACAGGTGATAAATCTGTACGATTGACTGTACGTTCGTCTTACAATCTGCATTAACCTGTTGTTGAACATCACAATTTTGGAACAAAAAAAAGCACACATGGCTGCAGACAATAAGAGGCTAAAATGAGTGGAAAGCATCGTCAAGACAAAGTTTATGCGGCAAAAGGTGTCGTAATGCCAGGCGTTATCACAGAGCCAAGCAAATCCCAACCACAACTGGAGAGAGAGATTGGATAAGGCAATACTGCATATATAATAATCAGGGGCTTTCAGATCACCTCCGTATTTCCAGTCCCATAGATTGACTCCAGCGGCAAAACCATTAATGGATATTCCCCAGAAAGAGGCAGCAGAAAGAATGAAATGAAGAGCTGCGTGCATCATGGAGATTGGTGTGAAAATGGAGTCAAAGTCGGTAGAAGATGGGTTGATGGATGCAAAGTACCGGAGCATTGAATTACCTCTGCCACCAATTGCTTTACATGACAATTTTAGAAGAGGGATGTGGTGATGAGCTTGTTTTTTTTTTTTAGAAAATTCATTCATACATACGTATAAGAAATTAGTCTGGAAAACTCAAAGTTCTAATACTAGCAAAAAAACTAGCATATTAGTAGGCTGTGATATACTACATTTCTAATTTAAGATATTTTCTAACATTTTTATTATTACACCTACCACATATTGGGATAAGATCTTTAGATGTGAATCATAAAGGTAAGTTTACATTGAGTTTGGCTGCCCATTCATAAGCTTCATGAATGAGCAACCAGGGAAAGAGGTGCCAGAGAAAAGCCATTTTCTTTAATGAAACAAAGTTCAAAATATGAAACCTCAGACTCCGCTTGACCATATTTCTGTCCAGTGGCATATCTAGAACCTGGTGCAAAGTTTGGGCCCAACTTGTTGGTCAGATATATGGGCCCTTGTAGCAATGTAAATCCTATAAAGACATACAAGGTTCCCCCCTCCCCCTTACTTATGGTACATATGTCCCCATCCTGGTATGTATGTCCCCATACTGGTGTATACTCACTCCCATCCTGGGCCCATCATGGTATAAATGTCCCCATCCTGGTGTATATGTTCTCATCCGAGGCCCATCTTGATATGTTTGTCACCCATCCTGATATATATGTCTTCATCCTGGGCCCTTCCTGGTATATCTGTCCTCGTCCCATCCTGATATATACGTTCCCAACCTGGGTCGATCCTGATATGTATATCCTTATCCTGACTCCTGGTCTATACAGTCCCCGTCTCTAATGCATAAAAAAACAACTAAAATACATTCTCACCTCCCATATCACATCGCGTCCTTTGTAGCAAAAGTTCAGTGCCAGCAACTAACATCGCCATGCGCACCATGGCAAATGACGTCACTGTCATGCACCCCCAGAGACGTGCACGTCGATATCACTGTTTGGCTGGTAGCTTGTATTTCAGCACAGGGGCCTAACGAATCTCTGTGCTGCAATTCAATTCAGCTGGATATGTGCCCTCGAACAAACATCCAGCAGGTGCTGGAGCCGGTGGGCCGCTGTACCTCCACTCGCGTTGGCGACCTCTGTGACCGTGATTGTTACGCTCCTGTTTCTGTCAATGATTGGCCGTTTAGTTGGAAACAAAACATAGTCTTCCTGATAGGGTTATCAAGGCGGAACCAAGATGTGTGATGTGTAGCCAGCCTAAGAAGGTGTGTAGTAGCAATATCGGACATTGATTTGAAACCAGCTAAATCCTGACCACGTACCATAACTGGAAAAATCTTAGCGGTAAACACATCACTGCAGAACGATCCCGTAGATCCACCACTGGTGGCTAAACCGAAGAAGTCTGTACAGAAGTAAGAGCTCAGGCAATGGCTGAATTTGCGATGGAAAAACATGAGAAAATAAGGTCAAAATAGACTATGTGAGCACATACAGTTTGTTTATAGTAACAACAATTTAAGAGGAAGAAAGGAGGACCTGCTTTATTACAATTTTTTTCTCATCTTCCACAAAAGGTGATAAAATAAAATAAATAAATAAGAAATGGAATAAATAAAATAAAATCAGAAAATACTTTGGCCAAAGAAGTCGTAGTTTCCAACAACATCAAAGAACCAAAAGAATCGTGATCGCAACGGAAAACAGATTTGATAAGGCAGCAGTTTGTATTTGATAGCCAGTAGTGGACATAGATTGCTTTATTTCTAGTTCCGTAGTTTGACCATCACTACAAAGTCACCATCAAAGACTACAGAATGAGAATACATAATGGAGACGAATATGGAAAAAAAGAGTAGAGGCAAACAGATGCAAAGTATAAGAGCATTGGGTTACCTTCTCCACCAGAGTTTCCATGGCCTTCACACGTCAGCTTTAGACAATTCAGGGTGGAGAGCATGACATCCATATTTGTTTTATAGGTGTTGTGTAAGAAAATTGAATGCTCTAATATACAGGTATGTCTTAATTATAATCACTGCCAACTTCTTTATGAGGGCTCTTGCTGCCTTTCGTAGTTTAATGTTTCCTTTAATCATTATAAAACCATGTACAGTGGAGTAGAGCATTGGTGCTAAATAAGAAGCGTGTAAGAATGGACTGTCCTGAGGAACCACGTCTGTTAAAAGCAATACAGATATCACAAAGTATACACTAAACAAGAGGAGCAAAGACAGCACTGTGCATCCGGCTTGTATGTGGGCCTCCATGCGAATTTCATGTCCCTTTCTCATATTCATGTGCATTCGTCTTATATGATGTACCAGCGACCAAAGTATAAGACCAGCCGACAGTATGACATAAAAAAGTGGAATTGCGTACCCAAAAAGCATTATTACTGAGCGATATATCAATGTGTAAGACGGTTCGTTGAGCGTTTGGTTACATGGAGCTGATGATATAATGCATGATGTGTTTTTGTACACATCAGTGGTCCATGCCAAAGGTAGACCCATCGCTACGCAAAAAAGAACCGACACTATGATCAGATATTGGTACTTGTGGATGACGTGTTTTTGCACCCATCGAAAAAAACAGCACCGGAAGACGACAATCCTGCTGCAGTAGAACATACACAGAGACGCGGTCAACAGTAGACTGCAAGAACTGGAGGTCATCTTAAGGGCGTTCCTTAAGCTGCAGATGAAGTCGTTCTCTTGGCCATTGTTACATATCCATTTGGCTGTAGTCCAGATATGGAGAGAAAGGTTGGTTATTGCCAAATAGCACATGTAGAAGTCTGATTTAGTCAAAGGGACTGATTGTTTTTGGTTCCAAATGTTGACTCCAAGGACAAAACCATTGGTGATCAATCCGCAGAGGAAAGCCAAGATGTGGACTGCACTAAAAACCCTTATAATAGTAGAAGACATGGTGATACTGAGCGAGAAAGGTGTAAAATGTAGATATGTAATCAGAGGACGATGCAAATATGACAGGGATTGCTTTACCTTTTTGAAGACAATCCCCATTCCTAGTGACGTATAACTACTGTACCTCTTAGGTAATTTGAGCAATACATGCGTTTTCAAGCTCAATACCATAGGAAGTCATCTAAATTAAGGGAAAAGACAAAAGTACAAGTCTACTGTAACACCTGTATAATTGCATATGGTGGGCTGTCCTGTCTAATGGACATCTCATTACATGATTATATGGATACAAAACGTTTTAGCTGTCCATGGAACTATTTTGGATCTTCACTATTGATCAAGTTATTGGCGATGAGTGAATTTTGATGCCCAAGTACGGTTTCACGAGTCGTGCCTCGGCTTAAAGTTTTGCTACCCATAAGAATGTATTACCAGAACAAGAAGTTATGACTAAGATCCTCTTTTGGAAATTGTAGTTATATAATAGACACCATGGTATTCTAAAGTTGGCATATGTCTGCATTAAAGGGAATCTGTCAGCAGGTTTTCCTATGTAATTTGATGTCAGCATGATGAAGGCTGAGACCCTGATTACAGAGATGTCTTATTTGCTGGGCTGTATTCTGATATTTTGATACAATCATTGTTTTTCTCTGTTGCAGATCGATAAGTGCTCAGAATACTGAGCCCTATCACCCCACCCACACCACTAATTTGTAGCTTTTTGTGTACACTGTGCGTGAGCAGAAATCTGCCAATCACTGGTGGTGGCAGGGTTACACAGAGCAGTTGAATAGGATGCACGAGACACCAAGTCCTGAAGTGAAAATGTCCTGCTGATTAAAACACTGATTTTATTGAAATAGCAGTACACAGCCTAGTAACTGATACATCACTGAAATCAGGGTCTGAGCCACTGCATCATGCTGCTTTCAGATTAGATAGCAAAAATCTGGTGATAGATTCCCTTTTACCAGGGGGGGGAGTTGTAACAATGTAGAGTCAGTATGGGTAAATGTACATGTGGAGGGGATAAATGGAAAGCTACTAATTGGAGTTTGCTATAAGAATCCTAACATACCTGTAGAGGTAGAGGGTGAAATGCTGCAACAAATTGAAAAGTCAGCAAATAATAATCAGGTTCTTATTATGGGAGATTTCAAGTATCCAGACATTCAGTGGGACATAGAATCTTCTGGTTGTGCTAAACGTTGTAAGTTCTTACCTACTATTCAAGACAATTACCTCTCTCAGATTGTAGATGAACCGATGAGGGGAGATAATTTGCTAGATCTGGTCCTGTCAAATAGACCAGATACAATTTCAGATCTACAGGTCCGGGAGCACTTGGACACCAGCGATCATAATATGGTAAGCTTCAAAGTAATATTCAATAGAACATTTAAAAGAGGAAATGCTAAAATCTGGAATTTTAGGAAAGCTGATTTCAACAAATTAAGGGAAAAACTTAATTGTGTAGATTGGGACAATGTCATGTAACTGGGGATACCGAACATAAATGGGGTAAGTTTAAGGATTTTCTCATAGAGTCCTGTAAAAAAACGTATACCCTCTGGTAATAAAATGTCCAGGAATAAAAAGAAACCACTATGGATAAATAAGACTGTACAAAGTATAATAAAACAAAAACAAAGAGTGTTCAAAATCTTGAAGGCTGAGAATACAGAAATAGCATTTCAGAAGTATAAAGATCGCAATAGGAAATGTAAAAAGAAATCAAGCAAGCAAAATTAGCTACTGAAACAAAAATCATCAAAGACCTTAAAATAAATCCCAAAACTTTTTATAAATACATTAATGTGAAAAGGAAAACAAAGAATGGTATCGGCCCCTTAAAATATAATAAGTTAATTATAGAGGACAAAGAAAAGGCTGAGATATTAAACATGCACTTCTCATCCGTGTTCGGTCCTCTTGTAACAGGGCTAGTACCTCAGGATTGGAGAATGGCTGACGTGCTATCGATATTTAAGAAAGATAAAAGGGTGGATCTAGGCAACTACCATCCAGTAAATCTGACATTACAGGTGTGCAAAGTTTTTGAGGACATTTTAAGAGCTTACATGCAAAAATATATTGCAGGAATAATACAACTGACAGGCAGCATGGAAACGAAAGATAAGTTATGTCTAACCAACATGTTGGGGCTCTATGAGGAGGTAAGTGCAAACCTGGATATTGGTAATGCAGCTGATGTTATTTATTTGGACTTTGCAAAGGCATTTGATACTGTACCACATAATAGCCTTATACTGAAGCTCCAGAAGCAAGGACTAGGGGAAACTATATGCAACTGGGTAAGGAATTAGCTAAAAGATAGGAAACAAAGTCTAGTCATAAATAGTATATTCTCTAAATGGGCTATAGTCAGCAGTGGGCGGGGATCTGTATTGGGAGCAGTGGGGACCGCAGGGATCTGTACTAGGACTTATTCTTTTTATTCTCTTAATTAGTGACCTTGTGGATGGGATTGATAGTAAAGTGTCAGTCTTTGCTAATGATATCAAACTATGTAGGGTATTAAAAACTGACCTTGATAGTACAATATTACAAAACGATCCAGATAAGATGTCAGAATGGGCGGATACTTGGCAAATGAGATATAGTGTTCATAAATGTGAAGTAATGCACCTAGGACGGAATAATCCTATTGCGAAATATAAATTAAATAGAAGTAAACTCGGAACTACAGAACAGGAGAAGGACCGGGGGATTCTGGTTACAAACAAGCTAAGAAGCAACACTCAATGTCAATATTTTATGGTGTATTAAAAGGGAGATTAAATCCCATGAGCCAAACGTATTGTTACCCCTCTATAAGTCACTTGTGAGGCCCCATCTAGAATACGGGATCCAGTTTTGGGCTCCACATTTTAAAAAGGAAATTCAGAAGTTAGAGTCAGTTCAAAGGCGGCAGCTAGATTATTACAAGGAATGGAGGCGCCCGTATGATAAGAGGTTGAAAAAAGTTGAATGTTTAGCTTACAAAAAAAGACGTCTCAGAAGAGATCTCATTTATATGTATAAATACATGTGTGGTCAAAACAAAGGACTTGAACATGACTTATTCCTTCCAAGGACAAAACTAAGGACCTGGGGGCATTCACTGCAAGTGGAAGAAAGGCGATTTCGGCAGCTAAAAAGGAAAGGGTTCTTTACAGTTAGAGCAGTCAGACTGTAGAATGCCAACCACAAGAGGCTGGATGATTTTCTCAGTACAGTAATAACTCGGTTTTCGTTGACATTGGTTATCGCCGATTTCGGATTTCATAGATTTTTTTTGGGTGGAACATTTGTCTCGCTTATCGTCGGTGACGTCGGATTTAGTCTGCATGCCCACGTGACCACGCTGCTAAGTTTACTACTGCAAAGGGCTAATCGTGCGTTGTCCTGCTCGGAGAGGCGTTGTGTGAGCATCATCCTGCATTTCAAAATGTAAGTAACGTCCCTGTATTTGTGTCCCTTGCTAATCAGTTGGCTAATTATTTAACGCCTTTCTTGTACTGTAGCTCCATCATGGGACCAAAGAAAGTCTTCAGGGCCAGCAGCCCTTTGAAGAAGGAGGCCAGGAACACCAAAGAGTTGAAGAAAGAAATTATTGGAAAATATGAGAGTGGTATTAAGATTGCTGAACTAGGCCGCATGTATGGGAAGCAATAAAGGAGGCTAATGTAGCGAAAGGCGTGAATATGCTACCAAAACAGAGATTACAAACAATTGAAGAGGTTGAACAGTTATTATTAATCTGGATCAATCAAAAATAGTGAGATGGCAATTCTGTTTTGCAGGCCATCATACGAGAAAAGGCCAGACTGTTATATGCTGATCTTATTAAGAAAAAGCCTGGGACAAGTGCTAGTGCACTTAGTGATTTTAAGGCCAGCAGAGGCTGGTTCGATATATGTGTGACGCCCATTGCCTATCAGGTCGTCACAGGGTATTGTGCAATCTGCCCTTCTGCATATTATCCGCATCCTCCTTGGTTACGGATCCCTGTTCTTTGGTGTTGCTAAGATCAGAGCCAGTCAAAACCCTAGGAACACTTTGCACCACACCCACCATTGGGTGGCCTGAAGGGAATAGGGCCACCCACTTGGGGGGTTGGAAAAGGGAAAGGGAGAAGTGTCAGTAGAAGAGAAGTGTGAGGAGAAGAGAAGAGAGAGGAGGTCAGGAGCAGGGCTCCTTGTAGAATACTAGGTGTCAGACATTGGTCTGGGCCTGGTAGGAGCTGGAACCCCGGTCGCAGGAGATCATGTCAAGGGGTACAGATCTGCCAAGGAGGGCAGCCGGCGGCCTTGAGCCATCTCCGCGCAGGGGCCAGGGCACGACGGGGCACGTGGACCCTACGCCGGGAAGTAGCTTCAAACGTCCTGGTAATTTACCCAACGGGGGTGAAGTCTTTAAGATTCATTCCTCACTCGCTCCAAAATTGGGGTACTAGCGCACCAAACACAGTACAGAAAATCCCAAGCGTGAACCCTGAGAGCAAGCTCACTCCGTTAGCCATACAGGTGAGCGGGACCCGACTAGTTCCACACTACAGGGTCCTAATAGTGAAGAAGGTGTCACGGAAAAGGTCACAGGCTAACAAGCAACACCAGGGCACGGAACCAAGCGTGCCCCCCCTCCTTGCTGCAGAGGTGCTCAGAATTCTGTTTTACAAGCTGTCGGTGTCAGTATTCTTGGGGAGGAAAGGGTTTTTGCGTACTCAGTCCAACGGCACCCCTTCACCACCATCACCGGGCCCCTGCGGCAAAACCCCCTACCCACGGAGGGGTTAAACACCTTGCTGCCATACCACCGCCACCGGGCACTCCCAAAAGCAGCGGTGATACACCATCTTAACACGCACCGTGGGTGGCATCACGAACTTCCAATCCCCCTTGTACATATCTTCCCCTTTTCAATTCGAGCGTCCGCGCGACCCCCAACACCCGGGTCCGGAGACCCCTCGAGCCACTGCGGTTCCGGATCCGAGCGGCTTGGCCGCTGACACTGGGGCGGTACATGTGCAAGAGGTGCACTGGCATACACAGTTTTACTAGGCATGGCAAAGCTGCGAGTTAGAACAAGTCTGGGGCAGAAAAATTTGTGACTGGATTCAAATATTACATAGAGGATGAAGGATTCATCCCTCAACAAGTCTTCAACTGGGATGAAACTGGCCTCTTTTGGAAAAAATGCCAAAGATGACGTTCTTTACACAGGAGGAAAAAGCACTGCCAGGGCATAAGCCTATGAAAGATAGGCTAACTCTTCTGTGTTGTGCTAATGCTAGTGGTGATTGCAAAGTGAAGCCATTACTGGTGTACCATTCAGAAACTCCTAGAGTATTTAGCAGAAACAATATGATTAAAAGTAAATTGTGTGTGATGTGGAGGGCAAACAAGAAGGCATGGGTCACAAGGGCAATTTTCATTGAGTAAGTGTTTGGCCCAAGTGTGAAAAATACCTCCAGGATAATCAGTTGCCCCTTAAGTGCCTCCTGCTCATGGACAATGCTCCTGCTCATCCTCCTGGTTTGGAAGACACATTGTTGGAGGAATACAGTTTCATCACAGTGAAGTTCTTGCCCCCTGATACCACACCTCTCATCCAGCCCATGGACCAGAATGTTATTTCAAATTTCAAGAAACTGTACACAAAAGCAATGTTTCAAAGGTGCTTTGAGGTGACATCAGATACAAAATTCGGGGGTTCTGGAAAAAAAAACCATTTCAACATTCTCAACTGCATTAGCCTCATACATAAGGCTTGGCAGGGAGTGACATCAAGGACCTTGAGATCTGCCTGGAAGAAGTTATGGCCAGGATGTGTCCCTGAGAGAGATTTTGAAGTGTTTGAGCCTTCCTCTGATGACCCTACACATGTGGTGCAGTCAGTTGTTGATTTGGGGACATCCATGAGTTTTGAGGTAAAGGGTGAGGATGTGGAAGAGTTAGTGAATGACCACAGTGAAGAACTCACCACTGAAGAGCTTCAAGACCTTCAACTAGAAGTGCAACAGACAGCAGATGAAGAAGTTGCTTCAGATGAAGAGGGAGAGACAGGGAGAATGTGCCTTCTTCAGAGATTAAGGACATCTTCTCCATGTGAAGCACGGTTCAGGGGTTTGGGGAGAAAAATCACCCTCACAAAGTTGTTGCAGGCCGTGTCTGAAATTTGTTTAATGATAATGTCTTGCCCCCTTTTAGGCAAATCTTAAAGACGCATAGAGAAAAAAGATTCCGGTCTTTGTGAGCGCTAGTAATAGATCTTTGGTCTTTGATCTTTTAAGAAATTTGGCTTTATTATTAATAACATAAAGCTCTTGTATTAACACAACGCGTTTCAGCAAGATACACTTGCCATCCTCAGGTGTAAAAATACCTTTTACACCTGAGGATGGCAAGTGTATCTTGCTGAAACGCGTTGTGTTAATACAAGAGCTTTATGTTATTAATAATAAAGCCAAATTTCTTAAAAGATCAAAGACCAAAGATCTATTACTAGCGCTCACAAAGACCGGAATCTTTTTTCTATATGCCTACTCCCATAAGGGAATCCGGGTAGAGCTGCTGTGAGTAATAGAATCCATCAGATCATTTGAACTAACAGCGGGAGGACACAGGTCCGCACAGAGCTCCAGGATTCAAAAAGTCAGTCAATCTGAAGCCAGCAGCGGCAACAAACCTGGATCCACCCAGCAAAACAACGGATAACGCCAGCTGAGACAGTCCCTCATCCCCCAGAGGAATTATACATCTAACACCGGGGTTGTGCGAGGGCGCACAACCTAACCAGGTGAGCAATTCTATAATATAAATATACAGAAATCACTCCACGGGTGCTTCTCATATGCACTATATTTTTATCTCTACAGTAATCTTAAAGACGCGGCAGAGACAGACTTATTTGGACAGCTTTCTTGTGCATCGGAGGTCCACTGACTCTGAATCTGGTCCTAGTGCCCCAAAACATTGTTACCAGTTTGCTCTTCAGTATATATCCCAGTCATTCTCAGATTTTTTTTTTTTGTGACACATTGTACTTTATTTTAGTCTTAAATTTAGGTATATATGATTTGCGTTTATTTATAAAAAATATCTAAAATTAGACATGAAAATGAAATTTTTTTAACTTTTAATTTTTATGATCTTAAAATAGACAGTCATTTCTCACAAAATAGTTAATAACACTTACCATGCCTATGTTATGTCAGCATCATTTTTCTAAAAACATCTTTTCATTAGGTTAGCATGTTAGAA
Organism: Anomaloglossus baeobatrachus; assembly: GCF_048569485.1. Lineage (NCBI taxonomy): Eukaryota > Metazoa > Chordata > Amphibia > Anura > Aromobatidae > Anomaloglossus > Anomaloglossus baeobatrachus. Next base: position 23,943,058 of record NC_134357.1, read on the forward strand.
GGATTAAAACTTTAAATATTGCTTTAGCCCCAAGTGTTTCATTTTCACAGGGGTAACCGGAGCAAATGGATGTCACAATTTGATGTGCAATATCCCCAGAGTACAACGATACAATATATGTGGTCACAAACTACTGAATTAGCAAACTGTGCAGTCCGGAAGGGAAGAAGTGCTATTGACTTTTGGGTTGCTATTTTGGCTGAACCAGATAATGGACACAATGTCACATGTAAAAAGCCCCTGAGGGGTCAAAAGACGCACAAGTGACCACGTTTTGGAAATTGCACTGTGCCGCCCCCATGCCAGCAGCCAGTGCTGCTTGGATCCGGATCAACGGTACGGCTCGAGGGGTTCTCCGGACCCGGGGGTCGCGCGGACACTCTGAATAAAGGGGGACGTATTTATACGGAATTGGTTGTAAAATGTCTGTGACACCACCCACGGTGTGTGGTGAGATGCAGCACCACCGCTGCCGTTGCGGGGCTCCCGGGGACGCTGAGCTGGCAGCTGGATGTTAACCCCTCCGTGGGTAGGGATGGATGTCCCGGGGCCCAGTGTCTCTATGCTGAGGATGGTGATTGCAGGGGCCGGCGCACCCGGCCAGGCCGGGGATGTTACGGTCGAATAAAGCACACAAGTCTTGTGGTAAATAAAGGTGATGGTTTTCCGGCTGCCGCAGACGGGTGTATCAGGTCCCACATCTGGGCTGGTAGTCAAAGTCTCTCTCCTCTGCACTCAGTGTGTTGTAGGTAGGACTTCCCGGTTTGAAACACGGGAGTCCGCTTCCAGTCCTTTGGTTGGTAGCCGTGCCCGTCTGACGCTGACCCTTGGGATCTACGGGCCCTGGCGGTTGCCCTATCCCTCTCGGTGGGTGGTTGTCTACTTTTCGGGACTTAGGTTGGGACAGGACCTAAAATCCTGCCCTCAATTGATTAATTAGCTAGGCCGTTGGTGCTGGTCCTGGCTTCAGGGTCCAAGTACCCCCTATGTGCACACGGTTTCTGGGTCGGTTCTCCGGTGTCGGTACCGGCGGGCTCCAACCCTGCCCCGGTCCACCTCGGATCTCCGGCAGCCGTCTTCCCGTCTCCTGCAGACTCTGGCTACCGTCTGCCACCTAGCCAAGGTGTCAGGGCTCCGACCCTGGCACCTCCACTCCAACTTCAACGTGGATGTAAACTCCACTGACTGTTTTCCCGCCCCGGGCTCTCTAGATCCCTAGGTGGGCGTTCCCTATCCACCTGGTCCCACCCACTGGTGTGTCTGTCCTTCCCTGGGGGGTGACTAGGGTTTCAGGTCGGCTGATTTAACCCTATGTGGGATAGGTGTTATGCGGGGGCCTATGTGTACATCTACCTGGTTTTCCAGGGCACTACAGCACCCTTTAAAGAATTCACTAACTAGCGAGGTACTTAACATATTGTAACCACAGGTGCTTCACAAAGCAGTGGACCATGAAAATTAAACATATTTTTTCCATTAAAATGTACTTTAGGCTCAATTTTTTTTCACGAAGGGTAGTAGGAAAAATTGCATTACCACATATATTGTCAGAAACAGCTCTTCAGACTTACTGCAAACCTCAGAAGGGAAGGAGCCCCATTTTGGAGTTTTAGGTCACAGTTGCAGAAGCCCTGAGATGCCAGAACGGCAAAACCCCAGCAGAAGGGACCCCAAAAGTGAGCCCTCTGTGTGGCTGCAGGAGCAAAATTCTCAAGGTGATCACACCTGGCAGCTCCTGTGCCCACACAATCAGCTGGACATTCCCATATGACCATTTGCATGAGCGCCATGGAAAGTAAGATGTACCGGTAGGTCCAGTGTTAGGGTCAGGAAAGGTATAAAAAACAGATTCCAGTGTTAGGGTCAGGAAAGGTATAACAACCAGATTCCAGTGTTAGGGTCAGGAAAGGGATAGCAACCAGATTCCAGTGTTAGGGTCAGGAAAGGGATAACAACCAGATTCCAGTGTTAGGGTCAGGAAAGGTATAACAACCAGATTCCAGTGTTAGGGTCAGGAAAGGTATAACAATCAGATTCCAGTGTTAGGGTCAGGAAAGGTATAACAACCAGATTCCAGTGTTAGGGTCAGGAAAGGGATAGCAACCAGATTCCAGTGTTAGGGTCAGGAAAGGGATAGCAACCAGATTCCAGTGTTCGGGTCAGGAAAGGTATAACAACCAGATTCCAGTGTCAGGGTCAGGAAAGGGATAACAACCAGATTCCAGTGTCAGGGTCAGGAAAGGGCTAACAACCAGATTTCAGTGTCAGGGTCAGGAAAGGTATAATAACCAGATTCCAGTTTCAGGGTCAGGAAAGGTATAACAACCAGATTTCAGGGTCAGGAAAGGGATAACAACCAGATTCCAGTGTCAGGGTCAGGAAAGGGATAACAACCAGATTCCAGTGTCAGGGTCAGGAAAGGGATAACAACCAGATTCCAGTGTCAGGGTCAGGAAAGGGATAACAACCAGAATCCAGTGTCAGGGTCAGGAGAGGGATAACAACCAGAATCCAGTGTTAGGGTCAGGAAAGGGATAACAACCAGATTCCAGTGTCAGGGTCAGGAAAGGGATAACAACCAGATTCCAGTGTCAGGGTCAGGAAAGGGATAACAACCAGATTCCAGTGTCAGGGTCAGGAAAGGGATAACAACCAGATTCCAGGGTCAGGAAAGGGATAACAACCAGATTCCAGTGTCAGGGTCAGGAAAGCTATAACAACCAGATTCCAGTGTCAGGGTCAGGAAAGGGATAACAACCAGATTCCAGTGTCAGGGTCAGGAAAGGGATAACAACCAGATTCCAGTTTCAGGGTCAGGAAAGGGATAACAACCAGATTCCAGTGTCAGGGTCAGGAAAGGTATAACAACCAGATTCCAGTGTTAGGGTCAGGAAAGGGATAACAACCAGATTCCAGTGTCAGGGTCAGGAAAGGTATAACAACCAGATTCCAGTGTCAGGGTCAGGAAAGGTATAACAACCAGATTCCAGTGTCAGGGTCAGGAAAGGTATAATAACCAGATTCCAGTGTTAGGGTCAGGAAAGGTATAATAACCAGATTCCAGTGTTAGGGTCAGGAAAGGTATAATAGCCAGATTCCAGTGTCAGGGTCAGGAAAGGGATAGCAACCATATTCCAGTGTCAGGGTCAGGAAAGGTATAACAACCATATTCCAGTGTCAGGGTCAGGAAAGGTATAACAACCAGATTCCAGTGTCAGGGTCAGGAAAGGTATAATAACCAGATTCCAGTGTTAGGGTCAGGAAAGGTATAATAGCCAGATTCCAGTGTCAGGGTCAGGAAAGGTATAACAACCAGATTCCAGTGTCAGGGTCAGGAAAGGTATAACAACCAGATTCCAGTGTCCGGGTCAGGAAAGGTATAATAGCCAGATTCCAGTGTCAGGGTCAGGAAAGGGATAACAACCAGATTCCAGTGTCAGGGTCAGGAAAGGGATAACAACCAGATTCCAGTGTCAGGGTCAGGAAAGGGATAGCAACCAGATTCCAGTGTCAGGGTCAGGAAAGGTATAACAACCAGATTCCAGTGTCCGGGTCAGGAAAGGTATAATAGCCAGATTCCAGTGTCAGGATCAGGAAAGGGATAACCATATTCCAGTGTCAGGGTCAGGAAAGGTATAACAACCAGATTCCTGTGTCAGGGTCAGGAAAGGGATAACAACCAGATTCCAGTGTCAGGGTCAGGAAAGGGATAACAACCAGATTCCAGTGTCAGGGTCAGGAAAGGTATAACAACCAGATTCCAGTGTCAGGGTCAGGAAAGGTATAACAACCAGATTCCAGTGTCAGGGTCAGGAAAGGGATAACAACCAGATTCCAGTGTCAGGGTCAGGAAAGGGATAACAACCAGATTCCAGTGTCAGGGTCAGGAAAGGTATAACAACCAGATTCCAGTGTCAGGGTCAGGAAAGGTATAACAACCAGATTCCGCTGCAGCATTTCCACAACAGAAATGTTGCTTGTGCAGCATTTTTTCCGCAAGGGTCTGCACCAAAATATGCCATAGTTATCTGCACTGTTTATTGCATTTTTATTGGATGTTTCCTCTTTTTTGATACTTTTTTGGGGTGCTTAATACTTCAGACGCACTGTAATTTTGCAAATAAAAATGCAATTTTAAATGGCCCTTTGTAGAACTGTATGGGAAAAAAATCCACAGTTCTGCAAACTCTTTTATTGCAGATTTTTTTAGCCACTGGAATTCATTATTACTTTTATGACAGTGGGTTTTTATTCACAATGGAAATTTGTAAGATACCTTACAATGAAAGTGAATGAGATTTCTCTAAGCCCTGGAATGTCTTCTTATCCATCGCCGATTTCCAACACAAAAATAAGAATCTCATTGCAACTCTTTGTGACAAGGTGGATGAGAAGAGCTTGGAGCATCGAGCTGTTATACTACAGTATCAACTTCTTCAGACCAAAAGGTCCCGGATGTTACATGTTTAATATTGTGTAGTCAGTGATGGAATGGAAGCGTCATCTCCTGTCACACACCCCATATAACATAATGGATGTGTAATCCAATGCCAAAAGTGGAAGTTGTCAAATGCCATATCTAAGGTCCCCAAAATATGGTAGGTGGAGAATGACTGTCCTAGATTTATGCTGTGTACCTCCACATACAGTATAAACACATTTAGAAATAGTGCACGGAAATTATTTTCTTGGGGGAAGGACCATATGATTAACCCCCTAAAAACTGGGTATTTTTTCATTTTTGTACTTTCATTTTTTTCTGCCCTTTATTCCAAAAGCCATAACTTTTTTTTTTCCAGTTAATATAGCCATGTGAGGGCTTATATTTTGCGGGTTGAGTTTTACTTTTGAATCACACTATTAATTTTATCATAAGATATAATGGTAAGCGGGATAAAAATTCCAATTGTGGCGAATAGCAAAAAAAGTGAAATTCTGAAATTGTTTTTGGGGACTTTATTTACAGCATTCATTTTACCATAAAACTGACCTGGCAGTATGATTCTCCAGGTCAGTATGATTATTGACACTGGATGTGAGGGGATAACAGGGGACAGTGGCTCATAGACTGACCCTCAGGCTAGGGGACCCTCGCAATCCCTAATCCCAAAGTTACCTCTGATGGTGAGGATATCTGAGCCACCTTCCTTGCCCTGCTCCTGACCAGCCCTGATCTTATACCCCCAACCCCCAACCACTGGGGAAGGAGTGATAAAACTAACAGAAAAAGACAAACAGGGGAAACCAAAACTCTATCTCACAGAACACACACAGAGGTATAAAACAAAAAGAGCTTAGGAGGCAACTTAGAGCGGGGAGGAAACAACAAGTCAACGGAAGAACTCCACGCAGAAAGTACTACAATCACCAGCAAGACTGGGCTACAATAGCTCACAAACTGGTTTAGAAAAAGCTATAGTCGACATGGGAAGACAGACTCCACCATCTTAAAAAGGCAAGGAGTGACTGTGATAGGTCTCCCACAACATGTGATCCAAGAGGTAACCATCAGGCTAGCAGAGATTAACTCCTGTAAACCCAGTCACTAATGAGATCACAGCTAGTTGTTGCCTGAGCCTGCCTGTCTGTAATGAAGAAGCATAGTGGAGGCATAGTGAGGAGTGTCAGATGCTGCCATGACAATCAGAGAGTTTAGAGCCAAACACCGTGAGACAATTATGTAGATATCAAACGTATAGTTTTTGTTTTATTTATGCTGTGAAAAAAAATCTGCAATTTTGAAAAACATTTTTTAAAATCTTGCTTGTGTCACAACTTTCCAAGAGCCGTAACGTTTTACATTTTTGGCATATGGAGCTGCATGGGGGCTTATTTATTATTTGCGCCCGTGCTGATATCTTTAGTTAGATTATTTTGGGGTATATATGATATTTTGAACTTCTGGTATTCCATTTCTTTCTTTTATTGCGGTAGCCTAAAAACTGCAATTCTGGCATTTTTATTTCTTCTCATTATGCTGTTTACTGATCGAATTAATTCATTCTGTATTTTGATAGATCAGAATTTTACAAGCACAACGATATGAAATATGTGTATTTTTATTTATTTATTTTATTTATTAATTTTTAATGTGGTTAAAGGTGGGTGATTTTAACTTTTATAAATACTTTTCCATCCAGAAGACAACAACAGCGCAGAAAAACATGTCACCCCCCCACGCCCTTTTTTAAGAATGATTCAGCCTTCATCTGCAGGTAAAGATGCAGACTTGGCCTCTGAGCCTGCATCAAAGGCAGGGAAACGACATATGATGTGCATAGATGTAAAGGCGCTAAAATGCAATTTTAATGGCTTTGTATTGATGACTTTTCAGAACTGATGTAGAATGTATGGACACAAGTATTGGTACATCTACACATTGCACGTCTAGAAGCTTTTCTGACCTCCTATTCTACATCTATAGAACTTAATATAGAGTCATCCTCTGCAGATATAACGGCTTCCGCTCTTCTGGGAAGGATTTCTAGAAGATTTTGGCGGTATCTGTTGGCATTTTTGCCTCTTCATCCAGAAGAGTCTTTGTGAGGTGACACTGATGTTGTGGGAGGCCGGGCTCACAGTCTATAGTATAGGTGTAGGATGGGGCTGGGGTCCGGGCTTTGTGCGGCTTGCCATGTTCTCGCCCCTCTATGTCTGTATGGCCCTTGTGTACTGGGCACAGTCATGTTGAACAGAAAATGCCCCCTCCCCCAAGTCTGATCCGTCACTGCATAGAACATGTCTCCTCCAGAGTCCAGTGGTGACGGCTTTACATGGCTCCATCCAACGCGAATTTTGTGCTTGGTGATGTACGGCTCGAAATTGTGCTTGGTGATGTATGGAGGCAGTACCTGCTCAGCCATGAAGATCCTGGCAAACCCAGTATTTGCGCTGATGTTACCAGAGGTCTGGACTCTACAATTACAGTATCTTGAAAAATTATTCATACCCTGTGAACTTTTTCACATTTTTTTTACATTACAGCCACAAACGTAAATGTATTTTATTGGCATTTTATGTGATTTACCAACACTAAGTAGCAACTATTTGTGATGTGCAAAGGAAATGGTACATTGTTTTCTAAATATTTTTAAAAAAAAATAAATCTGAAAATTGTGATTTGCATTTATATTCAGTTCCCCTTATTCGATATTTTGTAGAACCAACTTTTGCTGCCTTTAATGCCTCAGTCTTTTGGAGTTTGTCTTCACCAGCTTTGCACATTTAGAGGTGACAGTTTCCCCTTCCTCTTTGCATGAGTTCCGGATCAGTGAGATTGGATGGAGACTGTCAGATATCATCCGAGTGCTGCCCAATGATTTGCACGCACCCATAGACTTGAATGGGTGTGCACCGTCCAATTTGCTCGGCCACTCGCAGCATGCGTGGCTATTTTTTCTCATACTGAATCTGCATGAAAATCCCCCGCTGATCAGCACAGCTCCATAGACTAACAATAGTCCAAGTGCTCAAGGATACAACATTGGACAGTGCTCGTCTGAGTTATACGGTGGTGTGAGCGAGCTGTAATAGTCGTCCTGTGGACAAATTCTCCCCCCTGAGCTGTGATCTCTGCGGCTCCTCCAATGACTCTGGGCCTCTCTCCTTGCCACTGATGCCAGTCCCGGATCTCTTCTGCAGGCGTCCTCTCACCCCACATTGTGATCCTGTCACCCCTTCACCCACGAGCATACCCTGCAAAAACGTGTGGAACCTTGCCATTATTTGCAAACCCCCGGTTGTCCTTCGAGACCCGTGGTTCCTTACTCTGACCAGTGATGCAACAACCTTGAGAAAGGCTCTATGCCGAAACGTTGGTGCTGTTGCTCTGGTTAGGTTCCTTTTGCAGTGTATCAATAAATTCACTTTTGCATAATTACCCCCTTGTCTTCAATTTGAGTGCTGGGATTCTCTTTACTATATGGGCCGGATATTATACACTGGGAGCAAGGGGGCCGGATATTATACACTAGTGGGCGAGGGGCCGGATGTTATACATCGGGAGCGATGGGCCAGATATTATACACTGGGGGTGACGAGAAGGATGTTATACATCAGGGAGTGAGGTTCCAGATGTTATACACCGGGGGGCGAGGGATCGACTGTTATAGTCCAGGGGCGAGGGGTCGGGTATTATATTCCAGGGGTGAGGGGCTGTAGGTTATACACTAGGGGTGAGGGACGGAGGTTATACACCGGGGGCAAGGGGCTAGATGTTATACACCAGGGGGTGAGTGGCCGGATGTTATACTCTGGGAGCGCAGGGCCAGATGTTGTGCACCAGAGGCGATGGGCAGGATGCTATACACCAGGAGTGAAGGGGCCGATGTTATACACACTTTGGGGGGCGAAGAGTTCGATGTTATACACCGGGAAGCGAGGGGCCAGATGTTTTACATCGGGGAAAGAGAGGATTGATGTGGTACACCGGGGGGGGAGGGGGGGGGCTGGAGACGGCTGTTATAGTCCGGGTGCAAGAGGCCGGAGGTTATACACAGGGAGGGGAACAAGGGGCTAGAGGTTATACACCGGGGGAGCGAGGGGCCGAAGGTTATATACCACGGCGAGATACTGAAGGGAAAAATTGTAATTTTTCTCCCTATAGTGTATATTATCTTAACATTATATTCTTCCAGACAGTCCTTGCAAGTATGGTATATACACCAATTAAGAGGAAACACACGTCACCTTGATTTCCATATATCAACCATAATTTATTTCTTCAGAACCTTATTATAAACTTGCCCAGGGGCTGGCATGGGAAAAGGATCTCATATGAAGCCTAAAATGATCTGTTACCCAGGTGATTTTATGGAGATTGTCAAGGTCATGTACATCAAGGACATATTAAGATTTACTGCCAGACTATTAACACCAGACATGAGCAGAATGAAAAACTGTCACTTTTTTTTTTTAATTATCTTATGTTTTTTTCAGTTCCTTCACGGGAATGTTTTTTTTTTTTTACTCAAATAATACATTTTTGGTTAAAAATAATTTTTGCAATTGGATTTCATTGAAAAAGCTGCACTATTTTTTTTTATTCTTTGTATTGCAAAGGATAGAACATGCAGAAGCATCTGCAGCATAGACATGCTCCGGATCTCAAAACCTAACCTCCTGTCCAGTTTTCAGTGCAGATATATTTCTTAAAGCGCACCGATCACCAGGATTTTCCCATATAACCTAATGCCAGTGCTATACTGGCACTATCAGGCTGAGTTTATACATACCTTTAGTTGTCAGCTAGAATGTATAGGTTTTGAAACACAAGCAAGTAACGTTTGTAAAATGCGCAGCTTTTTGATTGGAAGCAGCTGCCGATCAGCTGATAGCTGGGGTTTGACAGTGATTCCCACCCTTCTGCTTGTTGTTCCTCCCCGTTATTTATGCCAATTCTATTATAAAATCATTTTACTAAGTGGCTAGAAGGACCTGTGCTGATGTCATACCCATGTGACCAGAAGGGGCAGGACCTCAGCCAACAGAAAAATAATGTTGCTTCCTGGTATCAGCTATGTTGGCTGAGGCCCTGCCCCTTCTGGTCACATGGGTATCCCATCAGCACAGGTCCTTCTAGCCACTTAATAAGACGATTCTATAATAGAATTAGCATAAATAACGGATGGGGAGGAACAACAGGCAGGGGGGAAGGCATCACTATAAATACCCGCCCCAGCTATCAGTTGATCAGCGACTCTGCCATTCAAAAAGCTGCTCATTTTACAAAGTTTACTTGCTTATGTTTCAAAACCTATACATCCGAGCTGACCACTACAGGTATGTATAGAATCAACCCGATAGTGCCAGTATAGCACTGACTTTAGGTTATATAGGAAAATCCTCATGATTGGTGCCCTTTAATATCTCATGCACGATGCCTGCGCTGTTAAATGCAGCGGATTTTCCACAAGCGGAAAAACTGCTGTGTTCTCGCACCGTAGGAGCGAAGCCTCACCTTCCTTTTTGTGGGCTCCTCATAACCGATTTATGGCCACCAAATTCAAATTTCTTTTTTGGGCATTCACATGAGCTATCAATAACTTGATCATTTCATTTCTTGGGTTATTTGAAACGGGTTTTTTTTTTCTTTACTCCCCAAAACCATAACATTTTTGTTTTTTAGCAATGCTGGTAAATAAGAGCTTGTTTTCGCATTTTAAACACACTTGGCGGGGACCAAATCAAATCAATTGATCGCAAATTTAAAGTTACGTGGGGAGGACTACAGAAAGGGAAAAATTAATGACAATAATAAAAATATATTAACCCCTTAAAGACCGCCGATACGCCTTTTAACGGCGACAAATTAGGGTACTTCTTCCAAACCGCCGCTTTTTAACGGCGGTCGGAAAAAAGGGTCTAGCGCCCCCCAGAGTCAGAAAATTTCCGGGGTCTCAGCTGCCGGGGGTAGCTGAGACCCTGGAGATCATGATTCTGGCCGTTGTTTACGGTCCCCGCTCACCTGATGACCGGTATACACCGTATATCGATGATCAGGTTACAGTAAATGACCGCGCCGGTAAAAAATCATTTATCTCCCATCTGGCATGATCAAACATGCCAGAAGGGAGATAAATCTCTTTCCCGGTTCCCTCCGGTCCCCTCGGTATCCCCAAAGTGCCCCCTCCGACCCCCAACCCCCTCCCGAAAATCCAAGATGGCCGCGCGCACCGGCGAGCACAGCAGCGCGCCGGCCGCATTTACACTGTTCCTATGGTTTCTGTCGTATGTGCCATAACACATGCGACAGAAACCTGCTCCCTAGGCCCTGCCGGGTCCCCCCCCTATCCCCCCAGGTGTTCCCCGGTGTCATACATACCTGTCGGAGCGCTGATCCCCCGCGGCCCCCTCCTCCGGTTCCTTCACAGCAGACGCCGGTCACATGTGCAGAGCGCGGCTGTCAGCTTCCTGTGTTCAGGACGCTGGCTGCTGCTGCTGCTCGGCACACTGCAGCTGTGACCCAGGGAGGGTGGGTGCAGATTCTTTGCACCCACTCTCCTCAAATGGAGGGTCTGCCCTCCTAGAAAATGGGGGATACGTTCCCTGAACGTGTCCCCCATATTCTAGAAGGTCCAGAGTCGACGTGGGACGTCCAAATGGATTACAGTGGATTTTTTTTTTCTTTTCTTTTCAATAAATTGGTCAATCAGGGAATGTTTTGGGGAGTGTTTTTTCAAATAAATTTTTTTTTGTTGTCAATTTTTTTTTTTATTACTGTCAATTAGTTATGTCGGGTATCTGATAGACGCCGTGACATAACTAATTGCTGGGCTTGATGCCAGGTGACATTACACACCTGGTATCAACCCCATTCATTACCCCGTTAGCCAACGCACCAGGGCGCGGGATGAGCTGGGGCGAAGCGCCAGAATTGGCGCATCTAATGGATGCGCCACTTCTGGGGCGGCTGCGGCCTGCTATTTTTAGGCTGGGAAGAATCCAATAACCATGGCTCTTCCCACCCTGAGAATACCAGACCCCAGCTGTCAGCTTCACCTTGGCTGGTGATCTAATTTGGGGGGACCCTATGTTTGTTTTTTTTTTTTAATTATTTAGTTATAAATAATTAAAAAAAAAAAAACAGCTTGGGGAGCCCTCCAAATTGATTACCAGCCAAGGTGAAGCTGTCAGCTGTGGTTTGCAGGCTACAGCTGTCTGCTTTACCCTAGCTGGCTATCAAAAATAGGGGGGACCCCACGTCATTTATTTTAATTATTTTTTTTTTCTTTTTGGGCTAAATACAAGGCTAGGCACCCTTTAGTGCCACATGAAAGGCACTAAAGGGCGCCAGCTTAGAATATGCAGGGGGGTGGCACGTTATATATGTTTGACATCTATCCATTCATCCATTGTAGCATTTTAGGCTATGTGCCCACAATCAGGGTTTGCAGCATTTTGGGCGCAGAGTGTTTTCCCTGCGTCCATAACGCTGCGTTGTGCAGTAGAAGCACAGTTGAAGGATTTTTAGAAATCCCGTGCCTACTGTGCTTCTTTTCTCCGCAGCATAAACCGACCTGTGGCGCAGCTTCCCGAGCCTCAGCATGTCAATTTATGCTGCGGAGATGAGTGTGCTCTGCAGGTAGCATAGAGCTCCACAGCAGCCTGAACCCAAATTGTGGGCATGGGCAGCTGCGTTCTCCCGTGGACAACACTCACATCTCTGCAGGAAGGCTGACACTGTGTACTAGACGCCGTGTCGCTGGATCACGGCCACATAGCCTAACAGTGAGAATATTGTTGCTACAGCAACATTTTGGGTGAAGTAGCTGTGGATTCAAAATGCTTACTATACTCCTTAATAAAATCCTTGAGGGGTCCAGTTTCCAAAATGGAGTCACTTGTGGGGGGTTTCTAATATATAGGTACCCAACAGGCCCTGCTAATGTGACATGGGGCGCGCAATTTATTTCAACTTTTCCAAAATTCAAATGGTGCTCCTTCCATTCCAAGCCCTGCCATATATCCAAACAGAGGTTTTTGGCCACATATGGGGTATCCCTGCGCTCACAAGAAATTGGATAACAACCTGTGGGGTCCACGTTTTGTTGTTGCCTCTTGAAAAAGTGAGAAATGTGATGCTAAAGAAACATTTTTGTGAAAAAAAATGAAAATTTTCAATATGGCAACCTAAGCTTATCAAATTCTGTGAAGTATTCGTGGATTCAAAATGTTCAATATACACCTACATAAAAGCCTTGAGGTTTCTTGATTCCAGAATGGGGTCACTTGTGGGAAACCTCCACTGTTTAGGCACTTTAGGGGCTTTCCAAATGCGACATAGCGTCCACTAATTATTCCAGCCAAATGTTCAGTCAAATTGCACTCCTTCCCTTCCAAGACCTGCCGTGTGCCCAAACAGTTGATTTCCACCACATATAAGATATCACCAAACTCAGGAGAAATTGCAGAATACATTTCATGGTGATTTTTTTCCTGTTACCCCTGTGAAAAAAAAAGCTACCTGGTTGAAGTAACAATTTTGTGGTAAAATTTTATTTTTTTATTTTCATGGCTCAACGTTATAAACTTCTGTGAAGCACCTGGGGGTTCAGGGTACTCACCAAACATCAAGATAAATTCCTTGAGAGGCCTAGTTTCCAATATGGGGTCACTTGTGGTGGTTTTTTGCTGTTTACGTACCTTAGGGGTCCTCCAAATGCAACATGGTGCCCGCAATCTTTTTCAGCCAAATTTACTTTGCAAAATTCAAATATTGCTCCTTTCGTTCCAAGCCCTCCCATTTGTCCAAACAAAGGTTTCAGACCACATGTGATGTATCACCGCGCTCATAAAAAAGTGGGTAACAAACATTTGGGTCAAATTTTTGGAATTACCTCTTGAAAAAGTGAGAGAATTGATGCTAAAGCAACATTTTTGAGAAAAAAAATTACAATTTTCAATATGACAAAGTAACGTTATCAAAATCTGTGAAGTACCTGTGGGTCCAAAATGCTCAGTATACCCCTCGATAGAAGCCTTAAGGGGTCTAGTTTCCAAAATGGGGTCACTTGAGGGGGGTTCCTGCTGTTTAGGTACCTTAGGGGATCTGTAAAAGCAACATGGTGCCCGCAATCTGTTTCAGCCAACTTTGCTTTCCAAAATTCAAATATTGCTCCTTTCATTCCGAGCTCTCCCATTTACGCAAACAAAGGTTTCTGACCACATGTGGAGTTTCGGCGCACTCATAAGAAAGTGGGTAACAAAGTGTGAGGTCCAATTTTTGGTGTTACCTCTTGAAAAAGTAAGAAAATTAGTGCTAAAGTAACATTTTTAGGTAAAATGTTAATTTTTATTTTTTTTCATTCCATATTACTTTAGTTCCTGTGAAGCACCTGAAGGGTTAATAAACTTCTTGAATGTGGTTTTGAGTACCTTGAGGGGTGCAGGTTTTAGAATAGTGTCACTTTTGGGTATTTTCTGTCACCCAGGCCTCTCAAAGTCACATCAAATGTGATGTGGTCCCTGAAAAAATGGGAAATTGCTGATGAACTTTGAACCCTTCTAACTTCCTAACCCCAAAAAATTTTGTTTCAAAAATTGCGCTGATCTAAAGTAGACAAGTGGGAAATGTTATTTATTAACTATTTTGTGTGACATAACTCTCCGGTTTATGGGCATAAAAATTAAAAGTTTGAAACTTGCAAAATTTTTAATTTTTTTGTCAAATTTCAGATTTTTTCACAAATAAAATAAAAAAATATCATCCTAAATTTACCTCTAACATGAAGCCCAATATGTCACGAAAAAACAATCTCAGAATCACCGGGATCCATTGAAGCGTTCCAGAGTTATAACCTTATAAAGTGACACTGGTCAAAATTGCAAAAAATGGCCTGGGCATTAAGTACAAATCTAGCTTCGTCCTTAAGGGGTTAAATTACATCACATTTAATTAAAAAGTCAAGAAATTTAAAAAAGGTAAACAGATTTGGTATTTCCATATCCTAAAAAGTCCAATCAAATTTTAAAATGTTAAAAAGTCGACAAGAAAAAAAAGAAAATGTTTTTTTTTCTATATTGCTGCACTCCTTTCAGAAAGTGCAAGAAAAAGCAGAGAAACCGCTAATAAAAACAGCAGCTCACCGCATAAAACACGAACCCCCATACAGCTCCACAGGAAAAAAAACCATTGATTTTCAGGCTGTGTATACACGGTGTGTTTTTGAGGCTTTTTTGTGCATTTTGTGGCCCAAATCTGCATGTCTATCCTTATGCCAGCAGTCACAATGTATTCTGAAGTGCTGTGTGCGCACGTTGCTTCTTTTTTTACTTGCAGATTTGGTGCAGAAAATAATCTGCAGCATGTGAATTGTTGGTGCATTTTTTCCTGCGTGTTTTTGGTTTTTTTAGCCCTTCCACCCATTGATTTCATTAAAAAAAAAAAAAAAAAAAAAGCACATGGCACAAAAATGCACTTTGTTTTTCTGCCAGAAGGTGCAGATTTCATGCAAAAAATTTTTGTACCAAATCTGCCGCATGTGCACATAGCCTCACAAATCAGGTTTTTTTCTTTTACAAAGTCATGATTTTTTTTTAACCGGTACTGCTAATAAAAATAATTATAAAGGCAATGTGTGCACACTTTTGGTTGCAGAAATTTATGCACCAAATCTGCATTTCTTGGCAGAAAAAAAAAAAAAAAAAAGTGCATTTTTGCCACTATTTGATGCATTTTTCCCATGTGTTTTCTATGCATTCTGGGGTGGAAAAATGCTGCAACGACGCTGAAAGAATTCACATGCAGCAGATTTATTTCTGCACCAAATCTACAAAGGGCAAAAAAAAAAAAGTAACGTGCACAAAACTTCAGAATGCTCAGATATTGCTGGCATAAGGACTTTCTTGCAGTTTTGTGACAAAACTGCACTAAAAAAAAAACATAATAAGGCTGTGTTCACACACTGCGTTTTTGGTCCGTTTTTGCTGCAGAAATTTCTTGAGAAATTCTTGTAACCTTTCTGCAGACATTCCCCAGCAAAACCTATGGCAAAAAAATTAGCTGTGCACACTGCGTTTTTTTCTTAAGAAAATCTACTGAAAGAATTTTCTTAAGAAAAAGAATGAGCATGTCACTTCTTTTCTGCAGCTAACTGCGTTTTTTGCCATATATAATTGGCACAATAACGCAGGGAGCAACCAGTGGTAAAAACGCACCGAAAACGCGGCAAAAACGCAGGTGCGTTTTTTAACACAGGTGCACTCTTAAGAAATTTCTTCAGAAATTTTCTTAAGAAAAATCATTTTTCTAGTGTGAACATAGCCTAAAAATGCACTGCGTGCACACAGCCTAAAAGTCTGGTATCACCATAATCGGACTGACTTGGAGAATCATTTCTTCAGGTTATTACCGCACAAATGAAACCTTAAAAACCAATTGCAGAATTTTATTTTTTTTCCACCATTTCACATCATTTGGATTTTTTTCCCCCATTTTTCAGGACATTATAAGGTAAACAGAATAGTCATTAAAAACTACAAATAGTCCAGGGAAAAAAAAAAAAAAAAAGCCTTATTTTCTATGTGCGCTTGTTGCGTTTTTTTTTCCATGTGTTTAAAACTGCAGCGTAAATGCATGCATTCTGCGTCCCCAACAAAGTGTATGAGAACTTAGCAAATTCCATGCGCACATTGCGTTTTAAAACACCGCGATTTGCATGCCAAATTTTTTACAAAATCGATGCGTTCTAAAAAGCAACATGTCACTTTGTCGCGTTTTGGATGCTTTTTCCACTCTGTCTATGGTAAAGCAAGCATCCAGAGCGCATGAATTCTGCATTCAATATACATCAAAAACGCACATGCAGGGACAAAACGCTGCAGAATATTTGTCACAGCAGAACGCAGACGTGCGCATAGCCTTCTAGCTCTTGAAAAGAGGAAAAAAGTAAACCACAAAAAAAAATGTCCTGGTCTTGAGATAGTTAAGGGTTAGGCTAGCGTTTTGGATGTATTTTGAATGCAGAATAGGTGCAGAATTCGTGCGTTCTGGAAAAAAAATTGGCATTTAAAACGCAACGTGCGCATGGAATTTGCTAAATTGTCAGACTCTGCTGGGGACACAGAACAAATGCATTTACGCTGCAGTTTAAAAACTGCGTAAATGCATGAAAACACGCAACGTGCGCACACAGCCTTAATCTGGAAAGGGTCAGTCTCATCGATGTGTTTGGCTTCACAAATCGGTCAGCCATACAGTGAAGAGTGGCCGCATCACAGAAACCACAGCCTTATTACCAGCGACCGGCACACATACTGGGATGAGAAATCATTTCCTCCCAGTATGCTCCTCTCAACATGTCAGGGGCTTCCATAGCAACAGTCTGGAGGTAGCTGATAACAGGCGTGACATGAGGCAGACAGGTTGCTAAGGACATCCTGCCCGACAACCACATACATAAGGCCTACATGTAGATGTTCACTTGTCTCCATAGCAACTAGTCTGTCCCGAAGGACCAGCGCTCAGGCCCTGCCGTCACTAGATTTCTGTTTCTTGTCACAAATGCACATCTCTATCCGGTTTTAAACCCAAATTGAGTCCGGACGGCAGCCGCTCCCAAACATTTAGCTTGCGGGCAGCAATGGCTGATTTTGGGGTACAGATACAGCAGTTGTGCCTCAGAATCTGCTTTCTGTCACGAACATGGAGCAGGATCCTATAGTTATAAATATCAAGAAAACGTGACACTCTGGAGCAACCTAAAATCCTACAACGCCGATCCAAGGGAGGGCAAAACCCCAACGAGCAGACATCACAACCAGTACTATAAATCACCTCATGTGTAGCCTCTCTCCTGGTCAGATAAAGTCAGGACCAGGTTCATGAGAACCATGTAAAATGCTGACAGCGAGAGCGACAGGACCCTGCACATTACAGGCAGAGGGTCAGCAGGGAGAGCAACCGGACCCCCGCACATTACAGGTGGAGCGACAGGACCCTGCACATTACAGGTGGAGGGTCAGCAGGGAGAGCGACAGGACCCCGCACATTACAGGCAGAGGGTCAGCAGGGAGAGAGCGACAGGACCCCGCACATTACAGGCAGAGGGTCAGCAGGGAGAGCGACAGGACCCCGCACATTACAGGCAGAGGGTCAGCAGGGAGAGAGCGACAGGACCCCGCACATTACAGGCAGAGGGTCAGCAGGGAGAGCAACCGGACCCCCGCACATTACACGTGGAGCGACAGGACCCTGCACATTACAGGCAGAGGGTCAGCAGGAAAGAGGATCCCTCACATCACAGATGGAGGGTCAGTAGGGAGAGAGCGACAGGACCCCGCACATTACAGGCAGAGGGTCAGCAGGAAAGAGGATCCCTCACATCACAGATGGAGGGTCAGTAGGGAGAGAGCGACAGGACCCCGCACATTATAGGCGGAGGGTCAGCAGGGAGAGAGCGACAGGACCCCGCACATTACAGGCAGAGGGTCAGCAGGGAGAGAGCGACAGGACCCCGCACATTACAGGCAGAGGGTCAGCAGGGAGAGCAACCGGACCCCCGCACATTACACGTGGAGCGACAGGACCCTGCACATTACAGGCAGAGGGTCAGCAGGAAAGAGGATCCCTCACATCACAGATGGAGGGTCAGTAGGGAGAGAGCGACAGGACCCCGCACATTACAGGCAGAGGGTCAGCAGGAAAGAGGATCCCTCACATCACAGATGGAGGGTCAGTAGGGAGAGAGCGACAGGACCCCGCACATTATAGGCGGAGGGTCAGCAGGGAGAGAGCGACAGGACCCCGCACATTACAGGCAGAGGGTCAGCAGGGAGAGAGCGACAGAACCCCGCACATTACAGGCAGAGGGTCAGCAGGGAGAGCGACAGGACCCCGCACATTACAGGCAGAGTGTCAGCAGAGAGAGCGACAGGACCCCGCACATTACAGGCGGAGGGTCAGCAGGGAGAGAGCGACAGGACCCCGCACATTACAGGCGGAGGGTCAGCAGGGAGAGAGCGACAGGACCCTGCACATTACAGGTAGAGGGTCAGCAGGGAGAGCGACAGGACCCCCACACATTACAGGCAGAGGGTCAGCAGGGAGAGCGACAGAATCCTACACATTACAGGCAGAGGGTCAGCAGGGAGAAAGACAGGATCCCGCACATTACAGGCAGAGGGTCAGCAGGGAGAGCGCGACAGGACCCCGCACATTACAGGCAGAGGGTCAGCAGGGAGAGCGAGACAGGACCCCGCACATTACAGGTGGAGGGTCAGCAGGGACAAAGACAGGACCCTGCACATTACAGGTGGAGGGTCAGCAGGGAGAGCGACAGGATCCCGCACATTACAGGTGGAGGGTCAGCAGGGAGAGAGCGACAGGACCCCGCACATTACAGGCAGAGGGTCAGCAGGGAGAGAGCGACAGGACCCCGCACATTACAGGTGGAGGGTCAGCAGGGAGAGCGACAGGATCCCGCACATCACAGATGGAGGGTCAGCAGGGACAAAGACAGGATCCCGCACATTACAGGTGGAGGGTCAGCAGGGACAAAGACAGGACCCTGCACATTACAGGTGGAGCGACAGGACCCCACCCAGTATATTCAGAGCTCAGGCGTTTCTCTCCTATTTCTGTAGTGCGGACACAGGACATGAGCTGAGGGCAGTTGGAGGAGAAAATATGTAGCTATTAATATCCCTCCATACTGCATTATGTCATGTATTATTAGGATTGTGGTTACATTATATATGTATAGAACATATGAAAGACCATCTGCGTTCTCTTTAGCTGCAGAGCTACAGTTCCCAAAATGCAAAGTAAATAGGACATGCTCTCACGTATGGTTCCACAACAGAAGTAGTTAGATTAAAGAGTTGTGATGAGCGGGCACTACCATGCTCGTAACTAGTGATGAGTGAGCACTACTATGGCCGGCTGCTGGGTACACATAATGAGCAGTCGGATGCTCGGACGATAGACTCAAGCACCGAAGTATAATGGAAGCCAATGGGAAATCTTCAGAAATAATGCTCAAGTTCCCCATTAATTTCCATTATACTTGGGTACTCGAGTCACTCCCACCCAGGCTTCTAACTGCTCATTACAAGTACCCGAGCATGGTAGTGCCCGCTCATCACTAGTTACGAGTACTGAGCACCCGAGCATGGTATCACTAGTTACGAGTACCGAGCATGGTAGTGCCCGCTCATCACGACTAGTCACAAAACCTCTGAGTGCAATCACCATTTTGGCTGGGATGTTATGGATAAAGTTGGAGTCGGCAGTATAGAGGTAATGTACTTGTATGGACCGGCTGCTCACGGATTTCCGGCTGTCATGCATGAGCAGACTAATGCCCAATATCCAATTGAGAAGTTGAGACCTGGATGAAATCCTCTATTTCCATCATCGGACCAAGTCTACATGTAAACACATCAGCCCAGTATTGGGAGAGGTGATGAGAAGAACATGGCACTATTACATGGCATTATTTCAACAATCTCCTTTGTCATTAAGAAGAATTTACAGCCTCTGCATAATGCAACAAGAGAAAACCAAAATAAAAAAAAAACAAAAAAAAAAAAAACACCTAACGACAGAGGACAGAAATGTCGCCATTTTATTACAGATCAGCCACCTGGGGAGAGGCGGCTGACACCAAGGACTACCGGACATGTACATGGGGACGCACAGCACTGCTAAACCGTTAATGAGATGTGAATAGTGGGAGGACGGGATGGATTAACATTTAGCATTGATGATTTCAATGAATTCAGGCTTCAGGGACGCTCCTCCGACCAGGAAGCCATCAATATCTTGCTGTGATGCCAGCTCCTTGCAGGTACCGCCAGTGACTGACCCTAAAAAACAGAAATTCCGTAAGAAAGGAGCAGGGGTGCGGCAACCCAAAAGTATTATACTCCAGAGCTGCACTCACTATTCTGCTGGTGCAGGCACTGTGTACATACATTACTGATCCTGTGTTACATCCTGTATTATACTCCAGAGCTGCACTCACTATTCCTCTGGTGGAGTCACTGTGTGCATACATTACTGATCTTGTACTGATCCTGAGTTACCTCCTGTATTATACTCCAGAGCTGCACTCACTATTCCTCTGGTGGAGTCACTGTGTGCATATATTACTGATCTTGTACTGATCCTGAGTTACCTCCTGTATTATACTCCAGAGCTGCACTCACTATTCCTCTGGTGCAGGCACTGTGTACATACATTACTGATCCTGTGTTACATCCTGTATTATACTCCAGAGCTGCACTCACTATTCCTCTGGTGGAGTCACTGTGTGCATACATTACTGATCTTGTACTGATCCTGAGTTACCTCCTGTATTATACTCCAGAGCTGCACTCACTATTCTGCTAGTAGTAACTGGAAACCGTCAGCAAGGCTTATCAATCACTCCGCTATCAGAACACGTGCTTTTCCTGGTAAGACTTTACCTCCATAGATGATGCGGACGGACTGGGCGACCTGTTCAGAGACGTTGCTCTTTATCCAGTCGCGGAGCTTTATATGAACCTCCTGAGCCTGGATAAAAGACAGATTAAGACATGTGAGGAATGTTCTATTATGGGGCCCTCATATTCAGGGAATTATTAGAAGAGAAGAAGCAATGGCCAGAATTAAACAAAGTCACAGAACATACAAGTTTTGCACAGAAGAGCAGAATCTGCACCGGGTCCCCGACACCCACCATGTGCGGTTTATCATCCTGGGGGCTCGTGTGACCCGGGCACTGGTGCACCTGGTAGCGCTGCTCCTCCAGTGGCTTCACCCCTGATTCTATGTATATACGGCAGCAGATTTTTCTATTTAATGAACATGCTGTCGAGACGCTGCTGGTCCTTACTTTGCAGTTCACTTGACAGCTCAAGGTCCAGACAGAGCTCAGACCTCCAACTGGAGACCCCAAAACAAGAGCCACAATGCAGGAATTTCCAGGGAGCACACAACTCCCACTGAATGAGAGTAACCCCACTACTGCACTGAGACCCTGTAATCATCTGCGAGCCCCCAACTGTACAGCCGACCCAATAAGACTGGGTCAGCAGAACATTTTTCTGGCAGCCATCTTTTACCTATTAATAGACAAGGATCTGCACCTGCTAGTGGGGGGCAGTACTCACTTGTTGGGGTGTTGCAGTCTTTCCAGTGCCAATGGCCCAGACGGGTTCATACGCCAGGACAACCTTGCTCCAGTCCTTCACGTTATCTGCCGAGGAGAAGGGTTTACATCGATTATCAATCCCAATGACAACTGGGGTCGGTTAGATTTCCATCATTTTTAAAGAAGATTAGTGCCGCTATGACCACACAGTAAATACACACAGTACACAGTGAGGGGGAATAAAGGGACCCCCCCAATCCAGATCATTGGGACCCAAATTGTTGGGACCCCAAATTGCAAGAACCCTTCTGCCAATTGTAGGGACTCCCAAATTGCAAGGACCCTTCTTCCAATTGTAGGGACCCCCAAATTGCAAGGACCCTTCTTCCAATTGTAGGGACCCCCAAAATGCAAGGACCCTTCTTCCAATTGTAGGGACCCCCAAATTGCAAGGACCCTTCTTCCAATTGTAGGGACCCCCAAATTGCAAGGACCCTTCTTCCAATTGTAGGGACCCCCAAATTGCAAGGACCCTTCTTCCAATTGTAGGGACCCCCAAATTGCAAGGACCCTTCTTCCAATTGTAGGGACCCCCAAATTGCAAGGACCCTTCTTCCAATTGTAGGACCCCCAAATTGCTAGGACCCTTAACCCAATTGTAGGACCCCCAAATTGCAAGGACCTTTAACCCAATTGTAGGACCCCCAAATTGCAAGGACCTTTAACCCAATTGTAGGGACCCCCAATTGCAAGGACCCTTAACCCAATTGTAGGGACCCCCAATTGCAAGGACCCTTAACCCAATTGTAGGGACCCCCAATTGCAAGGACCCTTAACCCAATTGTAGGGACCCCCAATTGCAAGGACCCCTATCACATTATAGGGACCCCAATCATAAGGAGCCCAATTGTAGAGACCCTGATCCCAATCGTAGGGACCCCTGATTGTGCAGAACACCCACCTGCGATGAATTTCGTCTGCTCAAACACGACCTTCTCTGTAATTCCAGCCTCGCGCTGATCCAGCTTCTCTCCGATGCAGGCGATCACCCCGATGTTCTCAGACAGCGCGTGCGCCACCTTCTGGCCGATCAGCTGCAGAGCAGAGAATGCAGAATAGAAACTCGAACTACAACAGTCACCCGGCCCTCGTATCAAATGGGAGGGAAAAAGCATAAACCGGGAACAAAACCCTCCCAGAAATGATGGGAATGTTACTCCATAACTGCAAGCGAGTCACAGGACTAAGTTCATCAATACCGGGCGAGGATCTCACCTCGTCAGATTCCCCGAAAACATGTCGCCTCTCGGAATGTCCCAAGATCACCCAGGTGACGCCAATGTCTTTGATCATGGCAGGGCTGGAAGATAAGACAGTGTTACAGACTGGTGCAGCCCCGTATACAGCGTACGGAGGCATCAGAGAGACGCCCGCACCTGATCTCTCCGGTGAACGCTCCCTTCGACACTTTGTAACAATTCTGTGCGGCGACTGCAAATTTGGCGTCAAGTTTCTGCCGGGCAAAGTCCAGGTAAATGGAGGGAGCGCCGCAGATAACCTCTAGAAGAAAAGGAAAAGTGTTTGAGTCATATGAAATGCAATTAAAGGAGACCATCACAAAACATCCACAGAGTGAGGAGGCCGCTAAATAACACAACATCCAGTGAGGAGGCCGCTAAATAACACAACATCCACAGTGAGGAGGCCGCTATATAACACCACATCCACAGTGAGGAGGCCGCTATATAACACCACATCCACAGTGAGGAGGCCGCTAAATAACACAACATCCACAGTGAGGAGGCCGCTATATAACACCACATCCACAGTGAGGAGGCCGCTAAATAACACAACATCCACAGTGAGGAGGCCGCTATATAACACCACATCCACAGTGAGGAGGCCGCTAAATAACACCACATCCACAGTGAGGAGGCCGCTAAATAACACCACATCCACAGTGAGGAGGCCGCTAAATAACACAACATCCACAGTGAGGAGGCCGCTAAATAACACAACATCCACAGTGAGGAGGCCGCTATATAACACCACATCCACAGTGAGGAGGCCGCTAAATAACACAACATCCACAGTGAGGAGGCCGCTAAATAACAACATCCACAGTGAGGAGGCCGCTAAATAACAACATCCACAGTGAGGAGGCCGCTATATAACACCACATCCACAGTGAGGAGGCCGCTAAATAACACCACATCCACAGTGAGGAGGCCGCTAAATAACACATCCACAGTGAGGAGGCCGCTAAATAACACACAACATCCACAGTGAGGAGGCCGCTATATAACACCACATCCACAGTGAGGAGGCCGCTAAATAACACCACATCCACAGTGAGGAGGCCGCTAAATAACACCACATCCACAGTGAGGAGGCCGCTAAATAACACCACATCCACAGTGAGGAGGCCGCTAAATAACACCACATCCACAGTGAGGAGGCCGCTAAATAACACAACATCCACAGTGAGGAGGCCGCTATATAACACCACATCCACAGTGAGGAGGCCGCTAAATAACACCACATCCACAGTGAGGAGGCCGCTAAATAACACCACATCCACAGTGAGGAGGCCGCTAAATAACACCACATCCACAGTGAGGAGGCCGCTAAATAACACCACATCCACAGTGAGGAGGCCGCTAAATAACACCACATCCACAGTGAGGAGGCCGCTAAATAACACCACATCCACAGTGAGGAGGCCGCTAAATAACACAACATCCACAGTGAGGAGGCCGCTAAATAACACAACATCCACAGTGAGGAGGCCGCTAAATAACACCGCATCCACAGTGAGGAGGCCGCTAAATAACACACAACATCCACAGTGAGGAGGCCGCTATATAACACAACATCCACAGTGAGGAGACCGCTAAATAACACAACATCCACAGTGAGGAGGCCGCTAAATAACACAACATCCACAGTGAGGAGGCCGCTAAATAACACACAACATCCACAGTGAGGAGGCCGCTATATAACACCACATCCACAGTGAGGAGGCCGCTAAATAACACAACATCCACAGTGAGGAGGCCGCTAAATAACACACAACATCCACAGTGAGGAGGCCGCTATATAACACCACATCCACAGTGAGGAGGCCGCTAAATAACACCACATCCACAGTGAGGAGACCGCTATATAACACCACATCCACAGTGAGGGGGCCGCTATATAAACACCACATCCACAGTGAGGAGACCGCTATATAACAACATCCACAGTGAGGAGGCCGCTAAATAACACACAACATCCACAGTGAGGAGGCCGCTATATAACAACATCCACAGTGAGGAGGCCGCTAAATAACACACAACATCCACAGTGAGGAGGCCGCTATATAACACCACATCCACAGTGAGGAGGCCGCTATATAAACACCACATCCACAGTGAGGAGGCCGCTATATAAACACCACATCCACAGTGAGGAGGCCGCTATATAAACACCACATCCACAGTGAGGAGGCCGCTAAATAACACCACATCCACAGTGAGGAGGCCGCTATATAACACCACATCCACAGTGAGGAGGCCGCTAAATAACACCACATCCACAGTGAGGAGGCCGCTATATAAACACCACATCCACAGTGAGGAGGCCGCTATATAACACCACATCCACAGTGAGGAGGCCGCTAAATAACACCACATCCACAGTGAGGAGGCCGCTAAATAACACATCCACAGTGAGGAGGCCGCTAAATAACACCACATCCACAGTGAGGAGGCCGCTAAATAACACCACATCCACAGTGAGGAGGCCGTGATAGCAAAAACTGTTCCAAACATTTCTGTCAGGTGAAAAATTACTTTTAGAGTAGGGATGGGTGAACCCGGACTGTAAAAGTCTGGATCCATACGGGTCAAAAAGAACCAAAGGACTGACCTCGGGCCCAGAGTTCTCAGGGAAATCTGGGTAATGGTCTAGATTTGGAAACATGTTAACCCCTTCAGCCCCGGGGCACTTTCCGTTTTTTGCTCCCCTTCTTCCGAGAGCCGTAACTTTTTTATTTTTCCGTCAATCTTGCCATATGAGGGCTAGTTTTTTGCGGGACAAGTTGTACTTTTAAATGAAACCATAAGTTTTACCATATGGTGTACTGGAAAGCAGCAAAAAAATTCCAAGTGTGGAAAAATTGCAAAAAAAGTGTGATGGCACAATAGTTTTTGGGATGTTTTATTCACGGTGTTCACTATATGGTAAAACTGATGTGTGGGTATGATGCCTGAGGTCGGTGCGAGTTTGTAGACACCAAACATGTATAGGTTTACTTGTATTTAAGGGGTTAAAAAAATTCACAAGCTTGTCCAATAAAAGTGGCATACGTTTTGCGCCATTTTCCGAAACCCGTAGAGTTCTCATTTTTTGGGATCTATGGCTCAGTGACTGCTTATTTTTTGCGTCTCGAGCTGATGTTTCTAATGGTAGCATTTTTGCGCAGATGCTAAGTTTTGATCGCCTGTTATTGCATTTTGCGTAAAACTTGCGGCGACCAAAAAACGTAATTTTGGCGTTTGGAATTTTTTTGCCACTACGCCGTTTACCAATCAGATTAATTGATTTTATATTTTGATAGATCGGGCATTTCTGAACGCGGCGATACCAAATATGTGTATATTTTATTTTTTTTTAACCCTTTAATTTTCAATGGGGGGAAAGGGGGGTGATTTGAACTTTTAGGTTTTGGTTTTTTTTTAAAAAATTTTTAAAACTTTTTTCTACTTTTATTTTATTTTATTTTACTAGTCCCCCTAGGGGGCTATAGCGATCAGCAATCCGATCGCTGATCGCTATCTGCTGATCACAGCTATACCGCTGTAAACAGCAGAAATAGTCACTTTCTTTTTTCCTCTGCTCCGTGCCGAGGAAAAAGGAAAGTGAAACTTCTTAGCAGCAGGCGTCATCACATGACCCTGTGCTACGATGGCAACCACCGAACGTCACGTGATCACTCATGTGACGTCCGGAGGGGGCGGCGGTAAGTAGAAAACATGGCCGCGCGCATATAGATCTCGCTGCCAGACTTTGGCAGCGAGATCTAAGGGGTTAATGTTCCGGGTGGAATGCGATTCCACTCGGAACATGTAGGCACACGTCAGCTGTTGAAAACAGCTGATGTGTGCCGATCCACGCCACCTGCCCGCGGCAGGGCTTACCGGGACACGATCCATGACAGAAAGATCCGTCCATGGTCGTGAAGGGGTAAAAAAAAAAAAAAAAAAAAAAAAAGGATAAGCATGTGTCTTATACTTACCGGTCTCCTGCGCAGCTGTAACTGCTTCTGGGGCCTCTTAATCTACTTCTGAGGCTGCTCATTACCCTAATGCATATTCACTGCTTTCCCCGCCCACCGGCGGTCCTGGTGTCGCTGATTGGCTGCAGTCACAGTGCCCCCAGCCTGTCTGACTGCAACCAATCACAAACACATTGTATGCCTCTATATTGGTGTAAAAATACATTTAAAAATCTGGCGTAGAGTCCCCCTATATGATTATTATTACACCATGATGATAGGGACACAGAGCACTTGTGATTGCAAGCAGTCAGATACGCTGTCACACAGGCTGGGGGCGCTGTCTGACTGCAGCCAATCACAGGCACCGGGACTGTCGGTGGGCAGGGAAAGCAGTGCATATGTATGAAGTATAATGAGCGGCCCCGGAAGTAAAGTTAAAGTTGTGAAGAAGACTTGAGTATAACGTGCCTGCTCCAATCCCCCTTTCCCTTCTACCACCATTTTAAAGCGTCAGATTTGAGTCCTCAGACTCATGGGAATCTGCATCCGGGCAGATATCCGGGATCAATACCGGGCCCAATTTGTTTTTTTGTTTTTTAAAAAAAACCTGGTTGGACTCGCCGATCCTTGATATCTGCAAGTCCGCCCATCCCTACAATTATCTGCTTCACCTCACACCCTGTGACTTGCCGGTACCATGCGGCACAGACAGGAGAATAAGGTTATCAGATCTTGGCTCCAGTCTTTGTACTAGTAATGTACTTACTGTAATTACATGGCTAGCAATCAGAGCTAGGTGGAAAGAGGACACCACTAACCACATCAGTGCTGGGCCCAAAATAGTCAGATCGATCATTTTTGATACTAAACCCATTGTTGACTCCTGGCTGCCATGTCTGGTCTACTTGTTCCTGTTCGAAATAGCAGAAAGGAACTGTGGAAAGGAAGGGAAAGCATCCAAAGCTTCAGGGAGGGCAGATCACAGTGTGGAGAGGGAGGGAAGCATCCAAAGCTTCAGGGAAGGCAGATCACAGTATAGAGAGGGAGGGAAGCATCCAAAGCTTCAGGGAGGGCAGATCACAGTGTGGAGAGGGAGGGAAGCATCCAAAGCTTCAGGGAGGGCAGATCACAGTGTGGAGAGGGAGGGAAGCATCCAAAGCTTCAGGGAGGGCAGATCACAGTGTGGAGAGGGAGGGAAGCATCCAAAGCTTCAGGGAGGGCAGATCACAGTGTGGAGAGGGAGGGAAGCATCCAAAGCTTCAGGGAGGGCAGATCACAGTGTGGAGAGGGAGGGAAGCATCCAAAGCTTCAGGGAGTATGCAAATCATAAAAGGTCCTTTGAGCCTCTGTTAGGAGTCTCGACACAGAAAATAGCCAGATATCCCTCTGGGAAGGACCTAGCCAAGGAGTGGCTCTTTTTAAGGAGACCACCATAACCACTACATTAAGTGGCCCTGTTAGTCAATATCCAACTCTTTGACGAGTTTAAACCTATGACAATGGAAATACCAAGACCAGGTATCCATCCAGTGGGGCAATGCACCTAGGATTTCACTGTGTTGAGCGCCTTTGCTGGCTGCCGGCAGTGTTTTCTCTGGCTGGTCTCCCTGAGATCAGCGATTGTTTTGTCTTGCTGGTCTACTAGGCATTGCTCCCACCTAGCCAGAATCCTACTCCACACTGTTGAGGGGCAATACCCCGGAACAGCTGTCTGGATGGATACCTGGCCTTGGTATTTCCCTTGTCATTTCTTTAAACTCAAAGAGTTGGATATTGACTAAAAGGGCCACTTAATATGGGGGTTATGGTGGTCTCCTTAAAAAGAGCCACTCCTTGGCTGGATCCTTCCCGGAGGGATATCTGGCTATTTTCTGTGTTGAGACTCCTAACAGAGGCTCCACTGACCTTTTTTGATTTGCATAGTTCCCAGGGGGAAAATTTAACTGTGTTGAGCGCCTTTGCTGGCAGTGTTTTCTCTGGCTGGTCTCCCCGAAATCAGTGATTGTTTTGTCAAAGCTTCAGGGAGGGCAGATCACTGTGTGGAGAGGAAGGAAAGCATCCAAAGCTTCAGGGAGGGCAGATCACAATGTGGAGCGGGAGGACACCTCCAAAGCTTTAGGGAGAGTTGCACACAAGCTGACCAGTATCACAGTGTAGTACATAGGGAAGTGGACATGGCAGTCTGCTGAGGGCGAGAACCACAAGATGAAACAAATAAGTATAGATAAGGAATCATACCAAAGCAATCAACAGGGACCAAATCAGACAAGCTGTACAGTATGGGTATGGACAGGGAGGAAAAAGACTGGTCTGCAGGGGTTGAAAAATAAAAAGTATTCAGAGAAATAGACGCTACAGGAGGAGGAAGAGGAGAAACTACACTCCTGTGAGTTCAAGCAAGATATGCGAGCCTTTGTTATCTGTGGAAGGAGGAAATCAGTCCAGGAACGAAGCTGTACTGATAGAGGAGAACTAGTGAAAACAGCAGCATCCCGGACACATCCAGCATGTATTACTGAGAGAGACAATCACAAAAGGAAAGATTGAAACTAAGACTTCAAATTTCATATCAGGGACTGAAATGAAGGAATGAAGCTTGTAAATAGAAAAGTAGAAGGTATGGACTTATGTAAAAATAATTTAAAAAGGTGTCCATTGCCTTTATATCTGATCGTAGATTTGGCAGCATCGGGCAAGAGGCCTTTTATTTGGCCATTACAGGAGGATCCCACCCGAAATCCGCATCTTAGACGAGTAAGGCTACTTTCACACTTGCGTTGAACGGTATCCGTTGCATTGCGTTGTGTAACGGATGCAACGGATGTGTTGCATATAGTGACACAACGGATGCAACGGATGCTGCAAAACAACGCAATTCGTTTTGATTTTTTTTTTTTTTTTTCCCGGTTTTACCAGCGGCAGACTATAGTGAACGATCAGCTGATTGCTCCCAGTAGCCGGCCGCCGGGTGATCAGCTGATCGCTCCCTGCAGCCGGCCGCCGGGTGATCAGCTGATCGCTCCCTGCAGCCGGCCGCCGGGTGATCAGCTGATCGCTCCCTGCAGCCGGCCGCCGGGTGATCAGCTGATCGCTCCCTGCAGCCGGCCGCCGGGTGATCAGCTGATCGCTCCCTGCAGCCGGCCGCCGGGTGATCAGCTGATCGCTCCCTGCAGCCGGCCGCCGGGTGATCAGCTGATCGCTCCCTGCAGCCGGCCGCCGGGTGATCAGCTGATCGCTGTCACTTGCCGGCGCCCGGGCATGCCGGCCGCCGGGTGATCAGCTGATCGCTGTCACTTGCCGGCGCCCGGGCATGCCGGCGGGCGGGCGCTCAGCTGAGCGCTGTGACTTGCCGGCGGCCGGGCATGCTGGTGGCCGGTCATTCAGCTGAGCGCTGTCGCTTGCCGACGGCCGGGCGCTCAGCTGAACGTTCGGCCACCGCGAGCCAAAATAAAGTTTGATTTAAAAAAAAAAAAAAAAAAAAAAAAAAAAAAAAAAGAGCATGCGC
The DNA here is from genome assembly GCF_048569485.1 of Anomaloglossus baeobatrachus. Taxonomy (NCBI): domain Eukaryota; kingdom Metazoa; phylum Chordata; class Amphibia; order Anura; family Aromobatidae; genus Anomaloglossus; species Anomaloglossus baeobatrachus. Next base: position 23,973,404 of record NC_134357.1, read on the forward strand.
AGTGAAATCCAGAGGATTCCGCTGCTCAAAATAACGTTACATGCTGCGTTCCTCCCGCTGGGCGGAAGCAACGGAGCGTCGCCCAGCGGAAGCAACGCAGCTCCTTTTGGTACAATCCGTCAACCATACAAGTCTATGGGAAACAGCGGAATCCGTTAACGGATTCCGCTGTTTCCCAAAAGGGCGGATTGTAACGGAAGGAAAATAACGCAAGTGTGAAAGTACCCTAAGTGAATTCACACAGTGTGTATTGGTGTGAATCTACATGGAATTACCTGCAGAAAATCTGTTTCAGCGAAGTAGAAAACATTGTAAGATTTTTTTCCTGCACATTGCAGATATTTTCAGCCTGTAAATCCATCTGCAGAATTACAAAACCAGAAGAGACTTCATTCTGATGATTTTGCGTTACAAATTCAGCCTTTTGGAAAGTAGAAGGTGAAATGACAAATCTGCAGCAATGCATAGATTCTGCTGCGGAAAATATGTATTAAATCCGCAAAGTGTGCAAGTATATACCGTATTTTTCGGACTATAAGTCGCACCCTGGTTTTAGAGGAGGAAAATAGGAAAATAAAATTAAGCAAAAATTGTGGTCATGACACTGTTATGGGGCGAGGATCTGCTGCTGACACTGTTATGGGGGTAATGTCCCCAAATTCTCTACTAATGTACCCGATCCTGGTAATAATCCTCCTGCCTTGTGTATAATCCCCATCCTTCTATATCTATATAGCCCCATCCTGCTATATACCGTACTCCCCAAAAACGGCATCATCAGGGTCTAGAAGCCTCAATATGTCAGACGATGGGGTCCGGTGGGTTTGCCTTTAAGAGGGAAAATCATCGGAGATAGAAATAAGGAGCATTCTAGATCTGTATTTGCAGAAAGCGCATAAGGGATACAGTTTGGAAACTTTACTGTAAAAGTATCCGGACATTAGCGGCGCTGACCTATACAGCGGGGTAACCTGAGGTGGGGCAGCAGGTGCCAGCTCCGCACACTGCCAGCTGGCTCCACACAGGGCCCTGAAGGCCGGCTCAGGTCTTACTGATATCCAAACAGCTCCTTGGCCACATGAATGCTATTCATGCAATTCTCTTATGATCCTGAGTAAATGGCCACCATTTTTTTTTTAATCTTTTTGTATAGTGTACCAGCATTGTCCTCCGCAGGCAGACTTGTAAAGTTACATTATGCGCAATGGCACCACTAGGTGGCGATCTATTTATAAGCTTTCTATGGCTCCTAGTGGTGTGAGCTGCAGATATACTGCCACCTAGTGGCCACAATGAATTGGAGAATTTTACAAGTTAGTGATGGCCAGTGCTGAACAAATGGAAGTGCACAGTTAGGCCATGTTCACACTTCCGTTGTTTTAAATCCGTCAGGTCCGTCATTGCAATGACGGATCCGTCATTTTTTAGATGTCAACGGATGTGTTATTTCACAGGATTCCGTTCACAGGAATCCTGTGCAAAAAACTGATCCGTCGCATCCGTTACATCCGCTGTGCGTCCGTTTAACGGATCTGTCGTGATCAGTTTATGTTTGGGACAGCCCAATGGGTGTGCCAGGCACACTGGGCATGCTCAGTAGAGCATGACGGAATCCAGCACCATAGACAGCCATTATAGCTCTTGATTGATTGCGACAGAATCCTGCGGAGTGCGGTTTTTTTTTTGCAGCTCCAAAAAACATTACATTGTGCGTTCATACCGCCCGATGGTCAATCACTCCACGACTGATCCGTTGCACAGCGGATGCAACGCAAGACCATCCATCGTTAAAACAAGGTAATATGGGGAAAAAACGGATTCCTGCAAAATATTATGCAGGATACCGCAATTGCTCAAGGTGAAAGATGCAAAACAGCGGAAGTGTGAAAGCAGCCTTAAAGGAAACCGCTAAAATCAATGAAATGAAGCCATTCATCTGCTCCTTATTGTATTGATGTTTCCAATCTCATGGAATAAAGCTTAGGCTAGTTTCACACTTTCGTTGAACAGTATCCGTTGCATTGCGTTGTCTGACGGATGCAACGGATGTGTTGCATATAGTGGCACAACGGACGCTACGGATCGTACAAAACAACGGAATCTGCTTTTTGTTTTCTTTACAGTTTTACCGGCGGCAGACTATTGTGAACGATCAGCTGATCAGCCGGCCGCCGGGTGATCAGCTGATCGCTCACAGCAGCCGGCCGCCGGGTGATCAGCTGATCGCTCACAGCAGCCGGCCGCCGGGTGATCAGCTGATCGCTCACAGCAGCCGGGTGATCAGCTGATCATTCGGCCGCCGAGAATGTGTGCGGGGGCGGAGTGCGGGGTGGGTGGAGCAGAGCGGGGCCATGGCGCTGAGGACGTGAGTGCCAGGAACATGTACGCGTGCGTGTGTGCGCGCCCCCGTGTGTGTGCATACATGCGGAGTGGAGTGCGGGAGGGGGCGGAGCCGAGCGGGGAAGTGTCAGGCTCCCTGCACACGTAGCCAGGGTAAATATCGGGTAACTAAGCAAAGCACTTTGCTTTGTTACCCGATATTTACCTTGGTTACCAGGGTACACCGCTTAGCGCTGGCTCCTTGCACACGTAGCCAGGGTAAATATCGGGTAACTAGGCAAAGCGCTTTGCTTAGTATCCCAATGTGTACCCTGGTTACGTGTGCAAGGAGCCAGAGAGCATGCGCAGTGAAATCCTAAGGATTCCGCTGCTCAAAAAACGTTACATGCTGTGTTCTTTCCGCCCGGCGGAAGCAACGCCGGCCAGCGGAAGCAACGCAGGTCCATCAGTTGCAATCCGTCGTCCATACAAGTCTATGGGAAGCAGCGGAATCTGTTAACGGATTCCGCTGTTTTCCAAAACAGCGGATTGCGACTGAAGGAAAGCAACGCAAGTGTGAAACTAGCCTGAGTTGTACATAGAACAATAAATGCAGAAAGTTACAGAATTCCAAATCTGTTCTAAGTTTTCAGGATCTCTGCAGCGGTCATTGAATAGGAAAAGTCATTGCCGACCTCCATCACTCCTGGGCGTGTGAAAATGCCGGATACGATCCCTGCACAGACCCGCGCCCCTGACATGGCCAGGGGAGAGATTTACACCCTCTGCACACAAACACTGATCCTATTCAATGACAGCGAGCAGAGGTCTTGAGAACCAGTAGCAATTACTAAATATTAAAAAAAATTGCTAATATGTTATGGAATTTGATTCATTTTATTTTTTTTGCTACATATTTTCTAAATTTCCATGGTGCAGTCCCATTCTGTGGCGCAGTACAACGATCCTCCTCATCAGTCTCCATGAAATGAGGACATTTTGGAAAAACTGCAGGTTTGATGGAGATCAGACAAATCGATATCCTGGATTTGGGGGTCCTACAAATGACCACCGTGTAGGGTGGAGCCGCCCCGGACTCATGGTCAGATTGATCATTCATTCCAGTGGTTGTTTTATTTTTGGGCTACCTAATCTAAGCCAACATTTGAAAGACCTCGGCCTCCTGTCAGTGAATGGAGACCACATGCAAAGGCTGAAAACCTAAAGATACCAGATTGTAGGACATTCACACAGAGCCCGGAGCCCAGGCCCCTCATCATCATCATTATCACCGCCCTCATCATCATCACCACAGCCCCCTCCCCTCATCACTGCTGCCCCCACCCCTCTCCCTCCATTCTGCTATTTTTGGATGGTCTCTCAGTTTATTTTGGGCCAACGAAAAGGTTAAAAGTCACGACCTTCACATTAGACCGAGCGCAGAGCGGCTGAAAGGTCAGAGCTGTTTTTAGTCCTCTCTATACCCAGCTGCTGAAAGGCGTGAAGGGTTAAAGGTCAAAGCCAGGGACCAGATCCTTATTCTTTGTAGCCGCACCCCGGAGGCAAAAGAGAAAAGAAGGCGAAATAATGGCAAATGGTTCTGCAAAGCGCGAGGAATCAGATCGCTGCAGCTGCCGGCATATTAGGGTACTGTCCCTTTAAGGAGTGACACTGCAGAGGAGGAAGAGTACGTGCATGAGAGCACAGAGTCAGGCGGATGCAGCAAAGGGCCAGAAAGTGCAGTAACGCATCCACCCCATATACATAGAGTGCGCCCTGCACTGTCCTCCTGGGATTTGTAGTTCTAGGTCAGCCCCTCCCCCATGGCTACGGTGAATGGTCAGGGCTGGCATCTGGGTGATGGAGCGAGCCCAGTCTATGCCACCTTCTCTGTATTCTGGGCTCCACCCCTGCATCCATCACTGTTCAAGGACAACAGGTCAGAAACGATGGGGGGAGAGGAGGCCCAAACCAGCCAGCACTGCCTCCCACCCCCATACACAGCGACCTCCCACCCCCATACACAGCGACCCCCCTACCCCCATACACAGCGACCCCCCTACCCCCATACACAGCGACCCCCCCACCCCCATACACAGCGACCCCCCCACCCCCATACACAGCGACCCCCCCTACCCCCATACACAGCGACCCCCCCCACCCCCATACACAGCGACCCCCCCACCCCCATACACAGCGACCCCCCCACCCCCATACACAGCGACCCCCCCACCCCCATACACAGCGACCCCCCACCCCCATACACAGCGACCCCCCACCCCCATACACAGCGACCCCCCATACACAGCGACCCCCCATACACAGCGACCCCCCTACCCCATACACAGCGACCCCCCTACCCCCATACACAGCGACCCCCCTACCCCCATACACAGCGACCCCCCTACCCCCATACACAGCGACCCCCCTACCCCCATACACAGCGACCCCCCTACCCCCATACACAGCGACCCCCCTACCCCCATACACAGCGACCCCCCACCCCCATACACAGCGACCCCCCACCCCCATACACAGCGACCCCCCACCCCCATACACAGCGACCCCCCTACCCCCATACACAGCGACCCCCCCACCCCCATACACAGCGACCCCCCACCCCCATACACAGCGACCCCCCACCCCCATACACAGCGACCCCCCACCCCCATACACAGCGACCCCCCACCCCCATACACAGCGACCCCCCACCCCCATACACAGCGACCCCCCACCCCCATACACAGCGCACCCTGCAGGAGACACCAGTTCATGGGGGGCAGATACCAGGCAATGGTTTGCCCCATAGTCATAGGATATTAAATGCCAGGGGGTCACATTAACCCCTTCACTTTATGGCACACACCCACCAGCCATTAAACCTTGTGCCATCTGCCCAATTTATGCTGCGCTGTCCGGGCATGCTGGGGGTTGTAGTGTCCCGGAGCCGGATGCAGATCTATAGGATGATGGCAGAAGGTCAATCGCCCATCATCATCCTCCTCCCTCCAGGGTCAATACGAGGAGCCTGTTAATAATTTAATAATCTCGCGCCCTTGGACGATGCAGAATTTGACCTTTCATCGATGAATGGAGAAAAATACTAAAGATGGAGGTCGGCAATTAAAGGGTTATTAGTGGGGTCTACACTCAGGACCAATCCTGGCTGGGGGCGAAGTCCGGGTGCAAAGTCCGGCTCCGGAGAGGCAAATGGAGGCTGAAGCATTATGTATTATATTTTCTCAGGGCTCACAATCGTTCTGCAATCTGATCGGTCAGATCTGATCGATTAAACGATGTGATCGCAGAGGATTTTCGCAATGTGCACAGATAACGGCCGAGGCTCAGGCCACCGTGTATGTGTATGGCGCCCACATCCGGGCACTGACCGCACTGGGGTGGTATAATGAGGTAAGGACCCGCTGCAGGGACCCCCGGGTATTAACCCCTTCCCCGCCGCTCATGCCCGCTGCTCTTCCCCGCCCCCACACCTGTCTCCGCGTTGGTCTTGGCGCCGTTCAGGGTCTTGATCAGCTCCTCCAGACTCTTCTTGTCACCGTTCATCTTCCAGTTTCCTCCCACGAAAAACTTCCTTGGAGACATGTCTGCGGCGGCGGCGGCGGCGGCGGGGAGCGAGGTCCGGAGGATGAATCGGGCGAGGCGGTGACAAGCGCTGCTTCTCTGCGCGGCGCCTTTAAATAAGCACTGAGGACGCGCCCACTCCCGGCCAAAGGTTCTAATGACCACGCCCACCGACGGTTTGACAGCTGCTGAACGTGTCCAGGCTGTGGGCGCCATGTTAAGTGTGGGCAAAAGCCCTCTCTGCCCATTTAAAGGGGAAAGCCACATTTAAAATATTCTTATGGAAAAAGGGACAACTAATTTATTTCCACGATACAAACACTTATTTGTTTCCATAGTTCTCCCTGTTCAGTAGCTTTGGCCCCTGATCACTGAGCGCCTCTGTTCCACAATCAATGGATCACGGTGCTGGGCCCATAACTCCAAGAGCTCCTATACAGCGCCACCTAATGCATGTGTATAAATTATTGTATATAGCATTCACAGGGTCATAATAATATATTTCTTGCAAAAAAATGGATTACAAGGAAGAAATCCATTCCACAAACATCTTACCCTCTGCTGCATATTAATCACTTTTAGCCTCAGACAGAATTGGCTCCACCTCCATATGCAAATCAACGAGTAAGTGCAATGAGGGAGTGGCAATGCACTTAGCTGCTTCCAAATACACACCCACTATGCACTCACAGCCTGATTTGCATATGGCTCATACATTACATTTCTCCTGACCCAGTAATGCCACTAGATATAGAAATATATAGATTATATTACATATCTAGATATTTTTTGTAATAACGAGTGAAATTGCAAAGTTGCTTTTACCACTGTAATAAGATGCAGGATTTGCCTTATCTTCCCCAGTCTTAAGAATAAAAGGATTTGCGTTTCTGCTGTGCTCTGCTCGTTGCCTTGGTTACCGGCCACCTTAGTAGATGTTCAGAGGTGGACAGTTGCCTAGGTGAATAGTTCAGCGCCGAGAGGCTATGATGCTGGATCCGGTCACTTCATAGTTACATAGGTTGAAAAAAAAGCCCCCGGTCGATCTAGTTCCTCCTTCCTCCACCAGTTCTACATTTGGTCACTAAGTCAGTTATAATCAACAATGTTGTGTACTGAGGAAATCATCCGCCCTGATATAAAGCTGTTATAGTATCTGCCATTACTACCTCTTGTGGTCGCATTCCACAGTCTGACTGCTCTAACTGTAAAGAACCCTTTCCTATTTAGCTGTCGGAATCGCTTTTCTTCCATTCGCAGTGTATGCCTCCTGGTCCTTAGTACTGTCTTTGGAAGGAATAAGTCATGTGCCAGTCCTTTATATTGACCACACATGTATTTATACATATAAATGAGATCTCCTCTGAGACGTCTTTTTTCTAAGCTAAACATATCTAACTTTTCCACCTCTCATCATACGGGCGGCCTCCATTCCTCATCATACGGGCGGCCTCCATTCCTCATCATACGGGCGTCCTCCATTCCTCATCATACGGGCGGCCTCCATTCCTCATCATACGGGCGGCCTCCATTCCTCATCATACGGGCGGCCTCCATTACTCATCATACGGGCGGCCTCCATTACTCATCATACGGGCGGCCTCCATTACTCATCATACGGGCGGCCTCCATTACTCATCATACGGGCGGCCTCCATTCCTCATCATACGGGAGGCCTCCATTCCTCATCATACGGGCGGCCTCCATTCCTCATCATACGGGCGGCCTCCATTACTCATCATACGGGCTGCCTCCATTACTTATCATACGGGCGGCCTCCATTCCTCATCATACGGGAGGCCTCCATTCCTCATCATACGGGCTGCCTCCATTACTTATCCTACGGGCGGCCTCCATTCCTCATCATACGGGAGGCCTCCATTCCTCATCATACGGGCGGCCTCCATTACTCATCATACGGGCGGCCTCCATTCCTCATCATACGGGCGGCCTCCATTCCTTGTAGTAATCTAGTTGTCGCCTTTAGGGTACGCTCACACGAGCGTATAACTCGCATGAGTATCGGACCGCATCACCCGGCGCGCCTAGCTTCTCTGCTGACAGGAGCGGCTCAGCTGCATGTATTTCTATGCGGCTGACATGCTCCTGTCCGGAGAGTGTGCGGCCACACCGAGTGATGCGGTCCGATACTCATGCGAGTTATACGCTCGTGTGAGCATACCCTTAAACTGATTCTAACTTCTGTATGTCCTTTTTAAAATGCGGAGCCCCAGAAATTCTGCAGAGACGAAGGGGGGGATGTTATCGGCGCTACTCACCTCCGGGCGCGGCCGTTATCGGCGCTGCTCACCTCCGGGCGCGGCCGTTATCGGCGCTGCTCACCTCCGGGCGCGGCAGTTATCGGCGCTGCTCACCTCCGGGCGCGGCAGTTATCGGCGCTGCTCACCTCCGGGCGCGGCAGTTATCGGCGCTGCTCACCTCCGGGCGCGGCAGTTATCGGCGCTGCTCACCTCCGGGCGCGGCAGTTATCGGCGCTGCTCACCTCCGGGCGCGGCAGTTATCGGCGCTGCTCACCTCCGGGCGCGGCAGTTATCGGCGCTGCTCACCTCCGGGCGTGGCAGTTATCGGCGCTGCTCACCTCCGGGCGTGGCAGTTATCGGCACTGCACACCTCCGGGCGTAGCAGTTATCGGCACTGCACAACCATTTAGGAGTAAGTTCTAGGCTGCTGCCCCTTGGCGCTTACATTGACCTAACATTGAAGGGTTTCTCCTAGATTTTAAAGCTCTCAGACAAAGACAAAGAAACTGAAGTATGGGGAGAAAAAAAAACCTTTATTCACACGGTTTTGGGAAAACATAAACCAGCCTACTACTGCGAGAGGAACCCCTGTACCCCGAGACAGAGCACACAGATCCCTGCATCGGATCTCCGCCCCTGCAGGCTTGCCGAGTCCTGTCCCCAGTGCAGAAGCAGATGCAGCCCGGCCTCTCCTGTGCCAGACCCGTCCTCTGCTGAACATATTGGGGAAGTGCAGTGATGGGACCGGAAGGTTGGGAGGATCCAAGGACAGGAACGTCTTGTAGCAATAACCCAGGAATAAAGCCGCCCCAAGCCTTGAAGATGTGAACCAGAAAACTCTCTATCCCATAATCCTCACCAAGGAGGTACATAGAACACATAATAGCGGAGGGGGGAGATTAGCTCTGCACGCGCTGGTAGAAGTAGATGTAACCAAGGTCTTTTGGAGGCTTCTCAGATGCGCAAACCTTCTGGTCATTGTAGATCACCCACCTGCAGAAGAGAAAAACAAGGGGACAGTGGTCAGACACAACGGCCGGGGAGGGAGGCCAGGAGCTGGAGGGCCGGGGAGGGAGGCCAGGAGCTGGAGGGCCGGGGAGGGAGGCCAGGAGCTGGAGGGCCGGGGAGGGAGGCCAGGAGCTGGAGGGCCGGGGAGGGAGGCCAGGAGCTGGAGGGCCGGGGAGGGAGGCCAGGAGCTGGAGGGCCGGGGAGGGAGGCCAGGAGCTGGAGGGCCGGGGAGGGAGGCCAGGAGCTGGAGGGCCGGGGAGGGAGGCCAGGAGCTGGAGGGCCGGGGAGGGAGGCCAGGAGCTGGAGGGCCGGGGAGGGAGGCCAGGAGCTGGAGGGCCGGGGAGGGAGGCCAGGAGCTGGAGGGCCGGGGAGGGAGGCCAGGAGCTGGAGGGCCGGGGAGGGAGGCCAGGAGCTGGAGGGCCGGGGAGGGAGGCCAGGAGCTGGAGGGCCGGGGAGGGAGGCCAGGAGCTGGAGGGCCGGGGAGGGAGGCCAGGAGCTGGAGGGCCGGGGAGGGAGGCCAGGAGCTGGAGGGCCGGGGAGGGAGGCCAGGAGCTGGAGGGCCGGGGAGGGAGGCCAGGAGCTGGAGGGCCGGGGAGGGAGGCCAGGAGCTGGAGGGCCGGGGAGGGAGGCCAGGAGCTGGAGGGCCGGGGAGGGAGGCCAGGAGCTGGAGGGCCGGGGAGGGAGGCCAGGAGCTGGAGGGCCGGGGAGGGAGGCCAGGAGCTGGAGGGCCGGGGAGGGAGGCCAGGAGCTGGAGGGCCGGGGAGGGAGGCCAGGAGCTGGAGGGCCGGGGAGGGAGGCCAGGAGCTGGAGGGCCGGGGAGGGAGGCCAGGAGCTGGAGGGCCGGGGAGGGAGGCCAGGAGCTGGAGGGCCGGGGAGGGAGGCCAGGAGCTGGAGGGCCGGGGAGGGAGGCCAGGAGCTGGAGGGCCGGGGAGGGAGGCCAGGAGCTGGAGGGCCGGGGAGGGAGGCCAGGAGCTGGAGGGCCGGGGAGGGAGGCCAGGAGCTGGAGGGCCGGGGAGGGAGGCCAGGAGCTGGAGGGCCGGGGAGGGAGGCGAGTAACGAGGGAGACGAGCAACGAAGGAGGCAGAGAAAGCAAGCATACACACGTTCATTCCGCAAAAATAAAAAAAATAAAGTATAGAAAGAAGAATGAGCTAGTTCTATGAGGCGACACGATGTCAGGCACACAAAGATCTCACCGTCCGTCTTTCTTTATATGACACACGTAGTGACCGCACATGGTGGACGTTCCCATGTGACTGATGAATGCGAACAGCTCATATCCTGTAAGGAGAAAAAAAAATAAATAAATACAAAACATAAAATAACATCCCCATTATGTGATTATGTGTCACCCACAGAGGAGACCTGAATGTAGAGGCCGGTGACAAGAAGCATCTGCATAGAAAATGCGTTCAGAGACCCTGCGCCTAAGGCTGGTCATGCACGTCAAATGGCCATTCCCCTGACCCCTCATACATGTGCATGCTGGGCATGGCCGAGCATGCAGGTGATCTCAATGGGGAGACAGGAGAAAGTTGCTGCCAGCTGCCCTATCAAAATAAAAGCGACCTTCTCCGGATCCTTCTCTCCCACGAGTCGGTGAGGAATCCTGCAGATTTCTGGGAGCGGCTCTGCGATGGCTTCGCTCCATTCATGGTGTATGGGACGGTGGCTCTGCCATCTCCAGCAGTCCTGTGCACAATGAATGTAGCGGAGGTAGACAATGTAATGTCAGCACCGGTGGAGCCGTGCAGCAGTCAGCAGCTTATCACATAAGGTTGTCGTTCTAGTTTTCTCAGATCCTCTCACATCTCTGCTTGCTGTCGCTGTAGGACACTTCATATTTCACTGCTCCGGTCATTACACGTCTGCATTTTATTACGTCAGGCCCCTCGGTGTTTGTTACATAAACAGCTCAGATTTTTTTCAGCTGGAAATAAATATTGAAGGTTCTCATTGATTGTCAGCAGAGGTCTTCAAGAGTTAAATTTGTGAAATTCATTGAACTTTTTTTGTTTGTGCAACTTTTCATTACACAATGTAGAAGTTATTGGCTGACGCTGGAATATCCCTTTAAGAGGCGTCTACCAATGATAGAATACAAATAGAAATGGAGATATATTCAGGTTGAAAATCCATTATCAAGGGGCACGAGCCACCGGGACGGATTCTCCTTCCATCAGCCGAGAGGCACCAAGTGCTGAAGGAGAATAATGGGGGCGCTCACCCTGCAGAAGCCCCCGTGCCTCTCCCTGTATTTAGCGCCTCGCCTGCTCACGTGTCAAATACTTACGCCCATTCCCATCTTTGACCCGAGGTCCGGCAGCGGGGAGGCTCTCTGACACGGATTCTGCCGCCGATCGTCCTTCTGACAGGTCCATGGCCGCCTCCGCGTCTAGGTCATCGATGTGAGAGAAGATCCAGTCCACGGCTCGCTCCAGACTGTTGTTCTATAAGGGTTAGAAATCAAGTTATTGGGGTTTACCCCCTCACATGATGAGATACCCTCCCCAGTTTATCCCCTTCCCAATGGATTACCTATATATAACTCTCACGTCAGGTGCTGGTGTATTTTCTGAGCCATCTCCACAAATGGCAGGTGGCGGCTGTGTTATACAGCCAGCACCTGCCTCAATCAGCAGTGATCAGAGCTAGATCCAATCACTGCTGTGAATTCCTTAAATACCATGATCAATCTTGATAGCGCCATTTAAGGAGCACAATCTGGGTTGCGATTGTGGGGGGCTAAAGGATTTCCAGATTAAGGCCCCCATGGCTGCTCAGTTCTCTATAGCAGACCACCATTTTACCTATATGCTGCAATATTATAGTAATGAATCATATAGAAGGCTTAAGGGACTAAAAAATAAAAGTAAAAAATAACTAAATGTCAAACAGCAAATCAAAACACCACAATCTCTGTTTTTCGGAATGTCACATGTCCAAAAATGCAATAAAAGGCAATCGTAAGGATCCAAAATGACGTTAATAAAAGTGTCAGCTCTCTGTACAAGAAACTAGCCCTCACCGAGCTCTATGGAAGGAAAAATAAAGAGCATACAGGTCTCAGGTGGAGAACTCACCGTAGAGCGGAGCGCCCGCACTGCTTGGTCCTGGGAGAAGCCCATGGAAATAATGGTGGCTATGTGCTCCTCAGACGGGGGGTCTCCTCCTGTGGGGACTGAGGGTGGAGCGCTGACCCCGGATAATACTAAAGGATGAGCAAAGTCTGCGGAGAGAAGGAAGCAGCATGGTGAGATTATTACAGGTGCCCCCCCTATCCTGGCGCTCTGAGGTCTGTGCAGGCTTTTTTTTGGATCTGGAAGTCTAGAACCATTTTCCCGTTCATCGATAACGGAGAGCTTGAAAATAAGGAATAAAGTGCAAAAAATATGAAGGTGCAGAACTTTCCATCATATCGTCATTAACGGGTTAAAACCCATCTGATGTGATGTGATGGAATATCAGCAGGATAAGCCTCCGCTTTATAATATGTGGGGGGGGGGGGGGGGCAACGTCTGGGACCCCGAAAAATCTCAAGAGTCCCGGAGGTGCAGCACTGGTTTACCTCCTGCAATGACGTCCCGTGACTCCCGCTGTGCAGGGGCACTGCAGCAGAGCACTTGGCCTGGGGAGGGGGGGTGGTCTGTGCAGGGGCCACATACACTAATCAACACCCGTGCCCCATTTATTTTCTGGAACACCTCTTTAAGCCTACCTTTAGGTCCCAGTTTTTTATGCTTTTTTTAGGTGCACTTTGTTGCCCTAAACTTCATGCAATTCCTTCCCCAGCAAAGTCTATGAGAATTCAGAAGGTTGTGCGGACGCTGCTTCTTTTTTTCCTTGCAGTTTTGGTTGCAGAAAAAAGCAGCAGCGTGTCACTTCTTTCTGACTTTTTGACATGCGTTTTTCCATTAAGTAAAAAAAAAAAAAAAAGCCACATATGCAAAAACGCACCAAAAAATATGTAAAAAACGCATGCATTTTTTTAATGCAGTTTCTGGCCAAAAGGTGAGGTTTTCGCCGAGGAATTAAAACTGTAGAGTGCGCACATAGCCTAAGGCTTTGTGGCCATGGGACTCTGTACCTGCGGATTTTTCAGTGGAAGACCTGCAGGTTTATCTGGATTTTCTAGATAAAATCGGCAGGTTTTAGCATGTACAGACACTCCCCATGTTATCCTATGGGACATGGGGAGTGCTGTGTCCATGCTGCGGAATATGCTGCGGAGATCCCGGCCCTCCACTATGGAGATAGAGGCCGGCACTTCCGCAGGTAAGTCGCATGGATGTCCGCAGGTTTTCCACAGATATTTCGCTGGAATCCTGCAGCTATGTATAGCTGCAGATTCCAGGGATCAGCTGCGGGAAACCTGCGGATATATCTGTAGATGCGATCTCCCGTGGGCACATAGCCGTATAGTGCCACTTATTACCTGGGTCGTCCATGTGTGACATCACCCATGTCATGGCAGCTTCTGCGCCGCTGTTGCCGGTGTAGTAGACGGCTTTGCGGCACGCTTCGGTCGGGAATCCCATCTCCACCAGCTGCGTGACCACCGACTCGTCCAGCATGGGAGCTGTGCCGACAGGGAGAGGCAGGGGAGTGAATTGAGAAGAGCCAGCATGTGAATTTCTACAAATAATGGGGTTCAGAGACCTCCCCCAAAGGGAAAGAGCAAGGGGAAAACAAAAAAGAGGAGACAGAGGAAGAAATCCCAGGAGCAGGGAGCCCAGAGGCCGACCCTCCTCCCCCGAAACAGTCACACATGTCATGCACGGCCGTCCGCACCTCCGGTAACAGGCACTGGAGCCCCCCCATAGGACACCGGACTGTGGGGGGACAGCGGCTGCTCTCCTTCTCCGAGGTTCTAGCTGACTGCTTGCTCTGAGCATCTTGGGATTAGCACAAATTTTCCAAACAGAACCACAAGTATCTGGAGCTGCAATACCACTCAACAAACTTAACGGAGGGTGGCGCTGTGTCTATAGGAAAATAAGCATGGCTTTCTAACCCTGGACAACCCCTTTAATACAAGCCAAACTGTAAACTTGCAGAAACTGCCTCTGTGCCTGCGGGTGGCTGGAATAAAAAAAAAAAAAAAAAAAAAACAAACCCAAAAACGAAGCAGCGGCTCCGTTACAATGTGTCCGGATCTTATACAGAGGGAATATGGATTTTAAGGGGATTATTTTAATTTATTATATATAGAATATTTAGATTTAATTTACTTATTTATTTTTTTAAAGAAAATTCCTGCAACAGACCCAGTAGCCTCTTGTGGAGACCGGCAGGACCACTCCCTGCAAAAGAGAAGGGTCCAAAGCGCCAGCAATCGCCCACTCAGAAGGGGCACATGGCCGCCAGATGGCTTTGCTATCTATAAAGCTAAAAAGGTTCTTCTGTTCTTCCATTTCCCAAAGCTTTACTTGCTGTCAGTGAATGGAAACATTGCTCATGTCCACGACATCTTTTTGGATGTGCAGCTATGTGATGCTACTCCGGTGGCCACAAATGGTGCTTTGCTTACTCTGCTGCGATGGTGGTGGTGATTTACCCAAGTGACCACTGCAGCCAATCGGCCCCTGAGATGATCAAGGAGGGGATGGCACGAGACTGTGACTGGCTGCATTGCTCAATCCGGGCAGAATGCACATGACAAATGTAGGCCAAAGGCAAGAGAACGCTTATGTAAAGTAACGCCTTAAAGGGGTATTCCGGTGCCGCTAACTTCCACATTCATTAAAAACAGACGGGTGCGCGGCATCCGTAGAAGTACCATTCCGACTTGTGACTGGAGCCAGAATACCCCTTTTAAGCCTAATATTTGTTGATTCTGTAATCCCCCTTTAAATTTTAGTTACACAAAATATAATGTGAGATGCGGCAGAATTATCTGGAAATTGACATTACAGCCATAAAGAGGGGCGCTGCTCGGAGAAGGACGTACAACGGAGGAGCAGTGCCGGACCCCCGACGTCACACATCCGCTCACCCGACATTCACATGTCCCACAAGAGTCAGAAACACTAACATGTCGGAGAGGAGAAGTGAGGGGAGCAGTACGAGTCGTCATCATCGTTGCCATAGAAACCAAGGCTACCTTTGGGCTCATCTGGGGTCACCAACGGGGGAGCCACATCCGGGAGCTCTTCTTCATCCCCTTGCAGACCCCCGCCCCGAAACTGAGACAGGTCCAGCTCCTCCGGGACATCGATGGAGACGTCTGCGGAAAGTCAGATGCAGAGAAGATGAAAGCGAGCCGGGGGAAACGTAACGTTACCTCCCGCAGTGCGGCAGCCACCAGGACTGAAGGGGTTAAGAGGACTTTTAGACCCTTCTAAAAAGCCAATTTTAACTTTTGCTCTTCCTTGTAGGAGCTGGGACTTTTTATCTTTATGTCCATGGATGCAGGCTCTTTTGCTTTTTTATATTATCTCTCTATGTTTTTAATTTGGCAAAAGGGGACTAGTCAAAGTTATGTATATACATATACATACATACATATATATATATAAGAAAATGAAAATCATTTAAAGAAAGAAAATAGAAAAAAATATAGATCTATCTATATCTCTAATATATATATATATAAATGGCGCTATAATAATAAATAATAATAATAATAATATATATATATATATATTATATATATATATATATATATATATATATCTCACTAATATATATATATATATATATATATATATACTAGAAGGTGGCCCGATTCTACGCATCGGGTATTCTAGAATTTACGTATTGTGTAGTTCATGTATGATTTTTGTTATATATATATATAGATGTTGTTGTGTGTAGTTACTAAGTGTTTGTGTAGGGCGCTGTACATGTCGCGGGGGGTGAGAGCGGTGTTGTATGTGTGTTGCGTTGTTTGTGGAGCGCTGTGTGTCTGTAGCGTTGTGTGTGTGTGTTGTGCGGTTTGTGTGGGTGTGGTGTGTTTTGGGGGGAGGTATGTTTTGAGCAATGTGTGTGTTGTGCAGTATGTGCGTATATTTGTGTGTGCAGCGTTGTCTGTGTGTGTGGGTGTCTGCGTAGGGCGTTGTTTGTGATTCCTAGTGTGTGTGTGTTGTGCAGTGCGCGTGTGTGTGTGTGTTGGGGGGAGGTGTGCACCTCCCATCGTGCTCCATCCCCCATGCTGCGCACCCCCCATCGTGCTGCATCCCTCATGCTGCGCACTCCCAAACGTGCTCCATCCGCCATGCTGCGCACTCCCAAACGTGGTCCATCCGCCATGCTGCGCACTCCCAAACGTGCTCCATCCGCCATACTGCGCACTCCCCATCGTGCTGCATCCCCCATGCTGCGCACTCCCAAACGTGCTCCATCCGCCATGCTGCGCACTCCCCATCGTGCTCTATCCGCCATGCTGCACACTCCCAAACGTGCTCCACCCGCCATGCTGCGCACTCCCAAACGTGCTCCATCCGCCATGCTGCGCACTCCCAAACGTGGTCCATCCGCCATGCTGCGCACTCCCAAACGTGCTCCATCCGCCATGCTGCGCACTCCCAAACGTGCTCCATCCGCCATACTGCGCACTCCCCATCGTGCACCATCCGGCATGCTGCGCACTCCCAAACGTGCTCCATCCGCCATGCTGCGCACTCCCAAACGTGCTCCATCCGCCATGCTGCGCACTCCCAAACGTGCTCCATCCGCCATGCTGCGCACTCCCAAACGTGCTCCATCCGCCATGCTGCGCACTCCCAAACGTGCTCCATCCGCCATGCTGCGCACTCCCAAACGTGCTCCATCCGCCATACTGCGCACTCCCAAACGTGCTCCATCCGCCATACTGCGCACTCCCCATCGTGCACCATCCGGCATGCTGTGCACTCCCAAACGTGCTCCATCCGTCATGCTGCGCACTCCCAAACGTGGTCCATCCGCCATGCTGCGCACTCCCAAACGTGCTCCATCCGCCATACTGCGCACTCCCCATCGTGCTGCATCCCCCATGCTGCGCACTCCCAAACGTGCTCCATCCGCCATGCTGCGCACTCCCAAACGTGGTCCATCCGCCATGCTGCGCACTCCCAAACGTGCTCCATCCGCCATACTGCGCACTCCCCATCGTGCTGCATCCCCCATGCTGCGCACTCCCAAACGTGCTCCATCCGCCATGCTGCGCACTCCCCATCGTGCTCTATCCGCCATGCTGCACACTCCCAAACGTGCTCCATCCGCCATGCTGCGCACTCCCAAACGTGCTCCATCCGCCATGCTGCGCACCCCCTATCATGCTCCATCCGCCATGCTGCGCACTCCCAAACGTGCTCCACCCGCCATGCTGCGCACTCCCAAACGTGCTCCATCCGCCATGCTGCGCACTCCCAAACGTGCTCCATCCGCCATGCTGCGCACTCCCAAACGTGCTCCATCCGCCATGCTGCGCACTCCCAAACGTGCTCCATCCGCCATACTGCGCACTCCCCATCGTGCACCATCCGGCATGCTGCGCACTCCCAAACGTGCTCCATCCGCCATGCTGCGCACTCCCAAACGTGCTCCATCCGCCATGCTGCGCACTCCCAAACGTGCTCCATCCGCCATGCTGCGCACTCCCAAACGTGCTCCATCCGCCATGCTGCGCACTCCCAAACGTGCTCCATCCGCCATGCTGCGCACTCCCAAACGTGGTCCATCCGCCATGCTGCGCACTCCCAAACGTGCTCCATCCGCCATACTGCGCACTCCCCATCGTGCTGCATCCCCCATGCTGCGCACTCCCAAACGTGCTCCATCCGCCATGCTGCGCACTCCCCATCGTGCTCTATCCGCCATGCTGCACACTCCCAAACGTGCTCCATCCGCCATGCTGCGCACTCCCAAACGTGCTCCATCCGCCATGCTGCGCACCCCCTATCATGCTCCATCCGCCATGCTGCGCACTCCCAAACGTGCTCCACCCGCCATGCTGCGCACTCACAAAACGTGCTCCATCCGCCATGCTGCGCACTCCCAAACGTGCTCCATCTGCCATGCTGCGCACTCCCAAACGTGGTCCATCCGCCATGCTGCGCACTCCCAAACGTGGTCCATCCGCCATGCTGCGCACTCCCAAACGTGCTCCATCCGCCATGCTGCGCACTCCCAAACGTGCTCCATCCGCCATACTGCGCACTCCCCATCGTGCACCATCCGGCATGCTGCGCACTCCCAAACGTGCTCCATCCGCCATGCTGCGCACTCCCAAACGTGCTCCATCCGCCATGCTGCGCACTCCCAAACGTGCTCCATCCGCCATGCTGCGCACTCCCAAACGTGCTCCATCCGCCATGCTGCGCACTCCCAAACGTGCTCCATCCGCCATGCTGCGCACTCCCAAACGTGCTCCATCCGCCATGCTGCGCACTCCCAAACGTGCTCCATCCGCCATACTGCGCACTCCCAAACGTGCTCCATCCGCCATACTGCGCACTCCCAAACGTGCTCCATCCGCCATACTGCGCACTCCCCATCGTGCACCATCCGGCATGCTGCGCACTCCCAAACGTGCTCCATCCGTCATGCTGCGCACTCCCAAACGTGCTCCATCCGTCATGCTGCGCACTCCCAAACGTGCTCCATCCGCCATGCTGCGCACTCCCAAACGTGCTCCATCCGCCATGCTGCGCACCCCCCATCATGCTCCATCCGCTTGGGAGTGCGCAGCATGCCGGATGGTGCACGATGGGGAGTGCGCAGTATGGCGGATGGAGCACGTTTGGGAGTGCGCAGTATGGCGGATGGAGCACGTTTGGGAGTGCGCAGCATGGCGGATGGACCACGTTTGGGAGTGCGCAGCATGGCGGATGGACCACGTTTGGGAGTGCGCAGCATGGCGGATGGAATACGTTTGGGAGTGCGCAGCATGGGGGATGCAGCACGATGGGGAGTGCGCAGTATGGCGGATGGAGCACGTTTGCTCAGCCTCTCTCCTTCCAGCCTCCCTCAGCATCAGCCTCCCCCTCCCAGCCTTCCCCAAGATCAGCCTCTCTGCTCCCAGCCTCCTCCAGCACGCCGTGCTCCTCTGCCGACACTCACCCACACCCGATCGCATCCACTCACCCACACAACCGATCGCATCCACTCACCCACACAACCGATCGCATCCACTCACACACACAGACACTGACGATATTGCACATACGCGCTGATACTCACAACATCCGGGGATATCACATGCTTCTGGCCATGTGATCCTCCCGCAGGTCCTGGAAGCTCACAGCACAATATCGCCGCCGAGAAGCAAGCGATATCCCAGGATGTTGTGAGTATTTGGATGCGATGTGATGTGTGAGGTGTGTGTGAGTGTGATCTGATTTGTGTGTGTGTGTGCTGTTATGTGTGTGCTGTTATGTGTGTGCTGTTATGTTATGTATGTTCCGCAGCTGCAGGACCTTGATGTGTGGATGCGATGTGATGTGTGTGTGAGGTGTGTGTGAGAGTGAGTGGGAGCCGGTGTACACTGGTAACTATGATACACATCGGGTAACTAAGGGACCTTAGTTACCCGATGTGTATAATGGTTACCAGCTTTCACGGCCTCCGTTAAGATCCCAGCATCGCAAGGTTATGTCTGGCGCTGCCGGGATCCTGACGGAGCCGGTGTAGAAGCAAGTGATATCCCAGCATGTTGTGAGTGTGTGGATGTGATGTGTGAGGTGTGTGTGAGAGTGAGTGTGATGTGATGTGTGTGTACTCACCTGGGAATCGGAGCCCCGTGTCGGTTGGGCCAGAGCGAGCGTGTATTGCGTGAGGGGGGCGGGGCCTACAGAGAGCCGGGGCGAGAGGCCAATCCGTGTGGGGGGGCGGGGCCATGGCGAACCCAGCGGCCAATCAGCTTTGTGTCACCGTAAGGACATGTCACGGTGACACAATTTTGGAGCATGACAGACAGACAGACAGAATAAGGCAATTATATATATACTAGAAGGTGGCCCGATTCTACGCATCGGGTATTCTAGAATTTACGTATTGTGTAGTTCATGTATGATTTTTGTTATATATATATATATATATATATATATATATATATATAGAGAGATGTTGTTGTCTGTAGTTACCAAGTGTTTGTGTAGGCGCTGTACATGTTCTGGGTGTTGTTTGGGTGTGACGGGGGGTGAGAGCGGTGTTGTATGTGTGTTGCGTTGTTTGTGGAGCGCTGTGTGTCTGTAGCGTTGTGTGTGTGTTGCGCGGTTTGTGTGTGTGTGGTGTGTTTTGGGGGGAGGTATGTTTTGAGCAATGTGTGTGTTGTGCGGTATGTGCGTATATTTGTGTGTGCCGCGGTGTTTGTGTGTGCAGCGTTGTCTGTGTGTGCAGCGTTGTCTGTATGTGTGGGTGTCTGTGTAGGGCAGTTGTTTGTGGTTCCCAGTGTGTGTGTGTGTGTGTGTGGTGTGTTGTGCAGTGCGCGCGCGCGTGTGTGTGTGTGTGTGTGTGTGTGTGTGCATCAGCCTCTCTTCTCTCAGCCTACCTCTCCCAGCCTCCCTCCTCCCAGCCTCCCTCAGCATCAGCCTCCCTCTCCCAGCCTCCCCAGCATCAGCCTCCGCCAGCATCAGCCTCTCTCCTTCCAGCCTCCTCCAGCATCAGCCTCCCTCTCCCAGCCTTCCCAGGATCAGCCTCTCTCCTCCCAGCCTCCGTCCTCCCAGCCTTCCCCAGCATCAGCTTTCCCCTCCCAGCCTCCCTCAGCATCAGCCTTCCCCAGCATCAGCCTCTCTCCTCCCAGCCTCAGCCTCTCTCCTTCCAGCCTCCCCCAGCATCAGCCTCTCTCCTTCCAGCTTCCCTCAGCATCAGCCTCCCCTTCCCAGCCTTCCCTAGGATCAGCCTCTCTCCTCCCAGCCTCCTTCCTCCCAGCCTCCCTCAGCATCAGCCTTCTGCTCCCAGTCTCCCCCAGCATCAGCCTCCCCATGCATCAGCCTCCACCAGCATCAGCCTCTCTCCTTCCAGCCTCCCCCAGCATCAGCCTCCCCTTCCCAGCCTTCCCCAGGATCAGCCTCTCTCCTCCCAGCCTCCTTCCTCCCAGCCTCCCTCTCCCAGCCTCCCTCAGCATCAGCCTTCCGCTCCCAGTCTCCCCCAGCATCAGCCTCCCCAAGCATCAGCCTCCACCAGCATCAGCCTCTCTCCTTCCAGCCTCCCCCAGCATCAGCCTCTCTCCTTCCAGCCTCCCTCAGCATCAGCCTCCCGTTCCCAGTCTTCCCCAGGATCAGCCTCTCTCCTCCCAGCCTCCTTCCTCCCAGCCTCCCTCAGCATCAGCCTTCCCCTCCCAGTCTCCCCCAGCATCAGCCTCCCCAAGCATCAGCCTCCACCAGCATTAGCCTCTCTCCTTCCAGCCTCCCCCAGCATCAGCCTCCCCATGCATCAGCCTCTCTCCTTCCAGCCTCTCTCCTTCCAGCCTCCCCCAGCATCAGCCTCCCCTTCCCAGCCTTCCCCAGGATCAGCCTCTCTCCTCCCAGCCTCCTTCCTCCCAGCCTCCCTCTCCCAGCCTCCCTCAGCATCAGCCTTCCGCTCCCAGCCTCCCCAAGCATCAGCCTCCACCAGCATCAGCCTCCCTCGTCCCAGCCTCCCCCACCATCAGCCTCTCTCCTCCCAGCCTTCCCCATGATCAGCCTCTCTGCTCCCAGCCTCCTCCAGCACGCCGTGCTCCTCTGCCAACACTCACACACCCGATCGCATCCACTCACACACACCCGATCGCATCCACTCACACACACCCGATCGCATCCACTCACACACACCCGATCGCATCCACTCACACACACCCGATCGCATCCACTCACACACACCCGATCGCATCCACTCACACACACCCGATCGCATACACTCACACACACCCGATCGCATACACTCACACACACAGACACTGACGATATCGCACATACGCGCTTATACTCACAACATCCGGGGATATCACATGCTTCTGGCCATGTGATCCTCCGGCAGGTCCTGGAAGATCACAACAGCACAGTATCGAGGCCGAGAAGCAAGCGATATCCCAGGATGTTGTGAGTATGTGGATGCGATGTGATGTGTGTGTGTGTGAGTGTGATCTGATTTGTGTGTGTGTGTGTGTGTGTGTGTGTGTGTGTGTGTGTGTGCTGTTATGTGTCTGTATTTTCCGCAGCTGCAGGACCTTGATGTGTGGATGCGATGTGATGTGTGTGTGATGTGTGTGAGCCGGTGTACACTGGTAACTATGATACACATCGGGTAACTAAGGGACCTTAGTTACCCGATGTGTATAATGGTTACCAGCTTTCACGGCCTCCGTGAAGATCCCAGCATCGCAAGGTTATGTCTGGCGCTGCTGGGATCCTGACGGAGCCGGTGTAGAAGCAAGCGATATCCCAGCATGTTGTGATGTGTGAGGTGTGTGTGAGAGTGAGTGTGATCTGATGTGTGTGTGTGTACTCACCTGGGAATCGGGGCTCCGTGTCAGTTGGGCCAGAGCGAGCGTGGATTGCGTGAGGGGGGCGGGGCCTGCAGAGAGCCGGGGCGAGAGGCCAATCCGTGTGGGGGGGCGGGGCCATGGCGAGCCCAGCGGCCAATCAGCTTTGTGTCACCGTAAGGACACAATTTCGGAGCATGACAGACAGACAGACAGACAGACAGACAGACAGACAGACAGACAGACAGACAGACAGACAGACAGACAGACAGACAGACAGACAGACAGACAGACAGACAGACAGACAGACAGACAGAATAAGGCAATTATATATATAGACTAGAAGGTGGCCCGATTCTACGCATCGGGTATTCTAGAATTTACGTATTGTGTAGTTCATGTATGATTTTTGTTATATATATATATATATATATATATATATATATATATATATAGAGAGATGTTGTTGTGTGTAGTTACCAAGTGTTTGTGTAGGCGCTGTACATGTTCTGGGTGTTGTCTGGGTGTGGCGGGGGGTGAGAGCGGTGTTGTATGTGTGTTGCGTTGTTTGTGGAGCGCTGTGTGTCTGTAGCGTTGTGTGTGTGTGTTGCGCGGTTTGTGTGTGTGGTGTGTTTTGGGGGGAGGTATGTTTTGTGCAATGTGTGTGTTGTGCGGTATGTGCGTATATTTGTGTGTGCCGCGGTGTTTGTGTGTTGGGTGTTGTGTGTGTGCAGCGTTGTCTGTGTGTGTGGGTGTCTGTGTAGGGCAGTTGTTTGTGGTTCCCAGTGTGTGTGTGTGTGTGTGGTGTGTTGTGCAGTGCGCGTGTGTGTGTGTGTGTGTGTGCGCGCATCAGCCTCTCTTCTCTCAGCCTACCTCTCCCAGCCTCCCTCCTCCCAGCCTCCCTCAGCATCAGCCTCCCTCTCCCAGCCTCCCCAAGCATCAGCCTCCACCAGCATCAGCCTCTCTCCTTCCAGCCTCCCCCAGCATCAGCCTCCGCCAGCATCAGCCTCTCTCCTTCCAGCCTCCTCCAGCATCAGCCTCCCTCTCCCAGCCTTCCCCAGGATCAGCCTCTCTCCTCCCAGCCTCCGTCCTCCCAGCCTTCCCCAGCATCAGCTTTCCCCTCCCAGCCTCCCTCAGCATCAGCCTTCCCCAGCATCAGCCTCTCTCCTCCCAGACTCAGCCTCTCTCCTTCCAGCCTCCCCCAGCATCAGCCTCTCTCCTTCCAGCTTCCCTCAGCATCAGCCTCCCCTTCCCAGCCTTCCCCAGGATCAGCCTCTCTCCTCCCAGCCTCCTTCCTCCCAGCCTCCCCCTCCCAGCCTCCCTCAGCATCAGCCTTCCGCTCCCAGTCTCCCCCAGCATCAGCCTCCCCAAGCATCAGCCTCCACCAGCATCAGCCTCTCTCCTTCCAGCCTCCCTCAGCATCAGCCTCCCGTTCCCAGCCTTCCCCAGGATCAGCCTCTCTCCTCCCAGCCTCCTTCCTCCCAGCCTCCCTCAGCATTAGCCTTCCCCTCCCAGTCTCCCCCAGCATCAGCCTCCCCAAGCATCAGCCTCCACCAGCATTAGCCTCCACCAGCATTAGCCTCTCTCCTTCCAGCCTCCCCCAGCATCAGCCTCCCCAAGCATCAGCCTCCACCAGCATCAGCCTCCCTCGTCCCAGCCTCCCCCTCCCAGCCTCCCCCCTCCCAGCCTTCCCCATGATCAGCCTCTCTGCTCCCAGCCTCCTCCAGCACGCCGTGCTCCTTTGCCGACACTCACACACCCGATCGCATCCACTCACACACACCCGATCGCATCCACTCACACACACCCGATCGCATCCACTCACACACACCCGATCGCATCCACTCACACACACCCGATCGCATCCACTCACACACACCCGATCG
This sequence comes from Anomaloglossus baeobatrachus, assembly GCF_048569485.1. Classification (NCBI taxonomy): domain Eukaryota; kingdom Metazoa; phylum Chordata; class Amphibia; order Anura; family Aromobatidae; genus Anomaloglossus; species Anomaloglossus baeobatrachus. Next base: position 23,997,844 of record NC_134357.1, read on the forward strand.
CATCCACTCACACACACCCGATCGCATCCACTCACACACACAGACACTGACGATATCGCACATACGCGCTTATACTCACAACATCCGGAGGTATCACATGCTTCTGGCCATGTGATCCTCCCGCAGGTCCTGGAAGCTAACAGCACAGTACCGCCGCCGAGAAGCAAGCGATATCCCAGGATGTTGTGAGTATTTGGATGCGATGTGATGTGTGTGTGTGATCTGATTTGTGTGTGTGTATGTGTGTGCTGTTATGTGTGTGTGTGTATGTGTGTGCTGTTATGTGTGTGCTGTTATGTGTGTGCTGTTATGTGTGTGCTGTTATGTGTGTGCTGTTATGTGTGTGCTGTTATGTGTGTGCTGTTATGTGTGTGCTGTTATGTGTGTGCTGTTATGTGTGTGCTGTTATGTGTGTGCTGTTATGTGTGTGCTGTTATGTGTCTGTATTTTCCGGCGCTGCAGGACCTTGATGTGTGGATGCGATGTGATGTGTGTGTGAGGTGTGTGTGAGAGTGAGTGTGAGCCGGTGTACACTGGTAACTATGATACACATCGGGTAACTAAGGGACCTTAGTTACCCGATGTGTATAATGGTTACCAGCTTTCACGGCCTCCGTCAAGATCCCAGCATCGCAAGGTTATGTCTGGCGCTGCCGGGATCCTGACGGAGCCGGTGTAGAAGCAAGCGATATCCCAGCATGTTGTGATGTGTAAGGTGTGTGTGAGAGTGAGTGTGAGAGTGAGTGTGATCTGATGTGTGTGTGTACTCACCTGGGAGTCGCGGCTCCGTGTCAGTTGGGCCAGAGCGAGCGTGCATTGCGTGAGGGGGGCGGGGCCTGCAGAGAGCCGGGGCGAGAGGCCAATCCGTGTGGGGGGGCGGGGCCATGGCGAGCCCAGCGGCCAATCAGCTTTGTGTCACCGTAAGGACACAATTTCGGAGCATGACAGACAGACAGATAGACAGACAGACAGACAGACAGAATAAGGCAATTATATATATAGATATATATATATATATATATATATATATATATATATATATATATATGTTGTGTGTAGTTACCAAGTGTTTGTGTAGGGGCTGTACATGTTCTGGGTGTTGTCTGGGTGTGGCGGGGGGTGAGAGCGGTGTTTGTGTGTTGCGTTGTTTGTGGAGCGCTGTGTGTCTGTAGCATTGTGTGCGTGTTGCGCGGTTTGTGTGTGTGTGGTGTGTTTTGGGGGGAGGTATGTTTTGTGCAATGTGTGTGTTGTGCGGTATGTGCGTATATTTGTGTGTGCCGCGATGTTTGTGTGTTGGGTGTTGTGTGTGTGCAGCGTTGTCTGTGTGTGTGGGTGTCTGTGTAGGGCAGTTGTTTGTGGTTCCCAGTGTGTGTGTGTGTGTGGTGTGTGGTGTGTTGTGCAGTGCGCACGTGTGTGTGTGTGTTGGGGGGAGGTGCGCACTCCCCATCGTGCTCCATCCCCCATGCAGCGCACTCCCCATCGTGCTCCATCCCCCATGCTGCGCACCCCCCATCGTGCTCCATCTCCCATGCTGCGCACTCCCAAACGTGCTCCATCCGCCATGCTGCGCACTCCCAAACGTGCTCCATCCGCCATGCTGCGCACTCCCAAACGTGCTCCATCCGCCATGCTGCGCACTCCCAAACGTGCTCCATCCGCCATGCTGCGCACTCCCAAACGTGCTCCATCCGCCATGCTGCGCACTCCCAAACGTGCTCCATCCGCCATGCTGCGCACTCCCAAACGTGCTCCATCCGCCATGCTGCGCACTCCCAAACGTGCTCCATCCGCCATGCTGCGCACTCCCAAACGTGCTCCATCCGCCATGCTGCGCACTTCCAAACGTGCTCCATCCGCCATGCTGCGCACTCCCAAACGTGCTCCATCCGCCATGCTGCGCACTCCCAAACGTGCTCCATCCGCCATGCTGCGCACTCCCAAACGTGCTCCATCCCCCATTGTGCTCCATCCCCATGCTGCACCAGCATCAGCCTCTCTCCTCCCAGCATCAGCCTCTCTCCTCCCAGCATCAGCCTCTCTCCTCCCAGCATCAGCCTCTCTCCTCCCAGCATCAGCCTCTCTCCTCCCAGCATCAGCCTCTCTCCTCCCAGCATCAGCCTCTCTCCTCCCAGCATCAGCCTCTCTCCTCCCAGCATCAGCCTCTCTCCTCCCAGCATCAGCCTCTCTCCTCCCAGCATCAGCCTCTCTCCTCCCAGCATCAGCCTCTCTGTCCCCAGCATCAGCCTCTCTGTCCCCAGCATCAGCCTCTCTGTCCCCAGCATCAGCCTCTCTGTCCCCAGCATCAGCCTCTCTGTCCCCAGCATCAGCCTCTCTGTCCCCAGCATCAGCCTCTCTGTCCCCAGCATCAGCCTCTCTGTCCCCAGCATCAGCCTCTCTGTCCCCAGCATCAGCCTCTCTGTCCCCAGCATCAGCCTCTCTCCTCCCAGCATCAGCCTCTCTCCTCCCAGCATCAGCCTCTCTCCTCCCAGCATCAGCCTCTCTCCTCCCAGCATCAGCCTCTCTCCTCCCAGCATCAGCCTCTCTCCTCCCAGCATCAGCCTCTCTCCTCCCAGCATCAGCCTCTCTCCTCCCAGCATCAGCCTCTCTCCTCCCAGCATCAGCCTCTCTCCTCCCAGCATCAGCCTTTTCTGTCCCCAGCATCAGCCTTTTCTGTCCCCAGCATCAGCCTCTCTCCTCCCAGCCTACCCCAGCCTCAGCCTCCCCCAGCATCAGCCTCTCTCCTTCCAGCATCAGCCTCTCTCTTCCCAGCCTACCCCAGCCTCAGCCTCCCCCAGCATCAGCCTCTCTCCTCCCAGCCTACCCCAGCCTCAGCCTCCCCCAGCATCAGCCTCTCTCCTCCCAGCATCAGCCTCTCTCTTCCCAGCCTACCCCAGCCTCAGCCTCCCCCAGCATCAGCCTCTCTCCTCCCAGCATCAGCCTCTCTCCTCCCAGCCTCCCCCAGCATCAGCCTCTCTCCTCCCAGCATCAGCCTTTTCGGTCCCCAGCATCAGCCTCTCTCCTCCCAGCCTACCCCAGCCTCAGCCTCCCCCAGCCTCAGCCTCCCCCAACATCAGCCTATCTCCTCCCAGCATCAGCCTCTCTCTTCCCAGCCTACCCCAGCATCAGCCTCTCTCCTCCCAGCCTACCCCAGCCTCAGCCTCCCCCAGCATCAGCCTCTCTCCTCCCAGCATCAGCCTTTTCGGTCCCCAGCATCAGCCTCTCTCCTCCCAGCCTCCCCCAGCATCAGCCTCTCTTCTCTCAGCCTCCCCATCCCAGCCTTCCCCAGGATCAGCCTCTCTCCTCCCAGCCTCCTCCAGCACGCCGTGCTCCTCTGCCGACACTCACAGATCCGATCGCATACACTCACACACACCCGATCGCATACACTCACACACACCCGATCGCATACACTCACACACACACACATTGACGATATTGCACATACGCGCTCATACTCACAACATCCGGAGATACCACATGCTTCTGGCCATGTGATCCTCCGGCAGGTCCTGGAAGCTCACAGCACAGTATCGCCGCCGAGAAGCAAGCGATATCCCAGGATGTTGTGAGCGTGTGGATGCGATGTGATGTGTGTGTGAGAGTGAGTGTGATCTGATGTGTGTGTGTGTGTACGTGTGTGTGTGTGCTGTTATGTGTGTACGTGTGTGTATTTTCTGCCGCTGCAGGACCTTGATGCGCTGGTAACTATGCTACCATGGTTACCAGCGTATCTCGTCCCCGCTCGCACGGGAGCCCACACCAGCATACGCCGGCAAGCCCCAGCAATGCGAGGGTATGTGTCGGCTGGTTTGGCGGCGTACGCTGATGTGGGCTCCCAGGGGTACAGTACTCACCTGGTAGTCGTGGCTCCGTGACCGTGTCGGTTCGGGGAATGCGTGGGGGGTGCGGGGCCAGAGCTAGCGTGCATTGCGTGAGGGGGGCGGGGCGTGGCCGAGTTGCCAATGCCTGCAGGGTGCCGGGGCGAGAGGCCAATCTGTGGGGGGGCGAAGCCTGGGCGAGCGGCCGGCCAATCCGTGTGGGGGCGCAGCTTGGGCGAGCGGCCAATCCGTGCGGGGGGGCGGGGCCATGGCAAGCCCAGCGGCCAATCAGCTTTGTGTCACCGTAAGGACACAATTTTGGAGCAAGACAGACAGAGACAGAATAAGGCAAATATATATATATATATATATATATATATATATATATATGTATTTATTTTTTTTTAATAATTGTTTTTATTTCTTTAGTCCTTTCTCCCAGAGACCAGACCTTCTGATAACTTTAGTATTGCAGTATATATAGAGATTAACATTCTCCTATGAAGCCCAATCATATGGCCGTAGGATGTCGCTGTAGTCCTCAGACAATCCACGGCATGCAGGCCTGGCAGAAACATTTAATTGCTGCAATAAGAGATTGACAGCAGTATCTAAATGGTTAAACAGTAGGAAGCAGAGCTAGGTCAGGCTGTTATAAGAGGCAGGTGTCGGCTGTATCACACAGCCAGCATCTGCTGGGTATTATTTATTTTGCATTGCTTACATAGCGCTATCATATTGTGACCGGAGCCAGAATACCCCTTTTAAACCTAATATTTGTTGATTCTGTAACACCCCTTTAAATTTTGGTTACATGAAATATTCTGATACAGGTAAAATATATCTTTGCACCGTGTTAGCCAGTAGAGATAAAGAAGGGAATTTTGTTTACTTACCGTAAATTCCTTTTCTTCTAGCTCCAATTGGGAGACCCAGACAATTGGGTGTATAGCTATGCCTCCGGAGGCCACACAAAGTATTACACTAAAAGTGTAACGCCCCTCCCCTTCAGCCTATACACCCCCCGTGCTGCCACGGGCTCATCAGTTTTGGTGCAAAAGCCCGAAGGAGGAAAAAATTATAAACTGGTTTAAAGTAAATTCAATCCGAAGGAATATCGGAGAACTGAAACCATTTAACATGAACAACATGTGTATACAAAAACAGGGGCGGGTGCTGGGTCTCCCAATTGGAGCTAGAAGAAAAGGAATTTACGGTAAGTAAACAAAATTCCCTTCTTCTTTGTCGCTCCTTATTGGGAGACCCAGACAATTGGGACGTCCAAAAGCAGTCCCTGGGTGGGTAAATAATACCTCATAATAGAGCCGTAACGGCTCCGTCCTACAGGTGGGCAACTGCCGCCTGAAGGACTCGCCTACCTAGGCTGGCATCTGCCGAAGCATAGGTATGCACCTGATAGTGTTTCGTGAAAGTGTGCAGGCTCGACCAGGTAGCTGCCTGACACACCTGCTGAGCCGTAGCCTGGTGTCGCAAGTCCCAGGACGCTCCCACGGCCCTGATAGAATGGGCCTTCAGTCCTGAGGGAACCGGAAGCCCCGAGGAACGGTAAGCTTCGAGAATTGGTTCCTTGATCCACCGAGCCAGGGTTGACTTGGAAGCTTGTGTCCCTTTACGCTGGCCAGCGACAAGGACAAAGAGTGCATCCGAGCGGCGCAGGGGCGCCGTACGAGTCCACGTCCTGTGGTAGATCTTGGCGGACGTTGGTTTCCTAGCCTGTCTCATAGTGGCAATGACCTCTTGAGATAATCCTGAAGACGCTAGGATCCAGGACTCAATGGCCACACAGTCAGGTTGAGGGCCGCAGAATTCAGATGGAAAAACGGCCCTTGAGACAGCAAATCTGGTCGGTCTGGCAGTGCCCACGGTTCGCCGACCGTGAGATGCCATAGATCCGGGTACCACGACCTCCTCGGCCAGTCTGGAGCGACGAGGATGACGCGGCGGCAGTCGGCCCTGATCTTGCGTAACACTCTGGGCAACAGTGCCAGAGGAGGAAACACATAAGGAAGCCGAAACTGCGACCAATCCTGAACTAAGGCGTCTGCCGCCAGAGCTCTGTGATCTTGAGATCGAGCCATGAATGTTGGGACCTTGTTGTTGTGCCGTGACGCCATTAGGTCGACGTCCGGCATCCCCCAGCGGCAACAGATCTCCTGAAACACGTCCGGGTGAAGGGACCATTCCCCTGTGTCCATGCCCTGGCGACTGAGAAAGTCTGCTTCCCAGTTTTCTACGCCCGGGATGTGAACTGCGGATATGGTGGATGCTGTGGCTTCCACCCACAGCAGAATCCGCCGGACTTCCTGGAAGGCTTGCCGACTGCGTGTCCCACCTTGGTGGTTGATGTAAGCCACCGCTGTGGAGTTGTCCGACTGAATTCGGATCTGCTTGCCTTCCAGCCACTGCTGGAACGCTTTTAGGGCAAGATACACTGCCCTGATCTCCAGAACATTGATCTGAAGTGAGGACTCTTGCTGAGTCCACGTACCCTGAGCCCTGTGGTGGAGAAAAACTGCTCCCCACCCTGACAGACTCGCGTCCGTCGTGACCACCGCCCAGGATGGGGGTAGGAAGGATTTCCCCTTCGATAATGAGGTGGGAAGAAGCCACCACCGAAGGGAAGCTTTGGTTGCCTGAGAGAGGGAGACGTTCCTGTCTAGGGACGTTGGCATCCTGTCCCACTTGCGTAGGCTGTCCCATTGAAGTGGACGCAGGTGAAACTGCGCGAAAGGGACTGCTTCCATTGCTGCCACCATCTTCCCCAGGAAGTGCATGAGGCGCCTCAAGGGGTGTGACCGACCTTGAAGGAGAGATTGCACCCCTGTCTGTAGTGAACGCTGTTTGTCCAGCGGAAGCTTCACTATCGCTGGAAGAGTATGAAACTCCATGCCAAGATATGTCAGCGATTGGACCGGTGTCAGATTTGACTTTGGAAAATTGATGATCCACCCGAAACTCTGGAGAATCTCCAGAGTAACGTTGATGCTGTGTTGGCATGCCTCTTGAGAGGGTGCCTTGACCAGCAGATCGTCTAAGTAAGGTATCACTGAGTGACCCTGAGAGTGGAGGACCGCAACTACTGTAGCCATGACCTTGGTGAAAACCCTTGGGGCTGTCGCCAGGCCGAACGGCAGTGCCGCGAACTGAAGGTGTTCGTCTCCTATGGCGAAGCGCAAGAAGCGCTGATGCTCTGGAGCAATTGGTACGTGGAGATAAGCATCCTTGATATCGATCGATGCTAGGAAATCTCCTTGGGACATTGAGGCGATGACGGAGCGGAGGGATTCCATCCGGAACCGCCTGGTCCTTACGTGTTTGTTGAGCAGTTTTAGGTCCAAAACAGGACGGAAGGACCCGTCCTTCTTTGGAACCACAAACAGGTTGGAGTAGAAACCGTGACCCTGTTGCTGAAGAGGAACCGGGACCACCACTCCTTCTGCCTTCAGAATGCCCACCGCCTGCAGAAGAGCCTCGGCTCGCTCGGGAGGCGGAGATGTTCTGAAGAATCGAGTCGGAGGACGAGAGCTGAACTCTATCCTGTAACCGTGAGACAAAATGTCTCTCACCCAACGGTCTTTTACTTGTGGCAGCCAGGTGTCGCAAAAGCGGGAGAGCCTGCCACCGACCGAGGAATAAGCGCGGTCGGCGCGGAAGTCCCCGGCGCACTAACAGTCCCAGCCGCGCCGCAGTGATAACCATGGCAGCGGCGGTCAGCGCGGCAGTCCCCCTACACGAACACACTCAGCGATGCTGAAGTGTGTAATGGCACAAACGCAGCCAGCGCTGCTGTCCCCGGTGCACTAGCACACCCAGCAATGCTGGAGTGTTGCTGTGCGCGGTCCCCACGGGGACACAGAGTACCTCAAAGTAGCAGGGCCATGTCCCTGAACGATACTCGGCTCCTATCCAGCAGAGTCCTCAGGAGCTGTGGATGGAGCACGGTCTCCTGTGCCTGGAGACCGATGGGATCCCACTTCACCCAGAGCCCTAATTGAGGGATGGGGAAAGAAAGCAGCATGTGGGCTCCAGCCTCTGTACCCGCAATGGATACCTCAACCTTAACAACACCGCCGACAAGAGTGGGGTGAGAAGGGAGCATGCTGGGGGCCCTGTTATGGGCCCTCTTTTCTTCCATCCGACATAGTCAGCAGCTGCTGCTGACTAAGCTGTGGAGCTATGCGTGCATGTCTGACCTCCTTCGCACAAAGCATAAAAACTGATGAGCCCGTGGCAGCACGGGGGGTGTATAGGCTGAAGGGGAGGGGCGTTACACTTTTAGTGTAATACTTTGTGTGGCCTCCGGAGGCATAGCTATACACCCAATTGTCTGGGTCTCCCAATAAGGAGCGACAAAGAAGAAGGGAATTTTGTTACTTACCGTAAATTCCTTTTCTTCTAGCTCCAATTGGGAGACCCAGACGATTGGGTGTATAGCTACTGCCTCCGGAGGCCACACAAAGCATTACACTAAAAAGTGTAAGGCCCCTCCCCTTCTGGCTATACACCCCCCGTGGGATCACGGGCTGCTCAGTTTTAGTGCTAAAGCAAGAAGGAGGAAAGCCAATAACTGGTTTAAACAAATTCAATCCGAAGTAACATCGGAGAACTGAAACCGTTCAACATGAACAACATGTGTACCCGAAAAAAACAAAAATCCCGAAGGAAACAGGGCGGGTGCTGGGTCTCCCAATTGGAGCTAGAAGAAAAGGAATTTACGGTAAGTAACAAAATTCCCTTCTTCGGCGCTCCATTGGGAGACCCAGACGATTGGGACGTCCAAAAGCAGTCCCTGGGTGGGTAAATTAATACCTCAAGTTAGAGCTGCAAAACAGCCCTCCCCTACGAGGAGGCAACCGCCGCCTGCAGGACTCTTCTACCTAGGCTGGCGTCCGCCGAAGCGTAGGTATGCACCTGATAATGTTTGGTGAAAGTGTGCAGACTCGACCAGGTAGCTGCCTGGCACACCTGTTGAGCCGTAGCCTGGTGTCGTAATGCCCAGGACGCACCCACGGCTCTGGTAGAATGGGCCTTCAGCCCTGATGGAACCGGAAGCCCAGCAGAACGGTAGGCTTCAAGAATTGGTTCCTTGATCCATCGAGCCAGGGTGGATTTGGAAGCCTGCGATCCTTTGCGCTTACCAGCGACAAGGACAAAGAGTGCATCCGAGCGGCGCAGGGGCGCCGTGCGGGAAATGTAGATTCTGAGTGCTCTCACGAGATCCAACAAATGCAAATCCTTTTCATACCGATGAACTGGATGAGGACAAAAGGAAGGTAAGGAGATATCCTGATTGAGATGAAAAGAGGATACCACCTTAGGGAGAAACTCCTGAATCGGGCGCAGCACTACCTTGTCCTGGTGAAAAACCAGGAAGGGAGCTTTGGATGACAGCGCTGCCAGCTCGGATACCCTCCGAAGAGACGTGACCGCTACCAGAAAGGCCACTTTCTGTGAGAGTCGAGAAAGTGAAACATCCCTCAGAGGCTCGAAGGGCGGCTTCTGGAGAGCAACTAGTACCCTGTTCAGATCCCATGGATCTAACGGCCGTTTGTACGGAGGGACGATGTGACAAACCCCCTGCAGGAACGTGCGTACCTGAGGAAGTCGTGCTAGACGCTTTTGAAAAAGTACCGATAGCGCTGAGACTTGCCCTTTAAGGGAGCCGAGCGATGAAGGGAATTTTGTTACTTACCGTAAATTCCTTTTCTTCTAGCTCTTATTGGGAGACCCAGACGATTGGGTGTATAGTACTGCCTCCGGAGGCCACACAAAGCATTACACTAAAAAGTGTAAGGCCCCTCCCCTTCTGGCTATACACCCCCAGTGGGATCACTGGCTCACCAGTTTTAGTGCAAAAGCAAGAAGGAGGAAAGCCAATAACTGGTTTAAACAAATTCACTCCGAAGTAACATCGGAGAACTGAAAACCATTCAACATGAACAACATGTGTACCCGAAAAACAACCAAAAATCCCGAAGGACAACAGGGCGGGTGCTGGGTCTCCCAATAGGAGCTAGAAGAAAAGGAATTTACGGTAAGTAACAAAATTCCCTTCTTCTTCGGCGCTCCATTGGGAGACCCAGACGATTGGGACGTCCAAAAGCTGTCCCTGGGTGGGTAAAGAAATACCTCATGTTAGAGCTGCAAAGACAGCCCTCCCCTACGGGGAGGCAACTGCCGCCTGCAGGACTCTTCTACCTAGGCTGGCGTCCGCCGAAGCATAGGTATGCACCTGATAATGTTTGGTGAAAGTGTGCAGACTCGACCAGGTAGCTGCCTGCCACACCTGTTGAGCCGTAGCCTGGTGTCGTAATGCCCAGGACGCACCCACGGCTCTGGTAGAATGGGCCTTCAGCCCTGATGGAACCGGAAGCCCAGCAGAACGGTAGGCTTCAAGAATTGGTTCTTTGATCCATCGAGCCAGGGTGGCTTTGGAAGCCTGCGACCCTTTGCGCTTACCAGCGACAAGGACAAAGAGTGCATCCGAGCGGCGCAGGGGCGCCGTGCGGGAAATGTAGATTCTGAGTGCTCTCACCAGATCCAACAAATGTAAATCCTTTTCATACCGATGAACTGCATGCGGATAAAAGGAAGGCAAGGAGATATCCTGATTAAGATGAAAAGAGGATACCACCTTAGGGAGAAACTCCTGAATGGGGCGCAGCACTACCTTGTCCTGGTGGAACACCAGGAAAGGAGCTTTGGATGACAGCGCTGCTAGTTCAGACACTCTCCGAAGAGACGTGACCGCTACCAGAAAGGCCACTTTCTGTGAGAGTCGAGAAAGTGACACATCCCTCAGAGGCTCGAAGGGCGGCTTCTGGAGAGCAACAAGGACCTTGTTTAGATCCCACGGATCTAACGGCCGCCTGTACGGAGGTACGATATGACAAACCCCCTGCAGGAACGTGCGCACCTGAGAAAATCGTGCTAGACGCTTCTGAAAAAACACGGATAGTGCCGAGACTTGCCCTTTAAGGGAGCCGAGCGACAAGCCCTTTTCCAACCCAGATTGCAGGAAGGAAAGAACGACAGGTAACGCGAATGGCCAGGGGGATACTCCTTGTGCAGAGCACCAGGATAAGAAAATCTTCCACGTTCTGTGGTAGATCTTAGCAGAAGTGGACTTCCTAGCCTGTCTCATGGTGGCCACGACCCCTTGGGGTAATCCTGAAGACGCTAGGATCCAGGACTCAATGGCCACACAGTCAGGTTCAGGGCCGCAGAATTCCGATGGAAAAACGGCCCTTGGGACAGTAAGTCTGGACGGTCTGGTAGTGCCCACGGTTGGCCGACCGTGAGATGCCACAGATCCGGGTACCACGACCTCCTCGGCCAGTCTGGGGCGACGAGTATGACGCGGCCGCAATCGGATCTGATCTTGCGTAACACTCTGGGCAAGAGTGCCAGAGGTGGAAACACATAAGGGAGCCGGAACTGCGACCAATCTTGCACTAAGGCGTCTGCCGCCAGAGCTCTTTGATCGCGAGACCGCGCTATGAAGGTCGGGACCTTGTTGTTGTGCCGAGACGCCATTAGGTCGACGTCCGGCACCCCCCAGCGGCGGCAGATTTCCTGAAACACGTCCGGGTGAAGGGACCATTCCCCTGCGTCCATGCCCTGGCGACTGAGGAAGTCTGCTTCCCAGTTTTCTACGCCCGGGATGTGAACTGCTGATATGGTGGATGCTCTTTCCTCCACCCACATCAGAATCCGCCTGACTTCCTGGAAGGCTTGCCGACTGCGTGTCCCTCCTTGGTGGTTGATGTATGCCACCGCTGTGGAGTTGTCCGACTGGATTCGGATCTGCTTTCCTTCCAGCCACTGCTGGAAGGCTAATAGGGCAAGATACACTGCCCTGATTTCCAGAACATTGATCTGAAGGGTGGACTCCTGCTGAGTCCACGTCCCTTGAGCCCTGTGGTGGAGAAAAACTGCTCCCCACCCTGACAGACTCGCGTCTGTCGTGACCACTGCCCAGGATGGGGGCAGGAATGATCTTCCCTGTGATAATGAGGTGGGAAGAAGCCACCATTGCAGAGAGTCCTTGGCCGTCTGAGAAAGGGAGACTTTCCTGTCTAGGGAAGTTGTCTTCCCGTCCCATTGGCGGAGAATGTCCCATTGAAGTGGGCGCAGATGAAACTGCGCGAACGGGACTGCCTCCATTGCTGCCACCATCTTCCCTAGGAAGTGCATGAGGCGCCTTAAGGGGTGCGACTGACCCTGAAGGAGAGACTGCACCCCTGTCTGTAGTGACCGCTGCTTGTCCAGCGGAAGCTTCACTATCGCTGAGAGAGTATGAAACTCCATGCCAAGATACGTTAGTGATTGAGTCGGTGCCAGGTTTGACTTTGAAAAGTTGATGATCCACCCGAAAGTCTGGAGAGTCTCCAGCGCAACATTCAGGCTGTGTTGGCATGCCTCTTGAGAGGGTGCTTTGACAAGTAGATCGTCTAAGTAAGGGATCACCGAATGTCCCTGAGAATGCAAGACTGCTACCACTGCCGCCATGACCTTGGTGAAAACCCGTGGGGCTGTCGCCAGACCAAATGGCAGAGCTACGAACTGGAGATGGTCGTCTCCTATCACGAAACGTAGAAAACGTTGGTGCTCTGTAGCAATCGGCACGTGGAGATAAGCATCTTTGATGTCTATTGATGCAAGGAAATCTCCTTGAGACATTGAGGCAATGACGGAGCGGAGGGATTCCATCCGGAACCGCCTGGCGTTCACATGCTTGTTGAGCAGCTTTAGGTCCAGAACAGGACGAAACGAGCCGTCCTTTTTTGGCACCACAAACAGATTGGAGTAAAAACCTTGACCTCTTTCCTGAAGAGGAACAGGGATCACCACTCCCTCTGCCCTTAGAGAGCACACCGCTTGCAGAAGAGCATCGGCTCGGTCGGGATGTGGGGAAGTTCTGAAGAACCGAGGCGGAGGACGAGAACTGAACTCTATCCGGTACCCGTGAGACAAAATGTCTGTTACCCACCGGTCTTTGACCTGTGGCAGCCAAATGTCGCAAAAGCGGGAGAGCCTGCCACCGACCGAGGATGCGGAGGGATGAGGCCGAAAGTCATGAGGCAGCCGCCTTGGAAGCGGTTCCTCCGGTTGCTTTCTTGGGGCGTGAGTGAGCCCGCCAGGAATCTGAGCTCCTTTGCTCCTTCTGAGTCCCTTTGGACGAGGAGAATTGGGTCTTGCCGGAGCCTCGAAAGGACCGAAACCTCGACTGCCACTTCCTCTGTTGAGGTTTGCTTGATCTGGGCTGGGGTAAGGAGGAGTCTTTACCCTTGGATTGTTTAATGATTTCAGCCAATTGTTCACCAAACAGTCTATCTACAGATAGTGGCAAGCTGGTTAAACATTTTTTGGAAGCAGAATCCGCTTTCCATTCCTTTAACCACAAGGCTCTGCGCAAAACCACAGAGTTGGCAGACGCCATTGAGGTACGGCTTGTAGAGTCCAGGACAGCGTTGATAGCGTAAGTCGCAAACGCAGACATTTGCGAGGTTAGGGACGCTACTCGCGGCACTGCTGGACGTATGATAGAGTCCACCTGTGCCAGACCAGCTGAAATAGCTTGGAGTGCCCACACGGCCGCGAATGCTGGAGCAAACGACGCGCCGATAGCTTCATAGACAGACTTTAACCAAAGGTCCATCTGTCTGTCATTGGCATCTTTAAGTGAAGCCCCATCCTCCACTGCAACTATGGATCTAGCCGCAAGCCTGGAGATTGGGGGGTCCACCTTTGGACACTGGGTCCAGCGTTTGACCACGTCAGGGGGAAAGGGATAACGTGTATCCTTAAGACGTTTGGAGAAACGCTTGTCTGGGTAAGCATGGTGTTTCTGGACTGATTCTCTGAAGTCAGCGTGGTCCAGAAAAGTACTCAGTTTACGCTTGGGATACCTGAAATGGAACTTCTCCTGCTGTGCAGCTGCCTCCTCTGCAGAAGGGGCAGGGGGAGAAATTTCCAATAGACTATTGATGGCCGCTATAAGGTCATTTACCATGGCGTCACCATCAGGAGTATCCAGATTGAGAGCGGTTTCAGGATTAGACTCCTGATCACCCTCCTCTGTCTCATCATGTAGAGACTCTTCTCGCTGAGACCCTGATCCGCGTGATGACGTGGAGGGTCTCTCCCAGCGAGCACGCTTAGGCTGCCTGGGACTGTCATCTGAATCAGAGCCGTCAGGCTGAGATGCCTGGGACCCCCTTGAATCACGGATTAACTCCAACTGAGGGGGACCAGGGAACGTTGCCGCAGCAGTGTCCATGGTCTGAGTAACTGGCCTGGCCTGCAAGGTCTCTAGTATCTTTGTCATAGTGACAGACATCTTGTCAGCAAAAACTGCAAACTCTGTCCCCGTCACCGGGAGAGGGTTCACCGGCGACTCTGCCTGGGCCACTACCACCATAGACTCCGGCTAACGAAGTGGCACAGGGACCGAACATTGCACACAATGGGGGTCATTGTAACCTGCCGGTAGATCAGCCCCACAAGCGGCACAAGCAGCGCTTACAGCCTGTGTCTTGGCACCCTTGCGTTTTGCGGATGACATGTTGTCGTCTCCTCAGAGCAATTGGGGTATACAGCCAAGAAGCGACCTTACAGTGCAATATATATATACATATATATATGGTATAGAGAAAAAAGGTACACCAAAATAACACTGTGGCACTAGTGGGGCCAGCACTAAAGTGCTGCTTACCGCCCGCTTAACGCGGGTGTGTGGTCGCCAGAAATCCCTTGTCTGGGTCTCCCAGAGCCTGTGTCCGTTCTCCAGCCAGACTGCATGTAGGAATGGCTGCCGGCGTCCTATGGAGAGGGGCGGGCCCTGGGCGTGTGCAGACAAAGAGCGGGAAACCTGCGTCCCCCTGTGCTCAGTGAGAGGGCTGGAGCATGTAAATAAGACTCCAGCCCTCGGCGCTGATTAATCGTACAGCGTCTCTCCCTTGCCCTGATTGACAGGGTGGGGGCGGGAACGAAGCGGAGCTAGGCCGCAGAAGCCGGGGACTAAATTTATAAGCGACGCCGTCGTAAAAGCACGGTCGGCGCTAAGTCCCCGGCGCACTACAAGTCGCAGCCGCGCCGCCGCTCCAGGGGCGGCCGGCGCGGCAGTCCCCAACACATAAAGTCACTCAGAAAAACTGTAGTGACTGTAACCCCAGCGCGCAGCGCTACTGTCCCCGGCGCACTAGCACACCCAGCAAGTCTGGAATGTGCGCGGCCTGTTTGGGACACAGAGTACCTTAATGTCGCAGGGCCTTGTCCCTGAACGGTACCCAGCTCCGTATCCAGCAGGTTCCATGGGTCTGTGGATGGAGCCCGGCCTCAGGGCTTGGGGGCCGGTAAGATCCCACTTCCTCAGAGCCCCTCAGGGGGATGGGGAAGGAAAACAGCATGTGGGCTCCAGCCTCCGTACCCACAATGGGTACCTCAACCTTAACAAACACCGCCGACATAAAGTGGGGTGAGAAGGGAGCATGCTGGGGGCCCTAGTATGGGCCCTCTTTTCTTCCATCCGACATAGTCAGCAGCTGCTGCTGACTAAACAGTGGAGCTATGCGTGGATGTCTGACCTCCTTCGCACAAAGCAGAAAACTGGTGAGCCAGTGATCCCACTGGGGGTGTATAGCCAGAAGGGGAGGGGCCTTACACTTTTTAGTGTAATGCTTTGTGTGGCCTCCGGAGGCAGTACTATACACCCAATCGTCTGGGTCTGCCAATGGAGCGCCGAAGAAAAGCCTTTTTCCAAACCAGATTGCAGGAAGGAAAGAAAAGTAGGCAATGCAAATGGCCAGGGGGACACTCCCTGTGCCGAGCACCAGGATAAGAAAATCTTCCACGTTCTGTGGTAGATCTTAGCAGACGTGGGCTTCCTATCCTGTCTCATGGTGGCCACGACCCCTTGAGATAATCCTGAAGATGCTAGTATCCAGGACTCAATGGCCACACAGTCAGGTTCAGGGCCGTAGAATTCAGATGGAAAAACGGCCCTTGTGACAGTAAGTCTGGCCGGTCTGGTAGCGCCCACGGTTGGCCGACCGTGAGATGCCACAGATCCGGATACCACGACCTCCTCGGCCAGTCTGGGGCGACGAGCAGGACGCGGCGGCAATCGGACCTGATCTTGCGTAGCACTCTGGGCAAGAGTGCCAGAGGGGGAAACACATAGGGCAGCTGGAACTGCGACCAATCTTGCACTAAGGCGTCTGCCGCCAGAGCTCTGTGATCGCGAGACCGTGCCATGAAAGTTGGGACCTTGTTGTTGTGCCGGGACGCCATTAGGTCGACGTCCGGCCTTCCCCAGCGGCGACAGATTTCCTGAAACACGTCCGGGTGAAGGGACCATTCCCCTGCGTCCATACCCTGGCGACTGAGGAAGTCCGCTTCCCAGTTTTCTACGCCGGGGATGTGAACTGCGGATATGGTGGAGGCCGTGGCTTCCACCCACATCAGAATCCGCCGGACTTCCTGGAAGGCTTGCCGACTGCGTGTCCCGCCTTGGTGGTTGATGTATGCCACCGCTGTGGAGTTGTCCGACTGAATTCGGATCTGCTTTCCTTCCAGCCACTGCTGGAAGGCTTGTAGGGCAAGATACACTGCCCTGATTTCCAGAACATTGATCTGAAGGGTGGACTCCTGCTGAGTCCACGTACCCTGAGCCCTGTGGTGGAGAAAAACTGCTCCCCACCCTGACAGACTCGCGTCTGTCGTGACCACCGCCCAGGATGGGGGTAGGAAGGACCTTCCTTGTGATAATGAGGTGGGAAGAAGCCACCATTGAAGAGAGTCCTTGGCCGTCTGGGAAAGGGAGACTTTCCTGTCTAAGGACGTCGACTTCCCGTCCCATTGGCGGTGAATGTACCATTGAAGTGGGCGCAGATGAAACTGCGCAAACGGGACTGCCTCCATTGCTGCCACCATCTTCCCCAGGAAGTGCATGAGGCGTCTTAAGGGGTGCGACTGGCCTTGAAGGAGAGAATGCACCCCTGTCTGTAGTGAACGCTGCTTGTCCATCGGAAGCTTCACTATCGCTGAGAGAGTATGAAACTCCATGCCAAGATATGTTAGTGATTGGGTCGGTGACAGATTTGACTTTGAAAAGTTGATGATCCACCCGAAAGTCTGGAGAGTCTCCAGCGCAACGTTCAGGCTGTGTTGGCATGCCTCTTGAGAGGGTGCCTTGACAAGTAGATCGTCCAAGTAAGGGATCACCGAGTGTCCCTGAGAGTGCAAGACTGCTACCACTGCTGCCATGACCTTGGTGAAAACCCGTGGGGCTGTCGCCAGACCAAATGGCAGGGCTACGAACTGAAGGTGTTCGTCTCCTATAACGAAGCGTAGAAAACGCTGGTGCTCTGGAGCAATCGGCACGTGGAGATAAGCATCCTTGATGTCTATTGATGCTAGGAAATCTCCTTGAGACATCGAGGCAATGACGGAGCGGAGAGATTCCATCCGGAACCGCCTGGTTTTCACGTGCTTGTTGAGCAGTTTTAGGTCCAGAACAGGACGGAAAGAACCGTCCTTTTTTGGCACCACAAACAGATTGGAGTAAAAACCTTGACCTCGTTCCTGAAGAGGAACAGGGATCACCACTCCTTCTGCCCTTAGAGAGCACACCGCCTGCAGAAGAGCATCGGCTCGGTCGGGATGTGGGGAAGTTCTGAAGAACCGAAGAAAAAAGAGAGAAAAGATATACCAAAAAATGGGATCACCGAATCCAATGTTGTGATTATGAAAAAATATATTTTATTATACAAACAAAGTGGGAGGAGCAAGGTAACAAGGGCACATACACAATTGATTAAAAACAATTAAAAAGCCAAAATTGGCATGATTCCCCACCACGCCAGCCTCCAATATATAAATATATAAATATAATAGAGGGTACCCCTTACAAATACAGTAAATTTCCAAACAATGAATGGTAACTGCCCGGTACAGGTATAGAGCCACCGATGTATAGAGCAATGGTTTCACACATACATGAGTATAATAATGGAGAAAATCTCTAGCATATATATATAAACACAGATAGTAGAAGGTGATGACTTAGCATGGGTAAAAACCACTGATATACGAATGACCGACTTCAACATATGGGGTAGTGAGGGGTATACATAAGTTCAGGTCAAAATGCAAAGATACAAAAATAGTGAGTAGACCTTACACAATACCCCTGTCAAATACCCAGATAGTTAAATCACAGTGAAATAGGCATCCACAGTCTATATACCACACACACAGTACCCTGCGGGCACCGGTCAAAGGAAATCAGATTGGCAACATATGCCTGTGTTCACCAGAATAGGTGTAAGGATAAATAATGTGTACCTATGTTATTTAGGGTAAGTATAGATTATACAGGACATGGTCATCCAGTCCAGAGCATCGGCCTACCCATGGTCATGCCCTGGAAAAACGTAAAGCTGGAATAATCAACCACAGGCACAAGAAGCAGGATAATTCCAACACCAAGCCAGTGGGTATATACCTAGACTAGAATTTGCTGAGTCTGCAAGATAGCATACTCACACCTGATGGCACAGTGGGTACCAGGGGGGGAGGAGAAGGGGTACAACAGGGGGAGGCAGGAGGCGTGTGACCCCACGCGTATCGCCACCCGTCGTGTGGCTTCCTCAGGGGAGAAGAGTGTGCAAAGACAATCAGAGTGTGCCCTATATAAAAGCAGAAAAAATCATTAGGAAGTGATGACTCACCAGTCTCTTTGGTGTGGGACGCTAGCGATGGCGGCCGCCATATTGGAATAGTCACATGATTAAAGATCCGCCCTAACAGCGTACTGCGCATGCGCGGGTATACCCAGCGCTACTCAAATTGAGTAGCTCTTTACAAGAATTAGAGTAAATCCAACATAGAGCAGACGCGAACTACTGTGTCATGTGACTATTCCAATATGGCGGCCGCTCAGGTGTGCCATCAGGTGTGAGTATGCTATCTTGCAGACTCAGCAAATTCTAGTCTAGGTATATACCCACTGGCTTGGTGTTGGAATTATCCTGCTTCTTGTGCCTGTGGTTGATTATTCCAGCTTTACGTTTTTCCAGGGCATGACCATGGGTAGGCCGATGCTCTGGACTGGATGACCATGTCCTGTATAATCTATACTTACCCTAAATAACATAGGTACACATTATTTATCCTTACACCTATTCTGGTGAACACAGGCATATGTTGCCAATCTGATTTCCTTTGACCGGTGCCCGCAGGGTACTGTGTGTGTGGTATATAGACTGTGGATGCCTATTTCACTGTGATTTAACTATCTGGGTATTTGACAGGGGTATTGTGTAAGGTCTACTCACTATTTTTGTATCTTTGCATTTTGACCTGAACTTATGTATACCCCTCACTACCCCATATGTTGAAGTCGGTCATTCGTATATCAGTGGTTTTTACCCATGCTAAGTCATCACCTTCTACTATCTGTGTTTATATATATATGCTAGAGATTTTCTCCATTATTATACTCATGTATGTGTGAAACCATTGCTCTATACATCGGTGGCTCTATACCTGTACCGGGCAGTTACCATTCATTGTTTGGAAATTTACTGTATTTGTAAGGGGTACCCTCTATTATATTTATATATTTATATATTGGAGGCTGGCGTGGTGGGGAATCATGCCAATTTTGGCTTTTTAATTGTTTTTAATCAATTGTGTATGTGCCCTTGTTACCTTGCTCCTCCCACTTTGTTTGTATAATAAAATATATTTTTTCATAATCACAACATTGGATTCGGTGATCCCATTTTTTGGTATATCTTTTCTCTCTTTTTTCTTCTGATCTTCCATATACCAGGAGATCCCGACGGGTGGTGCCCTTCCAATCTTCTTGTTTGCTTCAGAAGTTCTGAAGAACCGAGGCGGAGGACGAGAACTGAACTCTATCCGGTACCCGTGAGACAAAATGTCTGTTACCCACCGGTCTTTGACCTGTGGCAGCCAAATGCCGCAAAAGCGGGAGAGCCTGCCACCGACCGAGGATGCGGAGAGAGGAGGCCGAAAGTCATGAGGCAGCCGGCTTGGAAGCGGTTCCTCCGGCTGCTTTCTTTGGGCGTGAGTGAGCCCGCCAGGAATCTGAGCTCCTCTGCTCCTTCTGAGTCCTTTTGGACGAGGAGAATTGGGCCCTGCCCGAACCTCGAAAGGACCGAAACCTCGACTGTCCCCTCCACTGTTGAGGTTTGCTTGATCTGGGCTGGGGTAAGGAAGAGTCCTTACCCTTGGACTGTTTAATGATTTCAGCCAATTGCTCACCAGTCTGTCTTGAGATAATGGCAAACTGGTTAAGCATTTTTTGGAAGCAGAATCTGCTTTCCATTCCTTTAACCATAAGGCTCTGCGTAAAACCACAGAGTTGGCGGACGCCATTGACGTACGGCTGGTAGAGTCCAAGACCGCATTGATAGCGTAAGTCGCAAACGCAGACATTTGCGAGGTCAAGGACGCCACTTGCGGCACTGATGGACGTATGACAGAGTCCACCTGCGCCAGTCCAGCTGAAATAGCTTGGAGTGCCCACACGGCTGCGAATGCTGGAGCAAACGACGCGCCGATAGCTTCATAGACAGATTTCAACCAAAGGTCCATCTGTCTGTCATTGGCATCTTTAAGTGAAGCCCCATCTTCCACTGCAACTATGGATCTAGCCGCAAGCCTGGAGATTGGGGGGTCCACCTTTGGACACTGGGTCCAGCGTTTGACCACGTCAGGGGGAAAGGGATAACGTGTATCCTTAAGACGTTTGGAGAAACGCTTATCTGGGTAAGCATGGTGTTTCTGGACTGCTTCTCTGAAGTCAGCGTGGTCCAGAAAAGTACTCAATTTACGTTTGGGATACCTGAAATGGAATTTCTCCTGCTGTGCTGCTGCCTCCTCCGCTGGAGGAGAAATATGCAGCAGTCTATTGATGGCCGCTATAAGATCATTCACCATGGCGTCACCATCAGGGGTATCCAGGTTGAGAGCGGTCTCAGGATTAGACTCATGATCACCTAGCTCTGTCTCATCATACAGAGAATCCTCTCGCTGAGACCCTGACCCGCGTGATGACGCCGAGGGTCTCTCCCAGCGAGCTCGCTTAGGCTGCCTGGGACTGTCGTCCGAGTCAGAGCCTTCAGCCTGTGATGCCTGGGACCCCCCTTGGAGCACGGATTAGTTCCAACTGAGGGGGACCGGGGAACATTGAGTCAGCAGTGCCCATGGTCTGAGTGACCGGCCTGGACTGCAAAGTTGCTAGAATTTTTGTCATAGTCACAGACATCTTATCAGCAAAAACTGCAAACTCTGTCCCCGTCACCGGGGCAGGGTTCACAGGCGTCTCTGCCTGGGCCACTACTAGCATAGACTCCGGCTGACGAAGTGGCACAGGGACCGAACATTGCACACAATGGGGGTCAGTGGAACCTGCCGGTAGATGAGCCCCACATGCGGTACAGGCAGCATATAAAGCCTGTGCCTTGGCACCCTTGCTTTTTGCGGATGACATGCTGTTGTCTCCTCAGAGCAATATAGGGGTATAAGCCAAGAAGCGACCGTACAGTGCAATATATAGGTACAGACAAAAGTACACAAAACAACACTGTGGCACTAGTGGGGTCAGCACCTAGGTGCTGCTTACCGCCCGCTTAACAGCGGGTGTGTGGTCGCCAGAATCCCCTGTCTGGGTCTCCCAGGGCTATGTCCGTTCTCCAGCTCAGACTGCGTGCAGGAATGGCTGCCGGCGTCCTGTGAAGAGGGGCGGGCCGTGGGCGTGCTGCAGACAAAGAGCGGGAAACTGGCGTCCCACTGTGCCCAGTGAGAGGGCTGGAGTATGTAAATAAGACTCCAGCCCTCGGCGCTGACTATTGTACAGCGTCTCTCCCCTTCCCTGACTGACAGGGCTGGGGGCGGGAACGAAACGTAATAAGGCCGCAGAAGCCGGGGACTAGATTTATAAGCGCTGCCGTCGTAAAAGCACGGTCGGCGCGAAGTCCCCGGCGCACCACAAGTCTCAGCCGCGCCGCAGTCTCCGGGGGCGGCCGGCGCGGTAGTTCCCCACACATAAACTCACTCAGCTAAGCTGCAGTGAGTATAACCCAAGCGCGCAGCGCTACTGTCCCCGGCGCACTAGAACACCCAGCAACGCTGGAGTGTGTCTGTGCCTGTCTGTACGGGGACACAGAGTACCTGAATGTTGCAGGGCCTTGTCCCTGACGGTACCCAGCTCCGTATCCAGCAGGATCTCCGGGTCTGTGGATGGAGCCCGGCCTCAGAGCCTGGAGGCCGGTAAGATCCCACTTCACCAGAGCCCTCAGGGGGATGGGGAAGGAAAACAGCATGTGGGCTCCAGCCTCCGTACCCGCAATGGGTACCTCAACCTTAACAAACACCGCCAACAAGAGTGGGGTGAGAAGGGAGCATGCTGGGGGCCCTTTAGCATGGGCCCTCTTTTCTTCCATCCGATATAGTCAGCAGCTACTGCTGACTAAACAGTGGAGCTATGCGTGGATGTCTGACCTCCTTCGCACAAAGCTTGAAAACTGAGCAGCCCGTGATCCCACGGGGGGTGTATAGCCAGAAGGGGAGGGGCCTTACACTTTTTAGTGTAATGCTTTGTGTGGCCTCCGGAGGCAGTAGCTATACACCCAATCGTCTGGGTCTCCCAATGGAGCGCCGAAGAAAAAATGTTTAAAAGAACTGAAGTCCTCAGTGGTTGATACCTTTTAATGGCTAACTGAAAAGATGGTAATAATAGCAAGCTTTCGAGACTACTCAGGTCTCTTCATCAGGCATTGGGTCTCACAATCTACATCCCCCATCAGTGTGATCATCACTGTCCCCAATGGGCCTCACAATTTATATCCCCTATCAGTGTGATCATCACTGTCCCCAATGGGTCTCATAATCTACATCCCCTATCATTATCTTTGGAGTGTTGGAGGAAACTGGAGAAAACCCTTGCAAACATATGGAGCAGGATCAGCTCCTGAGCCCGCTCAATATAGGACGTGCTGCTGCTGTCAACATTTGTGCACCCGATTTTAAGTCTCAGAATCCCCAAATCAATCTTATACATCAGTGGAAATGGTAAAACCAAAGAGCTCGGAGAGCACGGCCTGAATGTGGGTCCCTGCACCCCACATGCCGTCAGTAATGGAGGAGTTGGAGGCAGTCCTCCTATAAATAACCACCATGGGGAAATCTTCAGTCCTTACCCAATTTCTTTGGAACCCAGTCCAGCCCAAAGGTGAATTTCTTAATTTGGATGACCAAGTAATCAGGGAATGAGGCAAAGCGGGATGTCCTAGGACAAGGAGACAATGACATGAGTTTATATATATTTAAAGGGGTACTCCCATCTAATAATCTTTATTTCTATAGCGCCAATATATTCCACAGCACCTTACAATTCGGAGATCCCATCTCATACATACATGGTAAACCCACAGGATCTGCTATATATACAGTGTGTCACCCGCCATTAACTTGAGAACGGCAGCAACTATAGGCATAGAAGTGGTGTCTAGGTATAGTAAAGTAGCCATACATTACGCAATGAAACCACCTATAGCGCCACCTGGTGGAAAACAACGGAGTTAGAATTTTTATCCCGAAAACAGAACAAGATAGAGAAAAAGAAGGGAATTTTGTTTACTTACCGTAAATTCCTTTTCTTCTAGCTCCAATTGGGAGACCCAGACAATTGGGTGTATAGCTTCTGCCTCCGGAGGCCACACAAAGTATTACACTTAAAAGTGTAAAGCCCCTCCCCATCTGCCTATACACCCCCCCGTGTATCACGGGCTCCTCAGTTTTGGTGCAAAAGCAGGAAGGAGGAAACTTATAATTTGGTCTAAAGTAATTCAATCCGAAGGAAGTTCGGAAAACTGAAAACCATTCAACATGAACAACATGTGTACACAAAGAACAACAGCCCGAAGGGAACAGGGGCGGGTGCTGGGTCTCCCAATTGGAGCTAGAAGAAAGAAGGGAATTTTGTTACTTACCGTAAATTACTTTTCTTCTAGCTCCAATTGGGAGACCCAGACGATTGGGTGTATAGCTACTGCCTCCGGAGGCCACACAAAGCACTACACCAAAAAGTGTAAGGCCCCTCCCCTTCTGGCTGTACACCCCCCGTGGGATCACGGGCTGCTCAGTTTTAGTGCTAAAGCAAGAAGGAGGAAAGCCAATAACTGGTTTAAACAAATTCAATCCGAAGTAACATCGGAGAACTGAAACCGTTCAACATGAACAACATGTGTACCCGAAAAAACCAAAAATCCCGAAGGAAACAGGGCGGGTGCTGGGTCTCCCAATTGGAGCTAGAAGAAAAGGAATTTACGGTAAGTAACAAAATTCCCTTCTTCTTCGGCGCTCCATTGGGAGACCCAGACGATTGGGACGTCCAAAAGCAGTCCCTGGGTGGGTAAAAGAATACCTCAAGTTAGAGCTGCAAAACAGCCCTCTCCTACGAGGAGGCAACCGCCGCCTGCAGGACTCTTCTACCTAGGCTGGCGTCCGCCGAAGCGTAGGTATGCACCTGATAATGTTTGGTGAAAGTGTGCAGACTCGACCAGGTAGCTGCCTGGCACACCTGTTGAGCCGTAGCCTGGTGTCGTAATGCCCAGGACGCACCCACGGCTCTGGTAGAATGGGCCTTCAGCCCTGATGGAACCGGAAGCCCAGCAGAACGGTAGGCTTCAAGAATTGGTTCCTTGATCCATCGAGCCAGGGTGGATTTGGAAGCCTGCGATCCTTTGCGCTTACCAGCGACAAGGACAAAGAGTGCATCCGAGCGGCGCAGGGGCGCCGTGCGGGAAATGTAGATTCTGAGTGCTCTCACGAGATCCAACAAATGCAAATCCTTTTCATACCTATGAACTGGATGAGGACAAAAGGAAGGTAAGGAGATATCCTGATTGAGATGAAAAGAGGATACCACCTTAGGGAGAAACTCCTGAATCGGGCGCAGCACTACCTTGTCCTGGTGAAAAACCAGGAAGGGAGCTTTGGATGACAGCGCTGCCAGCTCGGATACCCTCCGAAGAGACGTGACCGCTACCAGAAAGGCCACTTTCTGTGAGAGCCGAGAAAGTCAAACATCCTTCAGAGGCTCGAAGGGCGGCTTCTGGAGAGTAACTAGTACCCTGTTCAGATCCCATGGATCTAACGGCCGTTTGTACGGAGGGACGATGTGACAAACCCCCTGCAGGAACGTGCGTACCTGAGGAAGTCGTGCTAGACGCTTTTGAAAAAATACCGATAGCGCTGAGACTTGCCCTTTAAGGGAGCCGAGCGATAAGCCTTTTTCCAAACCAGATTGCAGGAAGGAAAGAAAAGTAGGCAATGCAAATGGCCAGGGGGACACTCCCTGTGCCGAGCACCAGGATAAGAAAATCTTCCACGTTCTGTGGTAGATCTTAGCAGACGTGGGCTTCCTAGCCTGTCTCATGGTGGCCACGACCCTTTGAGATAATCCTGAAGATGCTAGTATCCAGGACTCAATGGCCACACAGTCAGGTTCAGGGCCGCAGAATTCAGATGGAAAAACGGCCCTTGTGACAGTAAGTCTGGCCGGTCTGGTAGCGCCCACGGTTGGCCGACCGTGAGATGCCACAGATCCGGATACCACGACCTTCTCGGCCAGTCTGGGGCGACGAGCAGGACGCGGCGGCAATCGGACCTGATCTTGCGTAGCACTCTGGGCAAGAGTGCCAGAGGGGGAAACACATAGGGCAGTTGGAACTGCGACCAATCTTGCACTAAGGCGTCTGCCGCCAGAGCTCTGTGATCGCGAGACCGTGCCATCAAAGTTGGGACCTTGTTGTTGTGCCGGGACGCCATTAGGTCGACGTCCGGCCTTCCCCAGCGGCGACAGATTTCCTGAAACACGTCCGGGTGAAGGGACCATTCCCCTGCGTCCATACCCTGGCGACTGAGGAAGTCCGCTTCCCAGTTTTCTACGCCGGGGATGTGAACTGCGGATATGGTGGAGGCCGTGGCTTCCACCCACATCAGAATCCGCCGGACTTCCTGGAAGGCTTGCCGACTGCGTGTCCCGCCTTGGTGGTTGATGTATGCCACCGCTGTGGAGTTGTCCGACTGAATTCGGATCTGCTTTCCTTTCAGCCACTGCTGAAAGGCTTGTAGGGCAAGATACACTGCCCTGATTTCCAGAACATTGATCTGAAGGGTGGACTCCTGCTGAGTCCACGTACCCTGAGCCCTGTGGTGGAGAAAAACTGCTCCCCACCCTGACAGACTCGCGTCTGTCGTGACCACCGCCCAGGATGGGGGTAGGAAGGACCTTCCTTGTGATAATGAGGTGGGAAGAAGCCACCATTGAAGAGAGTCCTTGGCCGTCAGGGAAAGGGAGACTTTCCTGTCTAAGGACGTCGGCTTCCCGTCCCATTGTCGGAGAATGTCCCATTGAAGTGGGCGCAGATGAAACTGCGCAAACGGGACTGCCTCCATTGCTGCCACCATCTTCCCCAGGAAGTGCATGAGGCGTCTTAAGGGGTGCGACTGGCCTTGAAGGAGAGAGTGCACCCCTGTCTGTAGTGAACGCTGCTTGTCCATCGGAAGCTTCACTGTCGCTGAGAGAGTATGAAACTCCATGCCAAGATATGTTAGTGATTGGGTCGGTGACAGATTTGACTTTGAAAAGTTGATGATCCACCCGAAAGTCTGGAGAGTCTCCAGCGCAACGTTCAGGCTGTGTTGGCATGCCTCTTGAGAGGGTGCCTTGACAAGTAGATCGTCCAAGTAAGGGATCACCGAGTGTCCCTGAGAGTGCAAGACTGCTACCACTGCTGCCATGACCTTGGTGAAAACCCGTGGGGCTGTCGCCAGACCAAATGGCAGGGCTACGAACTGAAGGTGTTCGTCTCCTATAACGAAGCGTAGAAAACGCTGGTGCTCTGGAGCAATCGGCACGTGGAGATAAGCATCTTTGATGTCTATTGATGCTAGGAAATCTCCTTGAGACAACGAGGCAATGACGGAGCGGAGGGATTCCATCCGGAACCGCCTGGTTTTCACGTGCTTGTTGAGCAGTTTTAGGTCCAGAACAGGACGGAAAGAGCCGTCCTTTTTTGGCACCACAAACAGATTGGAGTAAAAACCTTGACCTCTTTCCTGAAGAGGAACAGGGATCACCACTCCCTCTGCCCTTAGAGAGCACACCGCTTGCAGAAGAGCATCGGCTCGGTCGGGATGTGGGGAAGTTCTGAAGAACCGAGGCGGAGGACGAGAACTGAACTCTATCCGGTACCCGTGAGACAAAATGTCTGTTACCCACCGGTCTTTGACCTGTGGCAGCCAAATGCCGCAAAAGCGGGAGAGCCTGCCACCGACCGAGGATGCGGAGAGAGGAGGCCGAAAGTCATGAGGCAGCCGGCTTGGAAGCGGTTCCTCCGGCTGCTTTCTTTGGACGTGAGTGAGTCCGCCAGGAATCTGAGCTCCTCTGCTCCTTCTGAGTCCTTTTGGACGAGGAGAATTGGGTCCTGCCCGAACCTCGAAAGGACCGAAACCTCGACTGTCCCTTCCACTGTTGAGGTTTGCTTGATCTGGGCTGGGGTAAGGAAGAGTCCTTACCCTTGGACTGTTTAATGATTTCCGCCAATTGCTCACCAAACAGCCTGTCTTGAGATAATGGCAAACTGGTTAAGCATTTTTTGGAAGCAGAATCTGCTTTCCATTCCTTTAACCATAAGGCTCTGCGTAAAATCACCGAGTTGGCGGACGCCATTGACGTACGGCTGGTAGAGTCCAAGACCGCATTGATAGCGTAAGTCGCAAACGCAGACATTTGCGAGGTCAAGGACGCCACTTGCGGCACTGATGGACGTATGATAGAGTCCACCTGCGCCAGACCAGCTGAAATAGCTTGGAGTGCCCACACGGCTGCGAATGCTGGAGCAAACGACGCGCCGATAGCTTCATAGACAGATTTCAACCAAAGGTCCATCTGTCTGTCATTGGCATCTTTAAGTGAAGCCCCATCTTCCACTGCAACTATGGATCTAGCCGCAAGCCTGGAGATTGGGGGGTCCACCTTTGGACACTGGGTCCAGCGTTTGACCACGTCAGGGGGAAAGGGATAACGTGTATCCTTAAGACGTTTGGAGAAACGCTTATCTGGATAAGCATGGTGTTTCTGGACTGCTTCTCTGAAGTCCGCGTGGTCCAGAAAAGAGCTCAATTTACGTTTGGGATACCTAAAATGGAATTTCTCCTGCTGTGCTGCTGCCTCCTCCGCTAGAGGAGAAATATCCAGCAGTCTATTGATGGCCGCTATAAGATCATTCACCATGGCGTCACCATCAGGGGTATCCAGGTTGAGAGCAGTCTCAGGATTAGACTCCTGATCACCTAGTTCTGTCTCATCATACAGAGAATCCTCTCGCTGAGACCCTGACCAGCGTGATGACGCCGAGTGTCTCTCCCAGCGAGCTCGCTTAGGCTGCCTGGGACTGTCGTCCGAGTCAGAGCCTTCAGCCTGTGATGCCTGGGACCCCCTTGGAGCACGGATTAGTTCCAACTGAGGGGGACCGGGGAAGATTGAATCAGCAGTGCCCATGGTCTGAGTGACCGGCCTGGACTGCAAAGTTGCTAGAATTTTTGTCATAGTCACAGACATCTTATCAGCAAAGAAGGGAATTTTGTTACTTACCGTAAATTCCTTTTCTTCTAGCTCTTATTGGGAGACCCAGACGATTGGGTGTATAGCACTGCCTCCGGAGGCCACACAAAGCAATTACACTAAAAAGTGTAAGGCCCCTCCCCTTCTGGCTATACACCCCCAGTGGGATCACTGGCTCACCAGTTTTAGTGCAAAAGCAAGAAGGAGGAAAGCCAATAACAGGTTTAAACAAATTCTCTCCGAGTAACATCGGAGAACTGAAAACCGTTCAACATGAACAACATGTGTACCCGCAAACAAACCAACAATCCCGAAGGACAACAGGGCGGGTGCTGGGTCTCCCAATAAGAGCTAGAAGAAAAGGAATTTACGGTAAGTAACAAAATTCCCTTCTTCTTCGGCGCTCTATTGGGAGACCCAGACGATTGGGACGTCCAAAAGCTGTCCCTGGGTGGGTAAAGAAATACCTCATGTTAGAGCTGCAAGACAGCCCTCCCCTACGGGGAGGCAACTGCCGCCTGCAGG
The DNA here is from genome assembly GCF_048569485.1 of Anomaloglossus baeobatrachus. Taxonomy (NCBI): domain Eukaryota; kingdom Metazoa; phylum Chordata; class Amphibia; order Anura; family Aromobatidae; genus Anomaloglossus; species Anomaloglossus baeobatrachus. The sequence continues at coordinate 24,026,875 of NC_134357.1, forward strand.
ACTCTTCTACCTAGGCTGGCGTCCGCCGAAGCATAGGTATGCACCTGATAATGTTTGGTTAAAGTGTGCAGACTCGACCAGGTAGCTGCCTGGCACACCTGTTGAGCCGTAGCCTGGTGTCGTAATGCCCAGGATGCACCCACGGCTCTGGTAGAATGGGCCTTCAGCCCTGATGGAACCGGAAGCCCAGCAGAACGGTAGGCTTCAAGAATTGGTTCTTTGATCCATCGAGCCAGGGTGGCTTTAGAAGCCTGCGACCCTTTGCGCTTACCAGCGACAAGGACAAAGAGTGCATCCGAACGGCGCAAGGGCGCCGTGCGGGAAATGTAGATTCTGAGTGCTCTCACCAGATCTAACAAATGTAAATCCTTCTCATACCGATGAACTGCATGAGGACAAAACGAAGGCAAAGAGATATCCTGATTAAGATGAAAAGAGGATACCACCTTCGGGAGAAACTCCTGAATAGGACGCAGCACAACCTTGTCCTGGTGGAAGACCAGGAAGGGAGCCTTGGATGATAGTGCTGCCAGCTCAGACACTCTCCGAAGAGATGTGATCGCTACCAGAAAAGCCACTTTCTGTGATAGTCTAGAAAGTGAAACCTCCTTCAGAGGCTCGAAGGGCGGCTTCTGGAGGGCAACTAGTACCCTGTTCAGATCCCATGGATCTAACGGCCGCTTGTACGGGGGTACGATATGGCAAACCCCCTGTAGGAACGTGCGCACCTTAGGAAGGCGTGCCAAACGCCTCTGAAAAGAAGGGAATTTTGTTACTTACCGTAAATTCCTTTTCTTCTAGCTCTTATTGGGAGACCCAGACGATTGGGGTATAGCTACTGCCTCCGGAGGCCACACAAAGCACTACACCAAAAAGTGCAAGGCCCCTCCCCTTCTGGCTATACCCCCCCGTGGTATCACGGGTTCTCCAGTTTTAGTGCCAAAGCAAGAAGGAGGAAAGCCAATAACTGGTTTAAACAAATTAACTCCGAGTAACATCGGAGAACTGAAAAACCGTTCAACATGAACAACATGTGTACCCGCAAACCACAAAAAAATCCCGAAGGACAACAGGGCGGGTGCTGGGTCTCCCAATAAGAGCTAGAAGAAAAGGAATTTACGGTAAGTAACAAAATTCCCTTCTTCTTCAGCGCTCTATTGGGAGACCCAGACGATTGGGACGTCCAAAAGCTGTCCCTGGGTGGGTAAAGAAATACCTCATGTTAGAGCTGCAAAACAGCCCTCCCCTACGGGGGTGTCACTGCCGCCTGCAGGACTCTTCTACCTAAGCTGGCATCCGCCGAAGCATAGGTATGCACCTGATAATGCTTGGTGAAAGTGTGCAGACTCGACCAGGTAGCTGCCTGGCACACTTGTTGAGCCGAAGCCTGGTGTCGTAATGCCCAGGACGCACCCACGGCTCTGGTTGAGTGGGCTTTTAGCCCTGAAGGAACCGGAAGCCCCGCAGAACGGTAGGCCTCTAGAATTGGTTCTTTGATCCATCGAGCCAGGGTGGCTTTAGAAGCCTGCAACCCCTTGCGCGGACCAGCGACAAGGACAAAAAGTACATCGGAACGGCGCATGGGCGCCGTGCGGGAAATGTAGATTCTGAGTGCTCTCACCAGATCCAGCAAACGTAAGTCCTTTTCATACCGGTGAACCGGATGAGGACAAAAGGAAGGCAAGGATATATCCTGATTAAGATGAAACGAGGAGACGACCTTAGGGAGAAACTCCGGAATGGGGCGCAGCACTACCTTGTCCTGGTGGAACACCAGGAAGGGAGCCTTGGATGACAGAGCTGCCAGCTCCGACACTCGCCGAAGCGATGTGATCGCAACAAGAAACGCCACTTTCTGTGACAGGCGAGAAAAGGAAACTTCCTTCAGAGGCTCGAAAGGCGGCTTCTGGAGAGCAACTAGTACCCTGTTCAGATCCCATGGATCTAACGGCCGCCTGTACGGGGGCACAATATGACAGACCCCCTGCAGGAACGTGCGCACCTTAGGAAGACGTGCTAGACGCTTCTGAAAAAACACGGATATTGCCGATACTTGCCCTTTAAGGGAGCTGAGCGACAAGCCCTTTTCTAACCCCGATTGCAGGAAAGAAAGAAAAGTGGGCAATGCAAATGGCCAGGGAGACACTCCCTGAGCGGAACACCAGGATAAGAAAATCTTCCACGTTCTGTGGTAGATCTTAGCAGAAGTCGACTTTCTAGCCTGTCTCATTGTGGCTACAACTCCTTGGGATAATCCTGCAGACGCTAGGATCCAGGACTCAATGGCCACACAGTCAGGTTCAGGGCCGCAGAATTCTGATGGAAAAACGGCCCTTGGGACAGTAAGTCTGGTCGGTCTGGCAGTGACCACGGTCGACCGACCGTGAGATGCCACAGATCCGGATACCACGATCTCCTCGGCCAGTCTGGGGCGACGAGTATGACGCGGCTGCAATCGGATCTGATCTTGCGTAAGACTCTGGGCAAGAGTGCCAGAGGCGGGAATACGTATGGGAGCCGGAACTGCGACCAATCTTGTACTAAGGCGTCTGCCGCCAGAGCTCTTTGATCGCGCGACCTCGCCATAAATGCCGGGACCTTGTTGTTGTGCCGGGACGCCATTAGGTCGACGTCCGGCACTCCCCAGCGGCGACAGATTTCCTGAAACGCGTCCGGGTGAAGGGACCATTCCCCTGCGTCCATGCCCTGGCGACTGAGGAAGTCTGCTTCCCAGTTTTCGACGCCTGGGATGTGAACCGCGGATATGGTGGATGCTGTGTCTTCCACCCACATTAGAATGCGCCGGACTTCTTGGAAGGCTTGCCGACTGCGCGTCCCTCCTTGGTGGTTGATGTATGCCACCGCTGTGGAGTTGTCCGACTGGATTCGGATCTGCTTTCCTTCCAGCCACTGTTGGAAGGCTAGTAGTGCAAGATACACTGCCCTGATTTCCAGAACATTGATCTGAAGGGTGGACTCCTGCGGAGTCCACGTTCCCTGAGTCCTGTGGTGGAGAAAAACTGCTCCCCACCCTGACAGACTCGCATCTGTCGTGACCACTGCCCAGGATGGGGGCAGGAAGGATCTTCCCTGAGACAATGAGGTGGGAAGGAGCCACCATTGTAGAGAGTCCTTGGCCGTCTGGGAAAGGGAGACTTTCCTGTCTAGTGACGTTGACTTTCCGTCCCATTGGCGGAGAATGTCCCATTGAAGTGGGCGCAGATGAAACTGCGCAAATGGAACTGCTTCCATGGCTGCCACCATCTTCCCTAGGAAGTGCATGAGGCGCCGCAAGGGGTGCGACTGACCCTGAAGGAGAGATTGCACCCCTGTTTGTAGTGATCGCTGTTTGTTCAGCGGAAGCTTCACTATCGCTGCTAGAGTATGGAACTCCATGCCAAGATACGTGAGTGATTGGGTCGGTGACAGGATCGACTTTGGAAAGTTGATGATCCATCCGAAAGACTGTAGAGTCTCCAGCGTAGCATTCAGGCTGAGTTGGCATGTCTCTTGAGAGGGTGCCTTGACCAGTAGATCGTCTAGGTAAGGGATCACCGAGTGTCCCTGAGAGTGCAAGACTGCTACCACTGCCGCCATGACCTTGGTGAAGACCCGTGGGGCTGCCGCCAGACCGAATGGCAGAGCTACGAACTGAAGATGGTCGTCTCCTATCACAAAACGTAGAAAACGTTGATGTTCTGTAGCAATTGGCACGTGGAGATAAGCATCTTTGATGTCTATTGAGGCAAGGAAGTCTCCTCGAGACATTGAGGCAATGACAGATCGTAGGGTTTCCATCCGGAACCGCCTGGCGTGCACATGTTTGTTGAGCAGTTTTAGGTCCAGAACAGGACGGAATGAGCCGTCCTTTTTTGGAACCACAAAGAGATTGGAGTAAAACCCTCGACCCTGTTCCTGAGGAGGGACAGGGATCACTACTCCTTCCGCTCTTAGGGAGTCCACCGCCTGCCGCAGAGCATCTGCTCGGTCTGGATGTGGGGAGGTTCTGAAGAATCGGGCTGGAGGACGAGAACTGAACTCGATTCTGTACCCGCGAGACAAAATGTCTGTCACCCACCGGTCCTTGACCTGTGACAGCCAAATGTCGCAAAAGCGGGAGAGCCTGCCCCCGACCGGAGATTCGGCGGGAGGGGGCTGGAAGTCATGAGGTAGCCGCTTTGGAAGCGGTTCCTCCATTTGCTTTCTTGGGGCGTGCGTGAGCCCGCCAGGAATCTGAGTTTCTTTGCGTCCTCTGAGACCCTTTGGACGAGGTAAATGGTGTCTTGCCCGAACCTCGAAAGGACTGAAACCTCTGCTGCCACTTTTTCTGCTGAGGTTTGCTTGTTCTGGGCTGGGGTAAAGAAGAGTCTTTACCCTTGGACTGCTTAATGATGTCAGCCAATGGCTCGCCAAACAGTCTATCTCTAGATAAAGGCAAGCTGGTTAAACATTTTTTGGAACCAGCATCTGCCTTCCAGTCCCTTAACCACAAGGCTCTGCGCAAAACTACCGAATTGGCGGACGCCATTGAGGTGCGGCTGGTAGATTCTAGGACCGCATTGATAGCGTAAGACGCAAACGCAGACATCTGCGAGGTAAGGGACGCCACTTGTGGCACTGCTGGATGTATGATAGCATCCACTTTTGCTAAACCAGCTGAAATAGCCTGGAGAGCCCATACGGCTGCGAATGCCGGAGCAAACGACGCGCCGATAGCTTCATAGACAGATTTTAACCAAAGGTCCATCTGTCTGTCATTGGCATCCTTAAGTGAAGCGCCATCCTCCACTGCAACTATGGATCTAGCTGCAAGTTTGGAAATCGGGGGGTCAACTTTTGGACACTGGGTCCAGCGCTTGACCACATCAGGGGGGAAAGGAAAACGTGTATCCTTAGAACGTTTAGAGAAACGTCTTTCTGGGTGAGCGTCGTGTTTCTGGATTGATTCTCTGAAGTCAGAGTGATCCAACAAAGCACTCAATTTACGCTTGGGATAGAGGAAACGAAACTTCTCCTGCTCTGCAGCTGCCTCTTCTGCTGAAGGGGTTGGGGGAGAAATATCTAACAGCCTATTGATGGCTGAGATGAGGTCGTTTACCATGGCGTCCCCATCAGGGGTATCCAGGTTGAGAGGGGTTCCAGGAGTGGATTCCTGATCACTCTCTTCAGACACCTCACAGGGAGACTGATTGCGCTGAGACCCTGAGCAGTGTGATGACGTTGAGAGTCTTTCCCAGCGAGCTCGCTTAGGGTGGCTGGGGCTATCATCTGAGTCATAATCCTCAGCTTGTGAAGCCGGGGACCCCCTTGTAGTCTGGATTGGATCCAGCTGAGGGGGGCCAGAGGACAGAGACCTCGCCGAGTCCAAAGACTGAGCCCCAGACATGGATTGCAAAGTTTCAAGGATTTTTGTCATAGTCACAGACATTCTATCAGCAAAAACTGCAAAGTCTGTCCCTGGCGCCGGGGCAGAACTTACAAGCGTCTCAGCCTGGGTCACTACCTCTCCGGACTCCGGCTGGCGAAGCAGCACCGGATCGGAGCATTGCACACAATGGGGGTCATCGGAGCCTGCTGGTAGAGCAGCCCCACATGCAGCACACGCAGTGTACACAGCCCTAGCCTTGGCAGCCTTGCGTTTTGTGGATGACATGTTGCTGCTTCCTCAGAGCGATCTGGGTATCCAGCCAGGAAGCGACCTCACAGTGCAAGAAATAAATAAATATATATATCTGGTGACACAGTACACCAATACACACTGAGGCACTAGAGGGGCCAGCTGAAATGCCGCTTACCGCCCGCTTAAGAGCGGGTGTGTGGTCGCCAAAAGCCCCCTAGTCCAGGTCTCCCAGAGCCTTGCGTCCTTCCTCCAGCCAGACTGCATGTAATGGCTGCCGGCGTCCTGGGAGAGGAGGGGGGGCGGGCCCTGGGCGTTCCTGGCTAAGAGCGGGAAGCCTGCTTCCCTCTGTGCCTAGTGAGAGGGCTGGAGCATGTAAATCAGGCTCCAGCCCTCGTCGCTGCTGCGAAACAGCGTCTCTCCCCTACCCTGATTGACAGGGTGGGGGCGGGAACGAAGCGGAGCTAGGCCGCAAAAAGCCGGGGACTAAAGTTATAAACGCCGCCGCCGTAAAAGCGCGGTCGGCGTGTCCCCGGCGCACCACAAGTCACAGCAGCGCCGCCCGATCCAGTGGGGGTCGGCGCTGCGTTCCCACAACACAAAGTCCCCCAGTAAACTGTAGGAACACTAACTCCAACGTTACGGTCCCCGGCGCACTACAACACCCAGCCAGCCCGGAGTGTGTCTGTGCCTGCCGGGGACACAGAGTACCTGTATGATGCAGGGCCTTGTCCCTGATTGTACTCCTGCTCCATATCCATCAGGTTCAACTGGGTCTGTGGATGGAGCCCGGCGTCAGAGCTTAGAAGCCGGCAGGATCCCACTTCCACAGAGCCCTACAAGGGGATGTGGAAGGAAAGCAGCATGTGGGGCTCCAGCCTCTGTACCAGCAATAGGTACCTCAACCGTACAACACCATCCACGGGTGAGAAGGGAGCATGCTGGGGGCCCTATATGGGCCCTCTTTTCTTCCATCCGAAATAGTCAGCAGCTACTGCTGACTAAAATCTGTGGAGCTATGTATGGATGTCTGACCTCCTTCGCACAAAGCTTGAAAACTGGAGAACCCGTGATACCACGGGGGGGTATAGCCAGAAGGGGAGGGGCCTTGCACTTTTTGGTGTAGTGCTTTGTGTGGCCTCCGGAGGCAGTAGCTATACCCCAATCGTCTGGGTCTCCCAATAGAGCGCTGAAGAAAAGACGGATAGCGCCGAGACCTGACCTTTAAGGGAGCCGAGCGACAAACCTTTTTCTAACCCAGATTGCAGGAAAGAAAGCAAGGTAGGCAATGCAAATGGCCAGGGAGACACTCCCTGAGCAGAGCACCAGGATAAAAATATCCTCCACGTTCTGTGGTAGATCTTAGCAGACGTGGGCTTCCTAGCCTGTCTCATGGTGGCAACGACCCCTTGGGACAATCCTGAAGACGTTAGGATCCAGGACTCAATGGCCACACAGTCAGGTTCAGGGCCGCAGAATTCCGATGGAAAAACGGCCCTTGGGACAGTAAGTCTGGTCGGTCTGGGAGTGCCCACGGTTGGCCGACCGTGAGCTGCCACAGATCCGGATACCACGCCCTCCTCGGCCAGTCTGGGGCGACAAGAATGACGCGGCTGCAATCGGATCTGATCTTGCGTAGCACTCTGGGCAGGAGTGCCAGAGGTGGAAACACATAAGGGAGCCGGAACTGCGACCAATCTTGCACTAGGGCGTCTGCCGCCAGCGCTCTTTGATCGCGAGACCGTGCCATGAAGGTTGGGACCTTGTTGTTGTGCCGTGACGCCATTAGGTCGACGTCCGGCACCCCCCAGCGGCGACAGATTTCCTGAAACACGTCTGGGTGAAGGGACCATTCCCCTGCGTCCATGCCCTGGCGACTGAGGAAGTCTGCTTCCCAGTTTTCTACGCCGGGGATGTGAACCGCGGATATGGTGGAGGCTGTGGCTTCCACCCACATCAGAATCCGCCGGACTTCCTGGAAGGCTTGCCGACTGCGTGTCCCCCCTTGGTGGTTGATGTATGCCACCGCTGTGGAGTTGTCCGACTGAATTCGGATCTGCCTTCCTTCCAGCCACTGCTGGAAGGCTAGTAGGGCAAGATACACTGCTCTGATTTCCAGAACATTGATCTGAAGGGTGGACTCCTGCTGAGACCACGTACCCTGAGCCCTGTGGTGGAGAAAGACTGCTCCCCACCCTGACAGACTCGCATCTGTCGTGACCACCGCCCAAGACGGTGGTAGGAAGGATCTTCCCTGTGATAATGAGGTGGGAAGAAGCCACCACTGCAGAGAGTCTTTGTCCGTCTGGGAAAGGGAGACCTTCCTGTCCAGGGATGTTGACTTCCCGTCCCATTGGCGGAGAATGTCCCATTGAAGTGGACGCAGATGAAACTGCGCAAACGGAACCGCCTCTATTGCCGCCACCATCTTCCCGAGGAAGTGCATGAGGCGTCTTAAGGAATGCGGCTGACTTTGAAGGAGAGCCTGCACCCCAGTCTGTAGAGACCGCTGCTTGTCCAGCGGAAGCTTCACTATCGCTGAGAGAGTATGAAACTCCATGCCAAGATACGTTAGTGATTGGGTCGGTGACAGATTTGACTTTGGGAAGTTGATGATCCACCCGAACGCCTGGAGAGTCTCCAGTGCAACATTCAGGCTGAGCCGGCATGCCTCTTGAGAGGGTGCCTTGACCAGTAGATCGTCCAAGTAAGGGATCACAGAGTGTCCGTGAGAGTGCAAGACTGCTACCACTGCCGCCATGATCTTGGTGAACACCCGAGGGGCTGTCACCAGACCAAATGGCAGAGCTACGAACTGAAGATGGTCGTCTCCTATCACGAAGCGTAGAAAGCATTGGTGCTCTGTAGCAATCGGCACGTGGAGATAAGCATCTTTGATGTCTATTGATGCTAGGAAATCTCCTTGAGACATAGAGGCAATGACTGAGCGGAGGGATTCCATCCGGAACCGCCTGGCGTTCACATGCTTGTTGAGCAGTTTTAGGTCCAGAACAGGACGGAAGGAGCCGTCCTTTTTTGGAACCACAAAGAGATTGGAGTAAAATCCTCGCCCCCGTTCGAGAGGGGGGACAGGGATCACGACTCCTTCTGCTCTTAGAGAGTCCACCGCCTGCAGCAGGGCATCTGCTCGGTTGGGGTGTGGGGAGGTTCTGAAGAACCGAAGTGGAGGCCGAGAACTGAACTCGATTCTGTACCCGCGAGACAGAATGTCTGTTACCCACCGGTCTTTGACCTGTGACAGCCAAATGTCGCAAAAGCGGGAGAGCCTGCCACCGACCGAGGATGCGGAGGGAGGAGGCCGAAAGTCATGAGGTAGCCGCCTTGGAAGCGGTTCCTCCATTTGCTTTCTTGGGGCGTGAGTGAGCCCGCCAGGAATCTGAGCTCCCTTGTTCTTTCTGAGTCCTTTTGGACGAGGAGAATTGGGCCTTGCCGGAGCCTCGAAAGGACCGAAACCTCGACTGCCACTTTTTCTGTTGAGGTTTACTTGCTCTGGGCTGTGGTAAGGAAGAGTCCTTACCCTTGGACTGTTTTATGATTTCAGCCAATGGCTCACCAAACAGTCTGTCTCTAGATAATGGCAAGCTGGTTAAGCATTTTTTGGAACCAGCATCTGCTTTCCAGTCCTTTAACCACAAGGCTCTGCGCAAAACCACAGAATTGGCGGACGCCATAGCGGTACGGCTCGTAGATTCTAGGACAGCATTGATAGCATAGGTCGCAAACGCAGACATTTGCGAAGTTAGGGACGCCACTTGCGGCACTGCTGGATGTATGAAAGCATCCACCTGTGCTAAACCAGCTGAAATAGCTTGGAGTGCCCACACGGCCGCGAATGCTGGAGCAAACGACGCGCCGATAGATTCATAGACAGATTTCAACCAAAGGTCCATCTGTCTGTCGTTGGCATCTTTAAGTGAAGCGCCATCCTCTACTGCGACTATGGATCTAGCCGCAAGCTTGGAAATTGGGGGATCCACCTTTGGACACTGGGTCCAGCGTTTGGCCACCTCAGAGGGAAAAGGATAACGGGTATCCTTAGAACGTTTAGAGAAACGCTTGTCTGGATGAGCGTCGTGTTTCTGGATCGATTCTCTGAAATCAGAGTGATCTAACAAAGCACTTAATTTACGCTTGGGATATAGGAAATGGAACTTCTCCTGCTGTGCAGCTGCCTCCTCTGCTGAAGGGGCTGGGGGAGAAATATCCAACAGCCTATTAATTGCCGATATAAGGTCATTAACCATGGCGTCACCATCAGGGGCATCCAGATTGAGAGGGGCCTCAGGATTAGAATCCTGGTCACCGTCCTCAGTCTCATCACAGAGAGACTCTTCTCGCTGAGACCCTGAACAGTGTGAAGACGTGGAGGGTCTTTCCCAGCGAGCTCGCTTAGGCTGCCTGGGACTGTCATCTGAGTCAGAGACTTCAGCCTGTGATGCTTGAGACCCCCCTGAAGTACGGATTAGTTCCAACTGAGGGGGACCGGAGAGCATAGACACAGCAGTGTCCATGGCCTGAGCAACTGGCCTGGACTGCAAGGTCTCCAGGATTTTTGTCATAGTCACAGACATTTTATCAGCAAAAACTGCAAAGTCTGTCCCCGTCACCGGGGCAGGGTTCACAGGCGTCTCAGCCTGGGCTACCACCACATTAGGCTCTGGCTGACGAAGTGCCACTGGGACTGAACATTGCATACAATGTGAGTCTTTGGAGCCTGCCGGTAGATCAGCCCCACATGCAGTACAAACAGTGTACACAGCCTGTGCCTTGGCACCCTTGCGTTTTGCGGATGACATGTTGCTGCCTCAGAGCAGTACAGGGTGTCCAGCCAAGAAGCGACCTTACAGTGCAAATATATATATATATGGTACCAAGAAAAAAGTACGCTAATATATCACTGAGGCACAAGTGGGGCCAGCACTAAAGTGCAGCTTACCGCCCGCTTAGGAGCGGGTGTGTGGTCGCCGAAATTCCTTTAGTCTGGGTCTCCCAGAGCCTGCTGCCTTTCCCCAGCCAGACCGCATGTGTAATGGCTGCCGGCGTCCTTGTGGAGAGGGGGGGCGGGCCCTGGGCGTATACAGACGAAAAGCGGGAAGCCTGCTTCCCACTGTGCCTAGTGAGAGGGCTGGAGCATGTAAATAAAGCTCCAGCCCTCGGCGCTGCCTATTGAGCAGCGTCTCTCCCCTACCCTGATTGACAGGGTGGGGGCGGGAACGAAGCGGCGCTAGGCCGCAGAAGCCGGGGGCTAAAGTTAGAAGCGCCGCCGCCGTAAAAGCGCGGTCGGCGCAAAGTCCCCGGCGCACCACAAGTCGCAGCTGCGCCGCCGCTCCAGTAGCGGTCGGCGCAGTAGTTCCCAACATGTAACGTCACTCAGCAAAGCTGCAGTGACCTAACCCCAGCGCACAGCGCTACTGTCCCCGGCGCACTATAACGCTCAGCAAGCCTTGAGAGTGTCCGTGCCTGCCGGGGACACAGAGTACCTGAAAGTTGCAGGGCCTTGTCCCTGAACGGCACTCCCGCTCCAAATCCAGCAGGTTCTCTGGGTCTGTGGATGGAGCCCGGCCCCAGGGCTTGGGGGCCGGCAAGATCCCACTTCCACAGAGCCCTCCAGGGGATGTGGAAGGAAAACAGCATGTGGGCTCCAGCCTCTGTACCAGCAATAGGTACCTCAACCTTACAAGCACCACCGCGGGTGAGAAGGGAGCATGCTGGGGGCCCCATATGGGCCCTCTTTTCTTCCATCCGATATAGCCAGCAGCTACTGCTGACTACAAACAGTGGAGCTATGCGTGGATGTCTGACCTCCTTCGCACAAAGCAGAAAACTGGTGAGCCAGTGATCCCACTGGGGGTGTATAGCCAGAAGGGGAGGGGCCTTACACTTTTTAGTGTAATTGCTTTGTGTGGCCTCCGGAGGCAGTGCTATACACCCAATCGTCTGGGTCTCCCAATAGAGCGCCGAAGAAAACTGCAAACTCTGTCCCCGTCACCGGGGCAGGGTTCACAGGCGTCTCTGCCTGGGCCACTACTAGCATAGACTCCGGCTGACGAAGTGGCACAGGGACCGAACACTGCACACAATGGGGGTCAGTGGAACCTGCCGGTAGATCAGCCCCACATGCGGTACAGGCAGCATATGAAGCCCGTGCCTTGGCACCCTTGCTTTTTGCGGATGACATGCTGTTGTCTCCTCAGAGCAATATAGGGGTATAAGCCAAGAAGCGACCGTACAGTGCAATATATATATGTACAACAAAAGTACACAAAACAACACTGTGGCACTAGTGGGGTCAGCACTTAGGTGCTGCTTACCGCCCGCTTAACAGCGGTTGTGTGGTCGCCAGAATCCCCTGTCTGGGTCTCCCAGGGCTATGTCCGTTCTCCAGCTCAGACTGCGTGCAGGAATGGCTGCCGGCGTCCTGTGAAGAGGGGCGGGCCGTGGGCGTGTGCAGACAAAGAGCGGGAAACTGGCGTCCCACTGTGCCCAGTGAGAGGGCTGGAGTATGTAAATAAGACTCCAGCCCTCGGCGCTGACTATTGTACAGCGTCTCTCCCCTTCCCTGACTGACAGGGCTGGGGGCGGGAACGAAGCGTAACTAGGCCGCAGAAGCCGGGGACTAGATTTATCAGCGCTGCCGTCGTAAAAGCACGGTCGGCGCGAAGTCCCCGGCGCACCACAAGTCTCAGCCGCGCCGCAGTCTCCGTGGTGGCCGGCGCGGTAGTTCCCCACACATAAACTCACTCAGCTAAGCTGCAGTGAGTATAACCCAGGCGCGCAGCGCTACTGTCCCCGGCGCACTAGAACACCCAGCAACGCTGGAGTGTGTCTGTGCCTGTCTGTACGGGGACACAGAGTACCTGAATGTTGCAGGGCCTTGTCCCTGACGGTACCCAGCTCCGTATCCAGCAGGATCTCCGGGTCTGTGGATGGAGCCCGGCCTCAGAGCCTGGAGGCCGGTAAGATCCCACTTCACCAGAGCCCTCAGGGGGATGGGGAAGGAAAAACAGCATGTGGGCTCCAGCCTCCGTACCCGCAATGGGTACCTCAACCTTAACAAACACCGCCAACAAGAGTGGGGTGAGAAGGGAGCATGCTGGGGGCCCTTTAGCATGGGCCCTCTTTTCTTCCATCCGATATAGTCAGCAGCTACTGCTGACTAAACAGTGGAGCTATGCGTGGATGTCTGACCTCCTTCGCACAAAGCTTGAAAACTGAGCAGCCCGTGATCCCACGGGGGGTGTATAGCCAGAAGGGGAGGGGCCTTACACTTTTTGGTGTAGTGCTTTGTGTGGCCTCCGGAGGCAGTAGCTATACACCCAATCGTCTGGGTCTCCCAATGGAGCGCCGAAGAAAGGAATTTACGGTAAGTAAACAAAATTCCCTTCTTTGTCGCTCCATTGGGAGACCCAGACAATTGGGACGTCCAAAAGCAGTCCCTGGGTGGGTAAAATAATACCTCGTAATAGAGCCGTACCACGGCCCTTTCCTACAGGTGGGCAACCGCCGCCTGAAGGACTTGCCTACCTAGGCTGGCATCCGCCGAAGCATAGGTATGCACCCGATAGTGTTTCGTGAAAGTGTGCAGGCTCGACCAGGTAGCCGCCTGACACACCTGCTGAGCCGTAGCCTGGTGCCGCAAAGCCCAGGACGCACCCACGGCTCTGGTAGAATGGGCTTTCAGCCCAGAGGGAACCGGAAGCCCAGAAGATCGATAAGCTTCGAGAATTGGTTCCTTGATCCACCGAGCCAGGGTTGATTTCGAAGCCTGTGACCCTTTACGCTGGCCAGCGACAAGGACAAAGAGTGCATCCGAACGGCGCAGGGGCGCCGTACGAGAAGAAGGGAATTTTGTTACTTACCGTAAATTCCTTTTCTTCTAGCTCTTATTGGGAGACCCAGACGATTGGGGTATAGCTACTGCCCTCCGGAGGCCACACAAAGCACTACACTAAAAAGTGCAAGGCCCCTCCCCTTCTGGCTATACCCCCCCGTGGTATCACGGGTACTCCAGTTTTAGTGCCAAAGCAAGAAGGAGGAAGCCAATAACTGGTTTAAACAAATTAACTCCGAGAAACATCGGAGAACTGAAAAAACCGTTCAACATGAACAACATGTGTACCCGCAAACAACAAAAAAATCCCGAAGGACAACAGGGCGGGTGCTGGGTCTCCCAATAAGAGCTAGAAGAAAAGGAATTTACGGTAAGTAACAAAATTCCCTTCTTCTTCAGCGCTCTATTGGGAGACCCAGACGATTGGGACGTCCAAAAGCTGTCCCTGGGTGGGTAAAGAAATACCTCATGTTAGAGCTGCAAAAAAACAGCCCTCCCCTACGGGGATGTCACTGCCGCCTGCAGGACTCTTCTACCTAAGCTGGCATCCGCCGAAGCATAGGTATGCACCTGATAATGCTTGGTGAAAGTGTGCAGACTGGACCAGGTTGCTGCCTGGCACACCTGTTGAGCCGAAGCCTGGTGACGTAATGCCCAGGACGCACCCACGGCTCTGGTTGAGTGGGCTTTTAGCCCTGAAGGAACCGGAAGCCCCGCAGAGCGGTAGGCCTCTAGAATTGGTTCTTTGATCCATCGAGCCAGGGTGGCTTTAGAAGCCTGCAATCCCTTGCGCGGACCAGCGACAAGGACAAAAAGTGCATCGGAACAGCGTATGGGCGCCGTTCGGGAGATGTAGATTCTGAGTGCTCTCACCAGATCTAGCAAACGTAAGTCCTTTTCATACCGGTGAACCGGATGAGGGTAAAAGGAAGGCAAGGATATATCCTGATTAAGATGAAACGAGGATACGACCTTAGGGAGAAACTCCGGAATGGGGCGCAGCACTACCTTGTCCTGGTGGAACACCAGGAAAGGAGCCTTGGATGACAAAGCTGCCAGCTCAGACACTCGCCGAAGCGATGTGATCGCGACAAGAAACGCCACTTTCTGTGACAGTCGAGAAAAGGAAACGTCCTTTAGAGGCTCGAAGGGCGGCTTTTGCAGAGCAACAAGTACTCTGTTCAGATCCCATGGATCTAACGGCCGCTTGTACGGGGGCACAATATGACAGACCCCCTGTAGGAACGTGCGCACCTTAGGAAGACGTGCTAGACGCTTCTGAAAAAACACAGACAGTGCCGAGACTTGCCCTTTAAGGGAACTGAGCGACAAGCCCTTTTCCAACCCCGATTGCAGGAAGGAAAGAAAGGTGGGCAATGCAAATGGCCAAGGGGATACTCTCTGTGCAGAGCACCAAGATAAGAAAATCTTCCACGTCCTGTGGTAGATCTTAGCAGACGTTGACTTCCTAGCCTGTCTCATTGTGGCTACGACTCCTTGAGATAATCCTGCAGACGCTAGGATCCAGGACTCAATGGCCACACAGTCAGGTTCAGGGCCGCAGAATTCTGATGGAAAAACGGCCCTTGGGACAGTAAGTCTGGTCGGTCTGGCAGTGACCACGGTCGACCGACCGTGAGATGCCACAGATCCGGATACCACGATCTCCTCGGCCAGTCTGGGGCGACGAGTATGACGCGGCTGCAATCGGATCTGATCTTGCGTAACACTCTGGGCAAGAGTGCCAGAGGTGGGAAGACGTATGGGAGCCGGAACTGCGACCAATCTTGAACTAATGCGTCTGCCGCCAGAGCTCTTTGATCGCGCGACCTCGCCATGAATGCCGGGACCTTGTTGTTGTGCCGGGACGCCATTAGGTCGACGTCCGGCACTCCCCATCGGCGACAGATTTCCTGAAACACGTCCGGGTGAAGGGACCATTCCCCTGCGTCCATGCCCTGGCGACTGAGGAAGTCTGCTTCCCAGTTTTCTACGCCGGGGATGTGAACTGCGGATATGGTGGAGGCCGTGGCTTCCACCCACATCAGAATCCGCCGGACTTCCTGGAAGGCTTGCCGACTGCGTGTCCCCCCTTGGTGGTTGATGTATGCCACCGCTGTGGAGTTGTCCGACTGAATTCGGATCTGCCTTCCTTCCAGCCACTGCTGGAAGGCTAGTAGGGCAAGATACACTGCTCTGATTTCCAGAACATTGATCTGAAGGGTGGACTCCTGCGGAGTCCACGTCCCCTGAGCCCTGTGGTGGAGAAACACTGCTCCCCACCCTGACAGACTCGCATCTGTCGTGACCACTGCCCAGGATGGGGGCAGGAAGGATCTTCCCTGAGACAATGAGGTGGGAAGGAGCCACCATTGTAGAGAGTCCTTGGCCGTCTGGGAAAGAGAGACTTTCCTGTCCAGGGACGTTGACTTCCCGTCCCATTGGCGGAGAATGTCCCATTGAAGTGGGCGCAGATGAAACTGCGCAAAGGGAACTGCTTCCATGGCTGCCACCATCTTCCCGAGGAAGTGCATGAGGCGCCGTAAGGGGTGCGACTGGCCCTGAAGGAGGGATTGCACCCCTGTCTGTAGTGACCGCTGCTTGTTCAGCGGAAGCTTCACTCTCGCTGCTCGAGTATGGAACTCCATGCCAAGATACGTTAGTGACTGTGTCGGTGACAGATTTGACTTTGGAAAGTTGATGATCCATCCGAAAGTCTGTAGAGTCTCTAGCGTAGCATGTAGACTGAGTTGGCATGCCTCTTGAGAGGGTGCCTTGACAAGTAGATCGTCTAGGTAAGGGATCACCGAGTGTCCCTGAGAGTGCAAGACTGCTACCACTGCCGCCATGACCTTGGTGAAAACCCGTGGGGCTGTCGCCAGACCGAATGGCAGAGCTACGAACTGAAGATGTTCGTTTCCTATCACAAAACGTAGAAAACGTTGATGTTCTGTAGCAATTGGCACGTGGAGATAAGCATCCTTGATGTCTATTGAGGCAAGGAAGTCTCCTTGAGACATTGAGGCCACGACAGAGCGGAGGGTTTCCATCCGGAACCGCCTGGCGTGCACATGTTTGTTGAGCAGCTTTAGATCCAGAACAGGACGGAACGAGCCGTCCTTTTTTGGAACCACAAAGAGATTGGAGTAAAACCCTCGCCCTTGTTCCTGAGGCGGTACAGGAACCACTACTCCTTCCGCTCTTAGGGAGTCCACCGCCTGCAGCAGGGCATCTGCTCGGTCTGGATGTGGGGAGGTTCTGAAGAACCGAGCTGGAGGACGAGAACTGAACTCGATTCTGTACCCGCGCGACAAAATGTCTGTCACCCACCGGTCTTTGACCTGTGACATCCAAATGACGGAAAAGCGGGAGAGCCTGCCCCCGACCGGAGATGCGGAGGGGGGGAGCTGGAAGTCATGAGGTGGCCGCTTTGGAAGCGGTTCCCCCATTTGCTTTCTTGGGGCGCGCGTGAGCCCGCCAGGAATCTGAGCTTCTTTGCGTCCTCTGAGTCCCTTTGGACGAGGAGAATTGTGTCTTGCCCGAACCTCGAAAGGACTGAAACCTCTGCTGCCACTTTTTCTGCTGAGGTTTGCTTGTTCTGGGCTGGGGTAAAGAAGAGTCTTTACCCTTGGACTGTTTAATGATGTCAGCCAATGGTTCGCCAAACAGTCTATCTCTAGATAAAGGCAGGCTGGTTAAACATTTTTTGGAACCAGCATCTGCTTTCCAGTCCTTTAACCACAAGGCTCTGCGCAAAACTACCGAATTGGCGGACGCCATTGAGGTGCGGCTGGTAGATTCTAGGACCGCATTGATAGCGTAAGACGCGAACGCGGACATCTGCGAGGTAAGGGACGCCACTTGCGGCACCGCTGGATGTAAGATAGCATCCACTTTTGCTAAACCAGCTGAAATAGCTTGGAGTGCCCATACGGCTGCGAATGCTGGAGCAAACGACGCGCCGATAGCTTCATAGACAGATTTTAACCAAAGGTCCATCTGTCTGTCATTGGCATCCTTAAGTGAAGCGCCATCCTCCACTGCAACTATGGATCTAGCTGCAAGTTTGGAAATCGGGGGGTCAACTTTTGGACACTGGGTCCAGCGCTTGACCACATCAGGGGGAAAAGGAAAACGTGTATCCTTAGAACGTTTAGAGAAACGCCTTTCTGGATGAGCGTCGTGTTTCTGGATTGACTCTCTGAAGTCAGAGTGATCCAAGAAAGCACTTAATTTACGCTTGGGATAGAGGAAACGAAACTTCTCCTGCTCTGCAGCTGCCTCCTCTGCTGAAGGGGCTGGGGGAGAAATATCTAACAGTCTATTGATGGCTGAGATAAGATCGTTTACCATGGCGTCCCCATCCGGGGTATCCAGATTGAGAGGGGTTCCAGGATAAGACTCCTGATCACTCTCATCAGACGCATCACAGGGAGACTGATTGCGCTGAGACCCTGAGCAGTGTGATGACGTTGAGGGTCTTTCCCAGCGAGCTCGCTTAGGGTGGCTGGGGCTATCATCTGAGTCATAATACTCAGCCTGTGAAGCCGGGGACCCCCTTGCAGTCTGGATTAAATCCAACTGAGGGGGATTAGAGGACAGAGACCTCGCCGTGTCCATAGACTGAGCCCCAGGCATGGATTGCAAAGTTTCAAGGATTTTTGCCATAGCCACAGACATATTATCCGCAAAAACTGCAAAGTCTGTCCCTGACACCGGGGCAGGACTTACAGGCGTCTCAGCCTGGGTCACTATCTCTCCTGACTCCGGCTGGCGAAGCAGCACCGGATCTGAGCATTGCACACAATGGGGGTCCTTGGAGCCTGCTGGTAGAGCAGCCCCACATGCAGCACACGCAGTGAACACAGCCCTAGCCTTGGCAGCCTTGCGTTTTGCAGATGACATGTTGCTGCCTCCTCAGAGTGATCTGGGTATACAGCCAGGAAGCGACCTCACAGTGCAAGCAATAAGGAAATATATATATGTCCAGTGACACAGTACACTAATACACACTGAGGCACTAGAGGGGCCAGCTGAAAAGCCGCTTACCGCCCGCTTAAGAGCGGGTGTGTGATCTCCAAAGCCCCCTAGTCCAGGTCTCCCAGAGCCTTGCGTCCTTCCTCCAGCCAGACATGCATGTAATGGCTGCCGGCGTCCTGAGAGAGGAGGGGGGGCGGGCCCTGGGCGTTCCTGGCTAAGAGCGGGAAGCCTGCTTCCCTCTGTGCCTAGTGAGAGGGCTGGAGCATGTAAATCAGGCTCCAGCCCTCGTCGCTGCCGTGAAACAGCGTCTCTCCCCTACCCTGATTGACAGGGTGGGGGCGGGAACGAATCGGAGCTGCCGGCGTCCTAGGCCGCAAAAGCCGGGGACTAGATTTATAAACGCCACCGCCGTAAAAGCGCGGTCGGCGTGTCCCCGGCGAACTAAAAGTCACAGCAGCGCCGCCGGTCTAGCGGGGGTCGGCGCTGCGTTCCCACACACAGAAAAAAGTCCCCCAGTAAACTGTAGAGACTCTAGCTCTAGCGTTACGGTCCCCGGCGCACTACAACACCCAGCCAGCCCGGAGTGTGTCTGTGCCTGCCGGGGACACAGAGTACCTGTATGATGCAGGGCCATGTCCCTGATGGTACTCCTGCTCGGCATCCACCAGGTTCTATGGGTCTGTGGATGGAGCCCGGCGTCAGAGCTTTGAGGCCGGCAGGATCCCACTTCCACAGAGCCCTACAAGGGGATGTGGAAGGAAAACAGCATGTGGGGCTCCAGCCTCTGTACCAGCAATAGGTACCTCAACCTTACAACACCATCAACGGGTGAGAAGGGAGCATGCTGGGGGCCCTATATGGGCCCTCTTTTCTTCCATCCGAAATAGTCAGCAGCTACTGCTGACTAAAATCTGTGGAGCTATGCGTGGATGTCTGACCTCCTTCGCACAAAGCTTGAAAACTGGAGTACCCGTGATACCACGGGGGGGTATAGCCAGAAGGGGAGGGGCCTTGCACTTTTTAGTGTAGTGCTTTGTGTGGCCTCCGGAGGGCAGTAGCTATACCCCAATCGTCTGGGTCTCCCAATAGAGCGCTGAAGAAATGTAGAGTCTGAGTGCTCTCACCAGATCTAACAAGTGCAGATCCTTTTCACACTGGTGAACTGGATGAGGACAAAAAGAGGGTAAGGAGATATCCTGATTGAGATGAAAGGGGGATACCACCTTAGGTAGAAATTCCGGAACCGGACACAGAACCACCTTGTCCTGGTGAAACACCAGGAAAGGGGCTTTGCATGACAGCGCTGCTAGCTCAGACACTCTCCGAAGTGATGTGACTGCTACTAGGAAAACCACTTTCTGTGAAAGGCGTGAAAGAGAAATATCCTTCATTGGCTCGAAAGGTGGTTTCTGAAGAGCCATCAGTACCCTGTTCAGATCCCAGGGTTCTAACGGCCGCTTGTAAGGAGGGACTATGTGACAAACCCCCTGCAGGAACGTGCGTACCTGTGGAAGTCTGGCCAGGCGCTTCTGAAAAAACACAGAGAGCGCTGAGACTTGTCCCTTAAGAGAGCCGAGCGACAACCCTTTTTCCAATCCTCATTGAAGGAAGGAAAGAAAAGTGGGCAAGGCAAATGGCCAGGGAGAAAAACCCTGATCAGGCACCAAGATAGGAATATCCTCCACGTCCTGTGGTAGATCTTGGCGGACGTTGGTTTCCTGGCCTGTCTCATAGTGGCAATGACGTCTTGAGATAACCCTGAAGACGCTAGGATCCAGGACTCAATGGCCACACAGTCAGGTTGAGGGCCGCAGAATTCAGATGGAAAAACGGCCCTTGAGACAGCAAGTCTGGTCGGTCTGGTAGTGGCCACGGTTGACCCACCGTGAGATGCCACAGATCTGGGTACCACGACCTCCTCGGCCAGTCTGGCGCGACGAGGATGGCGCGGCGACAGTCGGACCTGATCTTGCGTAACACTCTGGGCAACAGTGCCAGAGGAGGAAACACATAAGGGAGCTGAAACTGCGACCAATCCTGAACTAAGGCGTCTGCCGCCAGAGCTCTGTGATCTTGAGACCGTGCCATGAATGTTGGGACCTTGTTGTTGTGCCGTGACGCCATTAGGTCGACGTCCGGCATCCCCCAGCGGCAACAGATCTCCTGAAACACGTCCGGGTGAAGGGACCATTCCCCTGCGTCCATGCCCTGGCGACTGAGAAAGTCTGCTTCCCAGTTTTCTACGCCCGGGATGTGAACTGCGGATATGGTGGAGGCCGTGGCTTCCACCCACATAAGAATCCGCCGGACTTCCTGGAAGGCTTGCGGACTGCGTGTTCCCCCTTGGTGGTTGATGTATGCCACCGCTGTGGAGTTGTCCGACTGAATTCGGATCTGCTTGCCTTCCAGCCACGGCTGGAACGCCTTTAGGGCAAGATACACTGCCCTTATCTCCAGAACACTGATCTGAAGGGAGGACTCTGTCGGAGTCCAGGTTCCCTGAGCCCTGTGGTGGAGAAAAACCGCTCCCCACCCTGACAGGCTCGCGTCCGTCGTGACCACAGCCCATGATGGGGGAAGGAAGGATTCCCCCCCCGACAGAGAAGTGGGGAGAAGCCACCACTGAAGGGAAGCCTTGGTTGCCCGTGAAAGGGAGACTGTCCTGTCGAGGGACGTCGACTTCCTGTCCCATTTTCGGAGAATGTCCCATTGAAGAGGACGCAGATGAAACTGCGCAAAAGGAACTGCCTCCATTGCTGCTACCATCTTCCCTAGGAAGTGCATGAGGCGCCTCAGAGGGTGTGACTGGCCTTGAAGGAGAGATTGTACCCCTGTCTGTAGTGAACGCTGTTTGTCCAGCGGAAGCTTCACTATCGCTGGAAGAGTATGAAACTCCATGCCAAGATATGTCAGAGATTGGGCCGGTGTCAGATTTGACTTTGGAAAATTGATGATCCACCCGAAACTCTGGAGAGTCTCCAGAGCAATGTTCAGGCTGTGTTGGCATGCCACTTGAGTGGGTGCCTTGACAAGCAGATCGTCTAAGTAAGGGATCACCGAGTGTCCCTGAGAGTGTAGGACTGCTACCACTGCTGCCATGACCTTGGTGAAGACCCGTGGGGCTGTCGCCAAGCCGAAAGGCAGTGCAACGAACTGAAGGTGTTCGTCCCCTATGGCGAAACGCAGGAAGCGCTGATGCTCTTGAGCAATCGGTACGTGGAGATAAGCATCTTTGATGTCGATTGATGCTAGGAAATCTCCCTGGGACATTGAGGCGATGACGGAGCAGAGCGATTCCATCCGGAACCGCCTGGTTTTTACATGTTTGTTGAGCAGCTTTAGGTCCAGAACAGGACGGAAGGATCCGTCCTTTTTCGGCACCACGAACAAGTTGGAGTAAAAACCGTGACCCCGTTGCTGAAAAGGAACAGGGATCACCACTCCTTCTGCCTTCAGAGTGCACACCGCCTGAAGAAGAGCATCGGCTCGCTCGGGGGGCGGAGATGTTCTGAAGAACCGAGTCGGAGGACGAGAGTTGAACTCTATCCTGTAACCGTGAGACAGAATGTCTCTCACCCAACGGTCTTTTACCTGTGGCAGCCAGGCGTCGCAAAAGCGGGAAAGCCTGCCACCGACCGAGGATGCGGTGTGAGGAGGCCGAAAGTCATGAGGAGGCCGCTTTGGGAGCGGTTCCCCCGGCGGTCTTTTTAGGACGTGACTTAGACCGCCATGAATCGGAGTTCCTCTGATCCTTCTGAGGCCTTTTGGACGAGGAGAATTGAGACCTGCCCGCGGACCAAAAGGACCGAAACCTCGATTGTACCTTCCGTGGTTGAGGTCTGTTTGGTTTGGACTGGGGTAAGGACGAGTCCTTTCCCTTGGATTGTTTAATGATTTCATCCAATCGCTCACCAAACAGACGGTCGCCAGAAAATGGCAAACCGGTTAAGAACTTTTTGGAAGCAGAGTCTGCCTTCCATTCACGTAGCCACATGGCCCTGCGGACTGCCACTGAATTGGCGGATGCTACCGCCGTACGGCTCGCAGAGTCCAGGACAGCATTAATGGCGTAGGACGCAAACGCCGACGCCTGAGAGGTTAAGGACACCACTTGCGGAGCAGACGTACGTGTGCCTGCTGAGACCCCGAACAGTGTGATGAAGTCGAGTGAATTTCCCAGCGAGCCCGCTTAGGCGGCCTGGGACTGCGGTCCGTGTCAGAGACCTCACCCTGGGACCTATGGGTCACCCCAGGAGCACTTTGCTGCTCCAACTGAGGGGGGCCTGGGGTCAATGATTCAACAGTGCCCGTGGCCTGAGTCACCGGTCTGGACTGTAAGGCTTCTAGTATCCTAGCAGACCATTTATCCATACTCTCAGACAGTTTGTCAGCAAATACTGCAAACTCCGTCCCTGTCACCTGGACAGTGGTAGCAGGTGGTTCCACCTGGGCCACCAGTAGCAGAGGCTCCGGCTGAGTAAGTGCCACAGGGGCCGAGCATTGCACACAATGAGGATCGGTGGAACCTGCCTGTAGTATAGCCGCACATGAGGTTCAGGTTGCAAAGTAAGCCTGTGCTTTGGCACCCTTGCTTTTTGCGGACGACATGCTGTTGTCTCCTCTGAGTACAATCCAGGAGGGTATATAGCCAAAAATCAACAGTGCGACCGTACAGTGTAAATGTATAGCATATAAGCATATATATATATGTACACTTCGGCACTCAGTGGGGCCAGCACCCAGGTGCTGCTTACCGACCGCTCAAAGCGGTTGTGTGATCACCAGATTCCCTGCCTGGGCCTCCCAGAGCCGTTGTCTCTCCTCTCCAGCGTCAGAAGTGCTGACAGGAATGGCTGCCGGCGTTCTGTGGGGAGGAGGGGGCCGTGGGCGTGCCCCAGAAAGTGCGGGAATCTGATGCCCCACTGTGCTGAGTGAGGGGGGAGGAGGATACAAAGTATGCTCCAGCCCTCAGCGCTGACGTCCTGTGCAGCGTCCCGCCCTTCCCCTGACTGGCAGGCCTGGGGGCGGGAATATGCGATACTAGGCCGCAAAAGCCGGGGACCAAAGTTATAAATAAGCGCGGCCGGCACGGTAGTCCCCGGCGCACTAACACACCCAGCAGTGCTGCAGTGTGTATGGCACAAGCGCTCCATGCGCGGTCCCCCAGGGGGACACAGAGTACCTCACAGTAGCAGGGCCTTGTCCCTGATGATACCCGGCTCCTGTCCAGCAGATTCCCCAGGGGCTGCGGAGGGAGCACGGTCCCAGTGCCTGGAGACCGATTAGGATCCCACTTCACCCAGAGCCCATTAAGGGATGGGGAAGGAAAGAAGGGAATTTTGTTTACTTACCGTAAATTCCTTTTCTTCTAGCTCTAATTGGGAGACCCAGACAATTGGGTGTATAGGCTATGCCTCCGGAGGCCGCACAAAGTATTACACTCAAAAGTGTTAAGCCCCTCCCCTTCTGCCTATACACCCCCCGTGCTCCCACGGGCTCCTCAGTTTTGGTGCAAAAGCAAGAAGGAGGAAAAAGAATTATAAACTGATTTAAAGTAACTTCAATCCGAAGGAATATCGGAGAACTGAAACCATTCAACATGAACAACATGTGTACACAAAAAAACAGGGGCGGGTGCTGGGTCTCCCAATTAGAGCTAGAAGAAAAGGAATTTACGGTAAGTAAACAAAATTCCCTTCTTCTTTGTCGCTCTATTGGGAGACCCAGACAATTGGGACGTCCAAAAGCAGTCCCTGGGTGGGTAAAATAATACCTCGTAAGAGAGCCGTAAAACGGCCTCTTCCTACATGTGGGCAACCGCCGCCTGAAGGACTCGTCTACCTAGGCTGGCATCCGCCGAAGCATAGGTATGCACCTGATAGTGCTTCGTGAAAGTGTGCAGGCTCGACCAGGTAGCCGCCTGACACACCTGCTGAGCCGTAGCCTGGTGCCTCAAAGCCCAGGATGCGCCCACGGCTCTGGTAGAATGGGCCTTCAGCCCTGAGGGAACCGGAAGCCCAGCCGAACGGTAGGCTTCGATAATTGGCTCCTTGATCCACCGAGCCAGGGTTGATTTGGAAGCCTGTGACCCTTTACGCTGGCCAGCGACAAGGACAAAGTGCATCCGAGCGGCGCAGGGGCGCCGTACGAGAAATGTAGAGTCTGAGTGCTCTCACCAGATCTAACAAGTGCAAATCCTTTTCACATTGGTGAACTGGATGAGGATAAAAAGAAGGTAAGGAGATATCCTGATTGAGATGAAAGGGGGATACCACCTTCGGGAGAAATTCCGGAACCGGACGCAGAACCACCTTGTCCTGGTGAAACACCAGGAAGGGAGCTTTGCATGACAGCGCTGCTAGCTCAGACACTCTGCGAAGTGAAGTGACTGCTACTAGAAAAACCACTTTCTGCGAAAGGCGTGAGAGAGAAATATCCCTCATTGGCTCGAATGGTGGTTTCTGAAGAACCATCAGCACCCTGTTCAGATCCCAGGGTTCTAGCGGCCGCTTGTAAGGAGGGACGATGTGACAAACCCCCTGCAGGAACGTGCGTACCTGTGGAAGTCTGGCTAGGCGCTTCTGGAAAAACACAGAGAGCGCTGAGACTTGTCCCTTAAGGGAGCCGAGCGACAAACCCTTTTCCAGTCCAGATTGAAGGAAGGACAGAAAAGTGGGCAAGGCAAATGGCCAGGGAGTAAAACCCTGAGCAGAGCACCATGACAGGAAAATTTTCCACGTCCTGTGGTAGATCTTGGCGGACGTTGGTTTCCTAGCTTGTCTCATAGTGGCAATGACGTCTTGAGATAACCCTGAGGACGCTAGGATCCAGGACTCAATGGCCACACAGTCAGGTTGAGGGCCGCAGAATTCAGATGGAAAAACGGCCCTTGAGATAGCAAGTCTGGTCGGTCTGGTAGTGCCCACGGTTGGCCGACCGTGAGATGCCACAGATCCGGGTACCACGAACCCCTCGGCCAGTCTGGAGCGACGAGGATGACGCGGAGGCAGTCGGCCCTGATCTTGCGTAACACTCTGGGCAACAGTGCCAGCGGAGGAAACACATAAGGGAGCTGAAACTGCGACCAATCCTGAACTAAGGCGTCTGCCGCCAGAGCTCTGGGATCTTGAGACCGTGCCATGAACGCCGGTACCTTGTTGTTGTGCCGGGACGCCATGAGGTCGACGTCCGGCACCCCCCAGCGGCAACAGATCTCCTGAAACACGTCCGGGTGAAGGGACCATTCCCCTGCGTCCATGCCCTGGCGACTGAGATAATCTGCTTCCCAGTTTTCCACGCCTGGAATGTGAACTGCGGAGATGGTGGAGGCCGTGGCTTCCACCCACAGCAGAATCCGCCGGACTTCCTGGAAGGCTTGCCGACTGCGTGTGCCGCCTTGGTGGTTGATGTATGCCACCGCTGTGGAATTGTCTGACTGAATTCTGATCTGCTTGCCTTCCAGCCACTGCTGGAACGCTTTCAGGGCAAGATACACTGCCCGTATTTCCACAACATTGATCTGAAGCGAGGACTCTTGCTGGGTCCACGTACCCTGAGCCCTGTGGTGGAGAAAAACCGCTCCCCACCCTGACAGACTCGCGTCCGTCGTGACCACCTCCCAGGATGGGGGTAGGAAGGATTTCCCTTTCGATAATGAAGTGGGAAGAAGCCACCACCGAAGGGAAGCTTTGGTCGCCTGCGAGAGGGAGACGTTCCTGTCGAGGGACGTCGGCTTCCTGTCCCATTTGCGTAGGATGTCCCATTGAAGAGGACGCAGGTGAAACTGCGCGAAAGGAACTGCCTCCATTGCTGCCACCATCTTCCCCAGGAAGTGCATGAGGCGCCTCAAGGTGTGTGACCGACCTTGAAGGAGAGATTGTACCCCTGTCTGTAGTGACCGCTGCTTGATCAGCGGAAGCTTCACTATCGCTGAGAGGGTATGAAACTCCATGCCAAGGTATGTCAGCGATTGGGCCGGTGTCAGATTTGACTTTGGAAAATTGATGATCCACCCGAAACTCTGGAGAGTCTCCAGGGTAGCGTCGAGGCTGTGTTGGCATGCCTCTAGAGAGGGTGCCTTGATCAACAGATCGTCCAAGTACGGGATCACCGAGTGACCCTGAGAGTGGAGGACCGCTACTACAGTAGCCATAACCTTGGTGAAAACCCGTGGGGCTGTTGCCAGGCCGAACGGCAGTGCCACGAACTGCAGGTGTTCGTTCCCTATGGCGAAGCGCAAGAAGCGCTGGTGCTCTGGAGCAATCGGTACGTGGAGATAAGCATCTTTGATATCGATCGATGCAAGGAAATCTCCCTGGGACATTGAGGCGATGACGGAGCGGAGGGATTCCATCCGGAACCGCCTGGTCTTTACGTGTTTGTTGAGAAGTTTCAGGTCCAGGACAGGTCGGAAAGACCCGTCCTTCTTTGGGACCACAAACAAGTTGGAGTAAAAACCGTGGCCCTGTTGCTGAAGAGGAACAGGGACCACCACTCCTTCTGCCTTCAGAATGCCCAGCGCCTGTAGAAGAGCCTCGGCTCGTTCGGGAGGCGGGGATGACCTGAAGAATCGAGTCGGGGGACGAGAGGTGAACTCTATCTTGTAACCGTGAGACAGAATGTCTCTCACCCAACGGTCTTTTACCCGTGGCAGCCAGGTGTCGCAAAAGCGGGAGAGCCTGCCACCGACCGAGGATGCGGAGTGAGGATGCCGAAAGTCATGAGGAAGCCGCTTTGGTAGCGGCACCTCCGGTGGTCTGTTTAGGACGTGACTTAGACCGCCATGCATCAGAGTTCCTTTGATCTTTCTGAGGCCTTTTGGACGAGGAGAATTGGGACCTGCCCGCGCCCCGAAAGGACCGAAACCTCGACTGCCCCTTCCTCTGTTGGGGTATGTTCGGTTTGGGCTGGGGTAAGGATGTATCCTTTCCCTTGGATTGTTTGATGATTTCATCCAAACGCTCGCCAAACAATCGTTCGCCAGAAATTGCCAAACTGGTTAAGCGCTTTTTGGAAACAGAATCTGCCTTCCATTCCCGTAGCCACAAGGCCCTGCGGAGTACCACCGAATTGGCGGCTGCAACCGCCGTACGGCTCGCAGAGTCCAGGATAGCATTAATAGCGTAAGACGCAAATGCCGACGTCTGAGTGGTTATGGACGCCACCTGTGGCGCGGACGTGCGTGTGGCTGCGTCAATTTGCGCTTGACCTGCTGAGATAGCTTGTAGCGCCCATACGGCTGCGAATGCTGGGGCAAAAGAAGCGCCGATTAGCTTCATAGATGGATTTCAACCAGAGCTCCATCTGCCTGTCAGTGGCATCTTTGAGTGAAGCCCCATCTTCCACTGCAAGTATGGATCTAGCTGCCAGTCTGGAGATTGGAGGATCCACTTTGGGACACTGAGTCCAACCCTTGACCACGTCAGGGGGAAAGGGATAACGTGCATCCTTAAGGCGCTTAGAAAAACGCTTATCTGGACAAGCATGGTGATTCTGGACTGCCTCTCTGAAATCAGAGTGGTCCAGAAACATACTCGGTGTACGCTTGGGAAACCTGAAACGGAATTTCTCCTGCTGGGAAGCCGACTCCTCCGCCGGAGGAGCTGAGGGAGAAATATCCAACATACGATTGATGGACGCAATAAGGTCGTTCACTATGGCGTCCCCGTCCGGAGCATCAAGATTGAGAGCGGCCTCAGGATCAGAATCCTGATCAGCTACTTCCGCGTCATCAACCAGCGATTCCCCCCGCTGAGACCCTGAACAATATGAGGATGTCGAGGGAAAATCTAAGCGAGCCCGCTTAGTCGGTCTGGGGCTGGGGTCTGTGTCAGAACCCTCAGCTTGGGATCCATGAGATACCCCGGGAGGACATTGTTGGTCCAGCTGAGGTGGGCCAGGGAACAAAGATTCAACAGAGTCCCTGTGCTGAGATACCGGTCTGGACTGCAAGGCTTCCAGTATCTTAGCCATAGTCTCAGAGAGTTTTGCAAACTCCGTCCCTGTCACCTGAACAGTGTTAGCAGGTGGCTCCCCCTGGGCCCCCCCTAGCAGAGGCTCTGGCTGAGTAAGTGCCACAGGGGCCGAACAGTGCCTACAATGAGGGTCAGTGGAACCTGCCAGTAGCGGGGTCGTACATGCGGCGCAGGCAACATAATAAGCCTGTGTTTTGGCACCCCTGCCTTTCGTGGGCGCCATGCTATTATCTTCCCTGAGCAACACAATAGGGTATATAGCCAGAAATCAACTGTGCACCATACAGTGTAAAATAAACATATAATGTTACACTACTGCACAATGGGGCTAGCACCACAGGTGCTGCTTACCACCCGCTTAAAGCGGTTGTGAGGCCACCAGAGTCCCTGCCTGGGTCTCCCAGATTTTGTCCCCCTCTGCAGCGTCCGAGGAGCTGACAGGAATGCGTCCTGAGGAGAGGAGAGAGCCCGTGGGCGTGACCCAGAAAGAGCGGGAACTGGTGCCTGCACTGTGCACAGTGAGGGGAGTGGCGTATGCAAAGCATGCTCCAGCCCTCAGTGCTGCTCGTTCTATGCAGCGTCCCGCCCTTCCCCTGCCTGTCAGGGCTATGGGCGGGAGGAAAGGAAACTAGGCCGCAAAAAGCCGGGGACTCTAGTAATAAACGCGGCCGCCGTAAAAGCGCGGCCGGCGTGGAAGTCCCCGGCGCACTACAAGTCCCAGCCGCGCCGCAGTTGGCAGCGGCGGTCAGTGCGGCAGTCCCTATACATAAACACACTCAGCAACGCTGAGTGTGTAATGGCACATATTAACCCGGTCAGCGCCGCGGTCCCCGGTGCACTAGCACACCCAGCAAAGCTGGAGTGTTGCTGTGCGCGGTCCCCACGGGGACACAGAGTACCTCCAAGTAGCAGGGCCATGTCCCTGAACGATACCCGGCTCCTATCCAGCAGGCTCCACAGGAGTTGTGGATGAAGCACGGTCTCCTGTGCCTGGAGACCGATAGGATCCCACTTCCACCAGAGCCCTGAGGGGGATGGGGAAGGAAAACAGCATGTGGGCCTCCAGCCTCCGTACCCGCAATGGATACCTCAACCTTACAACACCGCCGACAAGAGTGGGGTGAGAAGGGAGCATGCTGGGGGCCCTATATGGCCTCACTTTTCTTCCATCCGACATGGTCAGCAGCTGCTGCTGACCAATTCTGTGGAGCTGTGCGTGCGTGTCTGACCTCCTTCGCACAAAGCAAAAAACTGAGGAGCCCGTGGGAGCACAGGGGGTGTATAGGCAGAAGGGGAGGGGCTTAACACTTTTGAGTGTAATACTTTGTGCGGCCTCCGGAGGCATAGCCTATACACCCAATTGTCTGGGTCTCCCAATAGAGCGACAAAGAAACAGCATGTGGCTCCTGCCTATGTACCCGCAATGGGTACCTCAACCTTAACAGCACCGCCGACCAGAGTGGGGTGAGAAGGGAGCATGCTGGGGGCCCTGTTATGGGCCCACTTTTCTTCCATCCGACATAGTCAGCAGCTGCTGCTGACTAAGATGTGGAGCTATGCGTGGATGTCAGCCTCCTTCGCACAAAGCATAAAAACTGAGGAGCCCGTGAGGCACGGGGGGTGTATAGGCAGAAGGGGAGGGGCTTTACACTTTTAAGTGTAATACTTTGTGTGGCCTCCGGAGGCAGAAGCTATACACCCCAATTGTCTGGGTCTCCCAATGGAGCGACAAAGAAAAATGCTTTCATTCACCCACTGCAAGCAGAGGATGAAAAAAGCTTGAGTATATATAACCCAAAACATAAGAAAGCACGAGTGAGTATCATCAGACTAGACACTTTCTTACTTAAGTGCGGTGGACTTGGCCTGCAGAGCGGCGCTCCAGAATTCGTCCAGTTGCTCGGGAGCAGCAAAAGCTTCTAGACAAGATGTGAATGGGATCCGCGCCCCGGACGAGCTCGGGAGGGGGCCGGTGTTCTTGCTCTGATAGCTGTCGGGCCTGTTCATAGGCAGCAAGCTCCTCTGCACAACACACAAAGTAGAGGTCAGCTCAACAGACGACGCATCCCTCTACAACCCCCCGGCCTGCCCGTTCCTGACCTTTATTTAATGCGGCCTCCATGGGCACGGGCAGCTGCAGGATGTACTCCACCCTCTGCGTGTACTTCACTTTCTGGGACACCAGACATTTAATCTTCTCTTCCACCAAAAACCGGAAAACTTCATTAGGATTAGAAGAGCTGCGGCAATTTCTCTGCGGAGACGTAAAAGCGATGTCACCTCCGAAAACGTACACAGCTGCGGACAGCGATGTATATTACCGCCACTCACCTCCACCATGTTTATGAAGTGCAGGAAGAACTCCTGGGCGTCCTGCTGCCTGTTGGTGGAAAACTCCGGGTGTCCCTTCCCTATAAGTGCTTTAAACATGCGCGGTGCGATGCCGTCCTGTAAACCCTGAAAAATAGAGGGGGGTAAATGGAAAAACTGCCGCAAATATCAGGGAAACAAGATGAGAGCTACACGTTCTGCAACTTTCCAAATTCTCACCACTCACTATACATCTGCTTGCTCTCAGTGAACAGACCACCCTTCTTTACACTCAACCGCTGAAGACCCCTCCTCACATCTGATGTGCTAGTTACAATGTGTCAGCGTGACCAGGAGCCACTAGTTTAGGAAAGGTTCGCATTTAACAGCTATGTGATCGGAGAGACATATTCATCCCCTAAATGTAAATATCTGCATTTGTTGACAACAAGCAGAGATCTTTACCACAGCGAGGAATCTATATTATACAGTTGGGAACCAACCAACAGGATTTTCATATATAAAGTAAAGCCAGTGCCGTACTGAGGCTAGGATGCTGAATCTATGCATACAATTGTTATGAGATTGGATGTTTTATTTCAGAAATATGTGCAAGTAAAGTTCTAGCAATTCACTGCTATTTGATTGACAGGTGCTTTAGAAAGGAAATATGTGAGTCGGGTCTTGCTATCTTTTCCCGCCCCTGTCTGTCTGCCTGCGCCGGAAAAAGTTTGCCGGCGACAGGGGGAAGAACACCAGGAAGGCAAACAGACAGGGGCGGGAATAGATAGCAAGACCTGACCCACATATTTCATTTCTGTTGCACCTGTCAATCAAATAGCAGTGCATTGCTGGAACTTTACTTGCACATATTTCTTAAATAAAACATCCAGTCTGTGAAGAAAAGGCTTGGTTATATTCAGCCTCCTAGTTGCCAGGATAGCGCTGGCTTTACTTTATATATCAAATCCTGCTGGTTGGTTCCCTTTAATCAGGTTCAAAGGGGCGTCCAGACTATTAGGCTATGTGCCCACGGGACCTTGTACCTGCGGATATATCCGCAGGTTTCCCACAGCAGCTCCCCGGAATCCGCAGCTATCCATAGCTGCGGGATTCCATCGACCTATCTGTGGAAAACCTGCAGACATTCATGCAACTTACCTGCGGACGTCCCACCCTCTATCTCCATAGTGGAGGGCCGGGAATTCCGCAGGTAAATCCGCAGGAATAATTGACATGCAGTTACGTGCGGCTGCGGGACATCCACAGCATATTCCACAGCCGCACATAACGCAGCATGGACACAGCATTCTCCATGTCCCATAGGATAACATGGGGAGTGTCCGTTCTTGCTAAAACCTGCGGATTTATCTAGAAAATCCAGATAAATCCGCAGGCTTTCTGTGGCAAAATCCGCAGAAGCAAGCTCCCGTGGGCACATAGCCTTATTCTCCCCTCAGTCATGTCCTGAGGTCTATGGACAATTTAGTGATGGGATCAGTCTGGGATTTCCATTTTTTTTGCTCTTGTAGGAATGCAGACTCTCAGTATGTATTTATGTCCCAATCTGCAGCCTCACCTTCTGCTCCTCGCCCTCTTTTTCCGTCCCGGCTTTGAGTATTCACCAGACGACAGGCCGTTGCCGAGTTTGGCTCTGCGGAAACATCACCAAGAGTATTAATTTCATATCTTCAAACATAAATCAGATGGGGCAAGAAGGACCCCGCAGTCATGGTCCGCTGTACGGAGCAACGAATAATTATGGCGCCCCCTACCCTCCAAATCTAGGTGTATTCTCTACACACGATACTCACACTTGGGTGTTGAAATCCTGCGTGGGATCGGCCGGCGCCTTATGGAATATTTGCTCCATTCGTTCCACATACCTGTAAGCGATCAATGCTGAGTTACACTTCAATTTAACCCCTTTGGGGAGCAGATACAATTGCACATGTGGTATATAACACGTCAAACGAGCTCCACTGGCAGAGCTGGGTAGAGTTGGGGAGCAATGAGGCACCCCATCGCCTGCTTGAAAGGAGCCAGGGACATTGCCTCTGCCCCTATTCAGTATGGGCACTAAGAGTGTGCGTCCAAAAAGAAGACAGAAGTGGTTATAATCTTTCATCTTTTCAGGGAAGATCACACTATCTGCTCCCAATTACAGGGGGTTTACATGCCGTACATTTACACTGATGCCCAGGAGCACGCGCCCCGGACCACCAGGACACTTACTTGCGCTGGAAGGCAGGTATACTGAACACCACCTGCATAGTGGAGTTGAGATAGCAGCTGTTGCCCAGATTGCGGATCCCCGTGTAGCCGGGTCCATACAGGGGCTGCAGCTGTACCCCCGATTCCTGGATCAGCTCCCATTCTCCGATCCTCTGGTTCATATCGATTTCAAGCTCAGTCATGGTCTTGTCCGTCTAGGAAATGGGAAGAGGTGTTACACGTGTACGGGAGGGATCACCGGCCGGCAGGAATATCCCGATACGGCCTCGCTCACCTTCTGCATCTTCATCATGTCAATACCAAAGTGCGCTAGATGTTCGGCCAGATTGGGGTCCAGCACCATGTCGTCTTCATCGTAGGAGTAGACATCTGATGGGGGCAATAGGGGACAATGAGGAGCTAAAGTGTCAATTCTATAATATCGGAGGGGATAAATATGTCCATAAAATTATATTTCTTTTATTAGCTTCAATGAGTTAAAAAAAAAAAAACAAACAAA
The DNA here is from genome assembly GCF_048569485.1 of Anomaloglossus baeobatrachus. Taxonomy (NCBI): domain Eukaryota; kingdom Metazoa; phylum Chordata; class Amphibia; order Anura; family Aromobatidae; genus Anomaloglossus; species Anomaloglossus baeobatrachus. The sequence goes on from NC_134357.1 coordinate 24,060,342, forward strand.
AATATACACACACATACATACATACATACATACATATACATTGTATATATACATATATCTATACATACATTAATATATATATATATATATTTTGATGGCTGAACTAAATGGACCTAGGTCTTTTTTCAACCTATGTAAATATACATATAAGGCGGGGCCAGGCCGAGGCCAATCCGTGGGGGGGAGGGCCAGGCCGAGGCGAGCAGCCAATCCGTGGGGGGGCGGAGCCAGGCCGAGCCCAGAGCGGCTAATACATGCGGAAGGCGGGGCCAGGCCGAGGCCAATCCGTGGGGGGGGGGGGGGGGGGGAGGGCCAGGCCGAGCCCAACGGCCAATCCGACAGTTGTCACTTTTATGACACTGTCACGGTGACACAATTTTGGAGCAAGACAGACAGGCAGACAGAATAAGGCAATTATATATATGTATAGATAGATAGAGATATATATATATATATATATATATATATATATATATAATCTCTATCTATATATATATATATATATATTTTATTTATTACACACACACACATACATATATATATTTACATTGGTTGAAAAGAAGGGAATTTTGTTACTTACCGTAAATTCCTTTTCTTCTAGCTCTTATTGGGAGACCCAGACGATTGGGGTATAGCTACTGCCCTCTGGAGGCCACACAAAGCACTACATCAAAAGTGCAAGGCCCCTCCTCCTCTGGCTATACCCCCCCCGTGGTATCACGGGTTCTCCAGTTTTAGTGCCAAAGCAAGAAGGAGGAAGCCAATAACTGGTTTAAACAAATTAACTCCGAATAACATCGTAGAACTGAAAAACCGTTCAACATGAACAACATGTGTACCCGCAATCAACAAAAAAACATCCCGAAGGACAACAGGGCGGGTGCTGGGTCTCCCAATAAGAGCTAGAAGAAAAGGAATTTACGGTAAGTAACAAAATTCCCTTCTTCTTCAGCGCTCTATTGGGAGACCCAGACGATTGGGACGTCCAAAAGCTGTCCCTGGGTGGGTAAAGAAATACCTCATGTTAGAGCTGCAAAAACAGCCCTCCCCTACGGGGGTGTCACTGCCTCCTGCAGGACTCTTCCACCTAAGCTGGCATCCGCCGAAGCATAGGTATGCACCTGATAATGCTTGGTGCAAGTGTGCAGGCTGGACCAGGTGGCTGCCTGGCACACTTGTTGAGCCGAAGCCTGGTGTCGCAATGCCCAGGACGCACCCACGGCTCTGGTAGGATGGGCCTTCAGCCTTGATGGAACCGGAAGCTCAGCAGAACGGTAGGCTTCAAGAATTGGTTCTTTGATCCATCGAGCCAGGGTGACCTTAGAAGCCTGCGACCCTTTGGGCTTACCAGCGACAAGGACAAAGAGTGCATCCGAACGGCGCAAGGGCGCCGTGCGGGAAATGTAGATTCTGAGTGCTCTCACCAGATCTAACAAAAGTAAATCCTTCTCATACCGATGAACTGCATGAGGACAAAACGAAGGCAAAGAGATATCCTGATTAAGATGAAAAAAGGATACCACCTTCGGGAGAAACTCCTGAATGGGGCGCAGCACTACCTTGTCCTGGTGGAAGACCAGGAAAGGAGCCTTGGATGACAGCGCTGCCAGCTCAGACACTCTCCGAAGAGATGTGATCGCTACCAGAAAAGCCACTTTCTGTGATAGTCTAGAAAGTGAAACCTCCCTCAGAAGCTCGAAGGGCGGCTTCTGGAGGACAACTAGTACCCTGTTCAGATCCCATGGATCTAACGGCCGCTTGTACGGGGGTACGATATGGCAAACCCCCTGTAGGAACGTGCGCACCTTAGGAAGGCGCGCCAAACGCCTCTGAAAAAAGACGGATAGCACCGAGACCTGACCTTTAAGGGGGCCGAGCGACAAACCTTTTTTCTAACCCAGATTGCAGGAAAGATAGAAAGGTAGGCAATGCAAATGGCCAGGGAGACACTCCCTGAGCAGAGCACCAGGATAAGAATATCCTCCACGTTCTGTGGTAGATCTTAGCAGACGTGGGCTTCCTAGCCTGTCTCATGGTGGCAACGACCCCTTGGGATAATCCTGAAGACGCTAGGATCCAGGACTCAATGGCCACACAGTCAGGTTCAGGGCCGCAGAATTCCGATGGAAAAACGGCCCTTGGAACAGTAAGTCTGGTCGGTCTGGTAGTGCCCACGGTTGGCCGACCGTGATATGCCACAGATCCGGATACCACGCCCTCCTCGGCCAGTCTGGGGCGACGAGTATGACGCGGCTGCAATCGGATCTGATCTTGCGTAGCACTCTGGGCAAGAGTGCCAGAGGTGGAAACACATAAGGGAGCCGGAACTGCGACCAATCTTGCACTAAGGCGTCTGCCGCCAGAGCTCTTTGATCGCGAGACCGTGCCATGAAGGTTGGGACCTTGTTGTTGTGCCGGGACGCCATTAGGTCGACGTCCGGCCTACTCCATCGGCGACAGATTTCCTGAAACACGTCCGGGTGAAGGGACCATTCCCCTGCGTCCATGCCCTGGCCACTGAGGAAGTCTGCTTCCCAATTTTCTACGCCGGGGATGTGAACTGCGGATATGGTGGAGGCCGTGGCGTCCACCCACATCAGAATCCGCCGGACTTCCTGGAAGGCTTGCCGACTGCGTGTCCCCCCTTGGTGGTTGACGTATGCCACCGCTGTGGAGTTGTCCGACTGAATTCGGATCTGCCTTCCTTCCAGCCACTGCTGGAAGGCTATAAGGGCAAGATACACTGCTCTGATTTCCAGAACATTGATCTGAAGGGTGGACTCCTGCTGAGTCCACGTACCCTGAGCCCTGTGGTGGAGAAAAAAACTGCTCCCCACCCTAACAGACTCGCATCTGTCGTGACCACCGCCCAAGACGGTGGTAGGAAGGATCTTCCCTGTGATAATGAGGTGGGAAGAAGCCACCATTACAGAGAGTCCTTGGCCGTCTGTGAAAGGGATACTTTCCTGTTCAGGGATGTTGACTTCCCGTCCCATTGGCGGAGAATGTCCCATTGAAGTGGACGCAGATGAAACTGCGTAAACGGAACCGCCTCCATTGCTCATCTTCCCGAGGAAGTGCATGAGGCGTCTTAAGGAGTGCGACTGACCTTGAAGGAGAGTCTGCACCCCAGTCTGTAGTGACCGCTGCTTGTCCAGCGGAAGCTTCACTAGCGCTGAGAGGGTATGAAAATCCTGCCAAGATACGTTAGTGATTGGGTCGGTGACAGGTTTGGCTTTGAGAAGTTGATGAGCCACCCAAACGTCTGGAGAGTCTCCAGCGCAACATTCAGGCTGAGTTGGCATGCCTCTTGAGAGGGTGCCTTGCCAAGTAGATCATCCAAGTAAGGGATCACAGAGTGTCCCTGTGAGTGCAAGACTGCTACCCCTGCCGCCATGACCTTGGTGAACACCCGTGGGGCTGTCGCCAGACCGAATGGCAGAGCTACGCACTGAAGATGGTCGTCACCTATCACGAAACGTAGAAAAGAAGGGAATTTTGTTTACTTACCGTAAATTCCTTTTCTTCTAGCTCCAATTGGGAGACCCAGACAATTGGGTGTATAGCTATTGCCTCTGGAGGCCACACAAAGTATTACACTTAAAAGTGTAAGGCCCCTCCCCTTCTGGCTATACACCCCCAGTGGGATCACTGGCTCACCAGTTTTAGTGCCAAAGCAAGAAGGAGGAAAGCCAATAACTGGTTTAAAGACCAATTCAATCCGAGGAAACATCGGAGAACTGAACCATACCACATGAACAACATGTGTACCCGAAAAAACAGAAAAACCCCGAGAAAACAGGGCGGGTGCTGGGTCTCCCAATTGGAGCTAGAAGAAAAGGAATTTACGGTAAGTAAACAAAATTCCCTTCTTCTTTGTCGCTCCATTGGGAGACCCAGACAATTGGGATGTCCAAAAGCAATCCCTGGGTGGGTAAAAGAATACCTCATGATAGGGCCGTCAAACGGCCCTCTCCTACAGGTGGCCAACCGCCGCCTGAATGACTTATCTACCTAGGCTGGCGTCTGCCGAAGCGTAGGTATGCATCTGATAATGCTTGGTAAAAGTAAGTAGACTCGACCAGGTGGGTGCCTGACACACCTGCTGAGCCGTAGCCTGGTGCCGTAATGCCCAGGATGCACCCACGGCTCTGGTAGAATGGGCCTTCGGCCTTGAGAGAACCAGAAGCCCAGTAGAACTGTAGGTTTCAAGAATTGGTTCCTCGAGCCCCCGAGCAAGGGTGGATCTGGAAGCTTGCGACTGTTTACGCCGACCAGCGACAAGGACAAAGAGTGCATCCGGGTGGCGCAGGAGCGCCATGCGGGAAGTAGAACCTGAGTGCTCTCACCAGAACCAACAGATGCAAATCTTTCTGAAATTGATGGACTGGACGAGGACACAAAGAAGGTGAGGTGATATCCTGATTGATATGAAAATGGGATACCACCTTAGGGAGAAATTCCGGAACCGGACGCAGAACTACCCTGTCCTGGTGAAGGACCAGGAAGGGAGTTTGTATGAGAGCGTTGCTAGCTCGGAAACTCTCCTAAGAGACGAGACCGTTACTAGAAGGCCACTTCCCGTGAAAAACGGGAAGGGAGACATCCTTCAAAGGCTCGAAAGGCGGCATCTGGAGAGCAATTAGAACCTTGTTCAGATCTCAGGGCTCTAACGGCCGCTTGTACGGAGTGCTGAGAAGACAAACTCCCCGTAGGAACGTGCGTACCTGAGGAAGTCGTCGTTTCTGAAAAAATACAGATAGCGCTGAGACTTGTCCCTAAAGGGAACTGAGCGACAACCCATTTTCCTACCTAGATTGCAGGAAGGAAGGAAACATAGACGATGCAACCGGCCAGGGAGAAACACCCTGCGCCGAGCACCGAGATAAGAACATCTTCCACGTCCTGTGGTCAATCTTGGCGGACGTTGGTATGCTAGCCTGTCTCATGGTGGCAACCACGTCCTGAGGTAATCCTGACGACACTAGGTTCCAGGACTCAATGCCACACCATCCGGTTGAGGGCCGTAGAATTCAAATGGAAGAATGGCCCTTGAGACAGCCAGTCTGATTGGTCTGGTAGTGCCCCCGGTTAGCCTACCGTGAGGCACCACAGAACCGAGTACCACAACATCCTCGGCCAATTTGTAGCGACGAGGATGGCGCGGCCGCAGTCGGTCTTGATCTAGCGCAGTACTCTGGGCAACAATGCCAGAGGTGGCACCTAAGGTAGCTGGAACTGCGACCAATGCTGAACTAAGGCGTTTGCCGCCAGAGCTCGATGATTGTGAAACCGTGCCATGAAGCTGGCACATTGTTGTTGTGCCGTGACGCCATTAGATCGACGTCCGGCCTCTGTCAGCGGCGCCCGATCTCCTGAAACCCGTCCGGGTGAGGAGACCATACTCTTTCGGCCACACCTCAGCGACTTAGGAAGTCAGCTTCCTAGTTTCCACACTTGGGATGTGAATTGTGGATATGGTGGATGCCGTGTCTTCCACCCACATCAGAACCTGCCGGACTTCCTGGAAGGCTTGCCGGTTGCGCGTTCTTCCTTGGTGGTTGATGTATGCCACCGCTGTGGAGCTGTCCGACTGAAGTCGGATATGCTTGCTTTCCAACCGCTGTTGGAAGGATTGTAGGGCAAGATACACTGCTCTGTGTTCAAGAACATTGATCTGAAGAGTGGACTCTTGCTGAGTCCACGTACCCTGAGCGCTGTAGTGGAGAAAAACTGCTCCCCACCCTGATAGACTCGCGTCTGTCGTAACTATCGCCCAGGACGGGGATAGGAAGGACCTTCTTTTTGACCAAGAGGTGAGAAGAAGCCACCACCGTAGAGATTCCTTGGCCGCCTGAGAAAGAACGACGACTCTGTTGAGGGACGTCGATTCCTCGTCCCATTGGCGGAGAATGTCCCATTGTAGTGGACGCAGTAAAACTGCGCGAAAGGAACTGCCTCCATTGCTACCATCTTACGTAGGAAGTGCATGAGGCGTCTCAATGTGTGCGACTGGTTCTTAAAGAAGAGCTTGCAGCCCGTAGTGAATGCTGTTTGTCTAGCGGCAGCTTCACTATCGCTGAGAGAGTAAGAAACTCTATGCCTAGATATGTTATCGATAGGGTCGGGGTCGGATCTGACTTTAAAAAGTTGATGATCCACCCAAAACTCTAGAGAGTCTCCAGCGCAACGTTCGGGCAGTGTTGGCATGTTTCCTAAGAGAGTGCCTTGACAAGTAGATCGTCTAAATACGGGACCACAGAGTGACCCTGAGAGTGCAGGACTGTGACTACTGCTGCCCTGACCTTGGCGAAGACCAGTTGGACTGTCGCTAGCCGGAAGGTAGAGCTACGAACAGAGGGTGTTCGTCTCCTATAACGAAGCGTAGAAACGCTAGTGCTCTGGATCAATCGGCACGTGTGGATAAGCATCCTTGATGCCTAATGATGCTAGGAAATATCCTTGGGACCTTGAGGCGATGACATGGCGGAGGGATTCCATCCGGAACCGCCTGGTGTCCACGAGCTTGCTGAGCATTTTTAGATCCAGAACGGGACGGAACGGCCCGTTGTTATAGGTACCGCAAAGAATTTGGGGTAAAAACCGTGACCTTGTTCCTGAAGAGGAACGGGGGTCATCACTCTTTCTGCCTATAGAGTGCACCCTGTTTGCAGAAGAGCAGCGGCCCGGCCGGGAGGTGGAGAAATTCTGAAGAATCGAGTTGGAGGACGAGAAGTGAGCTCTATCCTGTACCCGTGAGACAGAATGTCTCACACTCAATGGTCATTGACCTATGGCAGCTAAATATCGCCAAGGCGGGAGAGCCTGCTACGGACCGAGGCCGCAAGTCATGAGGAAGCCGCCTTGGAAGCGGGTTTTCAGACTGTCGCTTTTTTGGGCGAGACTGAGCCCGCTAAGAATCTTAGCTCCTCTGATCCTTTTGAGTCCACATTGGACGAGGAAAAATGGGACCTGCCCGAGCCTCGAAAAGGCCGAAAACCCCGACTGCCTCTTGCACTGTTGGGGTTTGTTGTGTCCGGGCTGAGGAAAGGATGAATCCTTACCCCTGGACTGTTTGATGGTTACATCCAACGCTCACCAAACAGTCGGTCAGCAGAAAAAGGCAACTGGTTAGGCAACCTTTTTTGGAAGCAGAATCTGCCTTCCATTCACTTAACGAGCAGACCAGGCTCTGCTTAAAAACACGGAGTAGCGGAGGCTACCGCCGCACGGTTCGCAGAGTCCAGGACAACCTGAATCGCGTAAGAAACAAATGCAGACATTTGAGAGGTTAAGGATGCCACCTGCGGCACAGATGTACGGGTAACCGTGTCAATCTGTGTAAGACAAGCTGAAATAGCTTGGAGTGCCCCAAGGGAGAGAATGCCGGAGCCAACGGTGCGCCGACAGCCTCATAGATGGCTTTCGACCAGAGATCCATCTGTCTGTCAGTGGCATCTTTGAGTTTGCAGTTCCATCTCCCACTGCAACTATGGATCTAGCTACAAGCCTGGAGATTGGAGGATGCCGCTCGGGACATTGGGTCCAGTCCTTGACCAAGTCAGGGGACAGGGATAACGTGTATCCTAAGCCGTTTGGAGAAGCGCATATCTGGATAAGCGTGGTGTTCCTGGACTGCCTCTCTGAAGGCAGAGTGGTCCAGAAAAATACGTGAAGCTGACTCCTCCACTGGAGGAGCTGTGAGAAATAACCCACATTCTATAGATGGACGCTATAAGATTATTTACTATGGCGTCACAATCAGGTGTATCCAGATTGAGAGCGGTCTCAGGATCAGAATCCTGAGCCGCTACTTCCGCCTCATTACACAGCGAGTCCTTCTGTTAGGACCCTGATGAAACCGAGGCCGCTCATAGCGAGCCCACTTAGGCTGTCTGGGACTGACGTCCGTGCAGAGCCGTGACTCTGGGATGCGTGTGACATTCCCGGAGCTGTTAGTTATTCACACTGAGGGGGGCCATGGATCAATGATTCAACAGTGCCCATATTGTGAGAGACATGTCCGGACTGCTAGGCTTCTAGTATCATAGCCATAGTCTCAGAAAAACTGTCAGTAAATACTGCAGACACCGTCCTCATCCCCTGGCCATTAGTGCATACAATGGGAGTCTATGTACCTGCCGGCCGTATAGCCCCTTTGTTTTACACAGAGAATATGCTGATAACTCCTCCGCATAATCCAGGAGGGTATATACAACGTGCGACCAAACAGTGCAATGTATATAGTACAAGCATATCTATAAGTGCACTTCTGCACTAGTGGGGTTAGCACCACAGGTGCTGCTTAACGCCTGTTGCAGCGATTGTGTGACTATCAGAATGCCAGGGTCTTCCACACTTGTCTCTGTATCGTACAGAAACTGACACTAATGGCTGCCGGTGTCCTTGTAGAGAAGGAAGCCGTGGGCGTGCCTGAGAAAGTGCGGGAATCCGGATTCACAGTGCACACAGTGAGAGGGGTGGAGTATGCAAAACATACTCCAGCTCTCAGCTCTGCTCTATGCAGCGTCACGCCCCTACCCTGACTGTCAGGGCTGTGGGCGGTAACGAAGGGAGACTAGGCCCAGAAGCCGGGGACTCGAGTTAACAGCGCGGCCGCCGTAAAAGCGCGGGCCGCGCTGAAGTCCCCGGCGCACCACAAGTGCCAGCCGCGCCGCAGTTCCAGCGGCCGGCGCGACCGATTCATAGAAGTGGCCAGCGTCCCGCCCCTCTCCTGACTGGCAGGTCTGGGGGCGGGAACGAACGGAAGCAGGCCGCAAAAGCCGGGGACTCTAGTTATCAGCGCGGCCGCCGTAAAAGCGCAGGCCGCGCTGAAGTCCCCGGCGCACTACAAGTGCCAGCCGCGCCGCAGTCCCAGCGGCCGGCGCGACCAATTCCCATAAGTGAGCCTGCTTCAGCAAAGCTGAATGAGGCCATGGCACAGGCGCCGCAGCGCTGATGTCCCCCGGCGCACTACAACACCCAGCATGCTGCGGTGTGAGCGCCAAATGCACGGGGACACAGAGTACCTTGAGGAAGCAGGGCCATGTCCCTGATGTACTCCGCTCCATCCAGCATCTTCTCCAGGGGCTGTAGATGGAGCACGGTCTCAGTGCCTGGAGACCGGTAAATCCCACTTCACCCAGAGCCCTGTAAAAAGGGATGGGGAAGGAATCAGCATGTGGGCTCCTGCCGCCGTACCCGCAATGGGTACCTCAACCTTACAAACACCTCCGACATACAGTGGGGTGAGAAGGGAGCATGCTGGGGACACTATATGTGTCCTCTTTTCTTCCATCCGACATAGTCAGCAGCTGCTGCTGACTAAAAAGTGGAGCTATGCGTGGATGTGTTGCCTCCTTCGCACAAAGCACAAAACTGGTGAGCCAGTGATCCCACTGGGGGTGTATAGCCAGAAGGGGAGGGGCCTTACACTTTTAAGTGTAATACTTTGTGTGGCCTCCAGAGGCAATAGCTATACACCCAATTGTCTGGGTCTCCCAATGGAGCGACAAAGAAACATTGGTGCTCTGTAGCAATCGGCACGTGGAGATAAGCATCTTTGATGTCTATTGATGCTAGGAAATTTCCTTGAGACATTGAGGCAATGGCGGAGCGGAGGGTTTCATCCGGAACCGCCTGGCCTCCACGTGCTTGTTGAGCAGTTTTAGGTCCAGAACGGAACGGAAAGAGCCATCCTTTTTTGGCACCACAACCAGATTGGAGAAAAACCGTGTCTTGTTCCTGAAGAGGAACAGGGATTACCACTCCTTCTGCCTGCAGAAGAGCATCGGCTCGGTGGGGAGGTGGGGACGGTCTGAAGAATCGAGTCGGAGGACGAGAACCGAACTCTGTCCTGTGCACGTGGGCACAATGTCCCTCACCCACCGGTCTGTGACCTGTGGCAGCTAAATGACGCCAAAGGCGAGCGAGTCTGCCATCAACCGTGGATGCGGAGAGATGAGAGAGCTGAGAGTCATGAGGAGACCGCCTTGGTAGCGGTTCCTCCGGCTGCCTTCCTTGGGCGTGATTGAGCCCGGCCGGAAGCTGAGCCCCTCTGAGGCTTTTCAGCCCTTTTGGACGAGGACAAGTGGGACCTGCCCGAGCTTGGGAAGGACCGAAACCTCGACTGTCCTTCCAGGACAGCATCAATAGGGTAAGTCGCAATGCAGACATTGCGAGGTTACGGACGCCCCTGCGGCATAGATGTACATATGCTCAAGACCAGCTGCGTCAAGAACAGCTGAAAGCTTAGGGTGCCCCTACGGCTGTGAATGCCGGAGCAACCGACACGCCGATAGCCTCATAGACAGATTTCAATCAGAGTCCATCTGTCAGTCAATGGCATCTTTAAGTGAAGTCCCATCTCCACTGCAACTATGGCTTTAGCCGCAAGCCTGGAGATTGGAGAATCCACCTTTGGACCCTGGGTCCAGCGCTTGACCACGTCAGGGGGAAGGGGATAACGTGTATCCTTAATACGTTTGGAGAAAACGCTTATCTGGTAAGCGTGGTGTTCCTGGACTGCTTCTCTGAATTCAGCGTGGCCAGAAAAATACTCAATATACGTTTGAGCTCCTGGAATGGGACTTCTCCTGCTGTGAAGCTGACTCCTCCGCTGGGGGAGCTGAGGGAGAAAGATCCAACATTCCATTGATGGACGCTATAGGATCATTCCTTATGGCGTCACCATCCGGTGTATCCGGATTGAGAGCGGTGTCAGGATCAAAGTCCTGATGAGCTACGTCTGCCTCACCATACAGAGAGTCCTCCTGGGACCCCCCCGGAGCACCGATTTTATTCCAAATGAGGGTGGCCAGGGAGCAATGAACCAGATTGCGCATGGCCTGTCTGATGACAATATATCAGCCAAAACTGCAACTCTGTCCCTGTCCTTGGACAGGGTTGACAGGTTGTTTCCTTTGGCCACATCTAGGAGAGACCCCGGCTGACCAAGTGCTACAGGAGAGCATTGCAGACAATGGGGGTCAGTGCCGTGGAACAGTATCACATGCAGTAAAAACAGCATTGAAAGCCTGTGTTGCTTATATGCTGCTGCCGACTAGCCATCTAGGATTATAGCGCCAAGAATGGCGACCGTACAGTGCAATGTATAGCATACCAGCACAAGTACAAATGACCACTGCAGCACATGCAATACAAGCAGCGTAGAAGCCTGTGCCGTGGCACCCCAGCTCTACTGCTGCTGTAGACTAGTCATCTAGGGGAATATGGCCCAGAAGAGTGACCATACAGTGCAATGTATAGCATACAAGCACCAGTACAAATGCACACTGCAGCCCATGCAAAACAAGCAGCATAGAAAAAAACCTGTGCCCCAGCACCCTTGGTTTTCTGCTGCTATAGTCTAGCCCTTCCAGGAGAATATAGCTAAGACTAGCGACTGTACAGTGGAATGTACAACACAAAAACACAAATGAGCATCTCAGTCTGCGATACAAGTAGCCTAGAAAGCCTGTGCCTTAGCACACCTGCTTTCCTGCTGCTAATGTGTCGCTCCCCAAGCGGGCATATAGCGACCTGTGCAGTTAAAGAAGGGAATTTTGTTTACTTACCGTAAATTCCTTTTCTTCTAGCTCCAATTGGGAGACCCAGACAATTGGGTGTATAGCTATTGCCTCTGGAGGCCACACAAAGTATTACACTTAAAAGTGTAAGGCCCCTCCCCTTCTGGCTATACACCCCCAGTGGGATCACTGGCTCACCAGTTTTAGTGCCAAAGCAAGAAGGAGGAAAGCCAATAACTGATTTAAAGACCAATTCAATCCGAGGAAACATCGGAGAACTGAACCATACCACATGAACAACATGTGTACCCGAAAAAACAGAAAAACCCCGAGAAAACAGGGCGGGTGCTGGGTCTCCCAATTGGAGCTAGAAGAAAAGGAATTTACGGTAAGTAAACAAAATTCCCTTCTTCTTTGTCGCTCCATTGGGAGACCCAGACAATTGGGATGTCCAAAAGCAATCCCTGGGTGGGTAAAAGAATACCTCATGATAGGGCCGTCAAACGGCCCTCTCCTACAGGTGGCCAACCGCCGCCTGAATGACTTATCTACCTAGGCTGGCGTCTGCCGAAGCGTAGGTATGCATCTGATAATGCTTGGTAAAAGTAAGTAGACTCGACCAGGTGGGTGCCTGACACACCTGCTGAGCCGTAGCCTGGTGCCGTAATGCCCAGGATGCACCCACGGCTCTGGTAGAATGGGCCTTCGGCCTTGAGAGAACCAGAAGCCCAGTAGAACTGTAGGTTTCAAGAATTGGTGCCTCGAGCCCCCGAGCAAGGGTGGATCTGGAAGCTTGCGACTGTTTACGCCGACCAGCGACAAGGACAAAGAGTGCATCCGGGTGGCGCAGGAGCGCCATGCGGGAAGTAGAACCTGAGTGCTCTCACCAGAACCAACAGATGCAAATCTTTCTGAAATTGATGGACTGGACGAGGACACAAAGAAGGTGAGGTGATATCCTGATTGATATGAAAATGGGATACCACCTTAGGGAGAAATTCCGGAACCGGACGCAGAACTACCCTGTCCTGGTGAAGGACCAGGAAGGGAGTTTGTATGAGAGCGTTGCTAGCTCGGAAACTCTCCTAAGAGACGAGACCGTTACTAGAAGGCCACTTCCCGTGAAAAACGGGAAGGGAGACATCCTTCAAAGGCTCGAAAGGCGGCATCTGGAGAGCAATTAGAACCTTGTTCAGATCTCAGGGCTCTAACGGCCGCTTGTACGGAGTGCTGAGAAGACAAACTCCCCGTAGGAACGTGCGTACCTGAGGAAGTCGTCGTTTCTAAAAAAATACAGATAGCGCTGAGACTTGTCCCTAAAGGGAACTGAGCGACAACCCATTTTCCTACCTAGATTGCAGGAAGGAAGGAAACATAGACGATGCAACCGGCCAGGGAGAAACACCCTGCGCCGAGCACCGAGATAAGAACATCTTCCACGTCCTGTGGTCAATCTTGGCGGACGTTGGTATGCTAGCCTGTCTCATGGTGGCAACCACGTCCTGAGGTAATCCTGAGGACACTAGGTTCCAAGACTCAATGCCACACCATCCGGTTGAGGGCCGTAGAATCCAAATGGAAGAATGGCCCTTGAGACAGCCAGTCTGATTGGTCTGGTAGTGCCCCCGGTTAGCCTACCGTGAGGCACCACAAAACCGAGTACCACACATCCTCGGCCAATTTGTAGCGACGAGGATGGTGCGGCCGCAGTCGGTCTTGATCTAGCGCAGTACTCTGGGCAACAATGCCAGAGGTGGCACCTAAGGTAGCTGGAACTGCGACCAATGCTGAACTAAGGCGTTTGCCGCCAGAGCTCGATGATTGTGAAATCGTGCCATGAAGCTGGCACATTGTTGTTGTGCCGTGACGCCATTAGATCGACGTCCGGCCTCTGTCAGCGGCGCCAGATCTCCTGAAACCCGTCCGGGTGAGGAGACCATACTCTTTCGGCCACACCTCAGCGACTTAGGAAGTCAGCTTCCTAGTTTCCACACTTGGGATGAATTGTGGATATGGTGGATGCCGTGTCTTCCACCCACATCAGAACCTGCCGGACTTCCTGGAAGGCTTGCCGGTTGAGCGTTCTTCCTTGGTGGTTGATGTATGCCACCGCTGTGGAGCTGTCCGACTGAAGTCGGATATGCTTGCTTTTCAGCCGCTGTTGGAAGGATTGTAGGGCAAGATACACTGCTCTGTGTTCAAGAACATTGATCTGAAGAGTGGACTCTTGCTGAGTCCACGTACCCTGAGCGCTGTAGTGGAGAAAAACTGCTCCCCACCCTGATAGACTCGCGTCTGTCGTAACTATCGCCCAGACGGGGATAGGAAGGACCTTCTTTTTGACCAAGAGGTGAGAAGAAGCCACCACCGTAGAGATTCCTTGGCCGCCTGAGAAGAACGACGACTCTGTTGAGGGACGTCGACTCCTCGTCCCATTGGCGGAGAATGTCCCATTGTAGTGGACGCAGTAAAACTGCGCGAAAGGAACTGCCTCCATTGCTACCATCTTACGTAGGAAGTGCATGAGGCGTGTCAATGTGTGCGACTGGTTCTTAAAGAAGAGCTTGCAGCCCGTAGTGAATGCTGTTTGTCTAGCGGCAGCTTCACTATCGCTGAGAGAGTAAGAAACTCTATGCCTAGATATGTTATCGATAGGGTCGGGGTCGGATCTGACTTTAAAAAGTTGATGATCCACCCAAAACTCTAGAGAGTCTCCAGCGCCACGTTCGGGCAGTGTTGGCATGTTTCCTAAGAGAGTGCCTTGACAAGTAGATCGTCTAAATACGGGACCACAGAGTGACCCTGAGAGTGCAGGACTGTGACTACTGCTGCCCTGACCTTGGCGAAGACCAGTTGGACTGTCGCTAGCCGGAAGGTAGAGCTACGAACAGAGGGTGTTCGTCTCCTATAACGAAGCGTAGAAACGCTAGTGCTCTGGATCAATCGGCACGTGTGGATAAGCATCCTTGATGCCTAATGATGCTAGGAAATATCCTTGGGACCTTGAGGCGATGACATGGCGGAGGGATTCCATCCGGAACCGCCTGGTGTCCACGAGCTTGCTGAGCATTTTTAGATCCAGAACGGGACGGAACGGCCCGTTGTTATAGGTACCGCAAAGAATTTGGGGTAAAAACCGTGACCTTGTTCCTGAAGAGGAACGGGGGTCATCACTCTTTCTGCCTATAGAGTGCACCCTGTTTGCAGAAGAGCAGCGGCCCGGCCGGGAGGTGGAGCAATTCTGAAGAATCGAGTTGGAGGACGAGAAGTGAGCTCTATCCTGTACCCGTGAGACAGAATGTCTCACACTCAATGGTCATTGACCTATGGCAGCTAAATATCGCCAAGGCGGGAGAGCCTGCTACGGACCGAGGCCGCAAGTCATGAGGAAGCCGCCTTGGAAGCGGGTTTTCCGACTGTCGCTTTTTTGGGCGAGACTGAGCCCGCTAAGAATCTTAGCTCCTCTGATCCTTTTGAGTCCACCTTGGACGAGGAAAAATGGGACCTGCCCGAGCCTCGAAAAGGCCGAAAACCCCGACTGCCTCTTGCTCTGTTGGGGTTTGTTGTGTCCGGGCTGAGGAAAGGATGAATCCTTACCCTTGGACTGTTTGATGGTTACATCCAACGCTCACCAAACAGTCGGTCAGCAGAAAAAGGCAACTGGTTAGGCAACCTTTTTTGGAAGCAGAATCTGCCTTCCATTAACTTAACGAGCAGACCAGGCTCTGCTTAAAAACACGGAGTAGCGGAGGCTACCGCCGCACGGTTCGCAGAGTCCAGGACAACCTGAATCGCGTAAGAAACAAATGCAGACATTTGAGAGGTTAAGGATGCCACCTGCGGCACAGATGTACGTGTAACCGTGTCAATCTGTGTAAGACAAGCTGAAATAGCTTGGAGTGCCCCAAGGGAGAGAATGCCGGAGCAACGGTGCGCCGACAGCCTCATAGATGGCTTTCGACCAGAGATCCATCTGTCTGTCAGTGGCATCTTTGAGTTTGCAGTTCCATCTCCCACTGCAACTATGGATCTAGCTACAAGCCTGGAGATTGGAGGATGCCGCTCTGGACATTGGGTCCAGTCCTTGACCAAGTCAGGGGACAGGGATAGCGTGTATCCTAAGCCGTTTGGAGAAGCGCATATCTGGATAAGCGTGGTGTTCCTGGACTGCCTCTCTGAAGGCAGAGTGGTCCAGAAAAATACGTGAAGCTGACTCCTCCACTGGAGGAGTTGTGAGAAATAACCCACATTCTATAGATGGACGCTATAAGATTATTTACTATGGCGTCACAATCAGGTGTATCCAGATTGAGAGCGGTCTCAGGATCAGAATCCTGAGCCGCTACTTCCGCCTCATTACACAGCGAGTCCTTCTGTTAGGACCCTGATGAAACCGAGGCCGCTCATAGCGAGCCCACTTAGGCTGTCTGGGACTGACGTCCGTGCAGAGCCGTGACTCTGGGATGCGTGTGACATTCCCGGAGCTGTTAGTTATTCACACTGAGGGGGGCCATGGATCAATGATTCAACAGTGCCCATATTGTGAGAGACATGTCCGGACTGCTAGGCTTCTAGTATCATAGCCATAGTCTCAGAAAAACTGTCAGTAAATACTGCAGACACCGTCCTCATCCCCTGGCCATTAGTGCATACAATGGGAGTCTATGTACCTGCCGGCCGTATAGCCGTACATGCTGTACCAGCTGTATAGAAAAACATGTGGTTCTGCACCTTTGTTTTACACAGAGAATATGCTGATAACTCCTCCGCATAATCCAGGAGGGTATATACAACGTGCGACCAAACAGTGCAATGTATATAGTACAAGCATATCTATAAGTGCACTTCTGCACTAGTGGGGTTAGCACCACAGGTGCTGCTTAACGCCTGTTACAGCGATTGTGTGACTATCAGAATGCCAGGGTCTTCCACACTTGTCTCTGTATCGTACAGAAACTGACACTAATGGCTGCCGGTGTCCTTGTAGAGAAGGAAGCCGTGGGCGTGCCTGAGAAAGTGCGGGAATTGCACACAGTGAGAGGGGTGGAGTATGCAAAACATACTCCAGCTCTCAGCTCTGCTCTATGCAGCGTCACGCCCCTACCCTGACTGTCAGGGCTGTGGGCGGTAACGAAGGGAGACTAGGCCCAGAAGCCGGGGACTCGAGTTAACAGCGCGGCCGCCGTAAAAGCGCGGGCCGCGCTGAAGTCCCCGGCGCACCACAAGTGCCAGCCGCGCCGCAGTCCCAGCGGCCGGCGCGACCGCCCTAGAAGTGGCCAGCGTCCCGCCCCTCTCCTGACTGGCAGGTCTGGGGGCGGGAACGAACTAAAGCAGGCCGCAAAAGCCGGGGACTCGAGTTATCAGCGCGGCCGCCGTAAAAGCGCGGGCCGCGCTGAAGTCCCCGGCGCACTACAAGTGCCAGCCGCGCCGCTGTTCCAGCGGCCGGCGCGCCCGAGTCCTAGACGTGGGCAGCGTCCCGCCCCTCTCCTGACTGGCAGGTCTGGGGGCGGGAACGAACGGAAGCAGGCCGCAAAAGCCGGGGACTGTAGTTATCAGCGCGGCCGCCGTAAAAGCGCAGGCCGCGCTGAAGTCCCCGGCGCACTACAAGTGCCAGCCGTGCCGCAGTCCCAGCGGCCGGCGCGGCCGAGTCCCATAAGTGTGCCTGCTTCAGCTAAGCTGAATGAGGCTATGGCACAGGCGCCGCAGCGCTGATGTCCCCCGGCGCACTACAACACCCAGCATGCTGCGGTGTGAGCGCCAAATGCACGGGGACACAGAGTACCTTGAGGAAGCAGGGCCATGTCCCTGATGTACTCCGCTCCATCCAGCATCTTCTCCAGGGGCTGTAGATGGAGCACGGTCTCAGTGCCTGGAGACCGGTAAATCCCACTTCACCCAGAGCCCTGTAAAAAGGGATGGGGAAGGAATCAGCATGTGGGCTCCTGCCGCCGTACCCGCAATGGGTACCTCAACCTTACAAACACCTCCGACATACAGTGGGGTGAGAAGGGAGCATGCTGGGGACACTATATGTGTCCTCTTTTCTTCCATCCGACATAGTCAGCAGCTGCTGCTGACTAAAAAGTGGAGCTATGCGTGGATGTGTTGCCTCCTTCGCACAAAGCACAAAACTGGTGAGCCAGTGATCCCACTGGGGGTGTATAGCCAGAAGGGGAGGGGCCTTACACTTTTAAGTGTAATACTTTGTGTGGCCTCCAGAGGCAATAGCTATACACCCAATTGTCTGGGTCTCCCAATGGAGCGACAAAGAAAACAGCACATGTACACACTGCATTTATCTGTGTTCAGCACTATGTGTGCCGCTTACCGCCCGCCTATCAGCGGGTGTATGATCGCCACCGTCCTGCCTGGTTGCTGAAAGTCCGAGCTCGGACTTCAGTAATGGCTGCCGGCTTCTTCCCCAGCTCATGTGAGGAGGGGCGGGCCGTGGGCGTGCCCCCAAGGCAGAGCGGGAATCCGGCGCCCGACAGTGTGCAGTGAGAGGGCTGGAGCATGTAAAAAGGCTCCAGCCCTCGGCGCTGCTGATTGCTCAGCGCCTGTCCCCTTCCCTGAGTGACAGGGAGGGGGCGGGAACGAAGCGGCCCTAGGCCGCAGAAGCCGGGGACTGTATTTATAAGCGCCGCCGCCGTAAAAGCGCGGTCGGCGCCCAGTCCCCGGCGAACTACAAGTCCCAGCCGCGCCGCCGCTCCCGGAGCGTCCGGCGCGGTAGTTCCCAAAACACAAAGTCACTCAGCAAAGCTGCAGTGACTGTAACCCATTACTGTCCCCGGCGCACTAGCACACCCAGCAAGCCTGGAGTGTGCTGTGCCTGTGTGTACGGGGACACAGAGTACCTGTAATGGTGCAGGGCCATGTCCCTGAACGGTACTCCAGCTCCGTATCCAACAGGTTCAAATGGGTCTGTGGATGGAGCCCGGCGTCAGAGCTTTGAGGCCGGCAGGATCCCACTTCCACAGAGCCTCTCAGGGGGATGTGGAAGGAAAGCAGCATGTGGGCTCCAGCCTCCGTACCAGCAATAGGTACCTCAACCTTACAACACCATCCAGGGGTGAGAAGGGAGCATGCTGGGGACACTATATGTGTCCTCTTTTCTTCCATCCGACATAGTCAGCAGCTACTGCTGACTAAAATCTGTGGAGCTATGCATGGAATGTCTGACCTCCTTCGCACACAAAGCTAAAACTGGAGAACCCGTGATACCACGGGGGGGGTATAGCCAGAGGAGGAGGGGCCTTGCACTTTTGATGTAGTGCTTTGTGTGGCCTCCAGAGGGCAGTAGCTATACCCCAATCGTCTGGGTCTCCCAATAGAGCGCTGAAGAAAAGACCTAGGTCCATTTAGTTCAGCCATCAAAATATCATAGATATATATATATATATATATTAAAACTTTGCAAATAATCAACATTACATATCACAGCATTAAGGCCGGGATCAGACTATTTTTTGGTGGTTTTAGCCTGACCTGAGCAGTCATACTATAATACAGGGTGCCGCATCCATATCAATGAAGAAACTCTGCACAGGAGGCGTCACTAATTATTTTCTACCGTTTTGTGTTCACAGCTTCTATGCAGATCTATGTATCAGTATGGTGGCGGAATAGTGATAAATGATTGAACGATGGGAAAATACATTTTCTTTGCACTCTGTTTTCTGAAGAGCCGTGTACACAAAACGGGAGAAGATATGTAATGAAGCCAATATGCAAAGTTTCTTCAGTTTGCCAATACGATTGTCCAAGTCTTCATATTCTGAGTTCGGCCTAAATCCTGACATGTGATGGACTGAGCTTGTCCTGGACTCACCGCCTCCGTCTGGAGTGATTGTGCCCAGTTTGACAGCCAGCGGGTACCCGGTCTCTCTGTAGTGCTGCACCGCGTGGTTATTCCCTCCGCTGCCGTCAAAGTATCGTCTGCCGCAGAGGATCGCGCCGTCTGTCATATTGAGCCACAGGTTCTCCCGCAGATCGCACACGCTGCACTTCCAACCACTGGTGGAAACAGTCAACAGGCAGGAAAGTGAATGAAGATGAATATTTTCAATCCTGACATTTACAATTTAACGGTTTTGTAAGAGAAGGGGCTAGAATAAAGAACTCTCTGATCTCATCTTTATATGTTATGGCCCCTGATCAGAGCTATGGACCTTCAAGGTCCCAGTCCGGAGACCACCAATAAATTTAACATTAAACTTACCGTATTTTTCGCTTTATAAGACGCACTTTTCCTCCCCAAAATTTGGGAGGAAAATGGGGGGTGCGTCTTATATAGCGATACATGGGGGGGGGCGTGTCTGAGGCGATCGGGCGGCTGGGTGCCTGTGGCTGCATGCAAGCGGCCGGGTACCTGTGCTTGCGTGCGGTGGCAGCCGGGTACCCGTGGCTGTGTGCAGTCGGGTGCCCGTGCGGGCGGCAGCCGGCTGCCGCCCTCACACAGGCACCCAGGTGCCGCCCGCACACAGGCACCCGAGCAGATGACTTGTCCGTGCCGCGCTCACATGTGCACAGACCAATCCCACAGATACCTACCTAATCAAGGAAGGGAGTAAATAAAAAAGCATCGTCCCTTTCTGATTATTGCGTCTTAATCAGAATGAAAATATCGGCTCCTAAAGTAAAATGGTAAGATCATATTAGGAGAGGATCACTTACCATGGAGGGATGCGCGGAGCCCCCTCGAGCTGCTGGAGACTGAATGCATGTTTGGAGACCTGCCGGACCTCCCCGTCCCACGCCTGAATCTCCTGCTTCCGGGACGCAGAGTCAGCGGCTAAGATGGCATCGATGGCAGAAGATACCTGAGAGATGCAGGAAAATGGAGTGAGATGAACAAGAAGACGACGACGGGCAACAGGAGAGGATGCAAAGCAACAACACCATCCCGAAGTATAAGGGTCACAGATCTGTCCCCCCCGCCCCACACACACACCTCAGATTACCCACCCGGTCCCTGACCATCTCTGGGAGTCCCAAGAGTCCATCCCGCTGAACCTCCAGGAACTCGGGCAGAACGACCAGCTTCACCTCTTCCTCATACTCACACTGCTCGTCACACATGTCAAATCCGCCCTCCATCCCTAAAGAAAGGAGAGAGACGCAGGGGATAAGGGAGATGGAGGACGTCGGGACACGCCTGTTAGTGCTTCGGACCACAAAGAAAAAAAAATGAATAGACGTGGATAAACCCTATAAAACTCTGCAACCAGATGATTCCTTCAAGGAGCTGTTCAGGAACAGCACCCGGCATCTGCTTGCAGCTCCTGTTACGGCTGGATATGCACAGTGCACTAAAATGGACCCATACACTGCCGTACACTATGTAATCTGCAGTTTTGGGTACTGGATCTACACTCCCATTGAAGTGAATGTGTCTGAACTGCAGTACCCAAGACGGCCACTACATGGTGCACAGAGCTGCGCTGTTCTAGGTCTGAAGTTAGAACCATCTTTACCTTGAAACGCCTAGATCTACATCGTTTTATGTGGATTTTTGTACATGACATTTGATATCTGAATTATAATCCTTGGATTTTCTATTAAACAAATGTTTCTGCACATCGCAGAGCTGGAATTTTGCCTTGTTTGCTATAGACAAACAATAAATATGTACTGGACCTGCCCACTTAAAAAAAACAAAAAACAAACATTTTTAGTTTGAGAAACCTCCCTCATACCCTAAAAAAAAAAAAAAAGTGCTTTGTTTACTCTCCCCAGGTCCGGCGCCGAGTCTATAAACACTGCTTCCGTCGTCCGCTATTCACTGGACCGCACTGCAACCAATCAACAAGCTCAGTGTCTTTGCATTGATATCAAGAGCTGCTGAGCTCAATGATTGGCTGCAGAGCTGTCAACGTGAATAAGAGACACCACACTGGACCTGAGGAGAATGAGTAAAGCACACAGTTTGTTTGTTTTTGAAATAAACTGTAGCCAGGAGATAGGAACATTCAGAAACCAAAAAAGAAGGATTTTTGTGTACTCACCGTAAAATCTCTTTCTCTGAGTCTTCATTGGGGGACACAGGACCATGGGTTATGCTGCTGTCACTAGGAGGCTGACACTAAGTAGACATGAAAAGTTAGCTCCTCCCTAGCAGTATACACCCCGAGCCGGAGGCGGGCTCAGATCAGTTTGTGCAGAAGCAGTAGGAGGAGTACCCGAATCACCATACATAAAACAAAGTTATAACTAAATTAATGCAGCCGTGCGAACAGGTGGTCTATGAACATAAGACCCTGAAAATGGCAGGCAAATGCAATGAAAACAACAAAAAAACCAAGCAGGGTGGGTGCTGTGTCCCCCAATGAAGACTCAGAGAAAGAGATTTTACGGTGAGTACACAAAAATCCTTCTTTCTCTATCGTTTCATTGGGGGACACAGGACCATGGGACGTCCAAAAGCAGTCCCTGGGTGGGAATACCGAAGCACCGCCGCAGGGAAGAAAAAAACAACGACCTCCCCCGGCGGGCCTACACTACGACTGAATGTTGTCACCCTATTACAGGTGCGCAACTGCCGCCTGCAAAACCTTTCTCCCAAAAGCCGCATCTGCCGATGCTTGAGTGTGAACTTGGTAGAATCTGGTAAAGGTGTGCAGACTAGACCAGGTGGCGGCCTTGCAGACCTGATCGGCCGACGCCTGATGCCTAATCGCCCAAGAGGCTCCCACCGCTCGGGTAGAGTGAGCCCTTACCCCCCGAGGCGGAGACTTGTCCCGAATCCGATAGGCCTCAGATATGGCGGAACGGATCCATCTGGCAATTGTGGCCTTGGATGCCGCCTCGCCCCTCTTGGGGCCCGAAGGAAGGACAAACAGACCATCCGACTTACGGAACGGCGCGGTCCTGGAGATGTAGATTCTAAGGGCGCGCACTAGGTCCAGGGTGTGCAGGGACCTCTCCAAGCTGTGGGAGGGTCTAGGACAAAAAGACGGAAGGACAATTTCTTCGTTTAGATGAAACGGGGAGACCACCTTCGGAAGGAAGGAGGGATCTGGCCGGAGAACCACTTTATCCTGGTGAAAAACCAGAAAGGGTGCACGACAAGAAAGAGCTGCCAGTTCTGACGTCCTTCGAATAGAAGTGACGGCAACGAGGAACACTACCTTCCAAGACAGGTGAGAAAGGGAAGAATCTCGCAGAGGCTCGAAAGGAGGACCCTGAAGGGACCCTAGGACTAGATTAAGGTCCCACGGATCTAGAGGGCGACGATAAGGCGGGGCTAGGTGGGCAACTCCTTGGATGAAGGTCTTAACCTGCGGGCGAGAGGCCAGTGGCTTCTGAAAAAGAATTGCCAAGGCCGAAATCTGGCCTTTCAGTGTGGCGAGCGAGAGACCCGCATCTAGGCCTGACTGTAAGAATGCCAATAGTGAAGGAAGAGAGAAGGCGAGGGGAGAAGAAACGTTGTTCTCTTCGCACCACCTGAAGAAGACTTTCCACGTGCGGTAATAAATCTTTGAAGAAGAAGGCTTCCTGGCCTTAATCATTGTTTGTATCACTCTTGGAGCGAAACCAGCCTGAGCTAGAACCCAGGATTCAATGGCCAGGCCGTCAAACTTAGAACCCTTGAATTCTGATGGAAAAGGGGTCCCTGCTGAAGAAGATCGTGACGGTCTGGAAGGCGCCAAGGAGTGTCTGCGAGGAGCTGAGTGAGTTCTGCGAACCATGCTCGCCTGGGCCAGTCCGGAGCCACCAGGATTACTGGTATTCCTTCCGCCTTGATCTTCTTGAGGACCCTCGGGATTAGAGGAAGTGGAGGGAAGATGTACGGGAGACTGAACTGGCCCCATGGAAGGGTGAGTGCGTCGACTCCTAAAGCCAAGCTGTCGCGGCACCGCGCTACGAATTGCGGTACCTGACGGTTGAACCTGGAGGCCATTAGGTCCACATCTGGCACGCCCCATCTGCCGCAGATCTGGTTGAAGACTTCTTGATTGAGAGACCATTCGCCGGACGCGAGGCCTTCCCTGCTGAGGAAGTCCGCCGCCCAATTGTCCACGCCCGGGATGTGGACCGCTGAGATCAGAGAGTGATGACGCTCTGCCCAATGCAAAATCTTCCTGACTTCTCGCATCGCCCCGGCACTTCTTGTGCCTCCTTGGTGGTTGATGTACGCCACCGCCGTCGCATTGTCCGACTGGATCCTGACCGGGTAACCCTGAACTAGGTGCCGAAACTGCTGCAAGGCTAGCCGAATGGCCCTTATCTCCAGAATGTTGATCGGGAGAGAGCTCTCCCGCGGCGTCCAACGGCCCTGAGCCGTGTGATGGCGGAACACGGCTCCCCAGCCCTGGAGACTGGCATCGGTGGTCACTATTTTCCAGTGGAGCGGAAGGAATGACCTTCCTGACGTGAGATTGCGTTGATTGCTCCACCAGCTGAGTGAGTGGCGGGTCTCTGGCGAAAGAAGGATCCTGCGGTCCAGGGAAAAGGGAGATCTGTCCCATTCCTTCAGCAAGGCCAGCTGGAGGGGCCGGAGGTGGAACTGCGCAAAGGGAACGGCTTCCATTGCCGCTACCATCCGCCCGAGGACTCGCATGCCGAACCTGATGGAAACTTGGCGCTGGCGCTGGAGAACGCGGATGCCTTGTTGCAGAGAGGAAATCTTCTCCTGTGTGAGGAAGACCCGACCTTGGGTGGTATCGAATACCATGCCTAAAAAGGTGATCCGCCGGCCCGGGGTCAGAGAGGACTTCTTTCGGTTGATCAGCCACCCTAACCGGGAGAGGGTGTCGATCGTGACCTGAACCCCCAGACGACAATCCTTGAACGACGAGCCTTTGATGAGCATATCGTCCAAGTACGGGATGACCATGACACCCCTGGAATGGAGGACGGACATGGCCGCCGCCATGATCTTCGTGAAGACCCTGGGAGCGGATGCGAGGCCGAAAGGAAGAGCCGTGAACTGGAAGTGATCCTCCGCTATCGCGAAGCGGAGGAACTGTTGGTGAGAGGTGGCTATAGGTATGTGAAGATAGGCGTCCCGAATATCCAGCGATGCCAGGAACTCGCCGATCTCCATGGACGCGATCACGGAGCGGAGTGACTCCATTCGAAACGGCCGCGACCTCACCGACCTGTTTAGCAGCTTTAGGTCGAGGACGGGGCGGGCGGACCCGTCTTTCTTGGGGACCACGAAAACGTTGGAATAGAACCCTCTGAAACGTTCCGCGGGGGGAACTGGCACCACGACTCCGGCTTGGAGGAGGGAGTCTATGGCGTGAAAAAACGCACGCGCTCGTGCGGGAGCTTCGGGAGGACGGGAGAGGAAAAAACGATTCGGCGGCCTTGAGTCGAATTCGATTTTGTAACCCGATGTGATGATCTCCCTGACCCAGGCATCCGCGGTCAGGGGGATCCACACATGCTGGAAGCGCAACAGACGTCCTCCCACTAGTCCGGCGCTGGAGCGCGCCGACCGCGAGTCACTTGGAGGAGCGTCGGCGGAAAGCAGAAGAAGACTTCGTGGGCTGGCGGGGGCGTGAACGCCAGCTTGGATTGGTCTTGAATGACGGGGTCCGCCTGTCTCTCGGGGGAGAGCGGCTTTTTCGGGCTTGGGGAGGGGAATTGAAACTGCGAAAGGGGCGAAAACGAGCGGCGGGGCGCCGATTTAGGATGCGCTTGGGGCGCAATTGGGGGAGAGATGTACTCTTTCCCCCCGTTGCATCGGAGATCAACTTGTCCAGTCTCTCTCCAAAAAGACGTTCCCCTAGGAAAGGCAGAGAAGTCAGCGACTTCTTAGAGGCCGCGTCCGCGTTCCAGGAACGGAGCCAGAGTGCTCGGCGGATGGCCACGTTGTTGCTGGCGGCCTGGGCCGCGCAATTGGCAGATGCCAGGGCTGCGTTGAGCAGGTACTCACCCGCGAGGGTAATCTGCGAGGAGATGAGGACCAGATCCGGATTGGCAGAAACTTCTCGGAGTCCGCAGCGTAGCGTGTCTGCCCAGGACATCAGTGCCTTCGCGACCCAAACCGAGGCAAAGGCTGGTGAGAGGGAGGTGCCCGCCGCCTCGAAGGCGGAACGGGCCAACCTGTCAATAGTACGGTCCGTGGGATCTCTGAGGGACGTACCGTCAGTGAGTGGAAGGACCGTGTGAGAGGATAGGCGGGAGATTGGGGGGTCGACCACAGGAGAGCCCGCCCAGTCCTTTTTAAGATCTTCTGGAAAAGGATAGTGTAGATTAATGTACCTGCTGCTGGTAAATACCTTGTCTGGCTGCTGTCTGTGGGTGCGCAGCAAGTCGGCAAATTCCGGGTGTCCGCTGAAAGTGCTCTGGGGCCGCTTCATCCGCTTAAACGAGACCTGGGTGCTCTGAGAGGAGACATGGTCCACTTGTACCTTTAGGGTCTGGTTCACTGCCTCCACCAGGCTATTCACCATACGCCGAATATCAGCCGCCTGCTCAGTGTCCAGCAGGGGAGCTGCATCGTCCTCATCATCGGAGCAGTCAGAAGGTTCCCGGGAGGAATGACGGGACGGACCTGGTGGTGAAGGTGAAACCTGCGAAGAGTCTGAAGACGAGACCTTACGGGTAAGCTTCTGCGCAGCCGAGGAGGTCCCTGCAACGGGGCTTACTTGCTCCGGCGGCGGTAGCGTCGGGTCTGCGGGCGTCTGAGTAAGCGACGGCAGCAGGCGCAGGGCTTGCGCGATGGTCCGAGAAGCCTCAGAGAGGGACTCTACGGACTGGGACAGTGACGCTAGCCATGCGGGGGGGGGCGGGACGCAGGGGCCTGTAGCATCTGGCGCTGCGGTCTCAGTAGCGTCGGCCGAGGGGTCCTGCAGGTGCTGCGCGTTATCAGAACAGACGGAGCATAGTGGCGCGTCCTGGCCTTGGGAAAACTTGGTTTTGCAGGAGGAGCATGCGAAGAATAAGGCAAAGGGGGCCTGCTTGGGACGGGTGGACTTAGTATTAGGCATGGTGAAAAGGATAAACTCTCCCTGGTGCTGCTAGGAAGGAGACAGGAGAGGGTTAACTCGTCCCTAATTAAGGGAAAAAACGCTGCCTAGTGAGGGCTACTCCTGAGGAGCAGAGCTTACCCCGGTCCTGTGTGCCGCCCACCAGTCCAGCAGAGGGATCCTGGAGGATGGAGCTACCAGAGATGCGGTGCAATATGGAAACGCCGGCGCTGCAGCTTCAGAGAAACAGCAATATGGCGAGGGGACGCTGGAGCAGGCTGGGGGAGGAGCGTCGATTCGGCGCGAAGAAACCGAAAGTAACCGCCTCCACCATCAGCCAGGGGGCTGCAGGGTGGGGGGAGGCTGGGCCAGACAAGCGGCGGTCACAGCGCTGCGGCGGGGGGCGTGGCTAAGGTGCAAGCGCGGCTAGGCCGAGACCGGGGACTAAAGTTAGGGGCCGGCCGAGGAGGAGGGCAGGGAGAGGGAACTGTCCTACCTGACTCGGCGGCGGAGGTCCAGCGATGGAAGCGGTGCAGGCAGGGCACCCAGCCCCTGCCTGTGAACAGTGCCCTCGCCCTGGGAGACGGCAGACTCCGGGAGAGAACGTGTACAAGGCAGGGAAGTGGACGTCATGATGGGGGAAGGAGCCCCCAGCAGCAGAGAGCAGCGGTGAGGGCCCGTCAAAACACAGCGCGCTGCCAATAATCCATCCCTGCTGAATGCCCCTGTAGGCCCATTGGGGTGATACCTCCGGGCGAATCAGGGGTGCCCACGACAAACCTGCCCACACGAACACCCCCGGGAGTGGTACCAGCGGGGGCGGACGGGGGAGAGGGCCCAAGATCTCAAACCCCTGCGACCCTGGGGAGTGGTACCGACAGGGCTGCGGAGTAAGAGTGACGAAAATACCTGCATAGAGAAAAAAGGACAGGTATGAGAGCGCTGAGCGGCGCCGAAATAAGAGAAAAAACGCAAAAAAGCAAGTGGCTGAGGGGGCCGAGACGGCCCACATCAGCCTCCTACGACACTAAGCTAAAAACTGATCTGAGCCCGCCTCCGGCTCGGGGTGTATACTGCTAGGGAGGAGCTAACTTTTCATGTCTACTTAGTGTCAGCCTCCTAGTGACAGCAGCATAACCCATGGTCCTGTGTCCCCCAATGAAACGATAGAGAAAATCCCTTTACTATTTTTAGTAAAATATTAAAAAACACTAAATACACAGTGCCTTGGCAGTTTTAGGGGTTTACTTTAGGGTCAATGGTGTTTTTTGTAAGGCCACATTCTCTGCTTATGCTGTTTTGTTGTAAGTTTTTCCATAGGACTGTGCAAAACACTACAAAGAAATATACCAGCAAGAACATGGGGGAACAGGATGAAAAAATGGTTAAAATCCACGAATTTTCACAAATATATATGTGAAGGCGACCCAAGTACCAGGAGTGGATCTGGAGTAGCCACAATGAGGGGAGTCATTACTTACAGGTAGAAGTTCTTACCTATAGCGAGACGGGTGGGCTTCTTACGAGGAGGGTCTCCTGTGTTAGAGCTGGAGTCTTCGGATTTCTATGGAAAACAGACAAGATTGGGGGATGATCCTGGGGTTCGGCTCTGCTCCCTGCCCATATCAACGGGGTAAATGGCGCACTATGCTACTATACATGGTGCAAGGTACAACTTTCTCAGTGTGAGGGGTGTTCACTAATTTATCTGCTGGAATATGAAAACAGAATGTTTGGAGAAAAAAAGAGAATTTTGTTTACTTACCGTAAATTCTTTTTCTTGTAGTTCCGACATGGGAGACCCAAACCATGGGTGTATAGCTTCTGCCTCCGGAGGACACACAAAGTACTACACTCAAACGTGTAGCTCCTCCCTCCAGGCTATATACACCCCCTGGATGACAATCTACCCAGTTCAGTGCAAAAGCTGAAGGAGGACATCCACCCATAAGTAGAGATAGAGTAAAACTCGGAATAACCGGAACTCTGACTACTAACAACAGCCGGTGAAACACACGGAACAAAAAAAACTGCCAACAGGCAACAGGGAGGGTGCTGGGTCTCCCATGTCGGAACTATAAGAAAGAAGGATTTTTGTGTACTCACCGTAAAATCTCTTTCTCTGAGTCTTCATTGGGGGACACAGGACCATGGGTTATGCTGCTGTCACTAGGAGGCTGACACTAAGTAAATAGAAAAAGTTAGCTCCTCCCCAGCAGTATAACCCCTGAGCCGGAGGCGGGCTCAATCAGTTTAGTGCACAAGCAGTAGGAGGAGAACCAAACAATCCTGGATAAAACAAGGTAAAAACTACGATCATCAGTCGTGTGACCAGTGGCATGGGAATATGGCCACTGGGGTAACCGGCAGGTAATATATAACAAGAAACACAAGCAGGGTGGGTGCTGTGTCCCCCAATGAAGACTCAGAGAAAGAGATTTTACGGTGAGTACACAAAAATCCTTCTTTCTCTAGCGTTTCATTGGGGGACACAGGACCATGGGACGTCCAAAAGCAGTCCCTGGGTGGGAAGAGAACCATCACCAGAGATAGGAAGGAGCCGCTTCCCCCTGTCGGGCTTGACCCAGACCTACAAGCACCTACCTTGATACAGGTGTGCGACTGCCGCCCGCAAACCTTACGCCAAGACTGGGCTCTACCAAAGCTTGGGTGTGACCCTGGTCAAAACTAGTAAAGGTATGCCGACTAGATCAGGTGGCGACCCAGGGGACCTGGCCAGTCGACGTCTGAAGTCCATCCGTCCAAGGGGTATCCCTTGCTCGGTAGACCGCGGCGGAAGTCCGTCCTTCGTGCGATAGCCTAACCATATGGAGGAATGGATCAATGTGAAATTCTGGCCCTTGGCGCCGGCATGCGCCTCTTGGGAACAGGTGGAAGGATGGACTGACTGTCGGTGTAACCGAAAAGTGGTGTCCTGCAGACCTAAAGACTGAGGGCTCGTACCAGCCCTGGAACGAACTAGGCCCTCATTTTGGCTGAGAGAGGAGACTAGAACCGAACACCGAACCCTAAACTCCTCTTCTGGAAGAAACAGCAAGCTGCCTTGGACAGAACGAAGGGTTCTGCCGGAGCACCCCCTTGTCCTGCTAGAGGAGCCGGAAAAGGGGGAAAAACGACAAGAGGGCTGTCCGCCCTGATGCCGTCCGTAACCAAAAGACGGCCACGAGGAGCCCACCTATCAAAACAGGTGGGAGCAGGGAAAAAAGAGTACCCTGAAGCGAAACCATCACTGGATTAAGGTCCCACGTTTCTAGTGACCGAAGATACCGCCGAGCCAGATGGACGCTTCCCTGAGTGGAGGCCGTGATCGAAGAACGGAAAGTGAGAGGACTCCGAAAACCCGAACAATCGAGCAGCCACCTAGTCGATACAGGGAAACGCGAGAGTGCCGCATCCAGAACTGACTGGAAGAAGGCCAGCAAGAAGGAGGGGAGGGAGAGAGAGGAGAAGGGAAGATGTGCTCCTCATACCACCGGGGGAGCTCTGTACGAGTGGAATTAAATCCTCGAGGAAACTGGACTCCCCAGCCCTCACCATTTGTCTGCAATCTTCTTGACAACAGACCTGACCGAGCCAGAACCCGGGATCCACTGGTGAGCCCGTTGGACTTGGGACTTCTGAGTCCTGGTAGAAGAGAGGGGCCCCGACACGGATGAACTGGGCGGTCTGGAAGGAGTCACGGGGCATCTGCGAGGAGTTGAGCAAGATATGTGAACTATGCTCACCTGGGCTACTCCAGAGCCTTCCTCTGCCCTGGTCCATCTTGAGAACCCTCAAGATCATGGGAAACCGCGGGAAGACGCACAAGAGCCTGAATAGGCTTCACGACCGGTCGAGGGCATCGTCACCTAGTCCAGAGCAGGTGGCACCCACGATGCCCCATTGACCTGAAAGTTGGATCGCAAGACCAATAGGACCACGACTGGAGATCTTCCTTCGCCGGGGAACCGGCTGGTGACTTCCCTGTTGAAGAGCCATTTGCCTAAGCGAGGTCCTTCTTGCCGAGAGAATCGGCCGTCCAAACGTCCACGCTAGGTATGTGGAGCCGAGATTAGCGAGTGAAGAGACCTGTCCCAGAGGAAGATCTTCTAGGCTACTTCCCTTGCCATGACACTCCCTGCATCACCCTGGAGGATGATGCACGTCACCGCTGTGGCATGGTCCGAGTGGAACCTGAATGGGCCACCCCGACCAAGAGAATAATTGTAAACCGGGCTAACCGGAGGGGATAAGGATACCCTAGCACGGGAGACTGGTGACGGTTGATAACACGCTCCCGAGGAGGAAAGGGGAGCTTCAAGGGACGGTTGTGAAAACTGGTCCGCAAGGAGGGGATTGACGAGTCCCCCACGAAGACGGAACCTTCCTGACTCCGTTCTTCAGAGTGGTCCGCTGGGGAGTCAAGGATGAATCTGGTAAGTGCACCGCCGCTATTCCCGCCACAGACTGCCGAGGGCTCGCATAGCAAAACTGATGGAAAAAAAAAAACGGGCGCGGGTGGCAAAGGGTACGCGGGACTCTGCGCCCGGTAGAAAACTACTCCTGCGTGAGGAGTAGCTACCCGTGGACGGGCTCGATACCGTGCCTAAGAGATGATCTACCGGGTAGGGATCTGAGAGGACTCCCTCCGGAAGCTCAGCTACCCTAGTAGCGAAAAGTGATGATGACGGTCTAAACCTCAAGCGCGGGCCCTTGAAGGGAGAACTCTGGTCCTCTAGGTCGTTTCTGGGCGGAGTGAACCTAGCAGCCCTGTAGCGTAGTATGCGCAGGGACAGTGATCCCTGCAAGCGCTCTCAAAAAAAACTGGAACGGCCCACTGTCCCGCGAGGCGGAGGGACTGTTGGAGGGATAGAGGCGCCCTGACGGGTGCGGCGTGAACGGACTGGGACCTAGCTGTAGGGGGACGATCCTGATGCGTCTGGCCAATGCCGGGAAGAGATGTACTCTTCCCTTACGTAGCCTAGGGGAGAGAAGTACTCTACCCTGACGTAGCCTAGGGGAGCAACTGGCCCCGCCCATCTCCGAAGGGCGTTCACGTACAGTCGGAAGGGAAGTCAGCGACTCTTTAGACGTCGATTCCAGTTCCTAATCCTGAGTCAGAGGTCTCGACGTGTGTACACACTGATACTAGAGGCTCAGGCCGAGCCGCAGTCAGACACCAGGTCTGTGAAGAGAGGGTACTCACGGAAGATGATAACCAGTCCAGGGTCGGCATAGGTGGAACGTGGTCCGCCGCGTAGGGTGTCCGCGGAGACCCTGCGGAGCGTCACGTTAGGGACGAGAAGCCAGAAGGAACCCAGGCGGGACGATTACAGGGTAGCGCGCCTCTTCCTTTCGGAGCCCCCCTTCGAGAAGGGGTAATGACAAGTAAAGGGACTTACCACTGGTAAACATCGTGCCCGGGACATAACCATGCTCACGCAGTCAGCACGGCGAACTCTGGATGTCCCCTGTAAGCCGCAGGGGCCCGCCACATTCGTCTCTTCAAGATGACATGCCCCCTCTCTCCGGAGCCCTTTGGGGGAATGATAATGGCAATAACACGACTTACCGCTGGAAACGCAGTGTCTAGTTGCTGTTCGTGATCAAACAGCGACTCCAGTGTAGCATGCCCATTTTGTCCGAAAACCCTCTTGGAGAAAGGCATAATGATACTGACAAGACTTACCGCTGGTAAACTTTGTGTCCGGTTGTTGTCAGTGATCACGCGGTAACTCGGCGAACTCTGGATGTCCACTGATTACATCAAGGGTCCGCTCCAAATGTCTTAAAGGAGACCTGCGTGCACAGAGAGAAGAGGGCTGTCCGTAGCCTTCCGGCTTGACTCACCATTCCTAGCAGGCTACTTGTCATGCGGCGAAAACATCCAGGTCCTGCTCGGAGTTCACCAGAGGTGAAACGCCTGGGCCATCACCCGAGAGGTCGAAAGGCTACCGAAGGACAGGCAGTCTGGACCTGGGGATTAAGGTGAAACCTGGGGGGCCGCAGAAGATGATACCTGGCGGGTCCGCTTCCGGCAGAGGAACCGGCCCCTGGTATGGGACTCACCTCCCCGAGGGGATTGCGCCAGTCCTGTGGATGATCTGACAGAGCGTCGGCCAGGGACGCAGCGCATGCGCACCAACCCGAGGAACGCCAGCGAGGGGATTTAGCCAAAACCAGGCGCCAACTATTCGGCAGGGGCGGGGAGCAGGGGCGTGCAGTGCCAGTGGCTGCGGTGGATGTAAAAAACAATTGAGGGAAACGTAGACCTGAGCTTACCGGTCTAAAAAAAAACAAATATCTCAAGCTGAGACCTGTAAGAGTTAATAAACTCAATCTACACATATAGTAATAACTCAACCCATGAACATAAAAAAAACCTACTATCGTTAAAAATTGTGGCTATTCTTGGGCCCATTTTTCCCTGATAAGGGATGCTGCAGCCTCAGCAATCCGCAGATCAGGAGTTTGCCCTGATCCTCTTTTTTTTTTTTTTTTTTTTTTTATTTAAAATGGACGCTGAGGGGGCTGGGGGCGGACCCAAGAGAGCGGGAAAAACTATCCACCACCCCCCTAGTGATGCCTGGAGCCGAGCGGAGGGCGGAGGCAGAGAGGCCGGCGGCCAATAGCGCTGCGCGGGAGGCGGGCCTGGGACGCCGAAGACAGGGCCGAAGCCGGGGACTAAATTTTGAAGCTGCGGCGGCGGCGCAGTAGCGATGCGGCGGCGGCGGAGTAGCGATGCGGATCCCCCCGACCTCGGATGTCGGCAGGGAGCTCCGCGGACGTGGCCCGGGTGCCAGGCGGCTAGGCCCAGACCGGGGACTAAATTTGGAAGCTGGCGCCGCGGGCAGAGGCAGCGCCGGCGGACCCACTCACGAAGCGGCGGCGGCGCAGCAGCGATGCGGACCCTCCCGACCTCGGATGTCGGCAGGGAGCTCCGCGGACGTGGCCGGGGTGCCAGGCGACTAGGCCCAGACCGGGGCCTAAATTTTAGCAGCCGCCCGATGACCGGATGGGGACGTGGGGGCGCCCGGTGAGTAGGCCCGGACCGGGGCCTAAAGATTGCATCCGCCCGGGAGAAGGTAGGAGAGGGTGTCCTACCTGAAGGGCGGCGTCGTATCTGCCAGTGTGCAGGCGTGGAGCTCTGCACCCGTGCCCCTGTGCTCCGCACACCGGATGACTGGCTGCGGCAGCAGGAGAAGAATGAGGCAGGCAGGCAGGCAGGCAGGGAGGTGGACGCCGGTGGGGGGAGGAAACCCCTCTGAAGTGTAGCAGCGCTGCGGGCCCCATCACACAATCCAGACGCGCTGCGAGGTCCAGTCCCTGCTGTATGCCCCTTGCACCCTTTGGGGTGATACCGCAGGGTGAATAGGGGGTGCTCAGTAAAGTTCAGCCCCGCGTGCCAACCCGGGAGTGGTACCGTGGAATTGGACGGGGGAGAGGGCCCGACGACTCAAGCCTCTGCGACCCAGGGGAGTGGTACCCACACGGGCTGCGAGAGCTGAGGTAGAGAAACGATACCTGTAGAAAAAGAGAATTACCACAGATGAGAGCGACGAGCGTCGCCGAGAGAAAAAATGAAAAAATAACGCAAAAAATAAAGTGGCTGAAGGGGGCCCAGTCGGCCCACATCAGCCTCCTACGACACTAAGCAAAAAACTGATTGAGCCCGCCTCCGGCTCAGGGGTTATACTGCTGGGGAGGAGCTAACTTTTTCTATTTACTTAGTGTCAGCCTCCTAGTGACAGCAGCATAACCCATGGTCCTGTGTCCCCCAATGAAACGCTAGAGAAAATGAATTTACGGTAAGTAAACAAAATTCTCTTTTTCTTTATCGTTCCTTATGGGAGACCCAAACCATGGGACGTTCCAAAGCAGTCCATGGGTGGGAATAAACCAAACTGAGAAGCAGGCAAAACCTAACTTCACAAATGGGCGACAGCCGCCTGAAGGATGCGTCTGCCCAAGCTCGCATCTGCCGAAGCATGAGCATGCACTTGGTAGTGCTTCGAAAAAGTGTGCAGACTGGACCACGTGGCAGCCTGACAGACCTGCTGAGCCGTAGCCTGTGCCTGAAAGCCCAGGAGGCACCGACAGCTCTGGTCGAGTGCGCCTTAATCCCTGGCGGGGGAGGCACCTGAGTACACTGGTAGGCATCGATGATAGCCGACCTGATCCAACGAGCTAGGGTCGGTTTAGAAGCAGCGAGACCCCTGCGCTGACCAGTGGTTAGCACAAAAAGTGAGGTGCACCGCCTAAAAACGGCGGTGCGTGACACATAGATTCGGAGCGCCCGCACCAAATCCAAGGTATGCAACGCCTTTTCAAAGCGATGCACAGGGGCCGGACAAAGAGAAGGCAATGAAATGTCCTGGTTAAGGTGGAAAGGAGACACCACCTTAGGGAGAAAGTCCGGAGACGGACGAAGAACCACCTTGTCTTGGTGAAACACCAAAAAGGGGGATTCCGAAGATAGCGCAGCCAAATCAGAAACTCTCCTGAGAGAAGTTATGGCTACTAGAAAAACAACTTTCTGTGAAAGTCTAAACAAGGGAACCTCCCTGAGAGGCTCAAAGGGGGGTTTCTGTAAGGCCGTGAGGACCAGATTAAGGTCCCAGGGATCCAAGGGCCGCCGGTAAGGAGGAATGATGTGAGATGCGCCCTGCATGAAGGTGCGCACCTGAGCCAGTCGGGCGATACGCCGCTGGAACAATACCGACAGAGCCGACACCTGTCCCTTGAGGGAATTGAGGGACAGTCCCAGCTGTAGACCGGACTGTAGAAAAGACAGGATGGTCGGCAAGGAGAACGGCCAAGGAGCATGGTCGGAAGAGCGACACCAGGACAGGAAAATCCTCCAAGTCCTGTGGTAAATCTTGGCCAAGGAAGACTTCCGAGCCTGAGTCATGGTGGAGATGACCTCAGAGGGAATGCCTGAAGCCGTCAGGATCCAAGACTCAAGAGCCACGCTGTCAATCTGAGAGCCGCAGAATTCTGGCGGAAGAACGGACCTTGAGAGAGAAGGTCTGGGCGGTCCGGGAGATGCCACGGCACCTCTACGGACAGACGGAGCAGGTCTGGGTACCAAGCTCGCCTGGGCCAGTCCGGAGCAATGAGTATGACTCGACGGCCCTCCATTCTGATTTTGCGCAGAACCCTGGGCAAGAGCGCTAGAGGGGGAAACACATAGGCCAGACGGAACTGAGACCAATCTTGAACCAGTGCGTCTGCTGCGAAGGCTTGAGGATCGTGGGAGCGAGCCACGTAAACCGGAACCTTGTTGTTGTGCCGGTATGCCATTAGATCCACTTCCGGAGTGCCCCACTTGCGGCAGATTGATCTGAACACTGACGGATGCAGGGCCCACTCGCCGCTGTCTACGGTTTGACGGCTGAGGTAATCGGCCTCCCAGTTTTCCACGCCTGGGATGTGGACTGCAGATATGGTGGACTTGGAGTCCTCCGTCCACTGGAGGATTCGTTGAACCTCCAACATCGCCAGACGGCTGTGAGTCCCGCCCTGGTGATTGATGTAGGCAACCGCTGTCGCGTTGTCCGACTGAACTCGAATGTGCCTGCCCGCCAACAGGTGGTGAAAGGCTAGGAGAGCTAGAAACACAGCTCTGATCTCCAGCACATTGATCGAGAGGGCTGATTCGGACGGAGTCCAAGTGCCCTGTGCTCGGTGATGGAGAAATACTGCTCCCCAACCGGAGAGGCTGGCATCCGTGGTGAGGATCACCCAGGACGGAGTCAGGAAGGAGCGTCCCTGAGACAGAGAGAGGGGCCAAAGCCACCACTGAAGGGAGCTCCTGGTCTGTGACGACAGAGCCACCAGCCTGTGCAAGGAAGATATCCGCTTGTCCCAACAGCGGAGAATGTCCAGCTGCAGGGGACGCAGATGGAACTGAGCAAAGGGCGGGCGGCACGGTGGCTCAGTGGTTAGCACTGCAGTCTTGCAGCGCTGGGGTCCTGGGTTCAAATCCCACTAAGGACACCATCTGCAAGGAGTTTGTATGTTCTCCCCGTGTTTGCGTGGGTTTCCTCCGGGTACTCCGGTTTCCTCCCACACTCCAAAGACATACAGATAGGGACTCTAGATTGTGAGCCCCAATGGGGACAGTATTGCCAATATGTGTAAAGCGCTATGGAATTAATAGCGCTATATAAATGAATAAAATTATTATTATTATTATTATTAAAGGGGACCGCTTCCATGGACGCCACCATCTGACCCAGCACCTGCATGAGGTGTCTGATGGAATGACGGCGGTGCCTCAGCAGAGAGCGCACCGCCAGACGAAGGGACTGCTGTTTGACTAAGGGCAACTTGACAAGTGCCGGCAGAGTCTCGAATTGCATCCCTAGGTAAAGAAGCACCTGGGTCGGGGTCAGAGTGGACTTGGGCAGGTTGACAAGCCACCCGAACTGAACTAGCGTGGCGAGAGTGAGAGAGACACTCCGCTGGCAGTCTGCACTGGATGAGGCCTTGACTAGAAGGTCGTCCAGGTAAGGAATCACTGCCAACCCCTGGAGGTGCAGGACCGCAACCACTGCTGCCATGACCTTGGTGAATACTCGAGGGGCCGTGGCTAAGCCGAAGGGGAGAGCCACGAATTGGAAATGTTCCTCTCCGATCGCAAAGCGTAGCCAACGCTGGTGTGAAACCGCAATAGGCACATGCAGATAGGCATCTCTGATGTCGATGGATGCCAGAAAATCTCCTTGGGTCATTGAGGCAATGACCGATCTCAGAGATTCCATGCGAAAATGCCGCACCTGAACATGCTTGTTGAGAAGCTTGAGATCCAGGATGGGCCGGAAGGAACCGTCCTTCTTGGGAACTAGAAAGAGGTTTGAGTAGAAACCGGAATAATTACCCCGTTGGCCTGCAGGGATGCCACGGCCTGAGAGAAGGCGGCGGCTTTGGAGCAGGGGGGGGGGGGGTGGACAGAAAAAATCTGTTTGGCGTGCTGGAAGAAAATTCTATCCTGTAGCCGTGGGAGATGATATCCCGCACCCACTGATCGGAGACGTGTTGCAACCACACGTCGCCAAAGTGGGAGAGCCTGCCACCGACCAAGGACGTTGCTGGCGCGGCCAGATAGTCACGAGGAGGCTGCCTTAGTGGCAGCGGCTCCTCCGGTCTTTTGAGGACGCGGCTTTGCGCGCCAGTTGGATTTACGATCCTTGGCAGCGGTAGTGGACGAGGCCGAGGGCTTAGAGGATGACCAGTTAGAGGAACGAAAGGAACGAAACCTCGATTGGTTCCTGCCCTGGACAGGTTTCTTGGCTTTAGTTTGTGGCAAGGAAGTACTCTTCCCGCCAGTAGCTTCCTTAATTATGTCATCCAGCTGTTCCCCGAACAGCCGGGACCCAACAAAGGGGAGACTCGCAAGGTACTTCTTAGAGGAAGCGTCTGCTTTCCACTCTCGAAGCCACAAGATCCTGCGGATCGCGAGGGAGTTAGCGGAGGCCACCGCCGTGCGGTGAGAAGCCTCCAGGATGGCAGACATGGCGTAGGATGCAAAAGCCGAAGCTTGAGAAGTTAAGGCACCCGTCTCAGGAATAGAGTCCCTGGAGAGGGAATGAATCTCCGCCAGAGAGGCAGAGACTGCCTTAAGAGCCCATACTGCCGCAAAAGACGGCGAGAACGAGGCTCCTGCCGCCTCATATACAGACTTGGCCAGAAGGTCAACCTGGCGGTCAGTGGGATCCTTAAGAGAAGTGCCATCAGCCACAGCTACGACTGTGCGGGCTGAGATTCTGGACACCGGAGGGTCTACCTTTGGGGACTGGGCCCAGTCCTTAACAACCTCTGGTGGAAAAGGAAAACGGTCATCTGAACTACGCTTCGGAAAACGTTTGTCAGGACAGGCCCTGGGCTTGTTGACAGTGGTGTGAAAGCTGGAGTGGTTAAAAAACATACTCCTAGGTTTCTTAGGAGAGGTAAACTGGTGTACCTCTACCAGAGAGGCTTGTTCCTCTGACTCTGGTGGATTGAGGTTCAGTACGGAGTTAATGGACGCAATCAAGTCACTAACATCCGCATCACCCTCAGACAAGTCAATGGGGTACATAGAAGTAGCGTCTGAGCCCACAGTAAACGAATCCTCCTCGCCCTGCACCTCGGCTCGTGAATCAGAGCCATGGGACGAGGAAGGAGAAGGTTCCCTGCGTCTCCGTTTAGGGGGACGGGGTCCTAGGACATGCTCTGAGTGCTCTGCAGAGCTCGGAGCCGCAGAGGCACCCTGAGAAGGGGGCTGATGCATGGACAGCAGTGTCCGGGACAGCTGCCCCATGGAGTCGGCAAAAGACTGGGAAATAGCTTGTGAAAAGGAAGCTACCCAAGCCGGGGGTTCAGCCACCGGGGCCGGAGCAGCCGGAGGGACCCCTGAGGAAGCTCCAGGCTGAGACACAAACATGTTAGCACAGGCATCACAATGTGGGTATGTGCTTGGCTCTGGCAGAAAGAGCTTACACGCAGTGCATATAGCGTACATGTTAGCAGCCTTGCTCCTAGTGACAGACATGCTGCTGAGGTGGAAGCTCTGCAGCAAGAATACACTCCTGTAGAATGCCCTGAGAGTGTAATAAAAGTCCACAACCGAAGGATGTGGCTTACCAGCCCGCTCTCTGTGTGCCCTCCGGATTCCACCGCTCAAAGACCCTGTGAAGCGTCAGCCTTCCTAACAGTATGCAGCTGCAGCATCCAGCGCCGTCCAGTGTAAGAACGCTGAGAAAATGGCGCTGGGAGAAGGAGGGGGGGCGTGTATAAGCCCAAGAGCGGGAAAAACGGAGGGCAGAGAGATACAGGGAGAGATACAGGGGAGGGAACATCTCCCCAGAGAGGAGTGCCCTCCCCTCTGCTGGTCGGGCGGTGGGCGGCGCTGTATGCAAAACATGCAGAGAAGCCGAAACCGAAACTAGGCCCAAACTGAAGCCGGGGCCTAGATTTTAAAATGCGGCCGACGAGCAGGCACCTTCGGCGCGGTTCTCAGGGGAAACCCCCAGAACCGGCCGGAATTTACAGTAACGCTAAAGCACATACTGTACCCCCCAATAAAAGTACCCGGGACCCCTGAGAAAACGTCTCAATACTTAGCTTTTGAGACGCAGGGCCATGTCCCTGAGTGGGGGTTAACGCTCCTTCCAGCAGGGACCAGACAGGGCTGCGGATGGAGACCGGCCTTCTGCAAGCAGAGAGGACCGTGGAGGCTCCCACTTCAAACAGAGCCTCGACAGAGGATGTGAAGGAGCGCGGCATGTGAAGGCTCCAGCCTTATAAAGTCAACCTTAACAGCACCCGACAGAGTGGGGTGTGAAGGGACATGCCGGGAGTCCAGACTGGACCCGCTTTTCTTCCAAATCTTTAAAATCAAAATAAAAAAATAATCAGAGAATGCAAGTGTGTGATCCTCCTGAAACACAAAGCATTGAACTGGGTAGATTGTCATCCAGGGGGTGTATATAGCCCGGAGGGAGGAGCTACACGTTTGAGTGTAGTACTTTGTGTGTCCTCCGGAGGCAGAAGCTATACACCCATGGTTTGGGTCTCCCATAAGGAACGATAAAGAAATGGGTCTTACTGCTTTACAATATAATCCTGCTGTAACTTTACAGCTCGGGCGTCTCCAGTAACCGTTGTCTTGTGTGGCAGGAATCCTAGTGATAAGACGCCTTCTCTGCGGCCGTCATCTCTCCAGCCGACAGGTGGACACATTTCTTCGGAGTTGGTGCTTCCATTACGTGGACTCTTGTTTGGTCTCAGGATCATGAGGGGAACAGGTATTTAATAATGATCCATTTAGGATCCAAAATGTTCGTCTCTTTTTGGTGAGCGGAGCCAAGTGATCCAGATCACCAAGAAGAGCCGGACCGCCGTTCGCTACATCACACTGGACGTCTGCTGTGTGCTGCGCTTCCAGACAGGTCTCAGGATGCAAAGAAAAGCGGAGCCCCCTAACACTGAGATCAGGCTGGGGTAGATAACTCACTGAACACCCCTCATATGTCAGGTGCAGGGAGGGTAAATGAACCCGTGCTATGGACTTAGGGGCTCACTTCTGCTGACACAAAAGCTCAGGGAGTTCAGTCAGTGTAAAATGACTGTTCAAACCAAACATAGGCGCACCCATCACGTAGCCAAAAAGGCCAATGCACCTTCACTCCAACTTGTGAGCCCTCTATCTCCAATCTCCCTTGAGCTATCAATCAAGGAAAATGGAGACATATGGAGAACATGTAAATGTGTACCATGCGCCTGTGCAAGGTTTGAACAGTCGTTTTGTGCTGGCAGGTTCCCTTTAAAAGACTTTGTCTGCACAAAATGACTGTTCAAACCAAGTGAAGGTGCTCGGTGCATTATGGCGGACAAACATTTCAATATAATTTACCACCCGTTTGCTTCTCATCTATCTCCTCCCTTTTCTGCCTCTATGAAGAGAGAGCTGTCAATCAAATAAGGGTGGGGAGATAGATGGAAAATAAACAGGTTAGAAGGTGCATTTAAAAGGGAACCCGACAGGTCCCCCGTGACCCCCAGAACCAGCAGCAGTTGTGCGCACTTATCTAAATTCCCTGCCTAACAGTCTCTTTATTAAATTGGACACATAAACAGATCTTTATAAGAAGTATTTCTAAAGTCCAAGTGACCCCTTTGACTGGTCAATGGGGGTTTAGTTTCCCCAGATCAGTCAGCCAACTTAGCATGTTATCACACCCCTGTTAGTCGGCGTCATCGCCAGCGCTGTACAGATCTCAGGCATGCGCGAGGCTTTGTTCCCTACCATCATTGAGCCTCTGAAGGAGGGGGTACGAGTCCCGGCTTCGTGATCGGAAGTGCAGGAGACGGCTCACATACACAGGAGAATCATCTTCACTTATGATCTTGCACAGTGCGCCCTCTGAAGCCATGATGCATACATACCGGCTTCATAGGCTCAATGATGTGAGGGAATAAAGCCGCGCGCATGCATGAGATCTGTATAGCACTGGCAATGACGCCGACTCACAGGGGCGTGATAACATGCTAAGTTGGCTGACTAATCTGGGGATACTAATACCCCATCAAGCAGGCAAAGGGGTCATTTGCATATTATAAATGAACTTTAGAAATACTTCTTATAAAGATCTGTTTGAGTGTCCAATATAATAAAGAGATTGTTAGGACAGAATTTAGATAGGCGCACACAGCTACTGCTGGTTCTGGGATCATGGGAGACCTGTAAGTTTCCCTTTAAATGTTTGGCCACGCCATGATGCCCAAGCGCCTGTGCTTGGTTTGAGCAGTCATTTCGTTCTGACAGAGTCCATGTAATACATTGCATAAATTAACTTTCTCTAAAGATGATGGATTCCCCTTTAAATGCAAGCACGCACTTCCATTACCGGTTTGGGGGTCCTCTTCAGGTGCAGGAATGCTCTCTGGCCGGTTTTCGCAAAGTGTTTTTCTACGTACGGTCTGCCGAACCCCAGGAAGGTATACATGCAGATATACAGTCCGCCATCCGTCTCCTGCAACACAAGAATCATCGTTATGGGGGCGATGTCATTTACCAGGGTTTATAAATCTTTACATGGGACTGCAAATATGCAAACACAACAAGAGAGAAAGACTGAAATGAAGTTATAAAAAAAAAAAAAAGAACATTAAGAAAAAAAAAAAAAAGTTTCTTCGTGCCCAGATCTATTTGCTGGCAGTTATGTGCCTGGCTGTGACATTGTGATGAGGTCAGGTCCGCATGTCAGGAAGATCTTGTGTAGATCCAAACTACCTTCATTGTCCACACAACAGCCAATAATAAGGCAGGCGGTACAGGGGGGGGGGGGAATGATGCGTGCATATACAATCTATTGCTCTCTCTTATCAGCACTTAATAGTTTTGCATATTTTGCAGTGCGCCCATGATTGCTGTGTCGTGTTTATATGAGCACTTTTGCAATTTACCGCTTATTAAACTTTCCAGTTGTTCTTGAGAAATTAAAGGGAACCTGTCAGGTCATTTATGTGTTCTAACCTAGTAGCAGTGTGATATGTGGCCTAGTAACCCCTTCCTGCCCATCCCTTTGCTGTATACTGTATAATGTGCATGTATAAAAATGTTTTATTACTTACGTGCTCCCTATGTAAATGAGCAGGGGCTCTAGCCTCATGGGCGTCGTATCGCCCCCTGTGGGCGTTCGCATGTTTTCGGTGGTATCACGCCCCTGTGGGCGTGATACCATGGATTTACATGAGCGACGTCACCGTCACTCCTTGAGATCCCGCATGTGCGCACTTACCATTCCCGCAGCCTTGTTATCTGGGTGCTTGCTTCTTGGCTTTAGGCCCGCTCTGCGCATGTTCAGAAGACTCCTGCGGTTCCAGTCATGCGCGGAGTGCGTCTGAAGACGAGACGCGAGCACCCGGATAACAAGGCTGCGGGAATGGTAAGTGCGCACACGCGGGATCCCAAGGAGCTGACAGTGACGTCGCTCATGTAAATCCATGGTATCACGCCCACAGGGGCATGATACCATGGAAAACATGCAAACGCCCACAGGGGGATGCGACGCCCATGAGGCTAGAGACCTGCTCATTTACATTGGGAAAATGTAAGTAATAAACCATATTTTTATACATTCACATTACACACTATAACAACACAGGGATGGGTAGGAAGGGGTTACTATGCCACACATCACACTGCTACTAGAACACAAATTATCTGACAGGTTGCCTTTAAGACTTTTCTTCTGCTTACAGCTCGTTGTCTTGGAGACTGACCACTAGACAGCAGAACATACGCAGTCTTTACCAGCTCTCTTTTATTGAGCTTGTATGCGCTGGTTTGAAGCTGCCCGGGATGGCTGCAGTGTGTGGTTACTTCAGTGCAGCAGTGGTCGGTCTCCTAGGCAACAAGCTTATTATTGCAAAAACGGCAGCAAATGTTAATAAGCAGCAAATCACAAGGGGCTCGTGTTTCCAAGAAGATGGGGGTGACCCTGTATGTTTGTGATCACAAGAAAGGGGGGGGGGGAGCCGGATTGTGATAGGGGCAGTTGCACGCAGGTGCGATCACCTATGGGGGTGTAGGGCTGGTGGTCGCACATGCGCACGACCGCCCCAGTTACAGTCGCCCCGTTCTTATGGGGTCGGACCCCTGTGGTCTTTACATATCAAATGTACAGTGTCCTCTCAGCCAATGAGAGGCGACTCTAAAGCGCCAACGCCCAGCGCAGAGGACATGGCGGCTGACTTGGGCCCCCAAAGAGCCCCCTCAGATCAGGGTGGGCCCCAAAACCCCCCATATTCATACAGAGGGGGCAACAGCCACTATGTGTTCTCTACTAATGGTGACAATGCACAGACACAAAGAAGGGAGGACCACACATACCGGTGTGTGGAAGGAGAAGGCGCACTCATCCTTGTGTACTCGGTCCCCAGCCCTGGGCAGCCGGATAGCCGGCAGGATAGACAGCAGCGTATCTTTCACATCCACCATGACTCCGGTTCCTGGAGGAGGAGGAGGAGGACAGTGACAAGGCTCCGTTTCCGCTTCCGGCGACGTTCTGTCCTACAGCCTCTCAGTCTCACTGGTAACGGAGCGAGAAAGGACAGAAGGCGCATGCGCGGGAAGCGATGCCAGAGCAAAGCCTTCGATTTGGCTACTGCGCAGGCGCCGTTCTGCTGCGGAAGACAGTCACGTGGCGGGCAACTTGTCGGCCATGATTGATGAGGGCAAAGGGTTTCATCTCTGTCAAAACAAATATTAAATAATCATTGCTGGATATAAGGGTTTATGGGAAATATCAGAACACGGAAAGAAAAATAAATCTGGTACCCATGGCAACCAATCACAGATTGGCTTTCTTAAAGAACAGAGC
The DNA here is from genome assembly GCF_048569485.1 of Anomaloglossus baeobatrachus. Lineage (NCBI taxonomy): Eukaryota > Metazoa > Chordata > Amphibia > Anura > Aromobatidae > Anomaloglossus > Anomaloglossus baeobatrachus. The sequence continues at coordinate 24,104,658 of NC_134357.1, forward strand.
AGCATTTAGTGATTGGTTGCTATGGACAACCAAGAGATTTTTTATTTCTTTTTTACTTTTAAACAGTTTTATAAATCACCCAAATCTATAATGTGGCATAAATAATAAAGGCGTTAATTAACCTGCTTTGTAATTTAATCCACCCATCTTCAACAAAAGTCGTGCTTAAAGGGGTATTCGCATTTCCCAGATCCTATCCTAATATGTAGTAGGTGTAATAATAATAATAATAATAATAGCAAACACCTCCAATTAGTAATGTAGTATACTGTAGTTCTCCTGATTCACTATGTCACTTACCTCATGTTCAGGGCATTGCAGGACCTTAGGTATCCATGGTTACGAGCACATAGGGACAGTTAGTTGCTAGTGATCGTAACAATGGATCTCTAAGGTCCTGAAATGCCCTGCACAGGAGGTAAGTGACATAGTGACTCAGGAGAATAATACTACATTACTAATTGGAGGTATTTGCTAATATTATTATTATTATTATTATTATTATTATTATTACACCTACTGCATATTGGGATAGGATCTTGGAGATGGGAATACTCCTTTAAGTAGGATGTAACAAATGTATTTAAGCCTATGTGCACAGGTTGCATTCTATTCCGCAGCATGTAAGTCACTGCATGTGCGTCTCAGAATGCATCCCCAAAGACTTGCAGCAGAGCCGAGTGGGACCGCACTGTCAAAAAGAGCATGGCTGGCTGCGAGACAGAGCCGCGCGATCAGAATGAACTCGGATGAACTTTACTCGACTTCATTGTGATCGTGCAGCTCTGTGCATGTGCCGCGGATTGATTTGCGATCACAGGTGAAGGACTCACCGGTGACCGCAAATCTCCTGAGTGACTGAAATGAGCCGCGCGTTCCGCTGTGCTTTCACTCAGGTTACTCGCGGCCAGCTCGAGTCCTCCACCCGAGACCTGTGGCCGCGGGTAACCTGAGTGACGTCTCCGCTGACAGTGCGACTCACTTCAGTTTCTTCATGGAGCTTATGTGAAGCCCCACAAGTGCAGTGTCGGTGCATTACCTTCAGGGACTCCACGTAGCTGGATCTGGTCACAGGTAGGAGATCTTCTTCTTGTCGTGACGCCACTCTCAGAATTGCGGTCAGTGGGGACCGCCACTGCAGGTTGAGGGACGCCTGGGGCTGATGGTGAGTGCAGTTAGTTGGAATAGCCTCCTGAGAGTGAGGCAAGCCCCAGGGCCCTGTGTAGGTGTGTAGAACCACAAGGCGCAGAATAACTCCACACAGGCAGAATGTCTTTCAGGGTTTTTACTCACTTCAGGTGGCAGGGTGAGTAACCCGGGCGTAGCTGGGATGAACCAGGCGGGAACCAGGTATCCTTCAGGCTGACTTCTGATGGTGACTACCAACTCGCCTTCCTTAGCCCTTGGTGGTTTGGGGTGACCCCGACTTTTAGTCCCTATGGGGGTCACCCAGGGAAGTTGCTGAAGCCTCTCTCCCCTTCGTTTGCCGTTTGCTTGTTGCCTGGACCAGATCACTCCAGCTGCTTGCCTCCTGTGAACTATAGGCCCTAACTGTGGCTACGTGGCTGCGGCTTTTAGGTGTTGTGGTGTGGGCTTTGAGGGCCCCACACCGGCAGGTTTAGCGAGGAAAGGTGGATCTATCCCCGCTCCGGGATCTGCCGCCCGTTTGGGCCTGGTTCTCCCTAGCAGTCTCCTTACTTCCCACTCTGTGCTCTCTCTCTAGCTGGAGATGGGTTTCGGGTAGCCCTCCTAGGTGACCGTTCTCCCCCGTCGGTAGCCACTGCGCGGACGCTGTCAGACTCCAGCAGCCCAGGGGAAGGGGTCAGCTCTCCTCGGAGCTCCCTGGACTCTGCTCTGAACCGGCTCACATCTGGGACCTTCACTGCTGCTCCTGTCAGAGCTTCACTTTCCTGCTCCTCACTCCTCCACACTCTGCTGCAGACTCTTTACTCCTCCTTCTCTTTTCCCTTTTGTGCCTGCCTACGCCACCTAGCAACCAGATTCTCTTACCACACCCCTTGAGAGGAGATGGAGGCTTTTGGCCCCCTCCACTATTCCAGTGGAGGCGAAGGCTTTTCCCCCTCCTGGGATCCCCAGGGGTCCTCTCAAAGGTACATGTGTGAGACCTGATAACTATGCGCCTGTGTAGTCACACCTCGGTCAGCCTTCTGGATTACCTGTATTGTACTGTCCCCAGCATGGGTGCAGTACTCAGTGGTGCCTGACCAGGTCAGGGGCGCCACACTTACAGGAGCGGCAGTGTTCTATGGCTGCTCCTGTCAGCTTCAAGTAGCAGAGCTGGATGCGTCGTGGGAGCTCGTGAGGATTACGCCGGAGCTGGAGGGGTGTTTGGGGATTTTAATAAAGTGGTGAAAGAGGGTGTTTTTTGTCTTTTATTTCAAATAAAGGATTTTTTTGGTGTATGTGTTTATTTAGCTTTACTTACAGGTTAATCATTGGGGGTGTCTCATAGACGCCTGCAATGATTACCGTAGGACTTAGTGGCAGCTATGGGCTGCCATTAACTCCTTATTACCGAGATTGCCACCGCACCAGGGCAATTCTGAATGAGCCGGGTAGATTCCCGGGACTGTTGCATCTAATCGATGCCGCAATTCTGGGCGGCTGCTGGCTGATATTGTTAGGCTGGGGGGCTCCCCATAACGTGGGGCTCCCCATCCTGAGAATACCAGCCTTCAGCCGTGTGGCTTTATCTTGGCTGGTATCAAAATTGGGGGGACCACACGCCGTTTTTGTAAAATTATTTATTTATTTATTTTACTGCACTACATAGACTCGCCCACCGGTGGCTGTGATTGGTTGCAGTGAGACAGCTGTCACTCAGCATGGGGGCGTGTCTGAATGCAACCAATCATAGGCGCCGGTGGGCGGGGGAAGCAGTGAATACGAGATGGAATAATGAGCGGCTGACATTTTCAAAAGCTGGAGAAGCCGCCTCAGTTTGACAGCCGTGCAGCGCCGTGCCAGTGATCGGTCAGTGATCGGTGAGTATGAGAGAGGGGGGCAGAGGGATAGACCGACAGAGAGAGAGAGAGACCGACCGACAGGGAGACAGAGAGACCGACAGACAGACAGAGACCGACATTGACAGACAGAGAGAGAGAGAGAGAGTGGGTTGAAAATGCAACCAAAACGCACAAAAGAAGTGACATGTTGCTTTTTAGAATGCAGCGTCTTGGCAGAAGCCGAAACGCTGCATTCTAAAACACAATGTGCAGATGGAATTTGCACAATCTTCATATATTGTGCTGGGAACGCAGGACGCAGCGTAAAAGCATGATTGATAACACGCAACGTGAGCACATAGCCTAATAAATGACGCACATATCAGGGCCATCCATGTGCCACAGAACCTGAGACGTTCGCCAGATGTGATGTGGTGGAGATTAATGCCACAGTTTACGTGAATTACTGGACTAAATGATACCGGATCCGCCAGGACTTGGCTGAACACAGCCATCCTGCTAAACAATGCCCAGAAAAAGGCAACCAGAAATTCCCTCCATAACTGGGAATCTTTCTGCATTAGGAGCCCCACTAAGGCGATGTTCACACTGAGTTTTCTGAGGCGTTTCTTGGATTGTCATCTTCTCCAAAATCCTCCTCAGAAACTGCTTCAAGAACTCTTGGAAAACTCTTCTTATTCATTTCTATGGCAAATGCTGTTCAAATGAGCAGTTTATTGAGCTTTTTTTTCCTGAAGAGTTTTTGAAAAATTCCTGATGGACAAAAATGAAAGAATATGTCTCAGAAATGTGATGGAATTTGCTTTAAACTAAGGCTTTGTGCCCACGTGGCATTTTTTTTCTTGTTTTTTCTTGCTAATTTTAATCAATAAAAGCAAGGAAAAATCATCCCAGCAAAGTCTATAAGATTTCTGACTTGCTGTGCGCACGCTGCTTCTTTTTTCCTTGCAGATTTTGTTGCTGAAAGTAGCATGTCAATTCTTTCTGCATTTATTTAATGCGTTTCTATAATCCCCTGCAATGTTTTATCACTGGAAAGGATTATAGCGCAGCACTTCGCCTTACACACCGTGCATACAGCATGGTCTGTGAGGCTCTCTGTAGCTCAGTAACCCAGGGTCGTCATTGTGATGACCCAGGGTTACTATAGCAACGATCGGATCCCTGTGATCGCATTACAGGGACATGATCGCCAGGGAGAAGTAAGCAATCCCTCTCCCTGCCTCCTGAATGCTGCGATTGCACTGATCGAAGCATTCAGGGGGTTAAACTCCCGGAAGAAGTGTAGACATCGCTCCGGGCAGGGGTCCCGGCTGTAACATCAGCTGGAGACCTGATGGAGATCGCTGGGGTACAACACCTCAACTCCCCCGATCGCCATAACTAATGAACAGCACAAAAAGAAGCAGGAAAAAACGCAAGTGAAAAAAGGCGCAACAAGAAGGGAATATGTGGGTCGGGTCTTCCTATCTATTCCCGCCCCTGTCTGCTGCCTGGCCTTCCTCGCCCTGTCGCCGTCATAGACGTTCATTCCAATGCAGGAAGACAGACAGGGGCGGGAATAGATAGCAAGACCCGACCCCCATATTCCCTTCCTGTTGCACCTGTCAATCAAATAGCAGTGCATTGCTGAAACTTTACTTGCACATATTTCTGAAATCAAACATCCAATCTCAGAAAAGAAGGTATACTTACATTCAGCCTCCTAGCGCCGGTATAACATTGGCTTTACCTTGTATATGAAAATTTTGCTGGTTAGTTCCCTTTAATTGCATTTTTTTCTTGTTGGAAATGTGACGTCCAAAAACCAGCAAATGTCTATTATTAATAGGTATAAAAAGAGACAAATCTATTCTATGTATTTTTTTGCTTTATTATATTTTTATTTCTCTTAGGAAACCTCAACCTGCGATTGTTTCTTGTGTATTATTCAATACCGCAGTATTTTATAAATTCACAGGCATAATATGAAGCCCTGACCGCCATAGCCACTAATTGGCAACCTGCAATTGTATTATGGTGGAACTGATGGAAGCACTGAACGGCACGCGTCCCGAACCATGCGCCTTAAATGCTGCTGTCAGAAATTGACGGCGGCATTTAAAGGGGTTGTCCCTTTTAAAAAACCTTGGACCCCATGCTCACTTTTCTTTAAAGTATATAAAGAGAAGGGCTGCACACCAGTGACAGCGCAAGGGAAATAAATGTAAAGCAGAAACTGCTGTATGAATACTGACATGAACAATACAATAGCTATATGTAGAAATGAAAATGCCATGAACTTTAATAAGGAGAAATTTGGCTATTGAATTGATCAATTCAACAGAACCCCAACACCTCGTCACGGTATTCTCTACGTTGGGGTCCCTAGCTAATGTGTGTCCTCTCTTGCAGTTATAAATCTTACTGTGTATGGGAAGCTGAGACCCAGGCTATATACGCGTATAATGTGAACTGGTAATAGGTGTGAGTGGGGTCGGGTTAACAAACAAAAGACTACAAACTAATTAAGAAGTAACGATTGGATCACCATGAACCATCACTGTCTGAACTGGGAGCAAATACCCTAAAAAAACTATTATATTGTTCATGTCATAAAGGACTAAAATACAGGGGCCTAGGGTAATTCTCATGATACGTATAGGGCAACAACTTCAAAAGAATATGAGAACACAAGAAAGAAAAGAAGTCGCTCAATTTTGCCAAAGAGTAGAAATAATCATCTCATGAAGCCAATAATGAATGCTATATAAATATTTATTGTGACAATTGCTTCAGGACAATACAAATGATTAATTTCAAGACATATGGATAAAGTGCAGAGGGGGAATGGAAGGACCCCACATGCCCCTGGGTAATAATTTATAGATAAACAGGGTACCAGCGATCCCAACAACGATACAACCTGATGGGGATCGCTGGTAAGTTGCTAGGAGGTCGCTGGTGAGATGTCACACTAAGCGACGCTCCAGCGATCCCACCAGCAACCTGACCTGGCAGGGATCGCTGGAGCGTCGTGGCAGCGATGCTGCGCTTGGTAACTAAGGTAAATATCGGGTAACCAACCCGATATTTACCTTGGTTACCAGCGCACACCGCTTAGCGCTGGCTCCCTGCACTCCTAGCCACAGTACATATCGGGTTAATTACCCGATGTGTACTCTGCTATGTGTGCAGGGAGCCGGCTTCTACGGACACTGGTAACCACGGTAAACATCGGGTAACCAAGAAGCCCTTCCCTTGGTTACCCGATATTTACCTTCATTACCAGCGTCCGCCGCTCTCACACTGCCAGTGCCGGCTCCCTGTTCCCTGCACTCCTAGCCACAGTACACAACGGGTTAATTACCCGATGTGTACTCCAGCTACGTGTGCAGGGAGCAGGGAGCCGGCACTGACAGCTGAGAGGGACGGACGCTGGTAATGAAGGTAAATATCGGGTAACCAAGGTAAGGGCTTCTTGGTTACCTGATATTTAGATTGGTTACCAGCGTCCGCAGAAGCCGGCTCCTGCTGCCTGCACATTTAGTTGTTGCTCTGTCGCTGTCACACACAGCGATCTGTGCTTCACAGCGGGACAGCAACAACTAAAAAATGGGCCAGGACATTCAGCAACAACCGGCGACCTCACAGCAGGGGCCAGGTTGTTGCTGGATGTCACACACAGCAACATCGCTAGCAAGTTGTGCCTCAGCAGCCATGTTGCTTAGTGTGACGGTACCTTAAGTTGTTTAGTGTGACTGGGCCTTAAGTCATGCTATTCATAGATAAGGTAAAAAATAAGTGCAGAAAATATGCACTGAATAGTCATATCAAAACAATCAATCATTAGTATAAACACTCACCCATGCTAATGCAGTAAAAAACCCAGAGACTCTGCATAGAGCTGCTGAGCTCACGGATCGGTTAGAGCTCTGTTGATGTGATGCCATTACCACCACCAATGTCAGGAGCAGCGGCAGAGACTTAAGGGTTCTTTACACGCTGTGACATCGCTAACGATATATCGTCGGGGTCACGTCGTTAGTGACGTACATCCGGCGCCGGTAGTGACATCGCAGCGTGTGACACCAAAGAGCGACGTGCAACGATCGCAAAAATGTCTAAAATCGCTGATCGTTTGCACGTTGCTCCTTTTCATAATATCAGTGGCGGTGCATGCCACTGGTTGTTCGTCACTCCTGCGGCAGCATACATCGCTATGTGTGACGCCGCAGGAACGACGAACATCTCCTTACCTGCGTCCACCGGCAATGAGGAAGGAAGGAGGTGGGCGGCATGTTCCGGCCGCTCATCTCCGCCCCTCCTGTGCTATTGGGAGGTCGCTTAGTGACGCCGAACGCACCTCCCCCTTGAAGGAGGGATTGTGCGCCGGCCAGAGCGACGTCACTGATAAGGTATGTGCGTGTGACGCTGGCGTAGTGATAATGTTCGCTATGGCAGCGATCACCAAATGTCCTAGGAACGACGGGGGGCGGGTGCTATCGCTAGCGATGTCGCAGCGTGTAAAGCACCCTTTAGTGCTGGACCCCGAGAGAGTGAAAAAAATCTTTCCTTGTTTGCTTTTTTTTTTTTTATTTCATCGTTGGAGTGGCACTTTAAATGTAAGTCACCTGCCCCCAGTCTACTCTTCATCCACCAGCGTCTTCACCTTCTATCACCACCACTCTGGTCGGTCTCAGAGATGTGACCTGCTGGCAGCTTCAGTGTTTCATGGAACCAGAGGTCTCAACTTGATACAAGTTTACAAAAGCCTTGTTCTGGCCTCCTTCTGGCTCTCATAGATGTCAGCACCTGATTTGCGCCGTTAAAAAAAGGGAACGACTTAATCCTCCATTCTTGAGAAAAGAAAGGCGATCTTCAATTACATGTACATTGGAAGTTGCTATTTTTACAAGCACTTTGCCATTTTAACCATTAATGAACCAGTGGTCTTGGTACACATGGGAACAGATTGCACCTCATCTGTATGTAAATTCCTTGGTGTTTACACTGATTCTCACAAGAAAAGGTAAAAAGATGCTAAATAACAGAGAGAACAACATGGGCCCAATCCGCCATCGATGGAAGGGGCAGGAGCATCGTCTATACATATTGTATTCTCCTCTGTGATTGGGGTTCAGACTGTGCGACTTGAGAAAAGTGCAACCACCGCAGGGGGCAGAGAATAGGGGTCTGCACGAGGCACCAGGAACATCCGAGCTCCAGAACGTTCCCCGGCAGAATCTGCTGCTATTCCTGCATTTATAGTTTTGCTGTTTATTGCAATGTCTCGCCTATTACACAGACTGGATCTGTCACCAGGTCAGAGGTCAGAAGGTTTTGCTCTCACTTGTAAAGCGCCACAGAATAAATGGCACAATAATAAATAAATAAATAAATAATAATAATAATAATAATAATAATAATAATAATAATAATAATAATAATAATAATAATAATAATAATAATAATAATAATAATAATAATAATAATAATAATATGGCCTTTAGAGAAAAAAAAAAATCATCCTGGGGCTGCGCTGACACGTCCCAGAGCCTCAGATTGTGAGCACTTTTCGTTCTATAGATGGTATTAAAAAAAAACAAAACAAAAACATTCACTGACAGCAAGCAGAGTTCTTGAAAATAGGTGACAATTGAAACCCAGTCACATTCTATTTGCTGCAATGTGAAGGATTTTCCATAATCCCTGTGGAAATGAATAGAGAGGACAGAGCACTGTGTGCCCCAAATCCTGCCAGGTGCAGCCCCCTGGGGTCAGTCAGCTCCCCCCAATACTCACTACTCAGACTAAAGTAGTAAATAAAAACAGCTCTTTACTAGGAAAAATCATGTGACACTGTGCACGTGACCCGCTTTCGCTCGTAACGCAGTGTCCGCAGTGTAGGCGCCATTTTGTTGACCATCGCCTTAAAAAAACATAAATTATCGTCTCTAACAAAATGGCCGCTGCCTCCAGATCAAACGTCCGCGCGCTCTACATTATGTGAGCTGTCCGGAAATGCCTTACAGGCGACGAACATTGGAATTCGACCAATCATTTGTCACAGCTGTTGCCATGACATCGAAATGAACCAATCGTCTAGCTAAGCGAACATAACTGTTTGATTACGATTGGTGGAAATCAGGGGCGGGATTTAACTTCTTCCCAACCAATCGGCGATGGCGATGCCTGTGATTGGTCGCGGCGCTCAGTTTGAATGTTGCGGTTTGGTTGTTGTTGGTTCAGTAGGTGCTGTGCTGGTGACCGGGAGCACGGTGAGTGCGGAGCGGCGGGTACGGATGGAACGTGTGAGGACAGGCGGGGCCGGGAGCGCAGGGCATAGTCGTGTGGAGCAGGGAGATTGGGAGCCCCTTATACGGTGTTTCCATCAATATTTATGGGAGAAGTGGAGAAACGTTGCTTTGTATTATTGTATGGGGCGGTGTGTGGGGGATTTATACAGACAATACCAAACGTGGAACAGGTCACTTTTTTATATTAGAAAAGTGATCTAGATGGGTCTTCTGCACATGCGCAGTGTGGCCGGCCTGCAGGTCTACAAGAAAATGGAGGCAGCGCATGCACAGACCAAGATATCAGCTCAATCATCCCTTCATGAGGGAATCTGTCCCTAGATTTGTCCCCTATAATCTGCGGCCACCACCACTGGGCTCTTACAGTATATACAGTATTCTAACAGGCTGCTGTGTAGAACATAAACACTTTTTAATACCTTAACGGTCGCTGCAGTGGAGTTGGGTCATATGGGCGTCTCGGGTGTTGGCGCTTCGTCTTTCGACCATCTTTGTCCTCCTTCTGAAGCCTGGGTGCATGACGCGTCTTACTTCAGCCACACTTGCTGGCATTGAGGTCCTGAGCAGGTGCACTTTGATCTGCCCTGAGTAGGCAGATCAAAGTATTGTAGTGCGCCTGCGCGGGACCAGCGAGTGTGTATGACGTAAGACTCATCATGCACTCTGGCTTCAGAAGGAGGACAAAGATGGCAGAAATACGAGGCACCAACACCTGAGACGCCCATATGACCCAACTCCACTGCAGCAACCGTTTAGTTAAGTATTATAAAGTGACTCGTATGTTCTACATAGCGCCATGGGCTCCTATATACAGTATGTTAGAATACTGTATATAAGAGCGCACTGGTGGTCTTATATACAGCTTATAGGGGGCAAATCTGCTGATAGGTTCCCCTTAAAGGGAACCTGTCATCAGAAATTTAGCTATAAAGCTAAAAGTTCCCCCCTCTGCAGCTCCTGGGCTGCATTCTAGGAAGCTACCTATAGTTCTTGTGGCCCCTTTTATACCAAAATAAACACTTTATAAACTTGTACCTTTTCTTATGCAAATTTCTTTACTCGTCCATGGGGGCGGGCTGCCTGGGGTCCGTTGCTGTCGTCCTGCCGATTTACGCTGCCCCCGAGCGCTGAATTTCAAAGCTCAGGACGCCGCCCGTGGTCCCGCGCATGCGCTGTTCCACTGTAGCGGTGCCGTGCACTGTGTGCACGTGTGACCGCTGGTGACGCTTTGCGCGGGCACAAGGTTATGGGCGGCGCTGTGAGTGTCATGCTCTCCTGCTCCGTCCGCTCCTCCCATCTATTTCCTGCTGCTGAGCAGGATGGGAAGGAGGTGACGTCCGGTCATCGGGCCAGCGAGCGCTTGCGCATAACGCTGGAGTAATAGGGGAAAGTGCGGTCACGAGGTTATGGGCGGCACTTGCTGATGACACTCAGAGCGCCGCCCATAACCTCGTGCCCGCGCAAAGCGTCACCAGCGGTCACACGTGCACACAGTGCACGGCACCGCTACAGTGGAACAGCGCATGCGCGGGACCACGGGCACCCAGGGGCGGCGTCCTGAGCTTTGAAATTCAGCGTTCGGGGGGCGGCGTAAATCGGCAGGAGGACAGCAACGGACCCCAGGCAGCCCGCCCCCATGGAAGATTAAAGAAATTTGCATAAGAAAAGGTACAAGTTTATAAAGTGTTTATTTTGGTATAAAAGGGGCCACAAAAACTATAGGAAGCTTCCTAGAATGCAGCCCAGGAACTTCAGAGGGGGAAACATTTAGCTTTATAGCTAAATTTCTGATGACAGGTTCCCTTTAAAGCGCACCAATCACCAGGATTTTCCTATATAACCCAAATCCTGTGCTGTACTGGCGCTATCATGCTGAGTCTATACATACCTGTAGTGGGCAGCTCAGATGTTTAGGTTTTGAAATCCAAGAAAGTAAAGTTTATAAAATCGTCAGCTTCTTAAGTGACAGCAGCTGAGGAGCAGATAATATCTGGGGGGGGAATTCATAGTTATCCTCTCCCCCTGTTAGAATTAGCATTATACAATTAACCTAGCAGGACCTGTATGAGGTCATACCCATGTGACCAGAAAGGGTGGGGCCTCAGCCAACAACGCTGGATACCAGGTCACATGGAAATGACCTCCCACAGGTCCTGCTAGGTCGATTGTATAATACCTATGCTAATTTTAACAGGGGAGGGGATAATTATGAATATATTATCTGATCCTCAGCTTCTGTCACTCAAGAAGCTGCTGATTTTATAAACTTTACTTTCTTGGATTTCAAAGCTTAATTATCCGAGCTGAGCACTACAGGTCTGTATAGAATCAGCCTGATAGTGCCAGTATAGCACTGTATGTATAGAATCAGCCTGATAGTGTCAGTATAGCACTGTATGTATAGAATCAGCCTGATAGTGTCAGTATAGCACTGTATGTATAGAATCAGCCTGATAGTGCCAGTATAGCACTGTATGTATAGAATCAGCCTGATAGTGTCAGTATAGCACTGTATGTATAGAATCAGCCTGATAGTGCCAGTATAGCACTATATGTATAGAATCAGCCTGATAGTGCCAGTATAGCCCTGTATGTATAGAATCAGCCTGATAGTGCCAGTGTAGCACTGTATGTATAGAATCAGCCTGATAGTGCCAGTATAGCACTGTATGTATAGAATCAGCCTGATAGTGCCAGTATAGCACTGTATGTATAGAATCAGCCTGATAGTGCCGGTATAGCACTGTATGTATAGAATCAGCCTGATAGTGCCAGTATAGCACTGTATGTATAGAATCAGCCTGATAGTGCCAGTATAGCACTGTATGTATAGAATCAGCCTGATAGTGCCGGTATAGCACTGTATGTATAGAATCAGCCTGATAGTGCCGGTATAGCACTGTATGTATAGAATCAGCCTGATAGTGTCAGTATAGCACTGTATGTATAGAATCAGCCTGATAGTGTCAGTATAGCACTGTATGTATAGAATCAGCCTGATAGTGTCAGTATAGCACTGTATGTATAGAATCAGCCTGATAGTGTCAGTATAGCACTGTATGTATAGAATCAGCCTGATAGTGTCAGTATAGCACTGTATGTATAGAATCAGCCTGATAGTGTCAGTATAGCACTGTATGTATAGAATCAGCCTGATAGTGCCAGTATAGCACTGTATGTATAGAATCAGCCTGATAGTGCCAGTATAGCACTGTATGTATAGAATCAGCCTGATAGTGCCGGTATAGCACTGGATTTAGCTTATATACGAAAATCCTGGTGATTGGTGCGTTTTAAGCTGAAATCTAAATCTGCGCATGCGCCGCCTGAGCGACATTTTATTAAAGACAGTCTGTAGAATAACACTGCTCACGGTATTCAGTAAAATTGCACCAGGCGGGTGCATGTTCAGATTGAGATTTTGATTTTTAAAGCGATTGTCCACCACCAGGACAACCCCTTCTAATGCCCCTAGGTAAAATAATAAAGCGGTGCTGCAGTTCATGTTCCTGGGGCTCATGGGGGGGGGGGGGGGCTTCCTTCCTCCTGCCTTTGGACCAAACGAGCAGTCAACAGGAAGTGAGTGTGATCGCCATGACTTATCCCATAGGTTATGAAGGCGTTAAGTCTTATTATATAACGCACAACTTAAAGGGAACCTGTCAGGTCCCCTATGCCCATAATCACAGCAGCATAGATACCTGTATGTCCAAATTCCCTGCCTAACCAGCCCTGTATAATGCTCGAGATATATATATATATATATATATATATATATATATATATATATATATATATATATATATATATATATATATATATATATATATATATATATATATATATATATATATATATATATATATATATATATATATATATATAATATTATAAGCGCCCACAAAGACATGCCCCTGAGGATCCTGTGAGTACTAAATATAGAGGATCATATCTTTGCAGCGGTCCCCCCCTCTCTGCCCCCCCCTCCCGTATTTGAATGGTCAGGGGAGCATTGGGAGTTAAATGAGAGCAAAATTTGGTCACTTCAGATCTAGTGGCAAGCCCACATTAACGGGAACCTGTCAGGTCTTATATCCACCCAGATTCACGAGCAGTTCTGGGTGTATATTGCTAATTCCTGCCTAACCTTCCCTGTATACAGTAGCATAGATAGAGATATTTAGAAAAAGTATTTCTAAAGATCCTTTGATATGCTAATGAGCGAGGGGACTAGTCGCAAAGGCGTTTGTTCCCCAGACTAGTCCGCCTCTTAGCGTATTAGAACACCTACAGGGGTGCGCTTAACTTGCTATTCAATGCCCAGCGTAATTGGTGGTGACGTGCAAACCTGTATCTGTCTCAGACGCTGGGTTTAGGATCAGCGCGCATGATTAGAAGTCCCGGCACTTACAGTCATGAGCGCTAGACATCTCTGAAGCTGAGATGCGTACACTGGGCTTCATACTGCACATGACCGGAAGTGCTGGGACTTCTGATCATGTGCACTGACGTTAATCCCGGCATCTGAGATGGTGACAACGGACACAGGTACGTGCATCACTCATTTTAGTGACGAATCCTACTACAACGTGAACGTTGCACTGGGAAGGCGGCGGCCGCAGGGAGGAAGGCGGCGGCCGCAGGGAGGAAGGCGGCGGCCGCAGGGAGGAAGGCGGCGGCGGCAGGGAGGAAGGCGGCGGCGGCGGCAGGGAGGAAGGCGGCGGCGGCGGCAGGGAGGAAGGCGGCGGCGGCAGGGAGGAAGGCGGCGGCGGCAGGGAGGAAGGCGGCGGCGGCAGGGAGGAAGGCGGCGGCGGCAGGGAGGAAGGCGGCGGCGGCAGGGAGGAAGGCGGCGGCCGCAGGGAGGAAGGCGGCGGCCGCAGGGAGGAAGGCGGCGGCCGCAGGGAGGAAGGCGGCGGCCGCAGGGAGGAAGGCGGCGGCCATGGAACTAAACTTAAATAAAGGAGAGGAATAGATAATAAAAAGACCCCGATCACAAAGTCCAGCCGCAATGCTAATCATCACCACCCTGGTGTAGAACAGGTTTAATAGCGAGAATAGAATTGTGGGGGGTTTTTTTGGTTTTTTTTTCCCTCATTGTAGTTAGTTTTCAACCTCTTAGATGCCGCTGTCATCACGGAGGTTAGACAAGGAGGCTGGCTGAATGTTCCTGTGTCCGCTCTATACACTTCGTGTCATCTGCTTACTCCTATTTGAGTAGCAGATGAAACCTGGGTCACTTGTGCTGGTTCGCAAGGAGCTGACGATGGTCCAGCGAATCCTGCGGCAGCTCATTTTTTGTCTCTCATGCTGGTGGTCCCCGACGGTCTTTGCTCTTTTGGGTGCAGGGATTTGCAGTATACGCCTAGCATACACTTAAGGAAGGTCTGCGCTCCTTGGTAAGACATGGGGTACCTTATTGCACTGACTGTTGTGGTGAGGGTGATGGACTGACAGACCGTGGGGGGTACGGTGAGTTGGAGATGCCCTGGAGCTGCAGGGGGCGGGGGGGGGGGGGTTGGTGCGGTGAGTTGGGCGGCCCTGGAGCTGGGGGGGGGGGGGGGTGTTGGTACGGTGAATTGGAGGGGCCCTGGAGCTGTGGGGGGGGGGAGGGGAACGTGGTACAGTGAGCTGGAGGGGCGCTGGAGCTGCAAGGGGTGGTGTGGTGAGGGAGCGCTGGGGGCTGGGGGGGGGGAAGAAAAAAAAAAAAGTATGGAGAGTTAGAGGGGTATTGGAGTTGCTGGGGAGAGGCGTTGGAAGTGATGTATTATGGGGGCTGAGGAAGTGTGGGGTGCTGCAGAGATTGGGAGTTGTAATATTGTAATGCTCTTTCCCCTCAGATCAGTGATTGTTTTGTGGCTTTTCCAAGATGGGGGCAGCAGATTCCAGAGAGCAGCAGCAGCAGGCGACTCCATCTCGTCCACTCATAAACCGCCACTTGTTGCGTGTGATTGACCCCCGTTCCCCTTCCGTGGGGATCCCCAGGACGCCCATTGAGGTTGGTACATGTGACGCCCGGAGATTTCTACCTTCTCTCCCCGTGTGATGTCTGATCCCATCCTCTGTGCTCCGCGCAGGTGGTGGAGTCTCCGCAGAGCTCCCGTGTAACCGCACAAGAGGGAGGAACGGCTGAAGCCTCTGCTGTTGGTGACCCGCGCTCCCCCACACAGGGCATTGTGCGCACCCCTCTGCGCCCTTCTTTGCATGGTGAGTACATCTCTGTGCCAGACTCCCTGCTCATGGCACCCACCTATACCGATGCATTGAAACTTGCTGTTCGCATCCTAGTCCTGATGACACAGCTGCAATGTTTCCATTCACTGATGGCAAGCAGAGGGCATTTAATTTCCGGACATGTCACATCCTTATGTGTAAAGGGAGACTGTGATTAGCACAGAGTGATCATACCAGATCTGTCATTCAGGACTCTAGGAAAGCGCAGCCATGTGGCTCGTCACCCGGCTTTCCCATAGCACGATAACTAGGACACTTCCAAGCAGCGGAGGACGACTCGAGGACTTCTATTTTCAGGCATCAGTGTAGGTTAAGCTGCTATTAACCCTCTAATTGTCTTTTCTTTTCCAGCTTCCTTGAACCTTCTGGCTAAGCAGCTCAGCGAGGTGTTTGTCTCCGAGGATTCTGGGATTGAGGGCAGCCCAGAAGCCAATAAAGAAGCTCCAGACGACCAACCAGCGAGTGACGCGCTCCCCCCTCCAGCTGAGTCCCCAGACGACCAACCAGCGAGTGACGCGCTCCCCCCACCCGCCGAGGAAGAGAAGGAGCCGGCGTCTGCCGAGGAACCGGTGACGTCTCCTGAGCCCCCTCCGTCCACCGTGGAGAAGACAAGGGGCAAATCTCCACGTGCCGCAGGTGATGGCGCTTAACAAAGCTTTATCTGGGACCTCGGGACGACGTCACGGCTTTGTGTAGCTTCTACTGCACTCATTTAATGGCATATTTTCATTTATTAGGTACGAAGAACATTCGCCAGCGACCGAGGAAAGTGTTAGTCTCTCCTGCCCACGGCCGGTCACCATTGAAAATCCTGCAGGAGGATTGCTCACCCAGCATGGCCGTGCAAAACCGACAGGTACCGAAAAACTGCCCAAATCCAGGGGGTTATTCCCCTACACACACTGATGGGGTTTGCTTGAACCCCTCTGACCCTTACTCTGTGGTGCCCCATAATGGCGTGATGTGACATGGGAACAACCAGGGGTGGTATCAGGAGGCAGAGCTATTATCGAAGATGTCAAGATCGACAGCGCAGACCCCCACCTTATGGAGGTTGACCACTACTGTAACACTGTCAACCTATCCTTAGATCTGAAAATAAGGAGCGCTGATAGTGTAACACCAAAGGAGATCAGTGGGGTATACCTGGAGAATTATACACTCACCTGGATCAGTTGTGACAGTCACAACCACTAGTGCGCATGAGATAATGGCGTCTGCTGCAGCCCCACGTGGATGAGCATATAAGATAGGATAGAGAAGGGGTTAATGCCGCGCATCAGCCAAATGAAGACGTATAATGTTGATGAAGTTTTCTTTTATTCCATAGGTCTATGTGTTTCGAGGTAAAACCTCTTCCTCAGGACCAATGTATCAACAACAAGTACAGGTACTTGTTGTTGATACATTGGTCCTGAGGAAGAGGTTTTACCTCGAAAAGCGTAGACCTATGGAATAAAAGAAAACTTCATCAACATTATACGTCTTCATTTGGCTGATGCGCGGCATTAACCCCTTCTCTATCCTATCTTATAAACCTATCCTTAGGAAAGGTGATCCATGTGTGATCGGCCGGGGTCTGACACTCGGCACCTCCACTGATCAGCTGTTCCAGGCAGCTGGAAATGCTCAGTTCTAGAGTTGCCCTTGCTCCTGTTAGTGGCCGGGTACTGCACGTGCACCCCTCTATTGATTTTGAATGGGAGGCAGATGTGCAGTAGCCGCTGAAAAGATGGAGCTGAGCATTTCTTGCTGCCAGTGATGAGAACAGTTGATTGGTGGTGTGGGGTGTTGGACCCTGGCCAATCAAACGTTGATGACCTGTTCTAAAGATAGGACATCAATGCTAAAGTAGTGGACAACCCCTTTAAGTGCATGTGCCCAGCAGTTGTGGTCAAACAAAACTGGGGGCACATGAAGCTCCTAGCGATCACTTATCACCTAAGTGCTCTGCTTTTTCTTTGCCCCTATAAAGGACTTTTTTTTTTTTTTTTATTTTTCCTAAGATTTGAAAGTATCTAAAGGATATTCACGGTCTATTGGACTGTTAAGCCTCCAGCAGTCCTGTAGTGAATGGAGCGGAGGTGCGACTCCGCTCCGGCAGGGCATTCTGTTCTCTGTATCCCTCAGCAATCAACATTTTATACCCCAATTCATTGGATGGGGCATAATTTTTGTTCTTGGCCAAGTCCCCTTTTCATTTGACTTTTTGTCTACACCGTGGACAAAGCCGCTCTCTGCTTTTGCCTTGGGCTGCAAATCCTGGCATGCCCCCAATATCCAATTGCTGTGCTGTACATGGTGGGGGTCACCCATTTGGTGGGGGTCACCCATTTGGTGGGGGTCACCCATTTGGTGGGTCTCGCCGCCCAGTGGGGGGGGTGGGTGTCGCCGCACAGTGCAGAGGGGGGGGGGGGTGTCGCCGCACAGTGCAGAGGGGGGGGGGGGGGTGTCGCCGCACGGTGCAGAGGGGGGGGGGTGTCGCCGCACGGTGCAGAGGGGGGGGGGGGGGGGTCGCGGCACAGTGCAGAGGGGGGGGGGGGGGGTCGCGGCACAGTGCCGGGGGAGGGGGGGCAGTGTCGCGGCACAGTGCCGGGGGAGGGGGGGCAGTGTCGCGGCACAGTGCCGGGGGAGGGGGGAAGTGTCGCGGCACAGTGCCGGGGGAGGGGGGGAAGTGTCGCGGCACAGTGCCGGGGGAGGGGGGGGGTTTGTCGCGGCACAGTGCCGGGGGAGGGGGGGGTTTGTCGCGGCACAGTGCCGGGGGAGGGGGGTCGCGGCACAGTGCCAAGGGGGGGGGGGGGGGTGCAGCACGCTAGGATCAGTAACTGTGATTGCCTGGAGTCGGTACTCACCCAATCTATACCGGCGGGTGACAGGGGTAAAGTACAGCACACAGCATAGCTGTGAGCTCCACAATGATGGCGCTGATCTCCTCCCTCTGCTGTGATCTGGACATCCCAGGGGGCGCGTCCAATTTACAGCAGACGCCTTCTGTATGTGACTAGATGGGGTCTGATTCCGGCCACTGTCCTCTATGCCTTGGGGGCTGCCATAAAGGAGGTGAGTAACTGTCGTTACAAACACCAAATCCAAGATGGCCGCCCCCAGTGCTTCAGTAACACAAGAATTAAATAAAAACTAAATAAACAGTTTAATTTTGTATTAAAAATACTTGATTTCATAATCACTATTATTAATACAAAAATAAGAAACCGCGACACCTTCCCTTTAAGAAACACCCCCCCCTTCAGCATTTCTGCAGTGGGCACATGGCCTAAATGTCTGGGTGGGTCGATCAGACCTGCAGTTGGCTTAATAGATGGTCACATTGGACCAAAAAGTGAGGTGGGGTCTGAAGGGGTGATCTGCTGACCTTTGCTCCTCTTTCCTATTTGTAGGTGAAAATCCTCCCGTTCCAGTCTGATCAGCCCTCGTCTCTCCGGACCGTGAAGATCTCGCACTCCAGCTGGGAAATGTCCCATAATAAGGAGAACACACAGTACACGCAGAGCGAAGGCTGAGCCCCCCCCATGACTGAAGAAGAGTGTATATATGTGTGTACCCGGCATACTGTGCCCCTCGCACCCCCATACCCGCTGCTGCCGCTGTATCGTACACTACTCCTGTAAATATTTCTTATTCTGTCTGTAATGTTATATATTGGACCAAATAAATGTGACTTTTAGTAGTGATGTCTCAATGTAATGGATGTGGTCGTCTGACGGGGATCTTAAAGTGTGGCTATAAAACCCCTGAGGTTTTAAAGGGTTACACACGCATGCACAGTTCATCGCTGGATCCTGGGGATCAGACACCGGGACCCCCAGCAATTCAAAAATCCAGACTTTATTATTACCCCCTGAGCATGCAGCCCCATCCTGACCAGAGCACATGCGCAGCCTCCACTCTTCACTACTGCATTTGTCATATACATAGATGAGTAGAGACTGCGCATGCGCACCTCTGCTACATTTAGGATGACAACCTCGTTCTCAAGGTTCTAAAGCACCATTTGCTCAAGGTCCCAATCAGCAAGTTATGCCCTATCCTGCAGATAGCGGGGGAAACCATATTATTTTTAATTGTTTTGGAATGCATGGAGAGGCGTTATGACACTTTAAACCCACTATAAGGCTATGTTCACACATGGCATTCTTGCAGCATTTTTTAGCTGCGTATTTGCCTTGGTTTTATGCAAACACATGATAATACGCTGATTTTTACAGTCCCAGCAAAGTCTGAGATTTCTGAAGCACACACACACACACACACACACACACACACACACACACACACACACACACACACACACACACACACACACACACACACACACACACACACACACACACACACACACACACACACACACACACACACACACACGTTTTTTTCTTTGTCGCTCCATTGGGAGACCCAGACAATTGGGTGTATAGCTTCGCCTCCGGAGGCCACACAAAGTATTACACTTTAAAAAGTGTAGGCCCTCCCCTCTGCTATACACCCTCCCGTGCATCACGGGCCCATCAGTTTTTATGCTTTGTGTTGAAGGAGGCACACATGCACGCAAGCTCCACAAGTTAGTCGGCAGCAGCTGCTGACTATATCGGATGGAAGAAAAGAGGGCCCATTACAGGGCTCCCGGCATGCTCACTTCTCACCCCACTCTGAGTCGGCGGTGCTGTTAAGGTTGAGGTACCCATTGCGGGTACACAGGCAGGAGCCACATGCCGTTTTCCTTCCCCATCCCTTACAGGGCTCTGGGTGAAGTGGGATCCTTAAACGGTCACCAGGCACTGGGACCGCGCTCCCTCCGCAGCCCCTGGGGGAATCTGCTGGACAGGAGCCCGGGTATCGTCAGGGACATGGCCCTGCTACTCTGAGGTACTCTGTGTCCCCTTGGGGACGGCGCATAGAGCGCCTGTTTGGTACATGCTGCAGCAGCTGCTGGGTGTGTTGGTGCGCCGGGACTACCGCGCTGGCCGCGCTTGTTTGCCGGCCGCGCTTATAACTCGAGTCCCCGGCTTTTGCGGCCTAGTGCCGCATATTCCCGCCCCCGGGCCTGCCAGTCAGGGGTAAGGGCGGGACGCTGCACGGAACGTCAGCGCTGAGGGCTGGAGCATACTTTGTATCCTCCTCCCCCCTCACTGTGCACAGTGGGGCACCAGATTCCCGCACTTTTTAGTGCACGCCTACGGCTCCCTCTTCCTCACAGAACGCTAGCAGCCATTGCTAGCAGCACGGCTGACGCTGGGGATCTTCAGAGACGAGCTCCAACAGCTCTGGGAGCCCAGGCAGGGAATCTGGTGGTCACACAAACGCTGAGGGCGGTCGGTAAGCAGCACCTGTTACTAGGTGCTTGCTCCCCTGGGTGCAGAAGTGTATATTTATATCCTTATTTTGTATACATTTACTCTGTACGGCCCGCACTGTTGCCTTGGCTATATACCCTCTCTGATTGCTCTAAAAGGAGACAACAGCATGTCGTCCGAAAAAAGCAAGGGTGCCAGGGCACAGGTTTACTTTGCAACCTGTACCTCATGTGCGGCTATGCTACCTGCAGGTTCCACCTACCCTCATTGTGTGCAATGCTCGGCCCCTGTGACACTCACTCAGCCGGAGCCTTTGCCACTGGTGGGACCCTCGGCCCAGGTGGAACAATCGGCTGCCACTGTCCAGGTGACAGGGACAGAGTTTGCAGTATTTGCTGACAAACGTTCTGAGTCTATGGATAGATGGTCTGCTAAGATTCTAGAAGCTTTGCAGTCCAGACTAGTAACACAGACCCCGGGCACTGTTGAATCATTGTCCCCAGGCCCCCCTAGGTTGGAGCAGCAAAGTGCTCCTGGGGCGAGTCATAGCTCCCACGGTGAGGACTATGACACGGACCGCAGTCCCAGGCCAGCTAAGCGGGCTCGCTGGGAGCTTCCCTCGACTTCATCACAGTGTTCAGGGTCTCAGCATGAGGGATCTCTGGAAGATGAAGCGGAGGTGGCAGATCAGGGCTCTGATTCTGACGCCGCTCTCAACCTTGATACACCTGAAGGGGACGCCATAGTAAATGACCTTTATAGCGTCCATCAATCAGGTGTTAGATCTTTCTCCTCCAGCTCCTCAGATTGAGGAGTCAGCTTCTCAGCAGGAGAAATTCCATTTTAGGTTTCCTAAAGGAGCACGGAGTGCGTTTCTTGATCACTCCGACTTCAGAGATACAGTCCAGAAACACCGAGCTTTTCCAGATAAGCGCTTTACTAAGCGCCTTAATGACACACGTTATCCCTTTCCCCCTGACGTAGTCAAGGGTTGGGCTCAGTGTCCCAAGGTGGATCCTCCAGTCTCCAGACTGGCGGCTAGATCCATAGTTCCAGTGGCAGATGGTGCATCACTCAAGGATGCCACTGACAGGCAGATAGAGCTCCTGATGAAATCCATCTATGAGGCTATAGGCGCGTCTTTTGCTCCGGCATTTGCAGCCGTATGGGCACTCCAAGCTATCTCAGCTTGTCAGTCTGAGATTAATGCAGTTACACGTGCCTCTGCTCCACAGGTTGTGTCCTTAACCTCTCAGGCGTCGGCGTTTGCGTCCTACGCCATGAATGCTGTCCTGGACTCTGCGAGCCGTACAGCGGTAGCATCCGCCAATTCGGTGGCAGTCCGCAGGGCTATGTGGCTACGTGAATGGAAGGCAGACTCTGCTTCCAAAAAGTTCTTAACCGGTTTGCCATTTTCTGGCGACCGCCTGTTTGGCGAGCAATTGGATGAAATCATTAAACAATCCAAGGGAAAGGAATCGTCCTTGCCCCAGTCCAAACCCAACAGACCTCCACAACGGAAGGTACAATCGAGATTTCGGTCCTTTCGGACCTCAGCCAAGTCTCAATTCTCCTCATCCAACAGGCCACAGAAGGGTCAGAGGAACTCTGATTCATGGCGGTCTAAGTCACGTCCTAAAAAGACCGCCGGAGGAACCGCTCCCAAAGCGGCCCTCCTCATGACTTTCGGCCTCCCCAAACCGCATCCTCAGTCGGTGGCAGGCTCTCCCGCTTTTGCGACGCCTGGTTGCCACATGTCCAAGACCGATGGGTGAGAGACATTCTGTCTCACGGTTACAGGATAGAATTCCGCTCTCGTCCTCCGACTCGTTTCTTCAGAACATCTCCGCCCCCCGAGCGAGCCGATGCTCTTCTTCAGGCGGTGAGCACTCTGAAAACAGAAGGAGTGGTGATCCCGGTTCCCCTTCAGCAATGGGGTCAAGGTTTCTACCCCAACTTGTTTGTGGTGCCAAAAAAGGACGGATCTTTCCGTCCTGTCCTGGACCTCAAACTGCTCAACAAACATGTGAACGCCAGGCGGGTTCCGGATGGAATCCCTCCGCTCCGTCATCGCCTCGATGTCCCAAGGAGACTTCCTAGCATCAATCGACATCAGAGATGCTTATCTCCACGTGCCGATTGCACCAGAGCATCAGCGCTTCCTGCATTTCGCCATCGGGGACGAACACTTTCAGTTCGTGGCGCTGCCCTTTGGCCTGGCGACAGCCCCTCGGGTCTTCACCAAGGTCATGGCAACAGTGGTAGCGGTCCTGCACTCGCAGGGACACTCGGTGATCCCTTACTTAGACGATCTCCTTGTCAAGGCCCCCTCTCAGGTGGCATGCCAACACAGCCTGAACATTGCTCTGGAGACTCTCCAGAGATTCGGGTGGATCATCAATTTCCCAAAGTCAAAATTGACTCCGACCCAATCGCTGACATATCTCGGGATGGAGTTTCATACTCTCTCAGCGATAGTGAAACTTCCGCTGGACAAACAACGTTCACTACGGACAGGGGTGCAATCTCTCCTTCGAGCCCAGTCGCACCCCTTGAGACGCCTCATGCACTTCCTAGGGAAGATGGTGGCGGCAATGGAGGCAGTTCCATTTGCGCAGTTTCATCTGCGTCCACTTCAATGGGACATTCTCCGAAAATGGGACAGGAAGTCGACGTCCCTCGACAGAAACGTCTCCCTGTCTCGGACAGCCAAGGCCTCTCTTCAGTGGTGGCTTCTTCCCACGTCTTTGTCGAAGGGGAAATCATTTCTGCCCCCATCTTGGGCGGTGGTCACGACGGATGCGAGTCTGTCAGGGTGGGGAGCGGTCTTCCTCCACCACAGGGCTCAGGGTACCTGGACTCAGCCAGAGTCCTCCCTGCAGATCAATGTTCTGGAGATAAGGGCAGTGTATCTAGCCCTAAAGGCGTTCCAGCCGTGGCTGGAAGGCAGGCAGATCCGAATTCAGTCGGACAACGCCACGGCAGTGGCATACATCAACCACCAAGGCGGCACACGCAGTCGGCAAGCCTTCCAGGAAGTTCGGCGGATTCTGCTGTGGGTGGAGGAAAGAGCATCCACCATATCAGCAGTTCACATCCCGGGCGTAGAAAACTGGGAAGCAGACTTTCTCAGTCGCCAGGGCATGGATGCAGGGGAATGGTCTCTTCACCCAGAAGTGTTTCAAGAGATCTGTTGCCGCTGGGGGAAGCCGGACGTCGACCTGATGGCGTCCCGGCACAACAACAAGGTCCCGACATTCATGGCACGATCTCAAGATCACAAAGCTCTGGCAGCAGACGCGCTAGTTCAGGATTGGTCGCAGTTTCGACTGCCTTATGTATTTCCTCCTCTGGCACTACTGCCCAGAGTATTACGCAAGATCAGGTCCGACTGCCGCCGCGCCATCCTCATCGCCCCAGACTGGCCGAGGAGGTCGTGGTACCCAGATCTGTGGCATCTCACGGTGGGTCAACCGTGGGCACTACCAGACCGTCCAGACTTACTGTCTCAAGGGCCATTTTTCCATCTGAATTCTGCGGCCCTCAACCTGACTGTGTGGCCATTGAGTCCTGGATCCTAGCGTCTTCAGGGTTATCTCAAGAGGTCATTGCCACTATGAGACAGGCCAGGAAACCAACGTCCGCCAAGATCTACCACAGGACGTGGAGGATCTTCTTATCCTGGTGCTCTGATCAGGGTTTTTCTCCCTGGCCATTTGCCTTGCCCACTTTTCTGTCCTTCCTTCAATCCGGACTGGAAAAGGGTTTGTCTCTCGGCTCCCTTAAGGGACAAGTATCGGCGCTATCTGTGTTTTTTCAAAAGCGTCTAGCCAGGCTTCCGCAGGTCCGCACGTTCCTGCAGGGAGTTTGTCACATAGTCCCTCCTTACAAGCATCCGCTAGAACCGTGGGATCTGAACAGGGTGCTAACGGCTCTTCAGAAACCACCTTTCGAGCCAATGAGAGAGATTTCTCTTTCACGCCTTTCACAAAAGGTTGTCTTCCTAGTGGCAGTCACATCACTTCGGAGAGTGTCGGAGCTGGCTGCACTGTCATGCAAAGCCCCCTTCCTGGTGTTCCACCAGGACAAGGTGGTTCTGCGTCCGGTTCCGGAATTTCTCCCTAAGGTGGTATCCCCTTTTCATCTTAATCAGGATATCTCCTTACCTTCTTTTTGCCCTCATCCAGTTCACCAATGTAAAAAGGATTTGCACTTGTTAGATCTCGTGAGAGCACTCAGGCTCTACATTTCACGCACGGCGCCCCTGCGCCGTTCTGATGCGCTCTTTGTCCTTGTCGCGGGCCAGCGTAAGGGGTCGCAGGCTTCCAAGTCAACCTTGGCTAGATGGATCAAGGAACCGATTCTTGAAGCCTACCGTTCCTCTGGGCTTCCGATTCCTTCGGGGCTGAAAGCCCATTCTACCAGAGCCGTAGGTGCGTCCTGGGCATTGCGGCACCAGGCTACGGCTCAGCAGGTGTGTCAGGCGGCTACCTGGTCGAGTCTGCACACTTTTACAAAACACTATCAGGTGCATGCATATGCTTCGGCAGATGCCACCCTAGGTAGGCGAGTCCTTCAGGCGGCAGTTGCACACCTGTAAGAAGGGGCCGTTTTTTCGGCTCTTTTTATCGAGGTATTCTTTTACCCACCCAGGGATTGCTTTTGGACATCCCAATTGTCTGGGTCTCCCAATGGAGCGACAAAGAAGAAGGGAATTTTGTTTACTTACCGTAAATTCCTTTTCTTCTAGCTCCTATTGGGAGACCCAGCACCCGCCCCTGTTCCCTTCGGGCTGTTGTTCTTTTGTGTACACATGTTGTTCATGTTGAATTGTTCCTTGGTTCATGGTCTTCAGTTCTCCGAACATCCTTCGGATTGAATTTACCTTAGACCAATTTATAAGTTTCCTCCTTCCTGCTTTGGCACCAAAACTGATGGGCCCGTGATGCACGGGAGGGTGTATAGCAGAGGGGAGGGCCTACACTTTTTAAAGTGTAATACTTTGTGTGGCCTCCGGAGGCAGAAGCTATACACCCAATTGTCTGGGTCTCCCAATAGGAGCTAGAAGAAAAGGAATTTACGGTAAGTAAACAAAATTCCCTTCTTTTTTTCCTGACTGTTTTGTCAAATACCTGCGTATATTTGCAGCAGTTTTAAAAGTGTGAGCATGTCAATTCTTTGCAGCGTTTTTGCATTAAAAAAAATACTTTGTAGAAAAACCATTGCAAAAATGCACCAAAAGTGCAGATGACTCCAAGGAGATTGGCTGTCAGGTTTTGGTCAGGAAAAAAAGCTATGTGCACATGCTGAGTATTTAATTACAGAAATTCTGGCACCAAATCTGCATTTCTTGGCAGAAAAAGTTATTTTTCTATGCATTCTGAGGTGGAAAAACGCTGAAAGGATTTGACATTCTGCAAATCTGCAAGGGGAAAAAATGTGCACAAATTATCGGCATTCTCTACCTTTTGGCATAAGGATTAGCATGCAATTTTGTGACAACTGTACTCAAACATATCAAACACGGTGTGCACATAGCCTAAAACTGCCCCTATGTACAAGAATATGACTACTATAATACTGCTCCCTGTATACAAGAATATAACTACTATAATACTGCCCCTATGTACAAGAATATAACTACTATAATACTGCCCCCTGTGTACAAGAATATAACTACTATAATACTGCCCCTATGTACAAGACTATAACTACTATAATACTGCCCCTATATACAAGAATATAACTACTATAATACTGCCCCTATGTACAAGAATATAACTACTATAATACTGCCCCTATGTACAAGAATATAACTACTATAATACTGCCCCTATGTACAAGAATATAACTACTATAATACTGCCCCTATGTACAAGAATATAACTACTATAATACTGCTCCCTATGTACAAGAATATAACTACTATAATACTGCCCCCTATGTGCAAGAATATAGCTATTATAATACTGCCCCTATATACAAGAATATAACTACTATAATACTGCTCCTATGTACAAGAATATAACTACTATAATACTGCTCCTATATACAAGAATATAACTACTATAATACTGCTCCCTATGTACAAGAATATAACTACTATAATACTGCTCCTATATACAAGAATATAACTACTATAATACTGCCCCCTATGTACAAGAATATAACTACTATAATACTGCCCCCTATGTACAAGAATATAGCTATTATAATACTGCCCCTATATACAAGAATATAACTACTATAATACTGCTCCTATGTACAAGAATATAACTACTATAATACTGCATCCTATGTACAAGAATATAACTACTATAATACTCCTCCTATGCACAAGAATATAACTACTATAATACTGCCCCTATGTACAAGAATATAACTGATCCGTTATCCCCACAGTCTTTTTTTTTTTTTTTTTCTTGCCGTACTGACATATGAAGACATCTAGACAGAGTCCAAAGTGGCTGCAAACCTGAGATTTAATAAAACCATTAACATGTCTGAAAGATGCCAAAAATCTTCGGCTTCTATGACCTAAAATAGATTTTATTTTCCTCTTTCTATAAAACACAAACCTGTTTTGAAAAAAAAAAAAAGTGACAGAAAAGGGAGAAGAGGCTTCAGTAAAATAAATTAAGTAGATATGCACACAGATGCTGACGTTGTATGCAGCAGGAGTAGAGAAGAAAAGTAGGGGGTGCGGGAGTTTGATCAGAAAGGATTGATTTGGGGGGTAACAGCTCCTGTATTGGGGCAGGGGGAGTTCTACAGTCTGGATCCAATGCGCAGCTGATGATATCTGGGTGCAGTGTGTACAGCAGCCACCAGGTGGCAGTGTTTGCATTTTGCTTGTAAATGGGGCTTCTGCAGCTAGTAAGTGTCACACAGCAAATCCAAGCAGGTGCCTGGTATGGAGGGGGGATGCTGGTGCAGCCCTGCACTGGTGGGATAAGACGCTAATCAGGGTATAATCAGGGGCATTGATAAATGGACTGTGAGGGGTGGGAG
The DNA here is from genome assembly GCF_048569485.1 of Anomaloglossus baeobatrachus. Lineage (NCBI taxonomy): Eukaryota > Metazoa > Chordata > Amphibia > Anura > Aromobatidae > Anomaloglossus > Anomaloglossus baeobatrachus. The sequence goes on from NC_134357.1 coordinate 24,132,498, forward strand.
AGGTGAGTTTAGGGGCCCCTGTCTCCGCTGCATGAAGTATCGTGCAAAAAATTCAGTTCCAGATTTTCAGGAAACTATCCCACGATCCGGTAGCGACCGCCATCCCATCCGAGGTGACGCCGAGGCAGCTGACGCGGTTATCGTGCCCAGAGAGCACTCCTGTAAAATTAGAGAGAGAAAAAAAAAAAGTAGAATTAAGAAGTAATTTAGCGACTTCTTGGTTATACGGTCATGACCGAAAGTGCTAGCACCCTTGAAATTGTTCCAGAAAATGAAGTATTGCTCCCAGAAAATTATTGCAGTTACATCTTTTGTCATACATGTATACTTCTTTGTGTGTATTAGAACAGCACAAAAAAAAACGGAGGGGGGAGGGAGAGGCAAATCGGACACAATTTCACACACAACCCCATAAATGGTCAGAACAAAATTGTTGGCACCTTTCCAAAATTATGCATAAATAACGTTGTTTCAAGCATGTGATGTTCATTCAAACTCAATTGTGGCAAGTAACAAGTGTGGGCAATATGAAAATCACACCTGAATCCAGATAAAAGAGAAGTTGACCCAATCTTTGCATTGTATGTCTGTGTGTCTGAGGACTTGAGAAATAAAATTGTTAAAAAATATCAACAACTAAAGGTTAAAGGTCCATCTCCAGAAATCTTGATGTTCTTTTGTCCACGGTGCGCAACATAATAAAGAAGTTTACAACCCATGGCACTGTAGCTTGTACTCCCTTGATGTGGATGGCAGATAAAAATTGATGAAAGGTTGCAATGCAGGATGGTGGATAAGCCGCCACAATCAAGTTTTAAAGAAATTACACCTGTCCTGCAGCTCAGAGGGCATCAGTGGCAATGCCAACTATTCGTCCACATCTGAATGAAATGAAATGCTATAGAGGAGATCCAGGAGGACCCCACTGCTGACACTGAGACATAAACAAGCAGAACTGTAGATTGCCAAAATGTACGTGAGTACCCATAATCCTGGCAAAGCGTCTTGTGAACAGATGAGACCAAGAAAGAGCTTTTTGGTAAAGAGCATCATTCTACCGAAAATCGAATGATGCCTACAAAGAAAAGAACACGACGCCTACAGTCACATATGGTGGAGGTCAGAGATGTTTTGTGGTTGTTTTACTGCCTCTGGTACTGGGGGTCTTGACTGTGTGCAAAGCATCAAGAAATCTGAAGATTACCAAAGGATTTTGGGTGCCAATGTAGTGTCCATTGTCAGACAGCTGGGTGTGCGTCCTAGATCATGGGTCTTCCAGCAGAACAATGACCCCAAACACTTCCAAGTAGCCCCAGAAATGGATGGAAACAAAGCGCTGGAGAGTTCTGAAGTGGCAGCAATGAGTCTGTATTTATATCCCATTGACCCCTATGGAGAGATCTGAAAATTGCTTTTGGGAGAAGAGAAGAAGCCTTCAAATATGAGAGATCTGGAGCAGTTTATAAAGAAGAGTCCGAGATTCCAGGTGAGAGGAGGAAGAAGCTTGTGGACGGGTATAGGAAGCGACTGATTGCAGTTATTTATTCCAAAAGGTAAAGGTTAAAGGGTGTACAGCCAAATATTAAGTTGAGGAGGACAACAATTCTGTAAGGCTCATTTTTGCAGTTTTGTGTAAAATTATGTCCAATTCCCTTTCCTCATTTTACTTCTGTTTTTTTCCAATACACACAAAGGAAATAAATGTGTATAATAAAACTGTGTAATTGCAATCATTTTGTGGGAGAAATACTTCAATTTCTGGAACAATTTCAAGGGTGCCAATACTTTTTTTCGGCCATGACTTTATATGGTCTAATAATAATGCTGTGGGGGAGACATGGATTACAAAAGGTGAATGGTAATTTAGGCCTTGTACTGCATCTGGCCTCCATTACGGTGGCGTCCGTCCTTTGGCATAGTCCACCATGCTATTGTTTCCACCTTTAAAAATAAGTTAGACTCTGCTGAAGCGGAGGCCGGACGCTGTACAAAGTCTATTTCTAGTGAATGGATCCCGTTTTAGGAGTTACAAATGTCTGAACCAAACGTGAGGTGAACAGGCCCTCATTGCATCATGGTTTCCATTGGCAGCCATATTGGTTTCCCAAAATGAGACAGAACTAGGGGTAACAATGAGTGAGGTAAAGTCGCTGTCGAGTATCTGGTGGGTTCTTATCATTGCTTTTAAGGGGGACGTTAGCTCATTCCTGTCAGATTAGTTGTGAAATTGTTACCTAGCAACAGCTCTGGTAAGAACAAGGCCTATCGTTATTTCCGGCAGCGTTTACCGAGTCTCCAATATGGCTAATTATTCCATAGACTCGGCTAAAGTTTACCCACATTCTCAATGGGTAGCCATTATTGTCGTCAGCGTAAAATGAGCTTGAATAGAATATGGACCTGCCGTCTCCAACAAAACCTCATCGAGGATTGTTACCGAATACGATACGTTCATTATAAGTAGAGAAACCAGTTTATGAAGTAATAGGAGACATTGGTCTTCTCCAAATGAGCCAGGAATGGCGGTCACATACACAATAGGCCTCATATTAAAGATGTCTGACAGAAAATGTTACCCATGGCAACCATCCGGAGTCCACCATTCATCCACTATTTGGGCAGCAGCAGGTTGGATAATGGAGGAACAATCATCGATCGGGTGTTTGTCATTGGCCATTACAGTAGTTGTTAAAATTGATGTTTATGTTGCACCCCATTTTTTTGTTTTTGTTTCTCCCCATTTTGCAAGGGCCATAACTTTTTTTTTTATTTTTCTGTCCACGTAGACATAGGGAAGTTTTAAATTACAGTATTCATGTTACCCTATAATGTACTGAAAATCAGAAAAAATATTCAGTTTCTCTCAAAATAGTTAAATAAAAAAGTTCTTCCGCCATTGTTTTTTTTTATTTTTAGAACATCTATTGTGTGCTAAAAATGACTTGGAATATAATTTTCCAGGTCATTATAATTCTGTAGATTACAAAATTGTATAGTTTTTTCTTTATTTTAGTCATAAAAAAAATAAATAAATCTGAAAAAAAAAATTGCCTTATGTCGCCATTTTAAGAGATCCCGTCACTTTTTTTTTTTCCTGATGATAAGGGGATGTGAGGGCTTGTTTTTATGTGTGTTGTACTTTTTATTGGTACTTCCGCCATTGTTTCTTGTTTTTACGCCCTTTGTTTTGCAGTAAAAGTGACTTGGAGTTTGATTTTCCAGGTCGCTACAATTATGGAGATACCAAACGTGTATATTTTTTTTCTTTAAGTAATAAAATAAAAATCTGAAATTGGTAAAAAAAAAATAAAAAATAATTTTGAGTGCTAAGGTTGTAGTTTTTATTAATAGAATTTTGGATACCTACAATGTTTTATTACTATTAATTGCATTTTTGTTTTCTTTGTCGCTCCATTGGGAGACCCAGACAATTGGGTGTATAGCTCATGCCTCCAGAGGCCACACAAAGTATTACACTAAAAGTGTAAAGCCCCTCCCCTTCTGCCTATACACCCCCCGTGCATCACGGGCTCCTCAGTTTTTATGCTTTGTGCGAAGGAGGCTGACATCCACGCATAGCTCCACAGCTTGGTCAGCAGCAGCTGCTGACTAGGTCGGATGGAAGAAAAGAGGGCCCATAACAGGGCCCCCAGCATGCTCCCTTCTCACCCCACTGTGTCGGCGGTGCTGTTAAGGTTGAGGTACCCATTGCGGGTACACAGGCAGGAGCCACATGCTGTTTTCCTTCCCCATCCCTTACTGGGCTCTGGGTGAAGTGGGATCCTAATCGGTCTCCAGGCACAGGGACCGTGCTCCCTCCGCAGCACCTGGGAATCTGCTGGATAGGAGCCGGGTATCGTCAGGGACAAGGCCCTGCTACTGTGAGGTACTCTGTGTCCCCGTGGGGACCGCGCATGGAGCGCTTGTGCCATACACATTACAGCACTGCTGGGTGTGTTAGTGCGCCGGGGACTACCGCGCATGGAGCGCTTGTGCCACACACATTGCAGCACTGCTGGGTGTGTTAGTGCGCCGGGGACTACCGCGCATGGAGCGCTTGTGCCATACACATTGCAGCACTGCTGGGTGTGTTAGTGCGCCGGGGACTACCGCGCGGCCGCGCTTATTGCCGGCCGCGCTTATAACTTTAGTCCCCGGCTTCTGCGGCCTAGTGTCGTATATTCCCGCCCACAGGCCTGCCAGTCAGGGGAAGGGCGGGACGCTGCACAGATCGTCAGCGCTGAGGGCTGGAGCATACATTAGTATCCTCCTCCCTCCTCACTCAGTACACTGGGGCACTAGATTCCCGCACTTTTCTTGGGCACGCCCACGGTCCCCTCCTCCCCACAGAACGCCGGCAGCCATTCCTGTCAGCGATTCAGACGCTGGAGAGGAGAGACAACACAGGGAGACCCAGGCAGGGAATCTGGTGATCACGCAACCGCTCTGAGCGGTCGGTAAGCAGCACCTGTGGTGCTGGCCCCACTGAGTGCCGAAGTGTATATATATATATATATATAGGCTTTTAGGCTATACATTTGCACTGTACGGTCGTTCTGTTGTCTTTTGGCTATATACCCTCCTGGATTGTTCTCAGAGGAGACAACAGCATGTCGTCCGCAAAAAGCAAGGGTGCCAAAGCACAGGCGTACTTTGCAACCTGTACATCATGTACGGCTGTACTGCCGGCAGGTTCCACTGACCCTCATTGTGTGCAATGCTCGGCCCCTGTGGCACTTACTCAGCCGGAGCCTCCGCTACAGGTGGCCCAGGTGGAACCACCTGCTACCACTGTCCAGGTGACAGGGACGGAGTTTGCAGCTTTTGCTGACAAACTGTCTGAGAGTATGGATAAATGGTCTGCTAAAATACTAGAAGCCCTACAGTCCAGACCGGTGACTCAGGCCCCGGGCACTGTTCAATCTTTGACCCCTGGTCCCCCTCAATTGGAACAGCAAAGTGCCCCTGGGATGACCCATAGGTCCCAGGGTGAGGTCTCTGACACGGACCGCAGTCCCAGACCGCCTAAGCGGGCTCGCTGGGAAATTCCCTCCACCTCATCACACTGTTCAGGGTCTCAGCAGGACTCTCTGGAGGATGAAGCGGAGGTAACAGATCAGGATTCTGATCCTGAAGCCGCTCTCAACCTAGATACACCTGAAGGTGACGCCGTAGTGAATGACCTTATAGCAACCATCAATCAGGTGTTGGATATTTCTCCCCCAGCTCCTACAATTGAGGAGTCAGCTTCTCAGGAGAAATTCCGTTTCAGGTTTCCCAAGCGTACATTGAATACGTTTCTGGATCACTCTGACTTCAGGGAGGCAGTCCAGAAAAACCGAGACTGTCCAGACAAGCGTTTTTCCAAGCGCCTTAAGGATACACGTTATCCCTTCCCCCTGATGTTGTCAAGGGCTGGACTCAGTGTCCTAAGGTGGATCCTCCAATCTCCAGACTGGCGGCTAGATCCATAGTTGCAGTGGAAGATGGGGCTTCACTCAAAGATGCCACTGACAGACAGATGGAACTATGGTTGAAATCCATCTATGAAGCTATCGGTGCGTCGTTTGCTCCAGCATTCGCAGCCGTATGGGCACTCCAAGCTATCTCAGCTTGTCAGGCGCAGATTAATGCAGTAACACGTACATCTGCCCCGCAAGTGGTGTCCTTAACCACTCAGGCGTCGGCGTTTGCGTCCTACGCCATTAATGCTATCCTGGACTCTGCGAGCCGTACGGCGGTAGCATCCGCCAATTCGGTGGTAGTCCGCAGGGCCATGTGGCTACGTGAATGGAAGGCAGATTCTGCTTCCAAAAAGTTCTTAACCGGTTTGCCATTGTCTGGCGACCGCTTGTTTGGTGAGCGATTGGATGAAATCATTAAACAATCCAAGGGAAAGGACTCATCCTTACCCCAGTCCAGACCAAACAGACCTCAACCACGGAAGGTACAATCGAGGTTTCGGTCCTTTCGGACCGCGGGCAGGTCTCAATTCTCCTCGTCCAAACGGCCTCAGAAAGATCAGAGGAACTCCGATTCATGGAGGTCTAAGTCACGTCCTAAAAAGACCGCTGGAGGAACCGCTCCCAAAGCGGCCTCCTCATGACTTTCGGCCTCCTCAAACCGCATCCTCGGTCGGTGGCAGGCTCTCCCGCTTTTGCGACGCCTGGCTGCCACAGGTAAAAGACCGATGGGTGAGAGACATTCTGTCTCACGGTTACAGGATAGAGTTCAGCTCTCATCCTCCGACTCGTTTCTTCAGAACATCTCCGCCCCCCGAAAGAGCCGATGCTCTTCTGCAGGCGGTGGGCACTCTGAAGGCGGAGGAAGTGGTGATCCCTGTTCCTCTTCAGCAACGGGGTCACGGTTTTTACTCCAACCTGTTCGTGGTGCCAAAAAAGGACGGATCCTTCCGTCCTGTTCTGGACCTAAAACTGCTCAACAAGCATGTGAAAACCAGGCGGTTCCGGATGGAATCACTCCGCTCCGTCATCGCCTCAATGTCCCAAGGAGATTTCCTAGCATCAATCGACATCAAAGATGCTTATCTCCACGTACCGATTGCACCAGAGCATCAGCGCTTCCTGCGTTTCGCCATAGGGGACGAACACCTTCAGTTCGTGGCACTGCCTTTTGGCCTGGCGACAGCCCCACGGGTCTTCACCAAGGTTATGGCAACAGTGGTGGCAATCCTACACTCTCAGGGACACTCGGTGATCCCTTACTTAGACGATCTACTTGTCAAGGCACCCTCTCAAGGGGCATGCCAACACAGCCTGAACATTGCTCTGGAGACTCTCCAGAGTTTCGGGTGGATCATCAACTTTCCAAAGTCAAATCTGACACCGGCCCAATCACTGACATATCTTGGCATGGAGTTTCATACTCTCTCAGCGATAGTGAAGCTTCCGCTGAACAAACAGCGTTCACTACAGACAGGGGTGCAATCTCTCCTTCAAGGCCAGTCACACCCCCTGAGGCGCCTCATGCACTTCCTAGGGAAGATGGTAGCAGCAATGGAGGCAGTTCCTTTTGCGCAGTTTCACCTGCGCCCACTTCAATGGGACATTCTCCGCAAATGGGACAGGAAGTCGACGTCCCCCGACAGGAACGTCTCCCTTTCTCGGGCAGCCAAGGCTTCCCTTCAGTGGTGGCTTCTCCCCACTTCTCTGTCGAAGGGGAAATCCTTCCTGCCCCCATCCTGGGCGGTGGTCACGACGGACGCGAGCCTGTCAGGGTGGGGAGCGGTTTTTCTCCACCACAGGGCTCAGGGTACTTGGACTCAGACAGAGTCCTCCCTTCAGATCAATGTTCTGGAGATAAGGGCAGTGTATCTTGCCCTAAAGGCGTTCCAGCCGTGGCTGGAAGGCAAACAGATCTGAATTCAGTCGGACAACTCCACAGCGGTGGCATACATCAACCACCAAGGCGGGACACGCAGTCGGCAAGCCTTCCAGGAAGTCCGGCGGATTCTGCTGTGGGTGGAAGCCACAGCCTCCACCATATCCGCAGTTCACATCCCGGGCGTAGAAAACTGGGAAGCAGACTTTCTCAGTCGCCAGGGCATGGACGCAGGGGAATGGTCCCTTCACCCGGACGTGTTTCAGGAGATCTGTTGCCGCTGGGTCATGCCGGACGCCGACCTAATGGCGTCCCGGCACAACAACAAGGTCCCGACATTCATGGCACGGTCTCAAGATCACAGAGCTCTGGCGGCAGACGCCTTAGTTCAGGATTGGTCGCAGTTTCAACTCCCTTATGTGTTTCCTCCTCTGGCACTGTTGCCCAGAGTGTTGCGCAAGATCAGGGCCGACTGCCGCCGCGCCATCCTCGTCGCTCCAGACTGGCCGAGGAGGTCGTGGTACCCGGATCTGTGGCATCTCACGGTCGGCCAACCGTGGGCACTACCAGACCGACCAGACTTGCTGTCTCAAGGGCCGTTTTTCCATCTGAATTCTGCGGCCCTCAACCTGACTGTGTGGCCATTGAGTCCTGGATCCTAGCGTCTTCAGGGTTATCTCAAGAGGTCATTGCCACTATGAGACAGGCTAGGAAGCCAACGTCCGCCAAGATCTACCATAGGACGTGGAAGATATTCCTGTCGTGGTGCTCTGCTCAGGGTTTTTCTCCCTGGCCATTTACCTTGCCCACTTTTCTGTCCTTCCTTCAATCCGGATTGGAAAAGGGTTTGTCGCTCGGCTCCCTTAAGGGACAAGTCTCTGCGCTCTCTGTGTTTTTTCAGAAGCGCCTAGCCAGACTTCCACAGGTACGCACGTTCCTGCAGGGGGTTTGTCACATCGTCCCTCCTTACAAGCGTCCGTTAGAACCCTGGGATCTGAACAGGGTGCTGATGGCTCTTCAGAAACCACCGTTCGAGCCAATAAGGGATATTTCTCTCTCACTCCTTTCGCAGAAGGTGGTCTTCCTAGTAGCAGTCACTTCACTTCGGAGAGTGTCTGAGCTAGCAGCATTGTCGTGCAAAGCCCCTTTCCTGGTGTTTCACCAGGACAAGGTGGTTCTGCGTCCGGTTCCGGATTTTCTCCCTAAGGTGGTATCCCCCTTTCATCTCAATCAGGATATCTCCTTACCCTCTTTTTGTCCTCATCCAGTTCACCAATGTGAAAAGGATTTGCACTTGTTAGATCTGGTGAGAGCACTCAGATTCTACATTTCTCGTACGGCGCCCCTGCGCCGCTCGGATGCATTCTTTGTCCTTGTCGCTGGCCAGCGTAAAGGGTCACAGGCTTCCAAATCAACCCTGGCTCGGTGGATCAAGGAACCAATTCTCGAAGCTTATCGTTCCTCGGGGCTTCCGGTTCCCTCAGGGCTGAAGGCCCATTCTACCAGGGCCGTGGGGGCGTCCTGGGCCTTGCGGCACCAGGCTACGGCTCAGCAGGTGTGTCAGGCAGCTACCTGGTCGAGCCTGCACACTTTCACGAAACACTATCAGGTGCATACCTATGCCTCGGCAGATGCCAGCCTAGGTAGGCGAGTCCTTCAGGCGGCGGTTGCCCACCTGTAGGACGGAGCCGTTTACGGCTCTATTACGAGGTATTATTTTACCCACCCAGGGACTGCTTTTGGACGTCCCAATTGTCTGGGTCTCCCAATGGAGCGACAAAGAAGAAGGGAATTTTGTTTACTTACCGTAAATTCCTTTTCTTCTAGCTCCAATTGGGAGACCCAGCACCCGCCCCTGTTCCCTTCGGGCTGTTGTTCTTTGTGTACACATGTTGTTCATGTTGAATGGTTTCAGTTCTCCGATATTCCTTCGGATTGAATTTACTTTAAACCAATTTATAATTTTTTCCTCCTTCTTGCTTTTGCACCAAAACTGAGGAGCCCGTGATGCACGGGGGGTGTATATGCAGAAGGGGAGGGGCTTTACACTTTTAGTGTAATACTTTGTGTGGCCTCCGGAGGCATGAGCTATACACCCAATTGTCTGGGTCTCCCAATTGGAGCTAGAAGAAAAGGAATTTACGGTAAGTAAACAAAATTCCCTTCTTTTTTGAGACGTGTAATGATAAAAAAAGAGTGCGATTATGAAGTTGTTTTTTTTTTTTTTTCTTGACGATCTTCACCCGGCAAGTTTTTTTTTTTGATCAATTGAATATTTGCAGAAACAGCCATTTAAAAAAAATATACAGTGTATGTGTATATATATATATATATATATATATATATATATATGTATATATATATATATATACAGTGTGTGTGTGTGTGTGTGTATATAGATATATATATATATATATATATATATATATATATATGTATATATGTATATACACATACACACACACACACACACACTTTTTTCCTGTAATTTACATTTTTTTTATTTTTGTATTATAAGAGGGGGGGATGTAAACTTTATTTGGCTTTTTCTTTCATAATATTCCTTAATTTATTTTTTAATTGAATTTTACTTAATTCTGCACACGGTGTAAAAAATAATTAGGCAAGTTGTATTTTAGAGGATTTTTTTTATTATTGATCAACACCTATGTTCTCAATCAGCCCAAAAGACTCATAAATATCAAAGCTTAATATTTTTGGAAGTTGGAGTGTTTTTTTTTTAGATTTGGTTATCTTAGGAGGATCTGTTTGTGCAGGTAACTATTACTGTGCAGAATTATTAGGCAACTTAATAAAAACCAATATATTCCCATCTCACTTGTTTGTTTTCACCAGGTAAAGCAATATAACTGCACAAAATTTAGAAATAAACATTTCTGACATGCAAAAACAAAACCCCCAAAAAAGTGACCAATATAGCCCCCTTTCTTTATGATGACACTCAGCAGCCGACCATCCATAGATCCTGTCATTGCTTGATCTGTTTATGATCAACATTGCGTGCAGCAGTCACCACAGCCTCCAGACACTGTTCCGAAAGGTGGACTGTTTTCCCTCCCTGTAGATCTCACATTTTATGAGGGACCACATGTTCTCTCTGGGGTTCAGATCAGGAGAACAAGGGGGCCATGTCATTATTTTTTCATCTTTTAGACCTTTACTGGCCAGCCACGCTGTGGAGTAGTTGGATGCATGTGATGGAGCATTGTCCTGCATGAAAATCATGTTTTTCTTGAACGATACCGACTTCTTCCTGTACCACTGCTTGAAGAAGTTGTCTTCCAGAAACTGGCAGTAGGTCTGGGAGTTGAGCTTCACTCCATCCTCAACCCGAAAAGGTTCCACAAGTTGATCTTTGCTAATCCCAGCCGATACCAGTACCCACCTCCACCTTGCTGGCGTCTGAGTCGGAGTGGAGCTCTCTGCCCTTTACTGATCCAGCCTCTGGCCCATCCATCTGGCCCATCAAGAATCACTCTCATTTCATCAGTCCATAAAACCTTTGAAAAATCAGTCTTAAAATATTTCTTGTCTCAGTCTTGATGTTTCTTGTTCAAAGGTGGTGGCTTTTCAGCCTTCCTTACCTTGGCCAAGTCCCTGAGTATGGCACACCTAGTGCTTTTTGATACTCCAGTAACATTGCAGCTCTGAAATATGGCCAAACTGGTGGCAAATGGCATCTTGGCAGATTCATGCTTGATTTTCCTCAATTCATGGGCCCTGTTTGCCCAGCACGCTTCTTGCAACCCTGTTGGCTATTTGCCATGAAACGCTTGATTGTTCGGTGATCACACTTCAAAAGTTTGGCAATTTCAAGACTGCTGCATCCCTCTGCAAGACATCTCACAATTTTGGACTTTTCAGAGCCCGTCAAATCTCTCTTCTGACCCATTTTGCCAAAGGTAAGGAAGTTGCCTAATAATTAAGCACACCTTATATAGGGTGTTGATGTCATTGCGCCACACCCCTCCTCCTTACAGAGATGCACATCACCTGATTTACTTAATTGGTAGTGTACCGCCCCGCGGGCTCGGCTGCGACCGCCAAGCCGCTCGGATCCGTGCTCGTACGGTGGGTGGCTCGAGCTCCTCACGGACCCGGTGGTCACGTCGCTCTGCAAGGAGGGATGGCGCTACACGCAGGGACTTTGGTGGGGAGTTCCATGGCTGGAGCCTCGGTGGTTTGTAAGGGATGTAAGTTCGTGACGCCACCCACGGGTTGTGAATGGATGCCGTTGACTAGGCCTCCCGGGGACGGTGTTGCGCAGCTTGGTGTTGACCCCTCCGTGGGTAGGGGAGTGATGGTCCCGGGGACCCGAGGGAGGTGCTGAGGCGTGGGGACGGGTGCATGCTGGATGCTGGTGCGGTGCGGTGCGCGGCCCGAAGGCACTGGTGTACTCACTATGACACAATACACTGGAGTCTCTGGTAAACCAAACGGGATGATGAACGGGGCCCGCAGCCGGCTGCAGATTCTCCCTTAACAGGTTGGTGGTTTCCGCCTTTCTCCTGCACCTCATTGTGTGAATGTTTTGACTCCTATGCCTAAGCAATGGTAGTCCGCTCCCCGGCTTGCTGGGTGTCAGGAGAGCCCTGTTTTGCCCGCAGACGCTGGCCCTTTGGGTCTCTATGCCTTGGCGGTGGCTTTACCCTGTATGGTTGGGCTGTTGTCTTCTAACGGGTCTTGTGTGGGAAAGGTCCTTAAGTCCAGTCCTCAATCAGTTGATTTGACTCGGCCCTGTTGGTTTGGGGCTTCGTACTGGGTCTGAGTACCCCTCCTGGTGCTCCGGTTTCCAATCTGTTCCCCGGTTCGGTACCGGCAGGCCACTGCCCGACCCCGGTCCCTACGATTTCACCGGCTGTAATCCCAGCTCCTGCAGGCGGCCACCACCGTCTGCCTCCTTGCCAGAGGTGACTGGGCTCCAACCCAGACACCTGAGTATACTATGGCAGGCCTGGTCACAGGTCTGCCCTTGAACTTGACCTCACTCCTTCACTGTCAAAACTCATCTACCCTAGAACTTGTGTCTTTTCCCGCGTCCAAGCCTGTGAACTCCTCGGTGGGCGGAGCCAACTGCCTGGCTCCACCCACCCTGGTATGGACATCAAACCTGGAGGGTGGTGACAAGGCTTTGAAGTTTGGCTGCTGTCACCTTTTTAGGGAGGGGGTGTGTGTGCATAGGACTACCTGGGACGACCTGACTAGTCCAGGGCATCACAGTAGTTGGCTCTCAAGCCTATACAGCTTGGAGTAGGACAACATGTATAAAAAGAAAGTATCATGAGATCAAAATACTCATTTGCTTAATAATTCTGCACACAGTTTAGTTCTCACCAGGGTGATTCAATTTTTATTTTTTAAGTTTCTTTTTTTATATATATATATTGTGAGACTGTGACCGGGGTTATCTATGACGGCCGGTATGTCTCGCCCCGGTTGTGCTCACTCCATGATAGAAAGTAACTCCACTCCAGGGTTAATCCTGTTTCCCTACAGGCTGAAGGAAGGGTTAAAAGGAAACAGGAACAAGGGCGGGTGTGCTGGGTGTGAGGGAGTGAACACAACTCCCTGAGTTCTCTGCCGGAGAGGCACATGTGTACTGTTGTGGACTTTTGTTTGGATATTAAACCGTGTGCTGTGACCCTTGGTGCCTGGATCCCGTGTCTTCTGCTGCGCAGCCGACCACGCTACCTCACATATGGTGGAGAATGCGGGCATGCCAGCCCGGTGAGGTGTAGCTTCCATTTCTGGTGACCCGGTAGCACATGTCCTGGATTCAAGCGGCTATACTACAGCCCAAACCCGGCGACGCCATGGAGGAAATACTAAAGCAGCAGCAACAGATCAATGCACACCTGCTCCGGTCGTTAGATCATCAGCAGCAATCTTTGAAATTGCAGGAACAAAGGCACCAAGAACAGATGGTTCTCCTGGCCAAGTCGATCCGTGCCGGACCGGCAGCAACAACCCCGGGACCGGGTGACGACGGCAGCGTCCGGAAAGCGGTGAGACAAGCGTTGCAAAAGATGATCCCGGGGGATGATGTGGAAGCGTTCCTGGCGGTGTTTGAGCGGGTGGCCGAGCGGGAAAAGCTGCCGACCCCCCAGTGGGCTGAGGTATTGTCGCCCTATCTGACGGGGGAACCCCAAAAAGCGTACCTGGACCTCTGTACCGAGGACGCCATAGAATATGCGACTTTGAAAGCCGAAATACTGGCTCGGTTGGGGGTGAATACCTATGTACGGGCTCAGCGGGTAAATCAGTGGTTCTATGAGGAAGCCAAACCCGTACGCTCCCAGGCCTATGACTTGTTGCATCTCGTAAAAAAGTGGTTGCAGCCTGACACTCTGAGCCCGGCGCAAATGGTGGAAAGGGTAGTAGTTGATCGTTTTGTGCGCACTTTACCCGTCACCATTCAACGGTGGGTAGGACAGGGCGACCCGAGTACCCTGGACCAATTAGTGTCCCTGGTAGAGCGGCATGTGGCTACGCAGGACTTGATACGGGACACTGAGACTTTGCGTACCGCCCGTCGGTCCGGCCCCTCCAAGCCTAGGGCCAAGGACCCACCGCTGACACCGGTGCAGGAGTCCGCTACCGTCCCGTCTGAGGCTGCGCCCGCCGTCCCTGAGGTCCGGAAGGTTCTGTACCCTAAACGACAACTCGTCAAGGGGGTTTCCTTCCCTATTAGATGTTGGTGGTGCCAGCGGGTGGGACATATGGAAGCCCAGTGTCCACTCACCACGGAGCCCATGGATTGTGGAGTTACCCGGCGGGGTTCAATGTATGCTCAGGTGGTGTGTACCGCTGACCTGGTCTCCCCAGAGACTGAGCCCCACTTGTGCCAAATACAGGTTAATGGATGTCCGGTTACAGGATTGTTGGATTCCGACAGCTTAGTGACCCTTGTGCGATCAACCTTGAGGGCTAAAGTAAAGGCCACAGGACGTACCGTGGGGGTGGTTTGCATACATGGGGACCGCCGAGACTATCCCACGGGGATTGTCACCATCACAGCACCTTGCGGTCAGGTGCAACATGAGGTGGGACTTATTAACACTCTTCCCTATGACGTGATCCTAGGAAGGGATCTGCCCTATTTTTGAACTTTATGGAAGGGACCTCCTAAGTCCCCTCAGATATTGGTCAGTCCGGGACCTGAGCCCTACAATCCTGAATCCGGGACGCCTGCCGTAGGGGTCCCCATGATAGGGACAGAATGTGAACCCGATAGGTCGCCCCTAGAGGTATTGGCAGGAGAGGCTGAGACGGTCGAGCCCATCCCGGAGTTGGAGGCGTCCCCGGATACATTTGGGACAGCCCAACTCCAGGACCCTACATTAATACATGCCCGGAGTCGGGTGACAGTAGTTGACGGGGTGGCACAGCTGCCCGGTGCCCAGGTAAGGTACCCCCATTTCGCTCTTAAGCAGGATTTACTCTACCGGGTACATGAAATACGGGGCGTGGGAGTAGAGCAGTTGGTGGTGCCCCAGCCGTATCGCCGGCGGGTCCTCGACTTGGCTCATAAACACCTGATGAGTGGCCACCTAGGGGTCAAGAAAACGCAGGAGCGAATATTGCAAAGGTTCTATTGGCCCGGGGTCTTTGGGGAGGTAAAACGGTTCTGCGAAACCTGCCCGGAGTGTCAGCTTACCGCACCCCTGACCCACTTTCGCAGTCCGTTGGTACCGTTACCCATTATAGAAGTCCCTTTTGAATGGATAGGGATGGATCTGGTGGGGCCCCTCGTAAAGTCTGCTCGAGGGCACCAACACATCCTAGTGATCGTTGACTATGCCACCCGGTATCCAGAGGCGATACCTCTCAGACATACTGCGGCGAAGCTTATAGCTCGGGAGTTGTTTGCTGTGTTCTGCCGGGTGGGGTTGCCCAAGGAGATCCTTACGGATCAGGGGACCCCATTCATGTCTAAAGTGACCAAAGAGCTATGCCGGCTACTCCAGATCAAGCAGTTGCGCACGTCTGTGTATCATCCTCAGACGGATGGGTTAGTAGAACGATTCAATAAAACCCTGAAAACCATGCTCAAAAGGGTGATCTCCAAAGACGGGAAAGACTGGGATATGATGCTTCCCTATTTGATGTTTGCCATACGAGAGGTGCCACAGGCATCCACGGGGTTTTCGCCTTTTGAATTGTTATACGGGCGACATCCCCGGGGATTGTTGGACCTGGCAAAGGAAACATGGGAGCAAGAGCCCACCCCCCATAAAAGTGTGATTGAACACATTTTGGGTATGCAGAACCGCATAAGCGCGGTCATGCCAATTGTGAAGGAGCATTTACAGGAGGCTCAGGCCGCGCAAAGCGGCCGCTACAATAGACAAGCCACCGTGCGGACCTTTAAACCCGGGGATCGGGTGTTGGTTTTAATCCCCACGGCGGAGAGTAAATTCCTGGCTCAGTGGCAAGGCCCCTACGAGATAAAGGAAAGAGTCGGGGTGGTCAACTATAAAGTATTGCAGCCCGGTAGGCGGAAACCTGAACAAATATACCATGTCAACCTATTAAAACCTTGGCAGGAACGGGAAAGCCTGATGGTTGTTTTTTCCCCATCTCCCTCCTCTTCGGGTCGTTCACATCCGGCTCCAGCGACCTCCGGAGAGGACGAACCGGAAGTAAGGATTGGAGAAGCCCTCACCAAGACACAGAGGCGAGAGGCCAGACGGCTGGTTCAGCAGAACCCCGATGTCTTCTCCGAGCTGCCTGGTAGGACCAGTCTGATACGACATGATATTGTCACCGAGCCCCACCTGAAGGTACGCCTGAAGTCATACCGCGTGCCGGAGGCTCGAAGACAAGCCATATCAGAGGAAGTGAAGACAATGCTACGCCTGGGGGTCATTGAAAAATCCCGGAGTGAATGGGCTAGTCCCATTGTCCTAATACCAAAACCCGATGGCTCCTTAAGGTTCTGCAATGACTTTAGGAGATTGAACGAAATATCCAAGTTCGATCTCTACCCCATGCCCCGAGTGGATGAGCTGATTGATAGGCTGGGACAGGCGCGATATTTTACCACGCTCGACCTGACCAAGGGGTACTGGCAGGTGCCACTGACGGAGTCCGCCAAGGAGAAAACCGCTTTTGTTACGCCGGAGGGTCTCTTCCACTATGTTGTCTTGCCTTTTGGGTTACATGGCGCTCCAGCCACGTTCCAGAGGTTGATGGACTTGGTACTGGAACCCCACCAGGCGTATGCATCAGCGTACCTTGATGACATCATTATTTACAGCTCCGAGTGGCAGATCCACTTGGAACAGGTACAAGCGGTGGTCGACGCGCTTCGAACAGCCGGATTGACAGCCAATCCCAAGAAATGTGCGTTGGGTCTCACGGAAGCCCGCTACTTGGGCTACGTGATAGGCCAAGGAGTTAAGCCCCAAATTAACAAGGTTGAGGCGATCCAGAAGTGGCCTAGACCCCTGACCACGAAGCAGGTTAGGGCCTTCCTGGGTATCGTGGGGTACTACTGGAGGTTTGTAAAAGATTTTGCGGGACTATCAGCCCCCTTGACGGACCTTCTCAAAGGCAAGAAGTCCGTCATGGTGCGCTGGACTCCGCAGGCCGAGGACTCCTTCCGGGCCCTGAAGGGGGTCCTGTGCGGACAGCCCGTTCTTGTAAACCCTGATTTCCGGAAGGAGTTCATAGTACAGACTGACGCCTCTGAGGTCGGCCTGGGGGCAGTGCTGTCTCAGGTGGTTCAGGGGGAGGAACACCCCGTCACCTTCTTAAGTAGGAAGCTCACCCCTCCCGAGCGGAATTATAGCGTAGTGAAGAAAGAGTGCCTGGCGATCAAGTGGGCCTTGGAGTCCCTACGCTATTACCTGCTGGGACGGCAGTTTCGCTTGGTGACGGATCACTCTCCACTGGTCTGGATGAGGTCCGCCAAGGAACGGAATGCCCGGGTTACCCGGTGGTTCCTTTCTCTGCAGAACTTCCGGTTTATGGTTGAACACCGGGCCGGTGGGTTGCAGGGCAACGCCGATGCCTTGTCCCGCGGCCCGTGTTTGATGGCGGGAGTTCAACCCCGCACGCTTGAACTGAGGGGGGGGGGTATGTGAGACTGTGACCGGGGTTATCTATGACGGCCGGTATGTCTCGCCCTGGTTGTGCTCACTCCATGATAGAAAGTAACTCCACTCCAGGGTTAATCCTGTTTCCCTACAGGCTGAAGGAAGGGTTAAAAGGAAACAGGAACAAGGGCAGGTGTGCCGGGTGTGAGGGTGTGAACACAACTCCCTGAGTTCTCTGCCGGAGAGGCACATGTGTACTGTTGTGGACTTTTGTTTGGATATTAAACCGTGTGCTGTGACCCTTGGTGCCTGGATCCCGTGTCTTCTGCTGCGCAGCCGACCACGCTACCTCACAATATATATATATATATTATATTTAAATTGTTTTATTCCATCTTTCTTTACGTTTTAGGCCTTCTGGGGGAAATTGAACATCTCTTGTGAAGATTTGGCTTATGCCTGGGCTTTATAGGAGTACTAAGATGGCTGCAATGGGGGTCTTCAGCAAGCTGCTGACTGCTATAACAGCCATAGGGAACCTGCAATCGCATTTCAGCAGCTATCCTATTGTAATTCATTGCAAAAATCAAGCAAATACTACAGAAAGTTGCCTATCCCTTTCAGTAAGCCAAAGCAAACTAGAGTGGTCACCAAAAAGATATTTTGACTGGCAAGTAAGTTGTCCTATTAATATGGAGGACTCATTCAACTCAACTAATGGCATCAATACAGATCAATCAGTTAAGCATTTCCCTGGTGCCACTAATCTCAGCGGAAACTCTCATTTTTGGTTATTTTTGATGCTGACGAGATGTTAGTTGATGGGATTGTCTATCCATGTGCATTAAATATCCATTGGGCATCCCAAGATACTACTTTCAGGATTCCAATCACCTGGCAACCCTGATTTGGTGCAGACCATCGGTAGTTCTGAACTATTAGGAACCCATGAAATTATAGGGTACTAATGGGACTCACCAACTCTTTCACACTTTAGACAGTCCCATATGTTGCAGTTGAAGTCATCGTATCCTGCCAGGAGGAGGCGGCCGCTGCGGGAGAACGCCACCGAGGTGATGCCGCAGATGATGCTGTCTTGAGAGTAGACGCTGATCTCCTGGTCAGCACGTAGATCAAACAAGCGACACGTGGCGTCATCAGAACCCGTGCAGATGGCCTGGCCACTGGGGAAAAACTGCAGGGGAAGGGGGTTAGACCACCTTATTTTTTTTTAATATTACCTTGCACCTTTACATGACTCCCCGTAACTATACTCACACAGATGGCGTTGATGTCTGACTCGTGCCCGATAAATGTCTGTCTGCATTCACCCTGTCGAACGTCCCACAGTTTGGCGCTTGCGTCACAAGCCCCAGAAATGAAGAGGTTAAAGTCGGGAGACACAGCCAGGCTCATACAGTCTCCTGTGTGGCCTATAAACACCGTCTTCTGCTGCCCAGTCTCAATGTCCCACAAAGCACTGAGGAAAGCAAAGAGGGGGACAATTACAATGTGGAGGGCTCGGGTATGGGTCACAGGGGTTGTGATTGGACAAAATCCCTAATATAAAAACACTGCAGCTGTCTCTGCTTTGGGGGTACTGGGACTAGATGGACCCCCATTACTGTTCCTTTTTGAGGAACTAGGCCCCTTACTGGCAGGCTGATTTCTTGGGGCACTAGGGTTGTCAATGTATCTTTCTCTGGAGTCACTAGGGTTTGACTATTCTGATATAAGGGCATTAGGACTTTCACTGTTATGATGGCACTGGGTTTGTTAATGTACAAAATTCTTAATATAAAAGCACTACAGCTGTCTCCGCTGTGGGGGCACCAGGACTAGATGGACCCCCATTACTGTTCCTTTTTTAGAGGAACTAGGTCCCTTAGTAGAAGGCTGATTTTTGGAGGCACTAATTGTGTCAATATATCCTTCTCTGGAGTCACTGGGGTTGTTATTGATATGGAGGCACTCACTATTTCTGAAATGAGGGCTTTACGGTTTTCATTGTTATGGTGGCACTGGGGCTGTGAATGTACAAAATCCCTAATATAAAAGCACTGCAGCTGTCTCTGCTGTGGGGGCACTGGAACCAGTTGGACCCCAATTACTGTTCCCTTTTTGAGAAACTAGCTCCCTTCCTGGTAGGCTGATTTTTTGGTGCAGTAGGGTTGTCAATGTATCTTTCTCTGGAGTCACTAGAGTTGTTATTGCTATGGAGGCACTGACTATTCTGATATAAGGGCATTAGGGCTTTTATTGCTATGAGGGCACTGGGGTTGTGAATGGACAAAATTCCTAATATAAAAGCACTGCAGCTGTCTCTGCTGTGGGGGCACTGGGACTTGTTGGAACCCCATTACTGTTCCATTTTTTTGAGGAACTAGCCCCCTTCCTGGCAGGCTGAATTTTGGGGGGCGCTAAGGTATTTAGGCCCCTGTTACTGTTTCCTTTTGTGAGGAACTAGCTCCCGTCCTGTCAGGCAGATTTTTTTGAGCACTAGAGTTGTTAATGTATCTTTCTCTTGAGTCACTGGAGTTGTAATTGCTATGGCGGTACTGACTATTTCTTGTTGTGGGGTCACTGGGGTTGTAAATGTGCAAAATTCCTATTATAAAAGCACCTCAGCTGTCCATTGTGATGGCACTGGGACTAGTTGAACCCCCATTACTGTTCCCTTTTTTGAGGAACTAGCCACCTTCCTGGCATTGTAATTTTTTGGGGGGGCACTGAAGCATTTTAGGCCCCCATTACTGTTCCCTTTTCAGTTTCTTGTGTCCTTCATTGAGGACCTCATTAATAACATATTTATGGGGGCATTGGGGCTGTCAATGTCCCTTTCTCTGTAATGGAGTCATTGGGTTGTTATTGCTATGGAGGTACTGTGACTGTTTCTGATATAAGTGCACTGCGACTTTCATAGTAATGGAGATATTTCAGTTATTACTGTTATGGGGACACTATCATTTTTATGGGTTACTTATAGCTGACATGATTATTGGGCCCCTGTGTCTGTTACACATAGCTGTTGTGATGGTGGCAGTGTGGATTTTACGGTTTTATGTGCCTTGTAGATGTCATGATTAAGAAGGAACTGGGGATTTGATCATTATGGGGACACCGTTGTCAATGTAATGAGGTTCTGCAGCAGTCACTGCTCCTGAAGACCCTATAGCTGTCTCTTTTTTGGGGCAACTGGAGTTGTCGCTATTGTAGATGTTGCTGTTATTTCTATACTTTAGGATATATATGGCTGTCACTGTTATAGGGACACTATAGCAGTGTCTGACATGGGGGGCACAGAAGCTGCCACTTAGAGCATTGTGGATGTCACTATTTTAGGAGCCCAAGCTCTCGAATGGGGTCACTGCGGCTCTCAATGTTATGGGGGAAGAAGGGAAAGGGTTTGACCGACCCTCAGCACTTACCAGGTGGTGTCTCCTGAGCTGGTTACAATCTGGTTATCATCCAAGAATCTACAGCAGGAGAGATAACCTGCGGATGACAGCAAGAAAGGAGTGACGATAATCTGCATCACTAAAACCTAAAATAACTGCAATTCAAGAACTTTCCCATTCATTGGGATCAAGCAAAGATTTTGTAACTGGTGAGATATTGAGAAAATGAAATGCAGAGTTACAGAAGTGTTTTGGTGGTCTGGATAGGCGCTACATTTTTCGATTTTGGGAACACCCCTTTAATAATCTAGTACATGGAGTATAATGGGGGGGGCACTGACCTGTGTGAGCCGCCAGCTCCCTGCTGACCCGAACGTTTCCCTCGCGCGTCTTCAAATTGTAGATAGAGCACATGTTATCTAAACCACCGCAGGCGACAAAGTTACCGGAGGGTGCATAGGAGCAGGTCATCACCCAGGAAGATCGCAGGGGGATAGCGTGGACCTAGAAGAGGGCGGAAGCCGTGATGAGGTTTGGGACGGGCGCAGCTCAGATGGAGCAGAATGGATGGAGGTGCACGAAAAAACATCAACATTTACGGTAAAATACCGTTCCAATCAGAATGACAACATTTGGAAAGTTCCCCAACTTTGGTATTTACTTTGTTTTAATTCTTCATTGGATCTGCCTGGGACTGGCGTAAAATCTCCAAAAGTTGTACAGTTTGTGAATTTCACAAGCTTTTTTGTGACTTTTTAAGCAGTTTTATGCCAAATCTTCTGAATTTTTTTGTTTTACAGGACACATGGTCTAGTAGAGAAAGTATAGACCCTAGCACCCTAGCCTTTCTACACATATGGTCTAGTAGAAAGGCTGGGCGTAGTCTGTTGTGAGACCGCGCTCCAAAATCGTGGTGGAAATTTCTGGTCCGTAAGTAAGTAAGTAAGCCAACTAATAAGTGTAGGGATAAATATGCACCAAAGTATAATAGACAGTTTAAGGACTTATTTATATACTGATTAAACTTTATTAACCGAAAATTGGAAAATCCTTTAAGCTTTTTTCCTCTTCTAGGAGGATCGCTGCGATAATCTGGAACATCTGAAAATCCATCAAATATCAGGTCCCGTGAGTTATAAATTAAAACGTTATTCCCGTCTTCTCAGATCGGAGAGCTTGTAAAAACAAGCACATTTGCAATTTACTGCTTATTAAAATTTTGAGCCATTCTTGTGTTTACATTTCGTTACCTTGGAGACCGACCGCTGTTGCTAGACCGCAGAACATGCACAGCGCTTACTAGCTATTTTCTACCGAGCTTGTAGCACTGTTTTTAAGCTGGCCAGGATCGGTGTGGTGCTTACAAGCTAAACAGAGGTGGTCGGTCTCCTTGGCTACGAGCAGTAAATAAAAGTGTTATTTCATTAAAGATTGAAAAGTAAAAAATTTTGATTCTGACCCCATAGTAAGGACTTTGGCCCACAAGGGTCTATGAGGTCCACCAGAAGCCTCCTTTGAAGCTCATCACTTGTCATCTGCCATCTTTCAGTTTAATTGTAGAGGATGGCACCTATCCCAGACTCACCTTGTTTGTTGTGTATGTGTCCCAGACAATAAGTTTTCCATCCTGGGAGGCGCTGACCAGGAGCCTGTGTGACACAACAGACCATATAGTCATATATAGGAACTGAAACAAATCTATTATCCCCTCTTTATATAGAATACTACAACCCCCAACACGCGCTGACCACTAGAAATGACCATTAGTCAGTACCTTGAGTCAGTCGACCAATGCATTGCATAGATTTTCGCCAGGTGACCACGCAGCGTTCTTCTAGTGCGTAACTGTATACGTCCAACCACCTCCAACCCGGATGTGATCTGAGGGGAGAAGTTGTAAGAGTTCAGTACTTTTTACTAGGGGAACACAACAGAAATGGGTTTTCCCGACCCAGAAAGGACTGACCTGTTCCAGGGTGGTGTCTGCACATTGTTTTCTAGCATCCTGAAAGCAAATAATAAAGCTCTATGAGGACAACGGAGACAGAAGAACGACCTTACTATTGCAAGTTGTAAGACTTTAGGCAGAAGATTAGTGTCCTTCTACGGATCCAAATAGTGTTATCCCATATGGTGATGTACTTGTAAGCACAGGTCTAGTGTTGGCCAAGATCCTCCATCAGATGAGCTAATGAGTAGTCACTACCATGCTCAGGTGCTCGGTACTTGTAACTAGTGATGAGCGGGCACTACCATGCTCGGGTGCTCAGTACTCGTAACTAGTGATGAGCGAGCACTACCATGCTCGGGTGCTCAGTACTGGTAACTAGTGATGAGCGGGCACTACCATGCTCGGGTGCTCAGTACTCGTAACTAGTGATGAGCGAGCACTACCATGCTCGGGTGCTCAGTACTGGTAACTAGTGATGAGCGGGCACTACCATGCTCGGGTGCTCAGTACTCGTAACTAGTGATGAGCGAGCACTACCATGCTCGGGTGCTCAGTACTCGTAATTAGTGATGAGCGAGCACTACCATGCTCGGGTGCTCAGTACTCGTAACTAGTGATGAGTGAGCACTACCATGATCGGGTGCTCAGTACTGGTAACTAGTGATGAGCGGGCACTACCATGCTCGGGTGCTCGGTACTTGTTACTAGTGATGAGTGAGCACTACCATGCTCGGGTGCTTAGTACTCGTAACTAGTGATGAGCGGGCACTACCATGCTCGGGTGCTCGGTACTTGTAACTAGTGATGAGCGGGCACTACCATGCTCAGGTGATCGGTACTGGTAACTAGTGATGAGCGGGCACTACCATGCTCGGGTGCTCAGTACTCGTAACTAGTGATGAGCGAGCACTACCATGCTCGGGTGCTCAGTACTTGTAACTAGTGATGAGCGGGCACTACCATGCTCAGGTGATCGGTACTGGTAACTAGTGATGAGCGGGCACTACCATGCTCGGGTGCTCAGTACTCGTAACTAGTGATGAGCGAGCACTACCATGCTCAGGTGCTCTGTACTGGTAACTAGTGATGAGTGAGCACTACCATGCTCGGGTGCTTGGTACTTGTAACTAGTGATGAGTGAGCACTGCCCGATCATTGTAGTGCTCGCTCATCACTACTAATGAATACCCTACTTAGTGTAAGCCCACAGATCTTAGAAGGAGGATTTAGTTACACGTTCTAGATATGGCCAAGTAGACAGGGTGAGAACCATGCAGGACAGGGGCAGACACAGACAGAACAGGACCTGATATTATATGGGTCCTTTGCAGTCCAATAGCGCATCACAATGCACAAACCTTTACCTCTTAGGCCAATGTGCGGCTACACAGGATGTATCAATGGTGTCTCTACCCCTGAGATAGGACATGGAATTGTTGGGAAAAAGTCTTAAGGCCCTGTCACACACACAGATAAATCTGTGGCAGATCTGTGGCAGATCTGTGGCAGATCTGTGGCAGATCTGTGGCAGATCTGTGGCAGATCTGTGGCAGATCTGTGGCAGATCTGTGGCAGATCTGTGGCAGATCTGTGGTTGCAGTGAAATTGTGGACAATCAGTGGCAGGTTTGTGGCTGTGTACAAATGGAACAATATGTCCATGATTTCACTGCAACCACAGATCTGCCAAAGATTTTTCTCTGTGTGTGACGGGGCCTTTAGACTTGTCATGTTTGGGAATAATTTGGTATCTAAAAAAGTCAAAATTTAACTTCAGCCGAGACCATTTAATCATTTTTATGCTGCACTGATCCAGAATAAAATATTTGACTAAAAGGGAATAAAAAAATATTTATTTTTTTTTTACATATCACATTCTTTCTAAAAAACAAATACATAATAAAAATCTTGTAGTTTTCAGACTGGCCACTGGGGCTTTTATAAACTCTAACTTCCTGTTGTTTTAGGAAACAACACATGTGCATTAGCAGAAATAGACTGACCCCCTGATCCTATCTGTTGCATTGCAGCATCTAATGTGCATGTGCAGATGTCATTGTGATGGGAGGGGGAGGAGGTAAGCTGTGATATTGCCTTCTGAGATCGGTAATCCCAATATACACACTCTTAAATTTATTTTTTAGACTGTCTTGTCCCTTCCCTCCACTAATCTAACTCTTCCCTGTTCTTGCTTAATAGGTTTTCCTGCGAATCTGGTCCCTTTTATCATTTGCTCCTACACCCTCCATGCACTCGGTAGCACTTTGCATCTTTTCTTATAGATCCCGGCTGATGGCCATTGTTATGTGAATGCCCCTATATAGTATAATAATGGCCGGACCGTACACAACAAGCACTTTTTTAATCTTTTTGTCTTCCCCTATTTCCTCAGACTTTCCGCTTGCGAGCTGGAGCCTCACTCCTCTTCTAATTATGTAATTATGTTTACTCTGTAATGTCTTATTTTGCTTTGCCCCTGAATTGTAAATTACTGCAGAATATGTCGGCACTATAAACAAAGATATTATTATAGTTACACAAAGTTTTGCACAATCTTTGCCGATTGTCATGGCCGCATTGGTCTCTGTTCAGATTGCAGATTCTGACACTCTGTTCGATAGTTTCTCTGGTGCCTGGGATCTACACAGGCAGACTCAGGCGTCGACCGGCTGTGTGCTGATTCATAGGCAGGCTAGCAAGAGTTAATCTGTGCAGGTCTGCTTGCTCCTTTAATCACATGTTGTGGGAAGACGTCTCACATCTCCTTCCCTCCTATTTATGCTGGCTGAATCCTTCTACCCATGCCAGCTATAGTTTATTTTATATCAGTCTGTGAGATGTCCCAGACTCTCTGTTGAAAGTTGTGCTTAATTGTGCCTATTGTTCGGAGCTGTTGTGGCGTTTACTCATGTTGTATGGTGACTTCTTGCTCTTGTTATTCCTCCTAATCCTCTTATTGTCTTTACCTTTGTGTGTGCCTGCTGTGTTTTCCCTTGTTTGCCTTTATCTGTGGTTTTCAACTCACTCCAGTCCCATCCCTTCCTGGGGGGAGGGGAAATCAGATCAGGACTGGTCAGAAACAGGGCCATGAAGGAGACTCAGGCTTCTCCACCATCAGGAGTATCCTTGAGGTTAGGGATAGCATAGGGCACCTTAGCTTGAGGGTTAGCTTAGGTTAGCTATCCCATAGTGATTGTAGTGCCGGCATTACTTCAGGCACCCCGACTTATTCACAGCCCCGGCTAGGTCGCGTCCGCCCCCACACTCCCCGGCCGTCCACGTGTGTTGCTGTCATCTCCTCTCCCTGGGGCTGTGCACACGGCACAGGCTCTCCAGGAACGTGCCTTGTACGTGTGCACTGACCCTCCTCTTAAAGGACAGGCACGCTATTTCCAGGAAAGGCCCCTTATCTTATGGCTGAGAGGCACTGTGTATTTAAGGCATCCTCCCATTAGGGAAGGTGCCTGTGTAACGTTCCCAGTTAGTCAATGTCCTGTCTGTCTAACTAGTTGTCAAGACCCATTACCCTTGTGTCACTGTCCTGTACTTGAGTCTGCCTTCATATACCCCACTGTCCCTGCTGTGCCCACCATACCTGTCCGTGTGCCCCGGTTACCTTACCGGTAACCGCCTGCGCCTGTGTCCGTACCTGAGTCCGTCTCCTAACCAGGGGGTCAGCTTCCACAGTCCCGGTCACTACCACTACCCTAATACTTCGCCTCTCGGTAGGCATTAAGTTAAGCCCCTCCCACTGAATGGTAAGCCCGGGTCCCCTCATGGGTCAGTAATCCCGCTCGCTGCCCTTACGCCGGCCGCAAGCGTTACAGTGATTGTCACAATTATTATGATTATTATTATCAGTGGATCTTGTGTTTTCAGCTGTGAATAGAGGTGTTGTCTATTATTGTAATCCTGCCTCTGATGATAACGAGCATGCTGTAAACTCTTCCTGAAAAGACAGTTTGTATGAGACTAAAAAAGCCCTAGTTTGAAGGAAAAACAAACAAAACAAAAGCGATGTAGCCTCAGACAAGGCGGGTGACCTACCGCAATTTGCTTCTTCAGAGCTTCTGCTTCCTGACGTAGCTCCTCAAGCTCCCCCATCTTGACAACTCTGCGGAGACAAAGAGGGAAGGAGACTGAAAATATTGAGAGGTCAGGGAAGGTGGTGACAGCAGGCCTCCGCGAGGAAGCAAAGCTCTCATCAGGCCTGTCACGAACCACCGGGGGGGTCACTCAGAAATCCCCCGCGCTGGCTACCAGTACGTCACAATCGGGGGGTAACAAGTGGGGGTCACCCCTCCTTTATACCTCCCGACCGACAGACAGAGCACGTGACGCGCTCTCTAGCGCCCCTCTTATAGTCAGGCCAATTATGGAATTGCCCGACAATAAGCAAGGAGGCCGCTATACTACTTATGCCGATTATTGAAGGGTCCCCGGTGAGAGTAGGGTATATATTCCCCCGACCTCCGCGGGCGGAATATATAAAACCTCCCCGAATCTCACTGGCCTCCCCACAATAATCCTTGGCACAAACTCGCTGCCACCAACCGCTTCACGGTAACTATTAGCCGAACACACAGACGTGGGATTCAAGATCGAGATAACAGAACAGCCCAAGATTAATTATATAATTTAATCAGCCTAAAGCACACTAGAAACTACAATATATACAATAGGGAATCTACAGAATATACATATGTCAGAGTACAGTTACAAGCAAAGCATGGGTTACAAACAGGCATACACAGTTCCAGCAGTTACCTTGTGCGTCTGGCCACAGGGGGGCGCTGTAGGCCAGGTTTCTAGGATCCTTCCCACAGATGTTTCCTACACGTGACCCCCAGCGAAAGAACACTGGAAAATGGCCGAAGTAGGGTTATCAACCTGGGCAAATCCAGGTCCCCTCCTACCTTAGTGACCTCAGAGGGAGCACTGCTCCACCCCTGGCTGGAGTTATGGACAAAATCCACAACATGGAATATGGCCATAACTTGGCCTGGGAGCGTCGTAGGCGGACGCCGATGCTCTCATTGTGACAGCTATGAATTTAGCTACGGAACGAGAGGACTCATGACTTGTCTACTAGTTCCCCATTGGCTGATATCACGCCTGGGGTATTTCCCCAGGTCCTGCTCCCATAAAAAGGGTGTGCCAGCATCGTCCGCATGCGGAGACACCATTTTTATGGTTGCCATATTTATCGGAAATATGGCTTGCGAGATATGAACCATTTTTTACTGGAGTCGTTCTGTCTGGATACTTCCATAGCCTTGCTAATTAGATAGCAGCCCCTACTACAGGGTCACGGCAGGGAGTCATCCTGTGTCCATTGTTCCCACATCATCTCATTTCCATATCACAGGAGATGGCTGTTGGAGGTGTAAGTGGGATGTGACACCTTCCCAGATGGTGGACATTGAGAACAAGAAGGGAGGGGGCACTGCCATGGAGTGATGAGAGATTATGACTGGAAGTCATAATTCATCTTCATATCCCGGGATTTGCCTCACACCTCCCCCCTTTTGAGGGCGCTAGGGGGCAGCACACTCCGGTGTTCCCCCGTGCGCCCGTCCGCGACCTCTCCTTGTCGGGACAGCCCGTCTGCGTTACCGTGGTCACGGCCCCTTTTGTGGCGAATGGTGAAGTTGTATTGCTGGAGCGCAAGGCTCCATCGCAACAATCGCCCATTCGTCCCAGAGACGGTGTGCAACCAGCTGAGGGGATTGTGGTCCGTCTCCACGATGAAGTGGCGCCCGTATAGATAGGGTTGCAGACGCTGCAGGGCCCACACTATGGCCAGGCACTCCTTCTCCATCGTGGAATAGGCCACTTCCCTTGGTAACAGCTTCCTGCTCAGGTACAAGACTGGGTGCTCTTGGCTCGCAGAGTCCACCTGGCTGAGTACCGCACCGAGGCCGAAGTCACTGGCGTCGGTCTGTACTACAAACGGCCGCGTGAAGTCGGCTGCCTGTAGCACGGGCGGGCTGGACAGGGCGTCCTTTAGGGCCCGGAAGGCTGTCTCGCAGTCCACTGTCCAATCGACTGCAGAGGGCAGCTTCTTCTTGGTGAGGTCCGTCAAGGGCTTTGCCAGGCTACTATAGCATGGAACAAACCTCCTATAGTACCCAGCGGTCCCCAAGAAGGACATCACCTGCTTCTTGGTCCTGGGGGTGGGCCAGGATGCGATGGCCTCCACTTTCTCAGGCTCGGGCTTCAGTGTTCTCCCACCTACCCGGTGACCGAGGTACTGGACCTCGCTCATGGCCAGCTGACACTTTCTCGGCTTGATGGTCAAACCTGCCCGGTGGATCCGCCTGAGCACCTGTGCTAGATGCTCTAGGTGGTCCTCCCAGGTGGGACTGAAGACGGCAATGTCATCCAGGTACGCGGCCGCGTACCCTTCAAGTCCCTTGAGCAGGGTGTTGACCATCCGCTGGAAGGTGGCAGGGGCATTCCTCATCCCGAATGGCATCACCGTGGACTCGTACAGTCCAAATGGGGTAACAAAGGCAGAGCGTTCCCTGGCCTTGCGAGTCAGGGGGATCTGCCAATATCCCCGGCTCAGGTCCATGATGGTCAGGTACTGAGCCCCGGCCAACTGATCGAGCAGGTCATCGATGCGTGGCATTGGGTACGCATCGGCGACCGTGACAGCATTGAGCCCCCTGTAGTCCACGCAGAACCGAGTGGTTCTGTCCTTCTTAGGGACGAGGACTACAGGCGAGGCCCAAGCGCTGTTGGATGCCTGGATCACCCCCAGCTTCAGCATCTCGTCAATCTCCTGGCGCATGTGTTGCTGCACCTCCAGGGAGACCCGATATGCTGAACGCCGGATCGGGGGATGATCCCCAGTGTCCACGTGATGGACAGCCAAGTTAGTCCTTCCGGGCTGGTTGGTAAACAACCCCCGGAAGGGGTGTAGGGTGGCCCACAGCTGGGACCGTTGGTCCTCCAAGAGCTGGTGGCCAACCTCCACATCCTCAATGGATCCGCCTGCCCTAACCTGGGCTAGCATATCCAAGAGGGTTTCCGCTTCTCCCTCCTCGGGCAGGTTGCACACGGGGAGCGCACATGCCTCCCGCTCATGATGTGCCTTCATCATGTTCACATGGAAGGGCTTCCGCCTTCCACGGGCAGGGTCCAGGGTGACCAGGTACGTCACAGGGTTGAGCTGCTGGTACACGAGGTATGGGCCTTCCCAGGCTGCCTGAAGCTTGTCCTGTGGTACGGGGACCAGTACCCACACCTTTTGACCCACTTGGTAGGTCCTCTCACAAGCGTTCTGGTCGTACCAACGCTTCTGATCGGCCTGGGCTTGAGCCATATTGTCGTGTACCAGTTGCGTCAAGGCCTGCATTTTGTCCCGGAAGCGCATGACATACTCGATAACCGACACTCCAGGGGTGGCCAAATCCCCTTCCCAAGCCTCTTTCACCAGAGCCAGGGGGCCCCGCACACGTCGCCCGTACAGGAGCTCAAACGGTGAGAATCCTGTTGAGGCCTGTGGAACCTCCCGGTAAGCAAATAACAGGTGTGGGAGATACCGCTCCCAGTCACGCCCATGGGAGTCGACCAACATCTTAAGCATCTGCTTTAAGGTGCCATTAAACCGCTCGCACAGGCCATTAGTCTGTGGATGGTACGGGCTGGCCACCAGATGTCGCACCTGGACTTGCTTACAGAGGGCCTCCATCAGCTGGGACATGAATTGGGTCCCCCGGTCAGTGAGCATTTCCTGGGGAAAACCCACTCGGGAGAAAATCTCCAGCAATGCGGTGGCCACCTTGTCAGCCCGAATGGACGACAAGGCCACTGCTTCCGGGTACCGGGTGGCATAGTCCACTACCGTCAGTATGAAGCGTTTCCCGGAGCTGCTGGGGATGGCCAGCGGGCCGACCAGATCCACAGCCACCCTCCTGAAAGGCTCATCGATGATTGGCAGAGATACCAGTGGGGCTTTGGGGTGTGGCCCCGCCTTCCCCACTCTCTGACAGGTTTCACACGAACGGCAGTAGGCAGCCACATCGGCCCCCATTTTTGGCCAGTAGAAATGCTGGTTTAACCTGGCCTTGGTCTTAGCGATCCCTAGGTGTCCGGCCATCGGAATCTCATGTGCGATCCGCAACAACTCCGTCCGGAACGGATAGGGTACCACCAACTGTCGGTCCCTGGGCCACGCCTCCGGTGAACCCTGCTGGACCGTGGCCCGGTACAGCCGTCCTTGGTCCCAGACCACTCGCTCCGGGTCCGAGTCCGAGGGAGGCTGTGCCGCCTGCTCCTTAAGAGCTTTCAGGCTGTCGTCAGCTTCTAACGCTGCCTGAAACCCCTGACTAGATGTGGCCAGAATCGACGAGACTGTCACATCTTCGGTCAGTACCCCGGGACCTGTGTCCTGGCCTCCACCTGACTCGGCTGCCACTGGGTCAGAAGGGGAAGAGCTATCGGACCTCTGGGAGGCCCCTTGGCTTCCAGCACTCCCACTGCGGGTGACAGCGGCCACAGCCGCTGCGACCGTGGGTCGTGCCTGCTCCTCCTCCGTTCCTGACCAAGTCGCCGGTTCAGGCAGACCTACCTGGCTTCCTGACACCCCGGTTGTGGGGGAACCATGCACCGAGATCTTACCTGGGAGCACTTCCGCTCCTGGACCGGCCCCAATCTCACCTGCCTGTTCCCCTCCTGCAGCAACAGAACCCCGCTGTGAAATCTCTGGGGACCCCACATTTGCTGTGGTAGCCCCCACCCCACACACTGGTCCTCCCCCTGCAGCACCCTGCTCTCTGCTTATCCCTGCAGAGGGCAACAGATCCCAGCTCACTGGCTGATTACTTGTAGAGGCATTGTCACACCTTTCTCTGACCCCCTCCCCTGTCACAGCTGCAGCTGTGTGTGTGTCTATGGTGTCTATGCAAGCAGAAATATCAGAGTTCACTCCCTCCTCCCTTACATCATTCATAGATAACACATTAACATTGTCCGGAGGCATGTCAGTACTGGCTGAAGGTTCAGCCCTTGGTTGGGGCCCAAACTGGGAGGTTATCTGCCCCAAATCTGTCCCAAGTAGCACGTTTGCGGGGATCCGATCAGTTACCCCCACCTCCCTCACCCCTCGCCCTGCGCCCCAGTCCACATAAATGTCAGCAACAGGCAGCGCCGGGTCAATGCCTCCAATCCCGGAGACAGCGAGGGTTTTTCCAGGGATCAAGTCTTGGGGGGACACCATCTCAGGCCGCACCAGAGTCACCTCCGAGGCGCTGTCTCGCAGTCCCATGGTCACAGACCGGCCGACGGTGACAGGTTGGAAGCTGTCCAGGGACCTACCACCACCCCCACCCACACAATACACCTTGGGCGGCCCTTGGGACGGGGACGGAGCCGGGGCCTTGGGACGCTGAGGGCACATGGCCTTGAAGTGTCCAGGTAGGTTGCACTGGTGGCACCGTCTTGGTTCTGCCACGGGCCTGGAGAGGGGAGTTGAGGGGGACACCCCCTGCAGTCTAGGGGCAGGTGGGGCAGTCGCAGAGTTCATCTTACCCCCTCTCCAGGTGCTGCTGGTGGCTGCTCTCCTGGCCTCAGGAGCCCGATTGTTGGTGTAGTCATCGGCCAGGGCAGCTGTAGCCGTGGACCCCTTTGGCTTCTGGTCTCGGATGAACTGGCGGAGATCCTCAGGGCAGTTCCACAAGAGTTGCTCCGTGATGAACAAGTCCAGGATCTCCGGTCCGGTGGAAAGCTGCAGGCCTTGGGTCCAGTGGTCGGCAGCTCGGGCAAGTGCCCGCCGGTGGTCAGCCCAGGAGTCCTTTGGTCCCTTCTGTAGGCTCCGGAACTTCTTGCGGTAGGACTCTGGAGTGAGGTTGTACTGTTGGATCAGGGCCCGCTTGATGGTGTCGTAGCCCTGATCTGCCTCAGCAGGCAAGTCCCCAAGGATATCCAGGGCCTTACCCCTTAAACGGGGGGTCAGGTATTTGGCCCACTGGTCCTTGTCCAGATGGTGCTGCAGGCAAGTCCGTTCAAAAGCAGTCAAGAAAGAGTCCAAGTCTCCGTCCTTCTCCAGCACTGGGAAGTCCTCAACACGGACCTTTGGAAGTTTGGTGTCTTGAAGGTCACGTGTGGCTGATGAGGGCCGGAGCTGAGCTAGCTGCAGCTGGTAGTCACGCTCTGCCTGGCGCTCTTCACGTGCTGCTTGCCGCTCCGCAGCCTCACGCACTGCTTGCCGCTCCGCAGCCTCAGCGTCACGCGCTGCCTGTCGCTCACGCTCGGCCATGAGTATCTCGTAGGTATCCCGGTCTCCAGCCTGGAGAAGGGCCATAGCCATTTGAAGAAGGCTATCCGAGCCTCCCAGGCTCGGTGGAATGGCACGTGGTGATCTGCGGCCCGCTGCGGAGCCTGGTGCTTCACTGTCCATTGCAGAGCGGAGGGCTGGCATCTGGCTCGTTGAGGACCCTTGGGTGAGCTGCTCCTCATCTTGTCCATAATTGCCAGGTTGGGCGCTGTCCTCTGCAGAACGGTTTTCTGGCGTCGAGCTCCTGGAGGGCTCGTGGACAACCTCCTCATCGTCTCTGGCCTGAGCATCGGCCATTCCTTTGGCTTTGCTCCTGGTGCTCTCAGCCATTGTTGCAGACTTTGGTCACTGATACAGAACTGACACCTGATGCCTCCACACACCTTACAGTATCTGCACTCTGACACTCTAGTGTTGGTCTGGTCTGAAGACCCCAGCAGCCACAGCTGCTGCAGGCAGTCTTTAGTGTCTGGGAGTATGGGTCTCACACTCACACACACTATTATCTCGATCCCACCGCTTGCCACCAATATGTCACAAACCACCGGGGGGGTCACTCAGAAATCCCCGCGCTGGCTACCAGTACGTCACAATCGGGGGGTAACAAGTGGGGGTCACCCCTCCTTTATACCTCCCGACCGACAGACAGAGCACGTGACGCGCTCTCTAGCGCCCCTCTTATAGTCAGGCCAATTATGGAATTGCCCGACAATAAGCAAGGAGGCCGCTATACTACTTATGCCGATTATTGAAGGGTCCCCGGTGAGAGTAGGGTATATATTCCCCCGACCTCCGCGGGCGGAATATATAAAACCTCCCCGAATCTCACTGGCCTCCCCACAATAATCCTTGGCACAAACTCGCTGCCACCAACCGCTTCACGGTAACTATTAGCCGAACACACAGACGTGGGATTCAAGATCGAGATAACAGAACAGCCCAAGATTAATTATATAATTTAATCAGCCTAAAGCACACTAGAAACTACAATATATACAATAGGGAATCTACAGAATATACATATGTCAGAGTACAGTTACAAGCAAAGCATGGGTTACAAACAGGCATACACAGTTCCAGCAGTTACCTTGTGCGTCTGGCCACAGGGGGGCGCTGTAGGCCAGGTTTCTAGGATCCTTCCCACAGATGTTTCCTACACGTGACCCCCAGCGAAAGAACACTGGAAAATGGCCGAAGTAGGGTTATCAACCTGGGCAAATCCAGGTCCCCTCCTACCTTAGTGACCTCAGAGGGAGCACTGCTCCACCCCTGGCTGGAGTTATGGACAAAATCCACAACATGGAATATGGCCATAACTTGGCCTGGGAGCGTCGTAGGCGGACGCCGACGCTCTCATTGTGACAGCTATAAATTTAGCTACGGAACGAGAGGACTCATGACTTGTCTACTAGTTCCCCATTGGCTGATATCACGCCTGGGGTATTTCCCCAGGTCCTGCTCCCATAAAAAAGGGTGTGCCAGCATCGTCCGCATGCGGAGACACCATTTTTATGGTTGCCATATTTATCGGAAATATGGCTTGCGAGATATGAACCATTTTTTACTGGAGTCGTTCTGTCTGGATACTTCCATAGCCTTGCTAATTAGATAGCAGCCCCTACTACAGGGTCACGGCAGGGAGTCATCCTGTGTCCATTGTTCCCACATCATCTCATTTCCATATCACAGGAGATGGCTGTTGGAGGTGTAAGTGGGATGTGACACCTTCCCAGATGGTGGACATTGAGAACAAGAAGGGAGGGGGCACTGCCATGGAGTGATGAGAGATTATGACTGGAAGTCATAATTCATCTTCATATCCCGGGATTTGCCTCACAAGGCCCATGACACAGACAGGGTAACATCCCGACATTGTAAAATTAATTTCCTGATTTTGTGAGTGACAAATAATTTTTCAAGCTTGGCTCAGAAATACACACGACCTCCACCTGTTCCAGAGAATAATATTTAGGGGTCTTCTGAGGGAAACAGTAGAGGGTCTCTGGTGGGTCCAACCAAGAAGATATGGTAATGGCTCTAAGCGGAACACCTAAGGGTGTACAAATCCCTGAATCATGGGCCTAGAATTAATGATGCCCTATTCTATGGTCAATGGTTAGTACCCTTGTTACTAAGGTCCATAAGACTAGTACCATAGTCCCTGGTGGCCAGTGTTTGTTTTAAACTCAGTGGTTTGGTGCTTTAGGGGTACTTTACACGCTGCAACATCACTAGTGATTGCTAGCGATGTCGAGCGTGATAGCACCCGCCCCCATCGCACTTGCGATATGTGGTGATTGCTGCCATAGCGAACATTATCAGTACAGCAGCTTCACACGCACTTACCTGGTCGGCGACGTTGCGGTGACTGACAAACAATCCCTCCTTCAAGGGGGAGGTGCGTTCGGCGTCACCGCAACGTCACTAAGCGGCCGGCCAATAGGAGCGGATGGGAGGAGATGAGCGGCCGGAAAATCCCGCCCACTTTCTCTCTTCCGCATTGCCGGTGGACGCAGGTAAGGAGATGTTCCTCGCTCCTGCGGCGTCACGCACAGCGATGTGTGGTGCTGCAGGAACGCCGAACAACATCGTACCGGCAGCAGCAACGACATTATGCAATGGAGCGACGTGTCACCGATCAACGATTTTTGACGTTTTTGCGATCGGTGATCGTCGCTCCTAGGGTTTACACGCTGCGATGTCGGTAACGGCGCCGGATGTGCGTCACTAATGACGTGACCCCGACGATATACCGTTACCGATGTCGCAACGTGTAAAGCCCGCCTCAGCCTATGGCATCCAGTGATTTCATACAACCCCAGTTGCCAAAAGGTTGTATCGCTGTGTAAATTGTAAAGAAAACCAGAATGTGATTATTTGGAGATCTCTTATCTCTATATTTTATTCACAGCAAAACACAGAACAGATCAGAAGTTGAACGTTGGACATTTTTCCCTTTTATTTCAAAAAAATAACTTGTGTTGATGGCAACGACATATCTAAGAATTGTTGTGTCCGGGCCTCGTCACCATTGTGCATCATCTCCTCCTCGTCTTAGGTCATGTTCACACGTTGCGTTTTTACCTGCGTTTCCGCAGCGTTTTCTACTGCAGCGTTTTAATGTCAAAATGCATGCGTTTTGATTTCCAAGCAAAGTCTATGGGAAATAGGGATTTCTTGTGCGCACTTTGCTGTTCAAAACGCTGCTTTTAATTTGCATATTTTTGGGCAAAAACCCAGCGTTTAAAGAAGCAGCATGTAATTGTTTTTGCCCTTTGAGCTGCGTTTTGATAACATTAGAGTCAATGAGAAGATGCAAAACGCATTCTACATCAAATTCCTAGCGTTTTACATGCTTTTTGGATGCAGAAAACAAGCGTTTTTGACAATTTAATTGCCTGCGTTTTTGACATTATATTAAAGGCATGATATGTCCCTTTACACACACACATAGTCCAACAATTAAAATTAAGAAAAACATTAATTTAACATTATTTTATACATAAATATTAACAAACATTTATCATTTTAATAAAATTAGCTATTTTGTGTATGATTATAATCTTGATATTTGTTATCATTTTTTTCCCATTTTTTCATAGTGTTTGAATGTTATAACTTTATTTAGCAGTGTATTTGTCATCAAAACGCATCTGACTTTTAACAATGAAAAAGCATGTAAATCGCGGCAAAAACGCGGCAAAAACGCAAGCGTATTTATAGCGTTTTTGTGGTCAAAAGCAACTTTGGCAAATACCATTTCTGCCAGAGGATGCATTTAGAACTGAAAATACCTCGACGCAACGTGGGCACATAGCCTTACAACAGTCTATAGACTTGGGGAAGTGAGGAGACACTTGCTGGAGTTTTCGTCCCTTTCTTCTCTGGTATCGGATTAACGCTGCTCCACAGTTCAGGGTCTTTTTTGCTGGATTTTTCATTTCACAATGTGCCAAATATTTTTTATTGGTGAAAGGTCCGGACTGTAGGCGGCCGGTTCATCAGCAGAACTCTTCTTCTGCGGAGCCGTGCTGCTGTGATGGACGCAGTATGTGGTTCCCCATTATCGTGCTGAAATATACAAGGTCTTCTCTGAAATAGACATTGTCTGCATGGAGCAAATGTTGTTCTAACACCTCTATGTAATGCTCAGCATTGTTTGTGTCCTTCATGTGTAATCTGCTCATGTTATAGACACTAATGCAGCCCCGACCATCAGAGATACAGAACTGTGCACTGATAACAAGCTGGATGGTCCCTCTCCTCCTGAGTCTGCAGGACATAAAGTTTCCTTATAGAATTTCACATTTGATTTAATTCGACCACAGAACAGTTTTCCATTTTTCCTCACTCCATTATAAATTATCTTTGGCCCAGAGAAGATGGCAGTGTTTCTGGATTGTGTTGATATTTGGCTTTTTCTTTACATCATATAAATCTGTAAAATGCATTTGTGGATCACACGACAACCTGTGATCACAGACAATGATTTCCCAAAATTTTCCTGAGCTCATGCAGAGATTTGCACGTTCAAATTATACCTGGATTTAATGTAGTGACACCTGGGGCCCGAGATCACAAGCACCCAATACTGACTTGTTCCTTGCGCACATGAATTTCTCCAAAATCTTTGATTATATCATGTCCTGTAGATGGAGAATATTCAAAGTCTTTGCAATTGAAGTTGATGAATATTTTTCTGAAATTGTTCCACAATTTGTAGTCGCAGTTGTTCACAGATTGGTGACCTCTGACCATCTTTGCTTCTGGGAGACTATGTCTCTCTATCATGCTCTTTTTATACACAGTCATGTGACTTAATTGAAAATTGACCCTCCAGCTGTTTTTCATTAGCATCATTTTTTTTTTTCCTGAAATGAGTTGCTGCCATCAATTTCTAAACCAATGCGTTAGTTAATGGGCCAATGAGTACATTTTTGCAAATGAAATGGAAAAATATCCAGCGTTCAACTTCTGATCTGTTCTATGTTCTGCGGTGAATAAAATATTGTAATAAGAGATTTCCAAACCATTGGATTGTTGTCTTCTTTATATTTTACACATTGTCATAACTTTTCTTGGCATTTAGGGTTGTACTTTCGTGCCTGTTACTGCTGTCTAATGTCTTAGTGCCATAGTCCCTGGTTTTTAGTGGTTTTTTATAATATTCTGTTCCTGGTGTCTATAGGTCTAGAGCTTTAGCCCAGGGTGTCCCATCATGTCCCATCATGTGTTACCCTTTTGTTTTAGTGCCATAGTCCCTGATGCCAGGTGGTTTAGTACTTTAGTCCCTGGTGTACAATGGTTTATTAACCCATTGGTTTAGTACTATCTTAGGGCGGCTTTGCACACTACGACATCGCAGGTGTGATGTCGGTGGGGTCAAATTGAAAGTGACGCACATCCGGCATCGCATGCGACATCGTAGTGTGTAAAGCCTAGATGATACGATTAACGAGCGCAAAATCTTCGTAATCGTATCATCGGTGTAGCGTCGGCGAATTCCATAATTACGCTGACACGATGGTCCGATGTTGTTCCTCGCTCCTGCGGCAGCACACATCGCTGTGTGTGAAGCCGCAGGAGCGAGGAACATCTCCTACCGGCGTCACTGCGGCTTCCGTAGGATATGCGGAAGGAAGGAGATGGGCAGGATGTTTACATCCTGCTCATCTCCGCCCCTCCGCCGCTATTGGCCGCCTGTCGTGTGACGTCGCTATGACGCCGCACGACCCGCCCCCTTAGGAAGGAGGCGGGTCGCCGGCCAGAGCGACGGTCGCAGGGCGGGTGAGTGCGCGTGAAGCTGGCGTAGCGATAATGTTCGCTACGCCAGCTATCACACGATATCGTACCTGCGACGGGGGCGGGGACAATCGCGTGCGACATCGCAGCATCGGCTTGCGATGTCGCAACGTGCAAAGCCCGCCTATGTCCTTGGTTTCTAGTGGTTGAGTACCTTATACCCTGGTGTCCAGGTGTTTAGTGCCTGAGTCGTCCCTGGTGTCCTGTGGTTCACTACACGATTTTAGTGGCCTAGTTTCTGATGTCTAGTGATTTAGTGCCTAAAATCTTGGTGTCCATTGGTATGGTTTCTTACTGATTTAATTCCTTAGTGCCTGTGTGGCGCCCCTGACCTGGTCAGGCACCACTGAGTACTGCACCCATGCTGGGGACAGTACAACACAGGTAATCCAGAAGGCTGACCGGGGTGTGGAACACAGGCGCATAGTGATCAGGTCTCACACATGTACCCATGAGAGGACCCCTGGGGATCCCAGGAGGGGGAAAAGCCTTCACCTTCACTGGAATAGTGGAGGGGGCCAAAAGCCTCCATCTCCTCTCAAGGGGTGTGGTAAGAGAGTCTGGTTGCTAGGTGGCGTAGGCAGGCACAAAAGGGAAAATAGAAGGAGGAGTAAACAGTCTAGAGTCTGCAGCAGAGTGTGGAGGAGTGAGGAGCAGGAAAGTGAAGCTCTGACAGGAGCAGCAGTGAAGGTCCCGGATGTGAGCCGGTGCAGTGCAGAGTCCAGGGAGCTCGAGTGAGGAGCAGATCCCGTGGGCTGCTGTAGTCTGACAGCGTCCGCGCAGTGGCTACCGACGGGGGAGAACGGTCAACTAGGAGTGCTACCCGAAATCCATCTTCAGCTAGAGAGAGAGCAACGGAGTGGGAAGTAAGGAGACTGCTAGAGAGTACCAGGCCCAAACGGGCGGCAGATCCCGAAGCGGAGATAGATCCAGCTTTCTTTTGCTAAACCTGCCGGTGTGGGGCTCTCAAAGCCCACGCCATAATACCACAAAAGCCGCAGCCACGTAGCCACAGTTAGGGCCCATAGGTCACAGGAGGCAAGCAGCTGGAGTGGCCTGGTCCAGGCGACAAGCAAACGGCAAACGAAGGGGAGAGAGG
Organism: Anomaloglossus baeobatrachus; assembly: GCF_048569485.1. Taxonomy (NCBI): domain Eukaryota; kingdom Metazoa; phylum Chordata; class Amphibia; order Anura; family Aromobatidae; genus Anomaloglossus; species Anomaloglossus baeobatrachus. The sequence goes on from NC_134357.1 coordinate 24,172,431, forward strand.
CTGCAGCATCTTCCCTGGGTGACCCCCATAGGGACTCAAAGTCGGGGTTACCCCAAACCACCAAGGGCTAAGGAAGGCGAGTTAGTAGTCACCCTCACAAGTCAGCCTGAAGGACACCTGGTTCCCACTTGGTTCATCCCAGCTACGCCCGGGTCACTCACCCTGCCATCAACTGTGAGTAAAAACCCTGAAAGACATCCTGCCTGTGTTGAGTCATTCTGCGCCTTGTAGTTCTACACATCTACACAGGGCCCTGGGGCTTGCCTCACTCTCAGGAGGCTACTACAACTGGCTGCACCCACCATCAGCCCCAGGCATCCCTTAACCTGCAGTGGCGGTCCCCCACTGACCGCAAATCTGAGAGTGGCGTCACGACAAACTACAAAGAAGGTTTCCTACCTGTGACCAGACAGATCCATCTACGTGGAGTCCCTGAAGGTAATGCACCGACACAGCGTCCCCGGGGCTTCACACCTGATTTACAGTAGTTTAGTGCCCTAGCTAGCCATGGATGTCCTATAGTTTACCAGTCCATTGGTTTAGTGTCATAGTCACTGATATCCTGATATTCAGTACCTTAATCCCTGGCTTCCATTGGGCTTCTGAAGAACCATCCAATGGGTAAGTCCTGCCCTTGACTACTAAGGTATTTGTGGACCCTTTTATCCTAAGGACCCCATACAGTTTGCACATTAGAGTGTCCATTAAAGATCAAACTACTTGGCTCCATCAGATAGAGACCTTGACTCATCAAGAACAGGATTTTGAGACTCACCAGTACCTTAAGTGATAGCTATTATCAGGGAGGTCAATTTTTGAAGACCAACAATTTGGTGGACGCCACTGTTTTATTAGAACATGGATCCTCTAACTTTCATCAGTCACAGATCTTCTGAGACCACCATCTATAGCTTCATAGATATGAGGCTATACATGTCGATGATCTGACCTAGGCGGTCTGGTCCATCTTTGTGTCCATGTCAGCTTCATTTTTGGACGCACAGCCCCAGTTCATCCGATTCAGTCAAAGCAAGTAAAATGAGCAGTAGAGGACGGCACGCAACGACAGGCCGCTCCATTAATACTATGCAAATCGTGCACTTTGAATCCTCCTGGATTTGCCTAGCTTAGCCATTAAATTTGAGCTTTGGGCACTGGAGACATGTTTTATTCCCACAGAGACAAATCAGAGGCCGTCCTAGTACATTTGGCAGTCAGGACATATATACCAGCGAACCTGTGGCTTCCATGGGGCCCCTGAGCAGAGGCTTGGCACGCTCTGGTTCTGCATGGGTGGGGTACAGGTTCAAGGGTGAAATCATATGGTCCAAGAAGGGTTGGAAACTTTTGAGCCTCTTTCTCCTTATTTCTGTCCTAATCTTTACACCAGGATATGTCAAAGCAAGATAGTGGGTAGAGATCCAGAGACAGAAGGGACCCCCTTGTCATGTCTCCTGCACCAGGATGCTTCCGGCCATCTGTTCTGCGCGGTATCTCTACATAACGCCATTCATTATCGGCAGGGTCCCGAAAGTTGGAACCTGATTGTGAAGTGATTCAAGATCACTTTTAGGCCATGCGCACATGTTGCTTTTTGTGTTCTTCTTTTCTGCACATGAAAAGCAATGTTTTGGCAGCAAAAAAAGCAGCTGAAAAAATGTGTATTTTTTATTGTATTTGCACTTTTTCCCCCTTTTTTTTTTTTTTTTCTTTAGTCATGCCTATTGAGGGGCTTCAGACACTGTACCCCCGTACACTGGGTCTCCAGCTGATGTTACAGCCGGGAGGCAGCTGTCACTGCCAGGAAAGTTGCCCGAGCCGCTCCCAGCTGTTTAACTCCCTGAATGCTGCGATCAGTGCGATCGCAGACTTCAGGAGGCAGGGAGAGGAATCGCTTACCTCTCGCTGGCGATCAGGTCCCTGTAATGGGATCACAGGGACCCGATCACTGCCATGGTAACCCTGAGTCGTCATAATGATGACCCCAGGTAACTGAGCTACAGAGAGCCTCACACACCATGCTGTATGCACGGTGTGAGGCAAAGTGCTGCGATGTAATTCATTGTCGTGACAAAGTATTACAGGGGATTATAGAAACGCAGGAAAAAAACAGAAACATTTGACAGGCTGTTTCTTTTCTCAGCAACAAAATCTGTAAAGAAAAAAGAAGCAGCGTGTGCACAGCAGGTCAGGATTCTCATAGACTTTGCTGGGATGCATTTTTCCTTGCAGTACTGATTAAAATCTGCAATAAAAAAACGTGAAAAAAAACATGTGTGGACATAGCCATACCCTATAAAGGGATATACAGTTGAAAACCTTAGTTTCCATCTGCTCTCTATAAAGACACATCTGCAGGTTTTTCCCTCCCCTCTCTATAAAATCACATCTGCAGGTTTTTCCCTCCGCTCGCTATAAAGACACATCTGCAGGTTTTCCTCTCCCTCTCTATACAGACACATCTGCAGGTTTTCCCCTCCGCTCTCTATACAGACATATCTGCAGGCTTTCCCCTCTGCTCTCTATAAGGACACCTCTGCAGGTCTTTCCCTCTGCTCTCTATATAGACACATCTGCAGGTCTTTCCCTTCGCTCTCTATATAGACACATCTGCAGGTCTTTCCCTCCGCTCTCTATATAGACACATCTGCAGGTCTTTCCCTCCGCTCTCTATATAGACACATCTGCAGGTCTTTCCCTCCGCTTTCTATGTAGACACATCTGCAGGTCTTTCCCTCCGCTCTCTATATAGAAACATCTGCAGGTCTTTCCCTCCAATTTCTATATAGACACATCTGCAGGTTTTTCCCTTCGCTTTCTATATAGACACATCTGCAGGTTTTCCCTCCGCTTTCTATATAGACACATCTGCAGGTTTTTCCCTTCGCTTTCTATATAGACACATCTGCAAGTTTTCCCTCCGTTTTCTATATAGACACATCTGCAGGTCTTTCCCTCCACTTTCTATATAGACATATCTGCAAGTTTTTCCCTTCGCTTTCTATATAGACACATCTGCAGGTTTTCCCTCCGCTTTCTATATAGACACATCTGCAGGTCTTTCCCTTTGCTCTCTATATAGACACATCTGCAGGTCTTTCCCTCCGCTCTCTATATAGACACATCTGCAGGTCTTTCCCTCCGCTTTCTATGTAGACACATCTGCAGGTCTTTCCCTCCGCTCTCTATATAGAAACATCTGCAGGTCTTTCCCTCCAATTTCTATATAGACACATCTGCAGGTTTTTCCCTTCGCTTTCTATATAGACACATCTGCAGGTTTTCCCTCCGCTTTCTATATAGACACATCTGCAGGTTTTTCCCTTCGCTTTCTATATAGACACATCTGCAAGTTTTCCCTCCACTTTCTATATAGACATATCTGCAAGTTTTTCCCTTCGATTTCTATATAGACACATTTGCAGGTTTTCCCTCCGCTTTCTATATAGACACATCTGCAGGTTTTCCCTCCGCTTTCTATATAGACACATCTGCAGGTTTTCCCTCCGCTTTCTATATAGACACATCTGCAGGTTTTCCCTCCGCTTTCTATATAGACACATCTACAGGTTTTTCTCTCCGCTATCTATAGAGACACATATGCAGGTTTTTCTCACTATCTAACATGAAATCAGAATAAACCTTTCCCGTTTTTGGTCAATTTTGAACCAAAATTATTTCTATTTGCCAAATGCCAGAATAATGAGAGAGAGAATGTGTTCGGGAATTTTTATTCCTTTCTGCATAGTGAAGTTTCCTCCATGTCATTATTATTCGGTGGTATTGCCCTTACACTGTTGTGTGACTTGGGTGAAACGTTTTAGATCTCCTTCCACAATAGTTGGTAAGAATTTGGGCTGATTCCTCCTGACAGATCTGGTGTAGCTGAGCCATGGTTGGAGGTCGCCGCTCGCACCGGCCTTTTCAGCTTTGCCCATAAAGTTTCCATAGGATTGAGATCAGGGCTTTGTGATGGCCACTCCAAAACATTGACTTTGTTATCCTTAAACCACTTTGTAACCAGTTTGGCAGTAGCTTCAGGTTATTGTCCATTTAATAATAATAATAATAATAATAATAATAATTTCTATTTATATAACACCAACATATTCCGCAGCGCTTTACAATTCAGAGGGGACATGTACAGACAATATGAGACAATACAAATAAAATACAGATACCAAGAGGAGTGAGGACCCTGCTCGTAACCGTACAGTCTATGAGGAAATAGGGGAGCATTTGGAAGACCCATTTCTGCCCTAGCTTTAAGTTCCTGGCTGATGTCTTGAGATGTTCTTCAGTATGGCCACATAATCTTCTTTCCTCATGATGCCATCTATTTTGTGAAGTTACCAGTCCCTCCTGCAGCAAAACAACCCCATAACATGAAGCTGCCGCCCCCGTGTGTCACAGTTGGGATGGTTTCTTATGCTTCAAAGCTTCTCCCTTTTTCCTCCAAACATAATGATGGTCATTATGGCCCTACTGTTTAATTTTAGTTTTGTCAGACCACAGGACACCTTCAAAAATTAAGGTCTTTGTTCCTGTGTGTATTTACAAACATTAATCTGGCTTTTTTCTGTTTCTTTTGGAGTAATGGCTTCTTCCTGGCAGAGTGGCCTTTCAGCCCATGTTGATACAGGACTCGTTTCACTGTGGATAATGACACAATCTTACCAGCTTCCGCCAGCATCTTCACAAGATCTTTTGCTTTTGTTCTTGGGTTGATCTGCACATGTCTGACCAAAGCATATTCACCTCTGGTACACAGAACCCATCTCCTTCCTGAGCGGTATGATGGCTGGAAATTCCCATGTTGTCTGTACTTGCATATAATTGTTTGTACAGATGAGCGAGGCACCTTCAGGTATCTGGAAATTGTACCCAAGGATGAACCAGACTTGTGCAAGTCCACAATTCTCTTCCTGAGATCTTGGCTGATTTCTTTTGACTTTCCCTTGATGCTACACAAAGAAGCCGTGTGTTTCAGGTGTGCATTATAATAGATCCACAGGTGTGTCTCTAATTAACTCAGATGTTGCCAATAAACCTATTAGAAGCTTCCAAAGATATGACATCACCATATGGGCTGATCCGTATTGTTTAAAGGCATAGTACTCTTAGTGTATGTAAAGTTTTGACTTTGCAGAAAGTAATCAAAATTCCTTAAAACATTCTTTATTCTGGCATTTGAAAAATAAAAATAATTTTGGTTCCTAATTGACCTAAAACGGGAAAGATTTATTCTGATTTCATGTCAGATAGTGAGAAAAACCTGCAGATGTGTCTATATAGAGAGCGGATGGAAAACCTGCAGATGTGTCTATATAGCGAGAGGAGGGAAAACCTGCAGATGTGTCTTTATAGAGAGAGGAGGGAAAACCTGCAGATGTGTCTGTATAGAGAGCGGAGGGAAAAACCTACAGATGTGTCTATATAGAGAGCGGATGGAAAAACCTGCAGATGTGTCTGTATAGAGAGTGGAGGGAAAAACCTGCAGATGTGTCTGTATAGAGAGTGGAGGGAAAAACATGCAGATGTGTCTATATAGAGAGCAGAGGGAAAAACCTAAAGATGTGTCTGTATAGAGAGCGGAGGGAAAAACCTACAGATGTGTCTATATAGAGAACGGATGGAAAAACCTGCAGATGTGTCTTTATAGCGAGAGGAGGGAAAACCTGCAGATGTGTCTGTATAGAGAGCGGAGGGAAAAACCTGCAGATGTGTCTGTATAGGGAGCGGAGGGAAAAAGCTGCAGATGTGTCTGTATAGAGAGCAGAGGGGAAAACCTGCAGATGTGTCTGTATAGAGAGAGGAGGGAAAAACCTGCAGATGTGTCTTTATAGAGAGCGGAGGGAAAAACCTGCAGATGTGTCTGTATAGAGAGCGGAGGGAAATGTCTGTTTTTTTGACTGTAGATACATTTGCAATAATCTATTATAGCTGATAGCAGAGAACAAGAGACTGCATTCAGTTACACCACACGTAGCACAAGCCGTGCACACAGTACATAATGCACAACAAGGGTGGGCTCAGAGGGGTCCTCGTGGAATATTAGTCATGGTCCGGGCTGGCTCTAGGTGCACTAAGTCCTTCAGCCCTCGGGCCACCTCATCCTCAGCTTCACAAGCACAATAGTCATTTTATCCTTTATATCAGTCCAATCACTGCTCTCCTGTAATAAAAAAAACTATAATAAATGCATCCCTAGAGCATGATGTGCGCAGAGCCTTAACCCCTTCTTTGATGCCCCTTCTTGCTTCGAAGAACCATATAATTTTTTTTATCTTTCTGCCAATATTTTTCTAACAAAATAGCAGTATGAAGGTTTTTATTTTTTTACTAGTGCAAAAAAAAGTTACAATTTTTTTTAAAGGGGTTTTCTTCTATTGCAAGGGCATCCTAAGACCACCCATTAATATTTAATATGTCTCCAACACCAATTAATGCCATAAAGTGCATTCCTCATAAGCTAAAACTGCTGTTTGTGCACATACGAATCTATATGTACAGGAACTGTCCTGATTCTCATCATTTGTAACTTAGCACTCACTCTTTTTCATTGGGTAGTTCCTCTTGATTAGCATTCTGCCAGCATTATGGGTGCTGGAACTTCCTTTCTTTTCACTTAGGGGTACTTCTCACATAGCGAGATTGCTGCTGAGTCATAGATTTTGTGACGCACCAGTGACCTCATCAGCAATGTTGCTGTGTGTGACACTGAGCAGCGATCTGGCCCACGCTGTGAAATCGCTGATTGTTACACACAGCTCTGGACCATTATTTGGTTGTTGCTCTCCCGCTGTGAAGCACACATCGCTGTGTTTGACAGCGAGAGAGCAACGATCTGAATGTGCAGGGAGCAGGGAGCCGGCTTCAGCGGACGCTGGTAACCAAGGTACACATTGGGTAACCAAGCAAAGGTTTTGCTTGATTACCCGATATTTACCTTGGTTACCAGCGTCCGTAGCTTCTAGAAGCCGGCTCCCTGCTCCCTGCACACGTAGCCAAGGTACACATAGGGTAACTAAGCGAAGCGCTTTGCTTGGTTACCCAATATTTACCTTGGTTACTAGCGTCCGCAGAAGCCGGCTCCCTGCTCCCTGCACACGTAGCCAAGGTACACATCGGGTAACTAAGCGAAGCGCTTTGCTTTGTTACCTGATATTTACCTTAGTTACTAGCGTACGCTGCTCTCAGGCTGCCAGTACTGGCTCCCTGCACGTAGCCAGAGTACACATCGGGTAACTAAGCGAAGCGCTTTGCTTAGTAACCCGATGTGTACCCTGGCTACGAGTGCAGGGAGCCAGCGCTAAGCGGTAGCGGTATGCGCTGGTAACCAGTGTAAATATCGGGTAACCAAGCAAAGCATTTTGCTTAGTTACCCGATATTTACCTTGGTTACCAAGCGCAGCATCGTTTCCACGAGTCGCTGCTGGCTGGGGGCCGGTCACTGGTCGCTGGTGAGATCTGCCTGATTGACAGCTCACCAGCGACCATGAAGCAATGCACCAGCGATCTTGACCAGGTCATATCGTGGTCGGAATCGCTGGTACGTTGTTTAGTGAGACGCTACCCTTACTTGCACCCATAGCATAAAAGCAGGAGCAGACAGTGGAAGAACCGGTCTCCACCTTCTTACAGAGATAAAGACCCGGACATATTTCTTGTAATCTGTCTTGGTGTCTCTGCTGTTGTAGATAAATTAGACTTGACAATAGGCAGTGAACAGCCACAGAGGGGAGACCCCCAGAGGATGATTTTCAGGGGTAAGAAAACGTAAGTTTTACATCAATCGATTAGTCTATTTATAATATTGTCAAATCAATTGAGATCAACTCCCAGACATTACTCCCCTCAATACCAAAATCACAGATTAGGAAACTGAGATTTAAGGCGCTGTTTGTAATTTTTTTTGTACTGCAGGGACTGCTAATCTATGATGGGCAAACTCTGTAGAGAGACACTGGAATAGGGAGCGCCAGATTTGTCACAGGTTTTGGAGTATAAGGCTCTGTGCCCACACTGCATTTTTTGCGGATTTGCTGCTGTTTTTGCAGCAGAATTGGTGCAGTTTTTTGTTCATAAGCTTCATGCAGTTTTTCCCCAGCAAAATCTATAAGAAGTCCAAAATGCTGTGCACACGTTGCATCTTTTTTCCTTACAAGTTTTGCTGCAGAATTTTTGCAGCAAAAAGAAGTAGCATGTCACTTCTTTTCTGCGTTTTTCTGCTTTTTTTTCCCCTGTGTTTTGCCATTGACAAGGTTAAAAAACTGCAGGAGTAAAACCTCAGTCAAAAACGTTGTAAATCCGCACCAAAAATGCACTAAAACCGTATGCATTTTTAGTGCGGTTTTCCGCAAGTAGGTGCGTTTTTCTGCCAGAAGGTGCGTTTTTCGCTGGAGAAACAAGTCCTTAGTGTGTGCACATAGCCTAATTCAGGATATATCTCATGATCAGTGCAGGATCAGGAATGTATGTACACAGTGACTGCACCAGCAGAATAGTGAGTGCAGCTCTGGAGTATAATACAGGAGGTATCTCAGGATCAGTAATATAATGTATGTACACAGTGACTGCACCAGCAGAATAGTGAGTGCAGCTCTGGAGTATAATACAGGAGGTAACTCAGGATCAGTAATGTATGTATTGTACACAGTGACTGCACCAGCAGAGTAGTGAGTGCAGCTCTGGGGTATAATACAGGATGTAACTCAGGATCAGTACAGGATTAATAATGTAATGTATGTACACAGCGACTGCACCAGCAGAATAGTGAGTGCAGCTCTGGGGTACATACAATACAGGATGTAACTCAGGATCAGTAATGTAATGTATGTACACAGTGACTGCACCAGCAGAATAGTGAGTGCAGCTCTGGAGTATAATACAGGAGGTAACTCAGGATCAGTACAGGATCACTAATGTAATGTATGTACACAGTGACTGCACCAGCAGAATAGTGAGTGCAGCTCTGTAGTATAATACAGGATGTAACTCAGGATTAGTACAGGATCAGTAATGTAATGTATGTACACAGTGACTGCACCAGCAGAATAGTGAGTGCAGCTCTGGAGTATAATACATGATGTAACTCACGATCAGTACAGGATCAGTAATGTAATGTATGTACACAGTGACTGCACCAGCAGAGTAGTGAGTGCAGCTCTGGGGTATAATACAGGATGTAACTCAGGATCAGTACAGGATTAGTAATGTAATGTATGTACACAGTGACTGCACCAGCAGAATAGTGAGTGCAGCTCTGGAATATAATACAGGCTGTCACCCAGGAACTGCTAGGTGTGAAGCTCTAGTTGGTGTAACGATAGCAATTGATGCAAACTGTATGTAACTCTCAACACAGGCCAGCAGCATAAAATATTCTGAAGGTGTATAATTGCAGTCTAAACATCCAAGCGCCAAAGTGATGTAAAATACAAAAAAGGGCCGTGGTCCACTGTATCTGCAGACGCCATCCTTACACTGGTAGCCAGAACAGTCCAGAAGGGAGTAAAATAAAATGGGACCGCCAAATCCCTTCTTACAACATAACACAGGAGATAATTTTGCAAATAGTCTACACAAAGAAACATTTCTACCGTTATGTGTATGCAGCTCCTGTGCAGACTTGTTTGTTTCCACATTTGAAGTGTACAAATAATCTCATTTTTTCTTATGTTTTCAAATTTTCTAATCTCTCTTCAGGTAGCCAAGAAGAGCGCGAGGGAGAAGGATCAGACTACACAAATGGTTTGTTTGTAGTCTGTTACCATGGGGACGCATAGGTTGACACAGTAACTGTATACAATATTGTAATTTAAAAAAATAAGAATTTAATAGGATTTTTTTATTATTATTATTTTAGGTACATGGAAACAATGAATCCCCTTCCCCTTGGTGGTCCCTAGACCTTTCCCATGCTTGCCCCTTTAATCTTTAGTTTTTGAGCCTCTTAATTTCTCTTTTTAATTTTTCCTGGAAGTGGCCGTCCGGATGGCATCAGTTGCTCCCGGATAACGGTGTAAATCCTCCATTAATTACCAAATCCCTCTCCTGTCAATCACTCGTGATTTTCTTCTAATGATTTTGCTGCGGCCGCCGTCACTTTCCTCCCGTGTCGCCGCCTCTTCTCGCCATTTGGAGGCAGCTTATTTTTACAAAAAAATAAATCTGCGGTTTCTCCAGCGTCGCCAGCTTTATAAACTTTCTCTGTGACGCTCACAAGACCCGACAGATGGTGGCCTCTCTGCCTCTTTAAGCAGATAAATGAATTTCGCAATTTCCTAAAGCTGCAAATGTAGGGACTGGTGTGATATGAAGACGTGTATCTGATGCCAGACGTCACGGAGCAGTGAGACAAAGACTAATCTGCCGCGGAGGACGAGGGGGACCGGTGGGAGGATCAGGGGCTGATAGCGATGTACCAGAGCTCAATTTGGCGCTTAATTCTCCGGGGTTGCGTGACGCAAGGATTGACCAGCAGTCCTATGTAAAATTATAGCGATCACAAGGCAAAGTGTGTCTAACTATCTCAGCTCAGGTACATCTGTAATAGCACTGTATGGTGGGGACATAGATCTGGATGACAAAGTTGTGCCTATTTTATGGGGAAAAATGGCGGAAAAGCGCTGTAGTCGGCATAGGATGTGGGTAGAAGCACAGGGATGACCTTTCAAAATGGAAGCCATTGGGGAAAAGGTCAGATTACAGTGGCCATTTTTACTTATGGCCGTCCATCTAATAGAAGGATGGCTCCCAAGTGAGGGTCTACCCTCCATGATGTCCACATTCCCCAATAGAGCACATGACCAGGGGTCTTCATGAGGTAACGGCTTTAACCAACTTTTATTCATATCCATCCTGGAAGCTGAGATATAGGGATCTGTTTGATGGCTTCTCTTCACAGGTGACATGACCCATGGAGATAGTGTGAGGTCCTTACAAATAACGCCTCATATCTCTCCTTCCTCCTTCTCATTGTGACATGATGATAAAATGGCGGCCCCTCAGGATCACTAGATTTTTCCTATTTTTCACAGTTTTGTCAGGGATAGCTAATATGGTGTGTCAGGACAAGAATGGCGCAGACAGCAGCCTAGATCTCAGCTTGTTGTGAGCCAATGGTCGAATTCAGACAACCGTCAAGCAGAATCTGAATATGGGCCATGGGCCTCCTGCCTCAGAGGCCTATATGAGGGTACTGAGTCTGGAGAAGCGCGGCCAGGCCATAAATCACAGTTCACACTCGGATCAAGTTCCACCGATGTCTGAATTTCGTCTTTTGTGATTGTGAGTATCAAAAGACATGAGATATGTTTTAAACAGAGCGTATAGGAATATATATATATATATAGAATATATATATATATATATATATATATATATATATATATACTAAACAAAAACATAAGTGCCACACTTTTGTGTTTGGTCCCAAGCAAAGATCTAAGACTCTTTCTATGTACATAAAAGGCCCTTTTCTCTCAAATAGTGTTCACAATTTTTTGTAAATCTATGTTAGTGATCTCTTCTCCTTCGCAGAGATAATCCATCCACCTCACAGGTGCGGCATATCATGATATTGATTAAATAAAATGATTATTACACAGGTGTGCCTTATTATTGCACAGCTGTGCCTTATTATTGCACAGATGTGCCTTAGGCTGGCCAGCATGATTATTGCACAGGTGTGCCTTAGGCTGGACATAATAAAAGGCCACTTTAAAATGTGCAGTTTTATCACACAGCACAATGTCACAGATGTCACAAGTTTTGAGGGAGCGTGCAATGGACTTACTGACTGTAGGAATGTCACCAGAGCTGTTACCTGTGAATTGAATGTTCATTTCTCTACCATAAACCATCTCCAAAGGTGCGTCAGAGAATTTGGCAGAACATGCAACCGGCCATACAACCGCAGGCCACGTGGGACCACGCCAGCCAAGGATCGCAACATCCAGAGTCTTCATTTCCAAGATCATCGGAGACCGCCCCCCCGGACAGCAGCTGCAACAATCGGTGCAAAACCAAAGAATTTCTCTGCAAATTGTCAGAACCCGTCTCAGGGAAGCTCATCTGCTGCTCGTCCTCCTCATCTCCACCTGACTGCAGTTCATTGTCGTAACCTTCTTCAGTGGGCAAATGCTCAGATTCAATGGCGTCTGGCACATTGGAGAGGTTTCTCTTCACGGATGAATCCTTGTTTTTACTGTACAAGACAGATGGTAAACTGGCAAATGGTGGTCACACCAGATATTGACTGTTTTTTTGACCCCTTCGAATACTGTTAAACAGAACATTTTAGAATGGCCTTTTATTATGGCACACCTGTGCAATAATCATGCTGCCCAGCCTTAGGCACACCTGTGCAATAATCATGCTGGCCAGCCTTAGGCACACCTGTGCAATAATCATGCTGGCCAGTCTAATACAAAGTGTGTAATAATCATGATGGCCAGCCTAAGGCACACCTGTGAGGTGGATGGATTATCTCCGCACAGGTGAAGTGCTCACTAACACAGATTTAGACAAATATATGAACAATATTTGAGAGAAAAAGGCATTTTTTGTAGATAGAAAAAGTCTTAGATCTTTGCGTTCAGCCCTCATGAGAAATAGGAGCAAAAACAAAAGATGTGAGATAGTGTATGTGTGACATTTCGGCCCTTCAAACTGTGGGGCCTTTCTCAAGCCATCTAGCCATGATATGTTGTGAATAAAGGCCACAGCCTTTATTTTTTGCCATATATATATATATATATATATATATATATATATATATATATATATATATATATATATATATATACAGAGGATAATGGGTTGGTACCCCGAGGCTCGCACTCATTTGCTATGTTAGTTTTGTATAGTGCTGCTTTCTTTTGAGGATGTATATATATATATACACAAGACAAAGAAATGGACAAGGCTGCAGTTGCCCAAGGCAACCAATCACAGCGCAGATTTCATCCTTTAAACAGCTCTGGTAAAAAGAAAGCTGTGCTGTGATTGGTTGCTATGGGCCACTATTCACGAACATGTGTGCTTAGCTACAACGTGGGAGACATCCAAAATGGCCTCCATTTGACACACTTTGAACAATACAGAATGGGGAGCTGCACACCAATTTGCTGTAGTGACAGCCTTTACAGGACAGTAATGGTCGCCCTACTGGTTGTCACTTAGACTTTTCCAGAACTTTAATAATTGGACAAAAGGGCAGAACTAAAAGGAAGAACGTGGCATATGCAAAAGCCTTTCTCTCAACTGATTGGCCAGTAATGATCAGCTGATTGACTGCAGGTCATTTAAGCAGATGGGAAAAGGGGGGGCATCAAGTGCTACTGTACCCCCCAAGAGCACAAATTTTAAGACATATCATTTATATCTTAAGGTTAAATTAAGGATTTTTTTCTTTCAATTCTAGGGAGCAGTGCATTGTGGGAGCTCAGGTGGCAGTCACACAAATAGAACGCTGTTGTTAGGTCACATGACTGACAGAGAGGCGGAGCTAGACTACTGTCTGTTTTCTGGCTACCAAGCAGCTCTGTATACAAGTGACTAAAAAGATCTGGAATAACACAAAATCTGTGCAAAAACAGTACAATGATGTCATTACAAAGGCACTTGTTACAATATATAGAATACAACCGTGAAATATTGGTAAAAAATGGAATTACCCTTTAAGTGTGTGAAAAAATGTATATACTGTATATAGCACAAGGGTCAATAAAATCCACGCGGCTCTTAAAGGTGAGTTCCGTCACTTGGGATGATGTAGCTATTTTCCATTAGACTGTAAGCTCTGGAGGGCAGGGATCTCCAGCAAATATTTGCGTTTTTAGCTTGTGTTTGCCTATGGAGCTCTATCAACACAAGCGGCGGCAATATTTGCGCATATTGTATCCCTGACATCAGCAGTATGGCTGAACGAATCCGACCATTGTGCTGTATGTATTCTGCGCTGACGTTGTCTTGGTGCGCTCATAACACAACAAGTAGAAAATATACAAATACGTCGCAACAACTGCAGGTAAACAACGCCGCCATGACACATCGCACATGCAAAGCAGAGGCACAGGGTGCAGGGGTAATCCCCATGACCAATGCATAGGAAAATGACCGCGGCAGGAGCGTATCCAGAACCGATGACCATTATAGCCATGGAGAATATGGCGCCGACATAAGCTGTAGCGCGATACATGAATCACATACTGGGCTCAAAATATATATATATATATATATATATATATATATGTGTGTGAATCTCATTGAGACCCAGAATGTCTCTGTTAGCATCAAGGAACGATATATTGATGACGTCCATATTCTCAGCTCATGGTGGGGGTTGTAGTGTTCTATGTTTAGTGTTCAGCAAAATTGTATTTGGAACATATTCAGTGGTCGGTCATGATGAGAGTTGTAGTGCTCTATGTATAGAAAATATTAATCATGTATCATGGTCATGTTCATACATCAGGTCATGTATTATAATGGTAAAAGAGGTTGGATCATGTTGGGAGTTGTAGTCTTCTATGTATACAGTATAACAGAATTATATTCTATTCATGTCTAGTGGTTGGATCTAGTTGGGAGTTATCGTCTGAACAGAATATATTAGAATGTTATAATGATCATGTCCAATAGTTGTCTCATGATGAGGGTTGTAGTCGTCTATATATAGAGAATAATAAAATACCATTATAATCATGTTTAGTGGTTGCCTCATGTTGGGAGTTGTAGTGTTCTATGAATAGAATATAACAAATTAGGATTACAATGGTTCAAGCGGTCAGATCATGTTGGGGGTTTTAGTCTTCTATGTATAGAGTATAGCAGAATTATATCATAATCATGTTGGGGGTTGTAGTCTTCTATGTATAGAGTTTAACAGAATTATATTATAAATATGTTGGGGGTTGTAGTCTTCTATGTATAGAGTATAGCAGAATTATATTATAATCATGTTGGGGGTTGTAGTCTTCTATGTATAGAGTATAGCAGAATTATATTATAATCATGTTGGGGGTTTTAGTCTTCCATGTATAGAGTATAGCAGAATTATATTATAATCATGTTGGGGGTTGTAGTCTTCTATGTATAGAGTATAGCAGAATTATATTATAAATATGTTGGGGGTTGTAGTCTTCTATGTATAGAGTATAGCAGAATTATATTATAAATATGTTGGGGGTTGTAGTCTTCTATGTATAGAGTATAGCAGAATTATATTATAAATATGTTGGGGGTTGTAGTCTTTTATGTATAGAGTATAGCAGAATTATATTATAAATATGTTGGGGGTTGTAGTCTTTTATGTATAGAGTATAGCAGAATTATATTCTAATCATGTTGGGGGTTGTAATCTTCTATGTATAGAGTATAGCAGAATTATATTATAAATATGTTGAGGGTTGTAATCTTCTATGTATAGAGTATAGCAGAATTATATTATAAATATGTTGGGGGTTGTAATCTTCTATGTATAGAGTATAGCAGAATTATATTATAAATATGTTGAGGGTTGTAATCTTCTATGTATAGAGTATAGCAGAATTATATTATAAATATGTTGGGGGTTGTAATCTTCTATGTATAGAGTATAGCAGAATTATATTATAAATATGTTGGGGGTTGTAATCTTCTATGTATAGAGTATAGCAGAATTATATTATAAATATGTTGGGGGTTGTAATCTTCTATGTATAGAGTATAGCAGAATTATATTATAAATATGTTGGGGGTTGTAATCTTCTATGTATAGAGTATAGCAGAATTATATTATAAATATGTTGGGGGTTGTAGTCTTTTATGTATAGAGTATAGCAGAATTATATTATAAATATGTTGGGGGTTGTAGTCTTTTATGTATAGAGTATAGCAGAATTATATTATAATCATGTTGGGGGTTGTAGTCTTCTATGTATAGAGTATAGCAGAATTATATTATAATCATGGTGGGGGTTGTAGTCTTCTATGTATAGAGTATAACAGAATTATATTATTATCATCATGTCCAGTGGTTGGTTCATGTTGGGGGTTGTAGTGCTCTATGTATAGAATAGAATATAATAGTATAATTGTATTCAGTGGTCAGATCATGTTGGGAGTTGTAGTCCTTTATGTATAGAGTATTATAATCATGTCTACTAGTTGAATATGCTGGGGGTTGAAGTCTTCTATGTATGGAGTATAACAGAATTTTATTATAATCATGTTCAGTGGTCGGATCATGTTGGGGGTTGTAGTCTTCTATATATAGGGGATAATAGAATATCATTATTATCACATACAGAGGTCGGGTCATGTTGGGGGTTGTAGTGCTCTATGTATAGAATATAATATAATAGTATAATTATGTTCAGTGGTCGGATCATGTTGGGGGTTGTAGTCTTCTATGTATAAAGTATAGTAGGATTATATAATTATCATGTCCAGTGGTTGGTTCACGTTGAGTGTTGTAGTGCTCTATGTATAGGGGAACATAACATATCTTTATAATCACGTCCAGAGGTCGGGTCATGCTGGGGGTTGTAGTGCTCAATGTATAGGGGATCATAACATATCTTTATAATCACGTCCAGAGGTCGGGTCATGCTGGGGGTTGTAGTGCTCTATGTATAGGGGATAATACCATATGTTTATAATCACGTCCAGAGGTCGGGTGATGCTGTAGATTGTGGAATTTGATATATTAAGTACAGTAGAATGATGTGATGGTCTTCCGCACTAGTTGGCTCACAATGGGGGTAGTAGCGCTCTTTGTATAGCGTATAATAGAAATGTTATTTTAATGACGCCCAGGGGTCAGTGATGCTGGGAGGTGTAGTACTGTGTGTGCAGAGTATCATGAAATAGGTCAAGCATGTAGTAGTACTATGAATTCTGATCATGGTGAGGGTTGTAGTCTCCTATATGGAGTATAATAGAATTGTAGTATGGCCATGTCCATTGGTCCGGTCATGTTGGGGAGTGCAGTGATGATCATATTGGGGGCTGTAATACTCATCTGTTCCATTAGTAGATATCCTCTATATATTCCGTATGTAACGTGTTATTATGGGACGTCTTCAGGACATCTTACCTGTGGGTGAAGGATCCCTCTTCTCTAGGCGGCTCTGACTCTGCTCCTCTTCTACTCTTCTATCATGAAACTTTTGGGGTGGTCCTCCTCGCAGGTGGTCCTTCTCCTCCTAGATCTCCGCTCCTTTTTTCCCAGTTGTCTTCTATCTTGTGTATTTTCTCTTTTATACTCCTTTTTTGATTCCTCAATTCTGTCCTCTCTGTTCCTTTCTCCACTTTTGGTCTACACCTCAGACCTTTACGGGGTCGCTTCCTTACCCCAAAGTAGTGGGCTTGCTCCCCTCCACTTGCTTCCCTTCTCCTGGTAATGTAGTGCTCCCACCTGCCCTGTGCACTGCGGAGGTATGAGCGAGCACTCCAGGGGAGGGGGAGACAGACGGAGGGGGCTGGTGTTGGAGGAGGAGAAGGAATGAGGCTAAAAGCCGATTTGGAGTTAAATGCTTAAATGCAAAGCAGTTTGCAAATGGGAGAACAGGAGCCAGGAAATCAAAGGCTGCGTGTATGCATGTGCATGTAGGTGATTAGTGTATGTCTGTATGTGTGTGTGTTTGTATGTACAGTGGATAAAAAAAGTCTACACACCCCTGATAAAAAAAAAATAATAATTTCAGAACTTTTAACACCTTTAATATCACCAATATTCGGTGTAAATCAATAGAAAAAAAACCTGAAATCAATTTGGGATGGAAAATAAGAATAACAAAACTACAATTGGGTTCAAAATTAGCCAATCATGTTACATATTAATCAGTAAACGGCCGCCATCATTAATAGCAATTTTGATTAACCCCATAGAAAGTTTTAGGATTTTTCTGACATTTTTCTAGTTGAATTTTACAATAAAAAGCACGGAATATAAACAGCTGACTACACAGCAAAGGCATCTCATTGTTGAACGTTATCAGTCAGGAGAAGGGTACAATAACATTTCCAAGGCATTAGATATAGCATGGAGCACTGTGAACACGGTCTTCAACAAATGGCTTAAATTTGGCAGAACAGTGACATAGTTTAGAACTGGACGCCCCTCAAAAACTGATAAAAACACAAGAAGAGTATTGGTCTAAGAAGCTGCTAAGAGGCCGACAACAACATTAAAGGAGCTGCAGGAATTTCTGGCAAGCACGGGTTGTGTATTGCATGTGACAACAATCTGTGATATTTTTTATATGTCCGGCCTATTGGTAGGGTGGCAAGTTGGAAGCCTTTTCTTACAAAGAAAATCATCCAAGCCTGGTTTTGTTTCACCAAAACATACTGTCTGCCGAAATCATAGGGAAAACGTGTTCTGGTCTGATGAGACCAAATTTTAACTTTTTGGCCATAACTCCAAAGGATATGTTTGGCGCAAGGCTAACACTGCACATCCCCCAAAGAGCACCATACTCACAGTGAAGCATGGTGGAGGCAGTATTATGCTTTGGGGCTGTTATTCAACAGCTTTAGCTGGAACTTTAGTCTAGGTTGAGGGAATTATGAACAGTTCCAGATATCAATTTTGCATCAAACCCCTCAGGCCTCTGCTAAAAAGCTGAAGATGAAGAGGAATTTCTCCTTTCAGCATGAAAAAGACCCTAAGCGACCTCTAATTCAACAATAGAATGCCTTCACCAGAAGACAATCATATTTTTGGAATGGCCCACCCCGAGCCAAGACCTGAATCTTACTAGCAATCTGTGGAGACCTGAAGAGGGTCCCTGCAATCTGAAGCTGATTAAATATACCATTGACCACACTTAATATGTGAGTGCTAAATACATAAATGATAAATCTGAATAACCAAAAAGAAGAATAAGAAGCCCAAATAGTCAAAATATTAATTTTTATTTAATTTCATTAAAATTGTACAAATAATAGGGAAGAGACCCCAAAAAAGTGCGTAAAAATAGAAAAGAAAAACAGGCGTACGCCTGACATGTAAAAAATAGGTGAAAAAAAAGAAATATATATATAATATGACTTAATAAGTGTTAATAAATATATGGTATGTATTAAGGTAATTATGTATAAAACCCATATATAGATAATAAATATGTAAAAAATTCAGTGTCTAAAGGTAGTAATACATAGCACACCTAATAATAAGGAAGGAGGATATCAAACAAGAGACATATCTCCTAAATACAATATATGTTCAAAAAATAAGTGCAAAATTCAACAAAGGCCAAACCATATATTTAAACCCCATTCAATAAGAATAAGAGTATATCACGTAAAGTAAGTAATTGAAGATGCAGGGTCCCACCTCACTCGACTCCAAGACAAAGCATTTCGATGCGAAACGCGCGTCGAGTGGGGCGGGACCCTGCGTCTTCAATTACTTACTTTACCTTTTACATATTTATTATTTATATATGAGTTTTCTACATATTTACCTTAATACATGCCATATATTTATGAACCCTTATTAATTCATATAATATATATTTTTTCACCTATTTATTACATCTTAGATGTCCGCTTGTTTTCCTTTTCTGTTTTTATGTACTTTTTTGGGGGTCTCTTCCCTATTGTTTGTACAATTTTAATGAAATTGAATAAAAATTAATATTTTTACTATTTGGGCTTGTTATACTTCTTTTGGGTTATTCTGATGTGAAGCTGCTGCAAGTAAGAGAGGGCAAAGATCGCAAATTCTAGATGTGCCATTTAATAAACTCAAAAACATCTTAATTCTGTCATAAATTCAAGGCCTACTTGAACAAAGAATTAGTTTAAGGTAAGGGTGCAAAACGTTTTTTGGTCCTTGAACCACATTACCATACTGATCTAATTCCACAAACATTTTTAAAGGGTTACTTACATGAATACATCACCAGAACCACCATCAGTACATAAATACATCACCAGAACCACCATCAGTACATTAATACATCACCAGAACCACCATCAGTACATTAATACATCTCTAGAAGCAAAAGTTTTATGTATTTTAGGAGGATTTGGAGAGTCTTATGCTATATAAAAATCAGTGTTAACCCATACTAATTTAAACTTAGTTTTTGGAGCAGAAACGCTCAAAACTTAGAGATTTAAGATTACGTTTTGTCACGCTCCCGGGATCCCGGTGCCGCCTGTCACTCACCGCTCCGGTCCCTCTGTCCGCGGCTGCTTCTCCCGCTCCCCCTCCTGTGCGTCCTCCATGCCTTCCGTCCGCCAGTCTCGGCGTCCCGCTGCGACCCGGGACTCTGTGCCTGGCTTCCCTACATCTTCTCCACCTCCCTCTCTGCTTCCTGCACTGGTCTCCGGCACTCGGGCCTCGCGCATGTGCATTAGGTCACGGGCGCGATCACTCACCTCTTCTTAAAGGACCAGCATCACTGGAACAGGATATGGCTGATTTCAGGTACAGGGTATATAAGACTTCCTTTTCCATGTGGGCGGTGCCTGTTCAACGTGTTCTTGTAGCTAGGTGTGCAGGTCCCTCTGTGCTTTGTACCCAGGTTAACCCCGTCTGTTCCACGGTGCCTGTCTGCCGTCCTGAGTGTGTCCAGCTTTCCGGTGTCCCAGGAGTTTCCCCGGTGACTATCAGCTGTGGATCCCGCCATCTTCTGTCAGCCTGTACCCGTCACCTATCCTGGATTCCACCTGGTTACTTTAGCCTGCACTTCTCGCTGAACCTGGACCCCATCTCCTGTTTCCACTCGGCACCTGTACCCGGTTCCGGTCACCCGTCCTGCATACGGTTCCCGTTGGACTTTAAGCCACATCCCGTACAGACTTCTGAAGGACACGAAACCCGAACTCACTTGTGTCCCGGCTGCTGTGCATCTAGGCCCTCTGGGGAGGCCGCCAGACAGTCCCTGTATAGGGGTTCGCTCCTGGTTGTCTCTCTGGGGGAGTCCGGTGCATGGTCCCGTGGATCCACCTCTGGACTGAACGTAACACGTTTTAACATAGCCTTGAAGCAGAATATGGATTGCTACATATAATGCAGATCAAAACCACTGTCAGTATATGTATTTAGCACCAGAACCACCATCAGTAGATGAAGACAGCATCAGGGCCACTGTCATTACACGTATACAGCACCAGAACCACCGTCAGTACATGTATACAGTATCAAACATAATGCAGCAATCAATTGTAAATTCAGGTATAATCTATCTACCTATCCCCTACCATGTCTTTGTGCCCAGTGGGGTCTTGGGGTCCTCAGTGATCAGGTTCAGGGTGCGGCACACTTATAGCTATAGCCCCATCCCCATATTTCAGATCCCATTGTTATATTCCTCGCTACAGCGATGCCTGTGGCTTTTTCTGGCATTATGTGGGTTTGTGGATTTCCCCCATCTCTAATCTGATGACCCTGTAGTAAACACACAATGAAATGCTCTGATATTAGTGAATGAATGTTCTGGATTATACTCCGCGCCCGCCTGTCATGTCAGTGATAATGGGGGCATCCTCCTGCCTGTCATGTCAGTGATAATGGGGGCATCCTGCTGTCTGTCATGTCAGTGATAATGGGGCATCCTCCTGCCTGTCATGTGAGTGATAATGGGGTATCCTCCTGCCTGTCATGTCAGTGATAATGGGGGCATCCTCCTGTCTGTTATGTCAGTGATAATGGGGTATCCTCCTGCCTGTCATGTCAGTGATAATGGAGTATCCTGCCTGTCATGTCAGTGATATTGGGGGCATCCTCCTGCCTGTCATGTCAGTGATAATGGGGTATCCTCCTGTCTGTCATGTCAGTGATAATGGGGGCATCCTCCTGCCTGTCATGTCAGTGATAATGGGGTATCCTCCTGCCTGTCATGTCAGTGATAATGGGGTATCCTCCTGTCTGTTATGTCAGTGATAATGGGGTATCCTCCTGCCTGTCATGTCAGTGATAATGGGGTATCCTCCTGCCTGTCATGTCAGTGATAATGGGGTATCCTCCTGCCTGTCATGTCAGTGATAATGGGGCATCCTCCTGCCTGTCATGTCAGTGATAATGGAGTATCCTCCTGCCTGTCATGTCAGTGATAATGGGGGCATCCTCCTGCCTGTCATGTCAGTGATAATGGGGGCATCCTCCTGCCTGTCATGTCAGTGATAATGGGGTATCCTCCTGTCTGTCATGTCAGTGATAATGGGGTATCCTCCTGCCTGTCATGTCAGTGATAATAGAGCATCCTCCTGCCTGTCATGTCAGTGATAATGGAGTATCCTCCTGCCTGTCATGTCAATGATAATGGAGTATCCTTCTGCCTGTCATGTCAGTGATAATGGGGGCATCCTCCTGCCTGTCATGTCAGTGATAATGGGGGCATCCTCCTGCCTGTCATGTCAGTGATAATGGGGTATCCTCCTGCCTGTCATGTCAGTGATAATGGGGTATCCTCCTGCCTGTCATGTCAGTGATAATGGGGTATCCTTCTGCCTGTCATGTCAGTGATAATGGGGGCATCCTCCTGCCTGTCATGTCAGTGATAATGGGGGCATCCTCCTGCCTGTCATGTCAGTGATAATGGGGGCATCCTCCTGTCTGTCATGTCAGTGATAATGGGGTATCCTCCTGCCTGTCATGTCAGTGATAATGGGGGCATCCTCCTGTCTGTCATGTCAGTGATAATGGGGTATCCTCCTGCCTGTCATGTCAGTGATAATGGGGGCATCCTCCTGCCTGTCATGTCAGTGATAATGGGGTATCCTTCTGCCTGTCATGTCAGTGATAATGGGGGTATCCTCCTGTCTGTCATGTCAGTGATAATGGGGTATCCTCCTGTCTGTCATGTCAGTGATAATGGGGTATCCTCCTGCCTGTGATGTCAATGATAATGGAGTATCCTTCTGCCTGTCATGTCAGTGATAATGGGGTATCCTCCTGCCTGTCATGTCAGTGATAATGGGGGCATCCTCCTGCCTGTCATGTCAGTGATAATGGGGGCATCCTCCTGTCTGTCATGTCAGTGATAATGGGGTATCCTCCTGCCTGTCATGTCAGTGATAATGGGGGCATCCTCCTGTCTGTCATGTCAGTGATAATGGGGTATCCTCCTGCCTGTCATGTCAGTGATAATGGGGGCATCCTCCTGCCTGTCATGTCAGTGATAATGGGGTATCCTCCTGCCTGTCATGTCAGTGATAATGGGGTATCCTCCTGTCTGTCATGTCAGTGATAATGGGGTATCCTCCTGCCTGTCATGTCAGTGATAATGGGGGCATCCTCCTGCCTGTCATGTCAGTGATAATGGGGGTATCCTCCTGCCTGTCATGTCAGTGATAATGGGGTATCCTCTTGCCTGTCATGTCAGTGATAATGGGGTATCCTTCTGCCTGTCATGTCAGTGATAATGGGGGTATCCTCCTGTCTGTCATGTCAGTGATAATGGGGTATCCTCCTGTCTGTCATGTCAGTGATAATGGGGTATCCTCCTGTCTGTCATGTCAGTGATAATGGGGGTATCCTCCTGCCTGTCATGTCAGTGATAATGGGGGTATCCTCCTGCCTGTCATGTCAGTGATAATGGGGGTATCCTCCTGTCTGTCATGTCAGTGATAATGGGGTATCCTCCTGTCTGTCATGTCAGTGATAATGGGGTATCCTCCTGCCTGTCATGTCAGTGATAATGGGGGCATCCTCCTGCCTGTCATGTCAGTGATAATGGGGTATCCTCCTGCCTGTCATGTCAGTGATAATGGGGTATCCTCCTGCCTGTTATGTCAGTGATAATGGGGGCATCCTCCTGCCTGTCATGTCAGTGATAATGGGGTATCCTCCTGCCTGTCATGTCAGTTATAATGGGGGCATCCTCCTGCCTGTCATGTCAGTGATAATGGGGGCATCCTCCTGCCTGTCATGTCAGTGATAATGGGGCATCCTCCTGCCTGTCATGTCAGTGATAATGGGGCATCCTCCTGCCTGTCATGTCAGTGATAATGGGGTATCCTCCTGCCTGTCATGTCAGTGATAATGGGGGCATCCTCCTGTCTGTCATGTCAGTGATAATGGGGTATCCTCCTGCCTGTCATGTCAGTGATAATGGGGTATCCTCCTGCCTGTCATGTCAGTGATAATGGGGCATCCTCCTGCCTGTCATGTCAGTGATAATGGGGTATCCTCCTGCCTGTCATGTCAGTGATAATGGGGGCATCCTCCTGTCTGTCATGTCAGTGATAATGGGGTATCCTCCTGCCTGTCATGTCAGTGATAATGGGGTATCCTCCTGCCTGTCATGTCAGTGATAATGGGGCATCCTCCTGTCTGTCATGTCAGTGATAATGGGGTATCCTCCTGCCTGTCATGTCAGTGATAATGGGGCATCCTCCTGTCTGTCATGTCAGTGATAATGGGGCATCCTCCTGCCTGTCATGTCAGTGATAATGGGGCATCCTCCTGCCTGTCATGTCAGTGATAATGGGGTATCCTCCTGCCTGTCATGTCAGTGATAATGGGGTATCCTCCTGCCTGTCATGTCAGTGATAATGGGGCATCCTCCTGTCTGTCATGTCAGTGATAATGGGGCATCCTCCTGCCTGTCATGTCAGTGATAATGGGGCATCCTCCTGCCTGTCATGTCAGTGATAATGGGGTATCCTCCTGCCTGTCATGTCAGTGATAATGGGGCATCCTCCTGCCTGTCATGTCAGTGATAATGGGGTATCCTCCTGCCTGTCATGTCAGTGATAATGGGGTATCCTCCTGCCTGTCATGTCAGTGATAATGGGGTATCCTCCTGCCTGTCATGTCAGTGATAATGGGGTATCCTCCTGCACCCTGGTGGGGATGGATCAGGGCTGATCTTTGGGGGGCAGTGGTGGGATTGTGGCTCTGGATGTGACAGGAGTGCGGCCATTACTGGGCGGCTGTGTGGACCCGCTCTGCTGTGATTTCTGATTTTAGCTTCTGGTAAATCCTCTTGAGCTGCATCTGTTGAACCTGCTGTTATCCTGAGCAAAGCAGATAATACTCCATAACCCCAGGATTGCCTGCCCTGTCCTACCTCTCCTCTACAAGCGCTTCCTGGCGCTCCATCCAATAATAGCACTGCCTGTCCTACATCCACCAGCACTGCCACCTCTCCTCTGACAACCCTTCTTGGCATCACATCTTCCCTAATAGTACCCCCCATTAATGGTGTCCTGTCACATTTCCTCTATTAATTCTTCCTGGTATCACATCTTCCCTAATAGTACCCCCCATTAATAGTGTCCTGTCACATTTCCTCTATTAATTCTTCCTGGTATCACATCTTCCCTAATAGTACCCCCCATTAATAGTGTCCTGTCACATTTCCTCTATTAATTCTTCCTGGTATCACATCTTCCCTAATAGTACCCCCCATTAATAGTGTCCTGTCACATTTCCTCTATTAATTCTTCCTGGTATCACATCTTCCCTAATAGTACCCCCCATTAATAGTGTCCTGTCACATTTCCTCTATTAATTCTTCCTGGTATCACATCTTCCCTAATAGTACCCCCCATTAATAGTGTCCTGTCATATTTCCTCTATTAATTCTTCCTGGTATCACATCTTTCCTAATAGTACCCCCCTATTAATAGTGTCCTGTCACATTTCCTCTATTAATTCTTCCTGGTATCACATCTTCCCTAATAGTACCCCCCATTAATAGTGTCCTGTCACATTTCCTCTATTAATTCTTCCTGGTATCACATCTTCCCTAATAGTACCCCCCATTAATAGTGTCCTGTCACATTTCCTCTATTAATTCTTCCTGGTATCACATCTTTCCTAATAGTACCCCCCATTAATAGTGTCCTGTCACATTTCCTCTATTAATTCTTCCTGGTATCACATCTTCCCTAATAGTACCCCCCATTAATAGTGTCCTGTCACATTTCCTCTATTAATTCTTCCTGGTATCACATCTTTCCTAATAGTACCCCCCATTAATAGTGTCCTGTCACATTTCCTCTATTAATTCTTCCTGGTATCACATCTTTCCTAATAGTACCCCCCATTAATGGTGTCCTGTCACATTTCCTCTATTAATTCTTCCTGGTATCACATCTTCCCTAATAGTACCCCCCTATTAATAGTGTCCTGTCAAATAACTCTACTAACTCTTCCTGGCATCACATCTTTTCTTATAACATCCCCCATATTACCATCCCTTATCAATAGATTTCTGCCACCTCTCCTCTGTTAACTACTCCTGGCATCACGGCCTCTCTGATTGTACCCCCCATATCACCGCCCCATATAAATTGTGTCCTGTCACTTCTCCTCTGCTAATTCTTTCTGGCATCACATCTTCCCTAATAGCACCACCCATATCACCACCCCATATCAACCTCTCCTCTGACAACTCTTCCTGGCATCACGTCTTCCCCAATATCACCACCCATATCACCACCTGCTAATTACACTGTCCTGTCACCTCTCCTCTGACAACTCTTCCTGGCATCACATGTTCCCTAATACCACCACCCATATCATCACCCCCTAATCACAGTGTCCTGTCGCCTCTCCTCTGATAACTCTTCCTGGCATCATGTCTTCTCTGAGAGCATCCCCCATATCACCCACACTATCAGTAATCTCCTGTCACTTCTCCTCTGACAACTCTTCCTGGCATCAACTCTTCCCTGATAGCAACACCCCACTATATCACCCACCCTATGAATAGTGTCCTGTCACTTTTCATCTGATAACTCTTCCTGGCATCACGTCTTTCCTGATACCACCACCCATATCACCACCCCTATCAATAGTGTCCTGTCACTTCACCTCTGACAACTCTTCCTGGCATCAAATCTTCACTGATAGCAACCCTTGCACTATATCACCCACCCTATCAATAGTGTCCTGTCACTTTTCATCTGATAACTCTTCCTGGCATCACGTCTTTCCTGATACCACCACCCATATCACCACCCCTATGAATAGTGTCCTGTCCCCTCTCCTTTGCTAACTCTTCCTGGCATCACATCTTCTTTAATAGCACCACCGCCACCCCCTGTATCACCACCCCCTATCAATAGTGTCCTGTCACATCTCCTCTGATAACTCTTCCTGGCACTATATCTACCCAAACAATATTGCCTCTGCTTTACAAGTGCACCACATTTTCTATAGTAGCTCTGGCGCTCCGGCCCCTGTGATCAGATATCCCATATCCTACTGATAGAGGATAACTTACTATATTGAGAAATATCTTTTTAAATGGAGCTGAGCCTGCAATACCTGACCCGGCCTACAGACAAGGGGGGCACTGTTTTTAATGTTCTACCCTCTTTTCAGTTATTACGCAGTCATACCACTTTTGCCCCCTTACCATGTAGTATAGTGTGTTCCTATAGGCGCTCTATAGGGGGTTTCAGTATCCTATACAATATTAATATAGAGGTAACACCCAGATCTCACACTTTTGGCTCAATAGAAAATTCCTCAAAATGTGTTTTCTGGGAGTTCGCAGCAAGTCAGAAATAACAGGTTCTTCAAACCGAGTCAGACCTGTCATAAAAGAAGGAAAACCTGTTTAATCAATGGATCCTTTTCTTTTCCGCTCTGGGATGTAGATTCTTCAAAGTGAAAAATAATTAAAGTAAAGGTTAATGGCATTGCCTAAATATTAACACCCCAACATAATGGTATTATTAGTGTCAATAACGACAATGCCCTGCAGAGATGTGACCACAACCACCTGTAACATCCACACAATCACTACAACATACAATAAATAGCATTCTGTATTATACTCCAGAGCTGCATTCACAATTGTGCAGATTTCAGAGCAGAAATCTCCCAGCATTCCCTACTTGTTCCATGTAAGCACAAAGCTTGGTGATTTGTATTTTCAGAACTGTTATCTTTATATCAGACGTCACATAGTTATCTAATGTAGGAAAAATTAACTGCCCTTCTACCCCCATTATTATCCAGTTGTAATGTATGTACACAGTGAGTGCAGCTCTGGAGTATAATACAGGATGTAACTCAGGAGCAGTACAGGATCAGTAATGTTATGTATGTACACTGTGACTGCACCAGCAGAATAGTGAGTGCAGCTCTGGAGTATAATACAGGAGGTAACTCAGGATCAGTACAGGATCAGTAATGTATTGTATGTATACAGGGACTGCACCAGCAGAACAGTGAGTGCAGCTCTGGTGTATAATACAGGAGGTAACTCAGGATCAGTACAGGGTCAGTAATGTAATGTATGTACACAGTGACTGCACCAGCAGAATAGTGAGTGCAGCTCCGGAGTATAATACAGAATGTAACTCAGGATAAGTAATGTAATGTATGTGCACAGTGACTGCACCAGCAGAATAGTGAGTGCAGCTCTGGAGTATAATACAGGAGGTAACTCAGGATCAGTAATGTAATGTATGTACACAGTGACTGCACCAGCAGAATAGTGACTGCAGCTCTGGAGTATAATACAGGAGGTAACTCAGGATCAGTAATGTAATGTATGTGCACAGTGACTGCACCAGCAGAATAGTGAGTGCAGCTCTGGAGTATAATAAAGGATGTAACTCAGGATCAATACAGGATAAGTAATGTAATGTATGTACACAGTGACTGCACCAGCAGAATAGTGAGTGCAGCTCTGGAGTATAATACAAGGTGCAAAGCAACTCAATAAATGTATTTGGTCTCATGTCCTGTAATCATCCATTAGGATGGATCCTGTAGAGATCCACTGGCAAAATGATTTTCCTTTTATTTTTTAACATTGAAGTCTATGGAGAGCGGATCCATTGCTGTCTATCTTCCATTTAAACAGATCCTGTAAGAAAAAACGCATCTGTTATACATGCAAGAAAAATGGACTACTAAATAGCAATGTGTTAACAGATCCGTTCTCCATAGACTTCAATGTTAAACAAACGGATCCGGCAAAAATCAGTTATTT
Organism: Anomaloglossus baeobatrachus; assembly: GCF_048569485.1. Classification (NCBI taxonomy): domain Eukaryota; kingdom Metazoa; phylum Chordata; class Amphibia; order Anura; family Aromobatidae; genus Anomaloglossus; species Anomaloglossus baeobatrachus. The sequence continues at coordinate 24,201,338 of NC_134357.1, forward strand.
AACAATGGACAAAAAAAAAGTTGTGTTTGCTTTTTCTACCGATTTACATGCACTTAGTGTATAGACCTCCTCTGGGGGTAGGGGCTTTGGGGGGTGCTCAGCCTTTACATACAGTACACACATGTCCCAGAGCCCCATTACTGGGGAGCTATTCTCTGGCAGCCATATTTGTTTCTTCGCATTTTCCCCAGATCCACGCATTTTTAGGACAGAGCTCAGGGGCGGAGCAGGATATTTTGTTAGAGTTTGGTGTCTGATTGTTGTTGCACGTTTTTGCACTCTCTGATCCGCACTGAGATCTTTCCGTGTTGTGCGGCTCTTCTCGTGCCACACAGCGAATATACGGGATTGTGAGGGCTGGAGGGAGGAGGACAAAGCCACAGATTACACTAAAGAGATTAGCAAGGAGAAGGACGGCTCACACCATCAGAGGGCAGAGGAACAAGAAATGTCAAAAACGAGAAGAGACGTCCCTGGAGTCAGGGCCAAACATCAGAGGAGGCATCAGAGGAGACATCAGAGGAGGGATCAGAGGAGGGATCAGAGGAGGCATCAGAGGAGGCATCAGAGGAGGGATCAGAGGAGGCATCAGAGGAGGCATCAGAGGAGGCAGCAGAGGAACCAGCAGAGGAGGCATCAGATGAGGCATCAGAGGAGGTATCAGAGGAGGGATCAGAGGAGGCAGCAGAGGAACCAGCAGAGGAGGCATCAGAGGAGGCATCAGAGGAGGCATCAGAGGAGGCATCAGAGGAGGGATCAGAGGAGGGATCAGAGGAGGCATCAGAGGAGGGATCAGAGGAGGGATCAGAGGAGGCATCAGAGGAGGCATCAGAGGAGGCATCAGAGGAGGGATCAGAGGAGGGATCAGAGGAGGCATCAGAGGAGGGATCAGAGGAGGGATCAGAGGAGGCATCAGAGGAGGCATCAGAGGAGGCATCAGAGGAGGGATCAGAGGAAGGATCAGAGGAGGCATCAGAGGAGGGATCAGAGGAGGGATCAGAGGAGGGATCAGAGGAGGCATCAGAGGAGGCATCAGAGGAGGCATCAGAGGAGGGATCAGAGGAGGGATCAGAGGAGGCATCAGAGGAGGGATCAGAGGAGGGATCAGAGGAGGCATCAGAGGAGGGATCAGAGGAAGGATCAGAGGAGGCATCAGAGGAGGCATCAGAGGAGGGATCAGAGGAGGCATCAGAGGAGGGATCAGAGGAGGGATCAGAGGAGGCATCAGAGGAGGGATCAGAGGAGGGATCAGAGGAGGCATCAGAGGAGGGATCAGAGGAGGGATCAGAGGAGGGATCAGAGGAGGGATCAGAGGAGGCATCAGAGGAGGCATCAGAGGAGGGATCAGAGGAGGGATCAGAGGAGGGATCAGAGGAGGCATCAGAGGAGGGATCAGAGGAGGGATCAGAGGAGGGATCAGAGGAGGCATCAGAGGAGGGATCAGAGGAGGGATCAGAGGAGGGATCAGAGGAGGCATCAGAGGAGGGATCAGAGGAGGGATCAGAGGAGGGATCAGAGGAGGCATCAGAGGAGGCATCAGAGGAGGGATCAGAGGAGGGATCAGAGGAGGCATCAGAGGAGGCATCAGAGGAGGGATCAGAGGAGGCATCAGAGGAGGCATCAGAGGAGGGATCAGAGGAGGGATCAGAGGAGGGATCAGAGGAGGCATCAGAGGAGGCATCAGAGGAACCAGCAGAGGAGGCATCAGATGAGGCAGCAGAGGAACCAGCAGAGGAGGCATCAGAGGAGGCATCAGAGGAGGTATCAGAGGAGGCATCAGAGGAGGCATCAGAAGAGGCAGCAGAGGAGGTATCAGAGGAGGTATCAGAGGAGGCAGCAGAGGAGATATCAGAGGAGGCAGCAGAGGAGGCATCAGAGGAGGCAGCAGAGGAGGCATCAGAAGAGGCAGCAGAAGAGGCATCAGAGGGGGCAGCAGAGCAGACATCAGAGGGGGCAGCAGAGCAGACATCAGAGGAGGCAGCAGAGGAGGCATCAGAGGAGGCAGCAGAGGAGGGAGCAGAAGAGGCAGCAGAGGAGGCATCAGAGGAGGCAGCAGAAGAGGCAGCAGAAGAGGTAGCAGAGAAGGCATCAGAGGAGACATCAGAGGAGGGATCAGAGGAGGCATCAGAGGAGGCATCAGAGGAGGGATCAGAGGAGGCATCAGAGGAGGCAGCAGAGCAGACGTCAGAGGTGGCATCAGAGGAGGCATCAGAGGAGGCAGCAGAAGAGGCAGCAGAAGAGGCATCAGAGGAGGGATCAGAGGAGGCATCAGGGGAGGCAGCAGGGGAAGCATCAGAGGAGGCAGCAGAGGAGGCAGCTGGGGAGGCATCAGAGGAGGCATCAGAGGAGGCAGCTGCGAGGCAGCTGGGGAGGCAGCTGGGGAGGCATCAGAGGAGGCAGCAGAGGAGGCATCAGAAGAGGGATCAGAGGAGGGATCAGAGGAGGGATCAGAGGAGGGATCAGAGGAGGCATCAGAAGAGGGATCAGAGGAGGGATCAGAGGAGGCATCAGAAGAGGGATCAGAGGAGGGATCAGAGGAGGGATCAGAGGAGGCATCAGAAGAGGGATCAGAGGAGGGATCAGAGGAGGGATCAGAGGAGGGATCAGAGGAGGCAGCACGGAGGAGGGAAACCTCAGAGAGTGACTCCAGGAGACACAGCGGAGACTCATTTGGTTACGCAAACCTAAAAAATTTTATTAGCAAATTAGCTGAAGGACACTGTTAACTCCATCTATCCAGAGTCTTTCTGTGAGCACTCCCTCAGTACGCAGCTCTCTATTATCACTCTCACAGTACCCAGCTCTCTATTATCACTCTCACAGCACCCAGCTCTCTATTATCACTCTCACAGTACCCAGCTCTCTATTATCACTCTCACAGTACCCAGCTCTCTATTATCGCTCTCACAGCACCCAGCTCTCTATTATCACTCTCACTGTACCCAGCTCTCTATTATCACTCTCACAGTACCCAGCTCTCTATTATCACTCTCACAGTACCTAGGTCTCTATTATCACTCTCACAGTACCCAGCTCTCTATTATCACTCTCAGTACCCAGCTCTCTATTATCACTCTCACAGTACCCAGCTCTCTATTATCACTCTCACAGTACCCAGCTCTCTATTATCGCTCTCACAGTACCCAGCTCTTTATTATCACTCTCACAGTACCCAGCTCTCTATTATCACTCTCACAGTACCCAGCTCTCTATTATCGCTCTCACAGTACCCAGCTCTCTATTATCACTCTCACAGTACCCAGCTCTCTATTATCGCTCTCACAGTACCCAGCTCTCTATTATCACTCTCACAGTACCCAGCTCTCTATTATCGCTCTCACAGTACCCAGCTCTCTATTATCGCTCTCACAGTACCCAGCTCTCTATTATCACTCTCACAGTACCCAGCTCTCTATTATCACTCTCACAGTACCCAGCTCTCTATTATCACTCTCACAGTACCCAGCTCTCTATTATCACTCTCACTGTACCCAGCTCTCTATTATCACTCTCACTGTACCCAGCTCTCTATTATCACTCTCACTGTACCCAGCTGTCTATTATCACTCTCACGGTACCCAGCTCTCTATTATCACTCTCACTGTACCCAGCTCTCTATTATCACTCTCACTGTACCCAGCTCTCTATTATCACTCTCACTGTACCCAGCTCTCTATTATCACTCTCACAGTACCCAGCTCTCTATTATCACTCTCACAGTACCCAGCTCTCTATTATCGCTCTCACAGTACCCAGCTCTCTATTATCACTCTCACAGTACCCAGCTCTCTATTATCGCTCTCACAGTACCCAGCTCTCTATTATCACTCTCACAGTACCCAGCTCTCTATTATCGCTCTCACAGTACCCAGCTCTCTATTATCGCTCTCACAGTACCCAGCTCTCTATTATCACTCTCACAGTACCCAGCTCTCTATTATCACTCTCACAGTACCCAGCTCTCTATTATCACTCTCACAGTACCCAGCTCTCTATTATCACTCTCACTGTACCCAGCTCTCTATTATCACTCTCACTGTACCCAGCTCTCTATTATCACTCTCACTGTACCCAGCTGTCTATTATCACTCTCACAGTACCCAGCTCTCTATTATCACTCTCACTGTACCCAGCTCTCTATTATCACTCTCACTGTACCCAGCTCTCTATTATCACTCTCACTGTACCCAGCTCTCTATTATCACTCTCACAGTACCCAGCTCTCTATTATCACTCTCACAGTACCTAGGTCTCTATTATCACTCTCACAGTACCCAGCTCTCTCTAATATCACTCTCACAGTACCCAGCTCTCTATTATCACTCTCAGTACCCAGCTCTCTATTATCACTCTCACAGTACCCAGCTCTCTATTATCACTCTCACAGTACCCAGCTCTCTATTATCGCTCTCACAGTACCCAGCTCTCTATTATCACTCTCACAGTACCCAGCTCTCTATTATCGCTCTCACAGTACCCAGCTCTCTATTATCACTCTCACAGTACCCAGCTCTCTATTATCGCTCTCACAGTACCCAGCTCTCTATTATCGCTCTCACAGTACCCAGCTCTCTATTATCACTCTCACAGTGCCCAGCTCTCTATTATCACTCTCACAGTACCCAGCTCTCTATTATCACTCTCACAGTACCCAGCTCTCTATTATCACTCTCACTGTACCCAGCTCTCTATTATCACTCTCACTGTACCCAGCTCTCTATTATCACTCTCACTGTACCCAGCTGTCTATTATCACTCTCACAGTACCCAGCTCTCTATTATCACTCTCACTGTACCCAGCTCTCTATTATCACTCTCACTGTACCCAGCTCTCTATTATCACTCTCACAGTATCCAGCTCTCTATTATCACTCTCACTGTACCTAGCTCTCTATTATCACTCTCACAGTACCCAGCTCTCTATTATCACTCTCACAGTACCTAGGTCTCTATTATCACTCTCACAGTACCCAGCTCTCTCTAATATCACTCTCACAGTACCCAGCAATCTATTATCACTCTCAGTACCCAGCTCTCTATTATCACTCTCTCAGTACCCAGCTCTCTATTATCACTCTCACTATACCCAGCTCTCTATTATCACTCTCACAGTACCCAGCTCTCTATTATCACTCTCACAGTACCCAGCTCTCTATTATCACTCTCACAGTACCCAGCTCTCTATTATCACTCTCTCAGTACCCAGCTCTATTATCACTCTCTCAGTACCCAGCTCTCTATTATCACTCTCACAGTACCCAGCTCTCTATTATCACTCTCAAAGTACCCAGCTCTCTCTCTATTATCACTCTCATAGTACCCAGCTCTATTATCACTCTCACAGTACCCCGATCTCTCTCTAGTATCACTTTCACAGTACCCAGCTATTATCTCTCACAGTACTCAGCTCTCTATTATCACTCTCGCAGTACCGAGCTCTCTATTATCGCTCTCACAGTACCCAGCTATTATCTCTCACAGTACTCAGCTCTCTATTATCACTCTCTCAGTACCCAGCTCTCTATTATCACTCAGTACCCAGCTCTCTATTATCACTCTCATAGTACCCAGCTCTCTATTATCGCTCTCACCGTACCTAGCTCTCTATTATCACTCTCACAGTACCCAGCTCTCTATTATCATTCTCACAGTACCCAGCTCTCTATTATCACTCTCTCAGTACCCATCTCTCTTATCACTCTCACAGTACCGAGCTCTCTATTATCGCTCTCACAGTACCCAGCTATTATCTCTCACAGTACTCAGCTCTCTATTATCACTCTCACAGTACCCAGCTCTCTATTATCACTCAGTACCCAGCTCTCTATTATCACTCTCATAGTACCCAGCTCTCTATTATCGCTCTCACCGTACCTAGCTCTCTATTATCACTCTCACAGTACCCAGCTCTCTATTATCATTCTCACAGTACCCAGCTCTCTATTATCACTCTCAGTACCCAGCTCTCTCTCTATTATCACTCTCACAGTACCCAGCTCTCTCTCTATTATCACTCTCATAGTACCCAGCTCTCTATTATCGCTCTCACAGTACCCAGCTCTCTATTATCCCTCTCACAGTACCCAGCTTTCTATTATCGCTCTCACAGTACCCAGCTCTCTATTGTCACTCTCACAGTACCCAGGTCTCTCTATTATCACTCTCACAGTACACAGCTCTCTATTATCACTCTCATAGTACCCAACTGTCTACTATCACTCTCACAGTACCCAACTCTCTATTATCACTCTCACAGTACCCAGCTCTCTATTATCCCTCTCACAGTACCCAGCTCTCTATTATCACTCACAGTACCCAGCTCTCTCTCTATTATCACTCTCACAGTACCCAGCTCTCTCTCTATTATCACTCTCATAGTACCCAGCTCTCTATTATCGCTCTCACAGTACCCAGCTCTCTATTATCCCTCTCACAGTACCCAGCTTTCTATTATCGCTCTCACAGTACCCAGCTCTCTATTGTCACTCTCACAGTACCCAGGTCTCTCTATTATCACTCTCACAGTACACAGCTCTCTATTATCACTCTCATAGTACCCAACTGTCTACTATCACTCTCACAGTACCCAACTCTCTATTATCACTCTCACAGTACCTAGCTCTCTATTATCCCTCTCACAGTACCCAGCTCTCTATTATCACTCTCACAGTACCCAGCTCTCTATTATCAATCTCACAGTACCCAGCTCTCTATTATCGCTCTCACAGTACCCAGCTCTCTATTATCACTCTCACAGTACCCAGCTTTCTATTATCGCTCTCACAGTACTCATTTATTATCGCTGTCACTGTATCCAGCTCTCTATTATTACTCACACAGTACCCAGCTCTCTATTGTCACTCTCACAGTACCCAGCTCTCTATTATCGCTCTCACAGTACCCAGCTCTCTATTATCACTCTCACAGTACCCAGCTTTCTATTATCGCTCTCACAGTACTCATTTATTATCGCTGTCACTGTATCCAGCTCTCTATTATTACTCACACAGTACCCAGCTCTCTATTGTCACTCTCACAGTACCCAGTTCTCTCTATTATCACTCTCACAGTACACAGCTCTCTATTATTACTCTCATAGTACCCAACTCTCTATTATCACTCTCACAGTACCCAACTCTCTATTATCACTCAGTACCCAGCTCTCTATTATCGCTCTCACAGTACCCAGCTCTCTATTATCGCTCTCACAGTACCCAGCTCTCTATTATCACTCTCACAGTACCCAGCTCTCTATTATCACTATCACTGTATCCAGCTCTCTATTATTACTCACACAGTACCCAGCTCTCTATTGTCACTCTCACAGTACCCAACTCTCTATTATCGCTCTCACAGTACCCAGCTCTCTATTGTCACTCTCACAGTACCCAGCTCTCTATTATCACTCTCACAGTACCCAGCTCTCTATTATCTCTCTCACAGTACCCAGCTCTCTATTATCACTCCTACAATACCCAGCTCTCTCTATTATTGCTCTCACAGTACCCAGCTCTCTATTATTACTCTCACAGTACCCAGGTCTCTATTGTCACTCTCACAGTACCCAGGTCTCTATTGTCACTCTCACAGTACCCAGCTCTCTATTATCGCTCTCACAGTACCCAGCTTTCTCTATTATCACTCTCACAGTACCCAGCTCTCTATTATCGCTCTCACATTACCCAGCTCTCTATTATCTCTCTCACAGTACCCAGCTCTCTATTATCGCTCTCACAGTACCCAGCTCTCTATTATCGCTCTTACAGTACCCAGCTCTCTATTATCACTCTCACAGTACCCAGCTCTCTATTATCGCTCTCACAGTACCCAGCTCTCTATTTTCTCTCTCACAGTACCCAGCTCTCTATTATCACTCTCAGAGTACCCAGCTCTCTCTATTATCACTCTCACAGTACCCAGCTCTCTATCATCACTCTCACAGTATTCAGCTCTCCATTATCGCTCTCACAGTACCCAGCTCTCTATTATCACTTTCACAGTACCCAGCTCTATTATCGCTCTCACAGTACCCAGCTCTCTATTATCACTCACAGTACCCAGCTCTCTCTATTATCGATCTCACAGTACCCATCTCTCTATTATCGGTCTCACAGTACCCATCTCTTTATTACCACTCTCACAGTACCCAGCTCTCTATCATCACTCTCACAGTATTCAGCTCTATTTTCGCTCTCACAGTACCCAGCTCTCTATTGTCACTCTCACAGTACCCAGCTCTCTATTATCACTCTCACAGTACCCAGCTCTCTATTATCTCTCTCACAGTACCCAGCTCTCTATTATCACTCCAACAATACCCAGCTCTCTCTATTATTGCTCTCACAGTACCCAGCTCTCTATTATTACTCTCACAGTACCCAGGTCTCTATTGTCACTCTCACAGTACCCAGGTCTCTATTGTCACTCTCACAGTACCCAGCTCTCTATTATCGCTCTCACAGTACCCAGCTTTCTCTATTATCGTTTTCACAGTATCCAGCTCTCTATTATCGCTCTCACAGTACCCAGCTCTCTATTATCTCTCTCACAGTACCCAGCTCTCTATTATCGCTCTCACAGTACCCAGCTCTCTATTATCGCTCTCACAGTACCCAGCTCTCTATTATCTCTCTCACAGTACCCAGCTCTCTATTATCACTCTCAGAGTACCCAGCTCTCTATCATCACTCTCACAGTATTCAGCTCTCCATTATCGCTCTCACAGTACCCAGCTCTCTATTATCACTTTCACAGTACCCAGCTCTATTATCGCTCTCACAGTACCCAGCTCTCTATTATCACTCACAGTACCCAGCTCTATTATCGCTCTCACAGTACCCAGCTCTCTATTATCGCTCTCACAGTACCCAGCTCTCTATTATCTCTCTCACAGTACCCAGCTCTCTATTATCGATCTCACAGTACCCATCTCTCTATTATCGGTCTCACAGTACCCATCTCTCTATTATCACTCTCACAGTACCCAGCTCTCTATCATCACTCTCACAGTATTCAGCTCTCTATTATCACTCTCACAGTACCCAGCTCTCTATTATCTCTCTCACAGTACCCAGCTCTCTATTATCACTCCTACAATACCCGGCTCTCTCTATTATTGCTCTCACAGTACCCAGCTCTCTATTATTACTCTCACAGTACCCAGGTCTCTATTGTCACTCTTACAGTACCCAGGTCTCTATTGTCACTCTCACAGTACCCAGCTCTCTATTATCGCTCTCACAGTACCCAGCTTTCTCTATTATCGCTCTCACAGTACCCAGCTCTCTATTATCGCTCTCACAGTACCCAGCTCTCTATTATCTCTCTCACAGTACCCAGCTCTCTATTATTGCTCTCACAGTACCCAGCTCTCTATTATCGCTCTCACAGTACCCAGCTCTCTATTATCTCTCTCACAGTACCCAGCTCTCTATTATCACTCTCAGAGTACCCAGCTCTCTATCATCACTCTCACAGTATTCAGCTCTCCATTATTGCTCTCACAGTACCCAGCTCTCTATTATCACTTTCACAGTACCCAGCTCTATTATCGCTCTCACAGTACCAGCTCTCTATTATCACTCACAGTACCCAGCTCTATTATCGCTCTCACAGTACCCAGCTCTCTATTATCGCTCTCACAGTACCCAGCTCTCTATTATCTCTCTCACAGTACCCAGCTCTCTATTATCGATCTCACAGTACCCATCTCTCTATTATCGGTCTCACAGTACCCATCTCTCTATTATCACTCTCACAGTACTCAGCTCTCTATCATCACTCTCACAGTATTCAGCTCTCTATTATCACTCTCACAGTACCCAGCTCTCTATTATCTCTCTCACAGTACCCAGCTCTCTATTATCACTCCTACAATACCCAGCTCTCTCTATTATTGCTCTCACAGTACCCAGCTCTCTATTATTACTCTCACAGTACCCAGGTCTCTATTGTCACTCTCACAGTACCCAGGTCTCTATTGTCACTCTCACAGTACCCAGCTCTCTATTATCGCTCTCACAGTACCCAGCTTTCTCTATTATCGCTCTCACAGTACCCAGCTCTCTATTATCGCTCTCACAGTACCCAGCTCTCTATTATCTCTCTCACAGTACCCAGCTCTCTATTATTGCTCTCACAGTACCCAGCTCTCTATTATCGCTCTCACAGTACCCAGCTCTCTATTATCTCTCTCACAGTACCCAGCTCTCTATTATCACTCTAAGAGTACCCAGCTCTTTATCATCACTCTCACAGTATTCAGCTCTCCATTATCGCTCTCACAGTACCCAGCTCTCTATTATCACTTTCACAGTACCCAGCTCTATTATCGCTCTCACAGTACCCAGCTCTCTATTATCACTCACAGTAACCAGCTCTCTATTATCGATCTCACAGTACCCATCTCTCTATTATCGGTCTCACAATACCCATTTCTCTATTATCACTCTCACAGTACCCAGCTCTCTATCATCACTCTCACAGTATTCAGCTCTATTATCGCTCTCACAGTACCCAGCTCTATTATCGCTCTCACAGTACCCAGCTCTCTATTATCGCTCTCACAGTACCCAGCTCTCTATTATCGCTCTCACAGTACCCAGCTCTCTATTATCGATCTCACAGTACCCAGCTTTATTATTGCTCTCACAGTACCCAGCTCTATTATCGCTCTCACAGTACCCAGCTCTCTCTATTATCGCTCTCACAGTACCCAGCTCTCTATTATCACTCTCACAGTACCCAGCTCTCTCTATTATCTCTCTCACAGTACCCAGCTCTCTATTATCACTCTCACAGTACCCAGCTCTCTCTATTATTGCTCTCACAGTACCCAGCTCTCTATTATTACTCTCACAGTACCCAGGTCTCTATTGTCACTCTCACAGTACCCAGGTCTCTATTGTCACTCTCACAGTACCCAGCTCTCTATTATCGCTCTCACAGTACCCAGCTTTCTCTATTATCGCTCTCACAGTACCCAGCTCTCTATTATCGCTCTCACAGTACCCAGCTCTCTATTATCGCTCTCACAGTACCCAGCTCTCTATTATCTCTCTCACAGTACCCAGCTCTCTATTATCGCTCTCACAGTACCCAGCTCTCTATTATCGCTCTCACAGTACCCAGCTCTCTATTATCACTCTCACAGTACCCAGCTCTCTATTATCGCTCTCACAGTACTCAGCTCTCTATTATCTCTCTCACAGTACCCAGCTCTCTATTATCACTCTCAGAGTACCCAGCTCTCTCTATTATCATCTCACAGTACCCAGCTCTCTATTATCACTCTCACAGTACCCAGCTCTCTATTATCGCTCTCACAGTACTCAGCTCTCTATTATCACTTTCACAGTACCCAGCTCTATTATCGCCTCACAGTACCCAGCTCTCTATTATCGCTCTCACAGTACCCAGCTCTCTATTATCACTCTCACAGTACCCAGCTCTCTATTATCGCTCTCACAGTACCCAGCTCTCTAATATCTCTCTCACAGTACCCAGCTCTCTATTATCACTCTCAAAGTACCCAGCTCTCTCTATTATCACTCTCACAGTATTCAGCTCTCCATTATCGCTCTCACAGTACCCAGCTCTCTATTATCACTTTCACAGTACCCAGCTCTATTATCGCCTCACAGTACCCAGCTCTCTATTATCGCTCTCACAGTACCCAGCTCTCTATTATCACTTTCACAGTACCCAGCTCTATTATCGCCTCACAGTACCCAGCTCTCTATTATCGCTCTCACAGTACCCAGCTCTCTATTATCACTCTCACAGTACCCAGCTCTCTATTATCGCTGTCACAGTACCCAGCTCTCTAATATCTCTCTCACAGTACCCAGCTCTCTATTATCACTCTCAAAGTACCCAGCTCTCTCTATTATCACACTCACAGTACCCAGCTCTCTATTATCTCTCTCACAGTACCCAGCTCTCTATTATCGCTCTCACAGTACCCAGCTCTCTATCATCACTCTCACAGTATTCAGCTCTACTATCGCTCTCACAGTACCCAGCTCTCTATTGTCACTCTCACAGTACCCAGCTCTCTATTATCACTCTCACAGTACCCAGCTCTCTATTATCTCTCTCACAGTACCCAGCTCTCTATTATCACTCCTACAATACCCAGCTCTCTCTATTATTGCTCTCACAGTACCCAGCTCTCTATTATTACTCTCACAGTACCCAGGTCTCTATTGTCACTCTCACAGTACCCAGCTCTCTATTATTACTCTCACAGTACCCAGGTCTCTATTGTGAATCTCACAGTACCCAGCTTTCTCTATTATCGCTCTCACAGTACCCAGCTCTCTATTATCGCTCTCACAGTACCCAGCTCTCTATTATCTTTCTCACAGTACCCAGCTCTCTATTATCACTCATACAATACCCAGCTCTCTCTATTATTGCTCTCACAGTACCCAGCTCTCTATTATTACCCTCACAGTACCCAGGTCTCTATTGTCACTCTCACAGTACCCAGCTCTCTATTATCTCTCTCACAGTACCCAGCTCTCTATTATCACTCCTAAAATACCCAGCTCTCTCTATTATTGCTCTCACAGTACCCAGCTCTCTATTATTACTCTCACAGTACCCAGGTCTCTATTGTCACTCTCACAGTACCCAGGTCTCTATTGTCACTCTCACAGTACCCAGCTCTCTATTATCGCTCTCACAGTACCCAGCTTTCTCTATTATCGTTTTCACAGTACCCAGCTCTCTATTATCGCTCTCACAGTACCCAGCTCTCTATTATCTCTCTCACAGTACCCAGCTCTCTATTATCTCTCTCACAGTACCCAGCTCTCTATTATCGCTCTCACAGTACCCAGCTCTCTATTATCGCTCTCACAGTACCCAGCTCTCTATTATCTCTCTCACAGTACCCAGCTCTCTATTATCACTCTCAGAGTACCCAGCTCTCTATCATCACTCTCACAGTATTCAGCTCTCCATTATCGCTCTCACAGTACCCAGCTCTCTATTATCACTTTCACAGTACCCAGCTCTATTATCGCTCTCACAGTACCCAGCTCTCTATTATCACTCACTGTACCCAGCTCTCTCTATTATCGATCTCACAGTACCCATCTCTCTATTATCGGTCTCACAGTACCCATCTCTCTATTATCACTCTCACAGTACCCAGCTCTCTATCATCACTCTCACAGTATTCAGCTCTATTATCGCTCTCACAGTACCCAGCTCTCTATTGTCACTCTCACAGTACCCAGCTCTCTATTATCTCTCTCACAGTACCCAGCTCTCTATTATCACTCCTACAATACCCAGCTCTCTATATTATTGCTCTCACAGTACCCAGCTCTCTATTATTACTCTCTCAGTACCCAGGTCTCTATTATCGCTCTCACAGTACTCAGCTCTCTATTATCACTTTCACAGTACCCAGCTCTATTATCGCCTCACAGTACCCAGCTCTCTATTATCGCTCTCACAGTACCCAGCTCTCTATTATCACTCTCACAGTACCCAGCTCTCTATTATCGCTCTCACAGTACCCAGCTCTCTAATATCTCTCTCACAGTACCCAGCTCTCTATTATCTCTCTCACAGTACCCAGCTCTCTATTATCACTCTCAGAGTACCCAGCTCTCTATCATCACTCTCACAGTATTCAGCTCTCCATTATCGCTCTCACAGTACCCAGCTCTCTATTATCACTTTCACAGTACCCAGCTCTATTATCGCCTCACAGTACCCAGCTCTCTATTATCGCTCTCACAGTACCCAGCTCTCTATTATCACTCTCACAGTACCCAGCTCTCTATTATCGCTGTCACAGTACCCAGCTCTCTAATATCTCTCTCACAGTACCCAGCTCTCTATTATCACTCTCAAAGTACCCAGCTCTCTCTATTATCAGACTCACAGTACCCAGCTCTCTATTATCTCTCTCACAGTACCCAGCTCTCTATTATCGCTCTCACAGTACCCAGCTCTCTATTATCTCTCTCACAGTACCCAGCTCTCTATTATCACTCTCAGAGTACCCAGCTCTCTATCATCACTCTCACAGTATTCAGCTCTCCATTATCGCTCTCACAGTACCCAGCTCTCTATTATCACTTTCACAGTACCCAGCTCTATTATCGCTCTCACAGTACCCAGCTCTCTATTATCACTCACTGTACCCAGCTCTCTCTATTATCGATCTCACAGTACCCATCTCTCTATTATCGGTCTCACAGTACCCATCTCTCTATTATCACTCTCACAGTACCCAGCTCTCTATCATCACTCTCACAGTATTCAGCTCTATTATCGCTCTCACAGTACCCAGCTCTCTATTGTCACTCTCACAGTACCCAGCTCTCTATTATCACTCTCACAGTACCCAGCTCTCTATTATCTCTCTCACAGTACCCAGCTCTCTATTATCACTCCTACAATACCCAGCTCTCTATATTATTGCTCTCACAGTACCCAGCTCTCTATTATTACTCTCTCAGTACCCAGGTCTCTATTATCGCTCTCACAGTACTCAGCTCTCTATTATCACTTTCACAGTACCCAGCTCTATTATCGCCTCACAGTACCCAGCTCTCTATTATCGCTCTCACAGTACCCAGCTCTCCATTATCGCTCTCACAGTACCCAGCTCTCTATTATCACTTTCACAGTACCCAGCTCTATTATCGCCTCACAGTACCCAGCTCTCTATTATCGCTCTCACAGTACCCAGCTCTCTATTATCACTCTCACAGTACCCAGCTCTCTATTATCGCTGTCACAGTACCCAGCTCTCTAATATCTCTCTCACAGTACCCAGCTCTCTATTATCACTCTCAAAGTACCCAGCTCTCTCTATTATCACACTCACAGTACCCAGCTCTCTATTATCTCTCTCACAGTACCCAGCTCTCTATTATCTCTCTCACAGTACCCAGCTCTCTATTATCGCTCTCACAGTATTCAGCTCTATTATCGCTCTCACAGTACCCAGCTCTCTATTGTCACTCTCACAGTACCCAGCTCTCTATTATCACTCTCACAGTACCCAGCTCTCTATTATCTCTCTCACAGTACCCAGCTCTCTATTATCACTCCTACAATACCCAGCTCTCTCTATTATTGCTCTCACAGTACCCAGCTCTCTATTATTACTCTCACAGTACCCAGGTCTCTATTGTCACTCTCACAGTACCCAGCTCTCTATTATTACTCTCACAGTACCCAGGTCTCTATTGTGACTCTCACAGTACCCAGCTCTCTATTATCGCTCTCACAGTACCCAGCTTTCTCTATTATCGCTCTCACAGTACCCAGCTCTCTATTATCGCTCTCACAGTACCCAGCTCTCTATTATCTTTCTCACAGTACCCAGCTCTCTATTATCACTCATACAATACCCAGCTCTCTCTATTATTGCTCTCACAGTACCCAGCTCTCTATTATTACCCTCACAGTACCCAGGTCTCTATTGTCACTCTCACAGTACCCAGCTCTCTATTATCTCTCTCACAGTACCCAGCTCTCTATTATCACTCCTAAAATACCCAGCTCTCTCTATTATTGCTCTCACAGTACCCAGCTCTCTATTATTACTCTCACAGTACCCAGGTCTCTATTGTCACTTTCACAGTACCCAGGTCTCTATTGTCACTCTCACAGTACCCAGCTTTCTATATTATCGTTTTCACAGTACCCAGCTCTCTATTATCGCTCTCACAGTACCCAGCTCTCTATTATCTCTCTCACAGTACCCATCTCTCTATTATCGCTCTCACAGTACCCAGCTCTCTATTATCGCTCTCACAGTACCCAGCTCTCTATTATCTCTCTCACAGTACCCAGCTCTCTATTATCACTCTCAGAGTACCCAGCTCTCTATCATCACTCTCACAGTATTCAGCTCTCCATTATCGCTCTCACAGTACCCAGCTCTCTATTATCACTTTCACAGTACCCAGCTCTATTATCGCTCTCACAGTACCCAGCTCTCTATTATCACTCACAGTACCCAGCTCTCTCTATTATCGATCTCACAGTACCCATCTCTCTATTATCAGTCTCACAGTACCCATCTCTCTATTATCTCTCTCACAGTACCCATCTCTCTATTATCACTCTCACAGTACCCAGCTCTCTATCATCACTCTCACAGTATTCAGCTCTATTATCGCTCTCACAGTACCCAGCTCTCTATTGTCACTCTCACAGTCCCCAGCTCTCTATTATCACTCTCACAGTACCCAGCTCTCTATTATCTCTCTCACAGTACCCAGCTCTCTATTATCACTCCTACAATACCCAGCTCTCTCTATTATTGCTCTCACAGTACCCAGCTCTCTATTATTACTCTCACAGTACCCAGGTCTCTATTGTCACTCTCACAGTACCCAGCTCTCTATTATCTCTCTCACAGTACCCAGCTCTCTATTATCACTCCTACAATACCCAGCTCTCTCTATTATTGCTCTCACAGTACCCAGCTCTCTATTATTACTCTCACAGTACCCAGGTCTCTATTGTCACTCTCACAGTACCCAGGTCTCTATTGTCACTCTCACAGTACCCAGCTCTCTATTATCGCTCTCACAGTACCCAGCTTTCTCTATTATCGTTTTCACAGTACCCAGCTCTCTATTATCGCTCTCACAGTACCCAGCTCTCTATTATCTCTCTCACAGTACCCAGCTCTCCATTATCGCTCTCACAGTACCCAGCTCTCTATTATCACTTTCACAGTACCCAGCTCTATTATCGCCTCACAGTACCCAGCTCTCTATTATCGCTCTCACAGTACCCAGCTCTCTATTATCACTCTCACAGTACCCAGCTCTCTATTATCGCTGTCACAGTACCCAGCTCTCTAATATCTCTCTCACAGTACCCAGCTCTCTATTATCACTCTCAAAGTACCCAGCTCTCTCTATTATCACACTCACAGTACCCAGCTCTCTATTATCTCTCTCACAGTACCCAGCTCTCTATTATCTCTCTCACAGTACCCAGCTCTCTATTATCGCTCTCACAGTATTCAGCTCTATTATCGCTCTCACAGTACCCAGCTCTCTATTGTCACTCTCACAGTACCCAGCTCTCTATTATCACTCTCACAGTACCCAGCTCTCTATTATCTCTCTCACAGTACCCAGCTCTCTATTATCACTCCTACAATACCCAGCTCTCTCTATTATTGCTCTCACAGTACCCAGCTCTCTATTATTACTCTCACAGTACCCAGGTCTCTATTGTCACTCTCACAGTACCCAGCTCTCTATTATTACTCTCACAGTACCCAGGTCTCTATTGTGACTCTCACAGTACCCAGCTCTCTATTATCGCTCTCACAGTACCCAGCTTTCTCTATTATCGCTCTCACAGTACCCAGCTCTCTATTATCGCTCTCACAGTACCCAGCTCTCTATTATCTTTCTCACAGTACCCAGCTCTCTATTATCACTCATACAATACCCAGCTCTCTCTATTATTGCTCTCACAGTACCCAGCTCTCTATTATTACCCTCACAGTACCCAGGTCTCTATTGTCACTCTCACAGTACCCAGCTCTCTATTATCTCTCTCACAGTACCCAGCTCTCTATTATCACTCCTAAAATACCCAGCTCTCTCTATTATTGCTCTCACAGTACCCAGCTCTCTATTATTACTCTCACAGTACCCAGGTCTCTATTGTCACTTTCACAGTACCCAGGTCTCTATTGTCACTCTCACAGTACCCAGCTTTCTATATTATCGTTTTCACAGTACCCAGCTCTCTATTATCGCTCTCACAGTACCCAGCTCTCTATTATCTCTCTCACAGTACCCATCTCTCTATTATCGCTCTCACAGTACCCAGCTCTCTATTATCGCTCTCACAGTACCCAGCTCTCTATTATCTCTCTCACAGTACCCAGCTCTCTATTATCACTCTCAGAGTACCCAGCTCTCTATCATCACTCTCACAGTATTCAGCTCTCCATTATCGCTCTCACAGTACCCAGCTCTCTATTATCACTTTCACAGTACCCAGCTCTATTATCGCTCTCACAGTACCCAGCTCTCTATTATCACTCACAGTACCCAGCTCTCTCTATTATCGATCTCACAGTACCCATCTCTCTATTATCAGTCTCACAGTACCCATCTCTCTATTATCTCTCTCACAGTACCCATCTCTCTATTATCACTCTCACAGTACCCAGCTCTCTATCATCACTCTCACAGTATTCAGCTCTATTATCGCTCTCACAGTACCCAGCTCTCTATTGTCACTCTCACAGTCCCCAGCTCTCTATTATCACTCTCACAGTACCCAGCTCTCTATTATCTCTCTCACAGTACCCAGCTCTCTATTATCACTCCTACAATACCCAGCTCTCTCTATTATTGCTCTCACAGTACCCAGCTCTCTATTATTACTCTCACAGTACCCAGGTCTCTATTGTCACTCTCACAGTACCCAGCTCTCTATTATCTCTCTCACAGTACCCAGCTCTCTATTATCACTCCTACAATACCCAGCTCTCTCTATTATTGCTCTCACAGTACCCAGCTCTCTATTATTACTCTCACAGTACCCAGGTCTCTATTGTCACTCTCACAGTACCCAGGTCTCTATTGTCACTCTCACAGTACCCAGCTCTCTATTATCGCTCTCACAGTACCCAGCTTTCTCTATTATCGTTTTCACAGTACCCAGCTCTCTATTATCGCTCTCACAGTACCCAGCTCTCTATTATCTCTCTCACAGTACCCAGCTCTCTATTATCGCTCTCACAGTACCCAGCTCTCTATTATCGCTCTCACAGTACCCAGCTCTCTATTATCTCTCTCACAGTACCCAGCTCTCTATTATCACTCTCAGAGTACCCAGCTCTCTATCATCACTCTCACAGTATTCAGCTCTCCATTATCGCTCTCACAGTACCCAGCTCTCTA
Organism: Anomaloglossus baeobatrachus; assembly: GCF_048569485.1. Classification (NCBI taxonomy): domain Eukaryota; kingdom Metazoa; phylum Chordata; class Amphibia; order Anura; family Aromobatidae; genus Anomaloglossus; species Anomaloglossus baeobatrachus. Next base: position 24,220,258 of record NC_134357.1, read on the forward strand.
TTATCGCTCTCACAGTACCCAGCTTTCTCTATTATCGCTCTCACAGTACCCAGCTCTCTATTATCGCTCTCACAGTACCCAGCTCTCTATTATCTCTCTCACAGTACCCAGCTCTCTATTATTGCTCTCACAGTACCCAGCTCTCTATTATCGCTCTCACAGTACCCAGCTCTCTATTATCTCTCTCACAGTACCCAGCTCTCTATTATCACTCTCAGAGTACCCAGCTCTCTATCATCACTCTCACAGTATTCAGCTCTCCATTATCGCTCTCATAGTACCCAGCTCTCTATTATCACTTTCACAGTACCCAGCTCTATTATCGCTCTCACAGTACCAAGCTCTCTATTATCACTCACAGTACCCAGCTCTCTCTATTATCGATCTCACAGTACCCATCTCTCTATTATCGGTCTCACAGTACCCAGCTCTCTATCATCACTCTCACAGTATTCAGCTCTATTATCGCTCTCACAGTACCCAGCTCTATTATCGCTCTCACAGTACCCAGCTCTCTATTATCGCTCTCACAGTACCCAGCTCTCTATTATCGCTCTCACAGTACCCAGCTCTCTATTATCGATCTCACAGTACCCAGCTTTATTATTGCTCTTACAGTACCCAGCTCTATTATCGCTCTCACAGTACCCAGCTCTCTCTATTATCGCTCTCACAGTACCCAGCTCTCTCTCTCTATTATCACTCTCACAGTACCCAGCTCTCTCTATTATCTCTCTCACAGTACCCAGCTCTCTATTATCACTCCTCAATACCCAGCTCTCTCTATTATTGCTCTCACAGTACCCAGCTCTCTATTATTACTCTCACAGTACCCAGGTCTCTATTGTCACTCTCACAGTACCCAGGTCTCTATTGTCACTCTCACAGTACCCAGCTCTCTATTATCGCTCTCACAGTACCCAGCTTTCTCTATTATCGCTCTCACAGTACCCAGCTCTCTATTATCGCTCTCACAGTACCCAGCTCTCTATTATCTCTCTCACAGTACCCAGCTCTCTATTATCGCTCTCACAGTACCCAGCTCTCTATTATCGCTCTCACAGTACCCAGCTCTCTATTATCACTCTAACAGTACCCAGCTCTCTATTATCGCTCTCACAGTACTCAGCTCTCTATTATCTCTCTCACAGTACCCAGCTCTCTATTATCACTCTCAGAGTACCCAGCTCTCTCTATTATCATCTCACAGTACCCAGCTCTCTATCATCACTCTCACAGTATTCAGCTCTCCATTATCGCTCTCACAGTACCCAGCTCTCTATTATCACTTTCACAGTACCCAGCTCTATTATCGCCTCACAGTACCCAGCTCTCTATTATCGCTCTCACAGTACCCAGCTCTCTATTATCACTCTCACAATACCCAGCTCTCTATTATCGCTCTCACAGTACCCAGCTCTCTAATATCTCTCTCACAGTACCCAGCTCTCTATTATCACTCTCAAAGTACCCAGCTCTCTCTATTATCACTCTCACAGTACCCAGCTCTCTATTATCTCTCTCACAGTACCCAGCTCTCTATTATCACTCTCAGAGTACCCAGCTCTCTATCATCACTCTCACAGTATTCAGCTCTCCATTATCGCTCTCACAGTACCCAGCTCTCTATTATCACTTTCACAGTACCCAGCTCTATTATTTCTCTCACAGTACCCAGCTCTCTATTATCACTCACAGTACCCAGCTCTCTCTATTATCGATCTCACAGTACCCATCTCTCTATTATCGTTCTCACAGTAACCATCTCTCTATTATCACTCTCACAGTACCCAGCTCTCTATCATCACTCTCACAGTATTCAGCTCTATTATCGCTCTCACAGTACCCAGCTCTATTATCGCTCTCACAGTACCCAGCTCTCTATTATCGCTCTCACAGTACCCAGCTCTCTATTATCGCTCTCACAGTACCCAGCTCTCTATTATCGATCTCACAGTACCCAGCTTTATTATTGCTCTCACAGTACCCAGCTCTATTATCGCTCTCACAGTACCCAGCTCTCTCTATTATCGCTCTCACAGTACCCAGCTCTCTCTCTCTATTATCACTCTCACAGTACATAGCTCTCTTTATTATCTCTCCCACAGTACCCAGCTCTCTATTATCACTCCTCAATACCCAGCTCTCTCTATTATTGTTCTCACAGTACCCAGCTCTCTATTATTACTCTCACAGTACCCAGGTCTCTATTGTCACTCTCACAGTACCCAGGTCTCTATTGTCACTTTCACAGTACCCAGCTCTCTATTATCGCTTTCACAGTACCCAGCTTTCTCTATTATCGCTCTCACAGTACCCAGCTCTCTATTATCGCTCTCACAGTACCCAGCTCTCTATTATCTCTCTCACAGTACCCAGCTCTCTAATATCGCTCTCACAGTACCCAGCTCTCTATTATCGCTCTCACAGTACCCAGCTCTCTATTATCACTCTCACAGTACCCATCTCTCTATTATCGCTCTCACAGTACTCAGCTCTCTATTATCTCTCTCACAGTACCCAGCTCTCTATTATCACTCTCAGAGTACCCAGCTCTCTCTATTATCATCTTACAGTACCCAGCTCTCTATCATCACTCTCACAGTATTCAGCTCTCCATTATCGCTCTCACAGTACCCAGCTCTCTATTGTCACTCTCACAGTACCCAGCTCTCTATTATCACTCTCACAGTACCCAGCTCTCTATTATCTCTCTCACAGTACCCAGCTCTCTATTATCACTCCTACAATACCCAGCTCTCTCTATTATTGCTCTCACAGTACCCAGCTCTCTATTATTACTCTCACAGTACCCAGGTCTCTATTGTCACTCTCACAGTACCCAGGTCTCTATTGTCACTCTCACAGTACCCAGGTCTCTATTGTCACTCTCACAGTACCCAGCTCTCTATTATCGCTCTCACAGTACCCAGCTTTCTCTATTATCGCTCTCACAGTACCCAGCTCTCTATTATCGCTCTCACAGTACCCAGCTCTCTATTTTCTCTCTCACAGTACCCAGCTCTCTATTATCGCTCTCACAGTACTCAGCTCTCTATTATCTCTCTCAGAGTACCCAGCTCTCTATTATCACTCTCAGAGTACCCAGCTCTCTATCATCACTCTCACAGTATTCAGCTCTCCATTATCGCTCTCACAGTACCCAGCTCTCTATTATCACTTTCACAGTACCCAGCTCTATTATCGCTCTCACAGTACCCAGCTCTCTATTATCACTCACAGTACCCAGCTCTCTCTATTATCGATCTCACAGTACCCATCTCTCTATTATCGGTCTCACAGTACCCATCTCTCTATTATCACTCTCACAGTACCCAGCTCTCTATCATCACTCTCACAGTATTCAGCTCTATTATCGCTCTCACAGTACCCAGCTCTATTATCGCTCTCACAGTACCCAGCTCTCTATTATCGCTCTCACAGTACCCAGCTCTCTATTATCGATCTCACAGTACCCAGCTTTATTATTGCTCTCACAGTACCCAGCTCTATTATCGCTCTCACAGTACCCAGCTCTCTCTATTATCGCTCTCACAGTACCCAGCTCTCTCTCTCTCTATCACTCTCACAGTACCCAGCTCTCTCTATTATCTCTGTCACAGTACCCAGCTCTCTATTATCACTCCTCAATACCCAGCTCTCTCTATTATTGCTCTCACAGTACCCAGCTCTCTATTATTACTCTCACAGTACCCAGGTCTCTATTGTCACTCTCACAGTACCCAGGTCTCTATTGTCACTCTCACAGTACCCAGCTCTCTATTATCGCTCTCACAGTACCCAGCTCTCTATTATCGCTCTCACAGTACCCAGCTCTCTATTATCACTCTCACAGTACCCAGCTTTCTCTATTATCGCTCTCACAGTACCCAGCTCTCTATTATCGCTCTCACAGTACCCAGCTCTCTATTATCTCTCTCACAGTACCCAGCTCTCTATTATCGCTCTCACAGTACCCAGCTCTCTATTATCGCTCTCACAGTACCCAGCTCTCTATTATTACTCTCACAGTACCCAGCTGTCTATTATCGCTCTCACAGTACTCAGCTCTCTATTATCTCTCTCACAGTACCCAGCTCTCTATTATCACTCTAAGAGTACCCAGCTCTCTCTATTATCATCTCACAGTACCCAGCTCTCTATCATCACTCTCACAGTATTCAGCTCTCCATTATCGCTCTCACAGTACCCAGCTCTCTATTATCACTTTCACAGTACCCAGCTCTATTATCGCCTCACAGTACCCAGCTCTCTATTATCGCTCTCACAGTACCCAGCTCTCTATTATCACTCTCACAATACCCAGCTCTCTAATATCGCTCTCACAGTACCCAGCTCTCTAATGTCTCTCTCACAGTACCCAGCTCTCTATTATCACTCTCAAAGTACCCAGCTCTCTCTATTATCACTCTCACAGTACCCAGCTCTCTATTATCTCTCTCACAGTACCCAGTTCTCTATTATCACTCTCAGAGTACCCAGCTCTCTATTATCACTCTCAGAGTACCCAGCTCTCTATCATCATTCTCACAGTATTCAGCTCTCCATTATCGTTCTCACAGTACCCAGCTCTCTATTATCACTTTCACAGTACCCAGCTCTATTATTTCTCTCACAGTACCCAGCTCTCTCTATTATCGATCTCACAGTACCCATCTCTCTATTATCGGTCTCACAGTACCCATCTCTCTATTATCGCTCTCACAGTACCCAGCTCTATTATCGCTCTCACAGTACCCAGCTCTCTATTATCACTCTCACAGTACCCAGCTCTCTATCATCACTCTCACAGTACCCAGCTCTATTATCGCTCTCACAGTACCCAGCTCTCTATTATTGCTCTCACAGTACCCAGCTCTCTATTATCGCTCTCACAGTACCCAGCTCTCTATTATCGATCTCACAGTACCCAACTTTATTATTGCTCTCACAGTACCCAGCTCTATTATCGCTCTCACAGTACCCAGCTCTCTCTATTATCGCTCTCACAGTACCCAGCTCTCTCTCTCTATTATCATTCTCACAGTACATAGCTCTCTCTATTATCTCTCCCACAGTACCCAGCTCTCTATTATCGCTCTCACAGTACCCAGCTCTCTATTATCGCTCTCACAGTACCCAGCTCTATATTATCACTCCTCAATACCCAGCTCTCTCTATTATTGTTCTCACAGTACCCAGCTCTCTATTATTACTCTCACAGTACCCAGGTCTCTATTGTCACTCTCACAGTACCCAGGTCTCTATTGTCACTTTCACAGTACCCAGCTCTCTATTATCGCTCTCACAGTACCCAGCTTTCTCTATTATCGCTCTCACAGTACCCAGCTCTCTATTATCGCTCTCACAGTACCCAGCTCTCTATTATCTCTCTCACAGTACCCAGCTCTCTATTATCACTCTCAGAGTACCCAGCTCTCTCTATTATCATCTCACAGTACCCAGCTCTCTATCATCACTCTCACAGTATTCAGCTCTCCATTATCGCTCTCACAGTACCCAGCTCTCTATTATCGCTCTCACAGTACCCAGCTCTCTATTATCACTCTCACAGTACCCAGCTCTCTATTATCGCTCTCACAGTACCCAGCTCTCTAATATCTCTCTCACAGTACCCAGCTCTCTATTATCACTCTCAAAGTACCCAGCTCTCTCTATTATCACTCTCACAGTACCCAGCTCTCTATTATCTCTCTCACAGTACCCAGCTCTCTATTATCACTCTCAGAGTACCCAGCTCTCTATCATCACTCTCACAGTATTCAGCTCTCCATTATCGCTCTCACAGTACCCAGCTCTCTATTATCACTTTCACAGTACCCAGCTCTATTATCGCCTCACAGTACCCAGCTCTCTATTATCGCTCTCACAGTACCCAGCTCTCTATTATCACTCTCACAGTACCCAGCTCTCTATTATCGCTCTCACAGTACCCAGCTCTCTAATTTCTCTCTCACAGTACCCAGCTCTCTATTATCACTCTCAAAGTACCCAGCTCTCTATTATCTCTCTCACAGTACCCAGCTCTCTATTATCTCTCTCACAGTACCCAGCTCTCTATTATCTCTCTCACAGTACCCAGCTCTCTATTATCACTCTCACAGTACCCAGCTCTCTATTATCTCTCTCACAGTACCCAGCTCTCTATTATCTCTCTCACAGTACCCAGCTCTCTATTATCGCTCTTACAGTACCCAGCTCTCTATCATCACTCTCACAGTATTCAGCTCTATTATCGCTCTCACAGTACCCAGCTCTCTATTGTCACTCTCACAGTACCCAGCTCTCTATTATCACTCTCACAGTACCCAGCTCTCTATTATCTCTCTCACAGTACCCAGCTCTCTATTATCACTCCTACAATACCCAGCTCTCTCTATTATTGCTCTCACAGTACCCAGCTCTCTATTATTACTCTCACAGTACCCAGGTCTCTATTGTCACTCTCACAGTACCCAGCTCTCTATTATTACTCTCACAGTACCCAGGTCTCTATTGTGACTCTCACAGTACCCAGCTCTCTATTATCGCTCTCACAGTAGCCAGCTTTCTCTATTATCGCTCTCACAGTACCCAGCTCTCTATTGTCGCTCTCACAGTACCCAGCTCTCTATTATCGCTCTCACAGTACCCAGCTCTCTATTATCGCTCTCACAGTACCCAGCTCTCTATTATCCCTCTCACAGTACCCAGCTCTCTATTATCGCTCTCACAGTACCCAGCTCTCTATTATCTCTCTCACAGTACCCAGCTCTCTATTATCACTCTCAGAGTACCCAGCTCTCTCTATTATCAGTCTCACAGTACCCAGCTCTCTATCATCACTCTCACAGTATTCAGCTCTCCATTATCGCTCTCACAGTACCCAGCTCTCTATTATCACTTTCATAGTACCCAGCTCTATTATCGCTCTCACAGTACCCAGCTCTCTATTATTACTCACAGTTCCCAGCTCTCTCTATTATCGATCTCACAGTACCCATCTCTCTATTATCGGTCTCACAGTACCCATCTCTCTATTATCACTCTCACAGTACCCAGTTCTCTATCATCACTCTCACAGTATTCAGCTCTATTATCGCTCTCACAGTACCCAGCTCTCTATTGTCACTCTCACAGTACCCAGCTCTCTATTATCACTCTCACAGTACCCAGCTCTCTATTATCTCTCTCACAGTACCCAGCTCTCTATTATCACTCCTACAATACCCAGCTCTCTCTATTATTGCTCTCACAGTACCCAGCTCTCTATTATTACTCTCACAGTACCCAGGTCTCTATTGTCACTCTCACAGTACCCAGGTCTCTATTGTCACTCTCACAGTACCCAGCTCTCTATTATCTCTCTCACAGTACCCAGCTCTCTATTATCACTCTCAGAGTACCCAGCTCTCTATCATCACTCTCACAGTATTCAGCTCTCCATTATCGCTCTCACAGTACCCAGCTCTCTATTATCGCTCTCACAGTACCCAGCTCTCTATTATCCCTCTCACAGTACCCAGCTCTCTATTATCGCTCTCACAGTACTCAGCTCTCTATTATCACTCTCACAGTACCCAGCTCTCTATCATCACTCTCACAGTATTCAGCTCTCCATTATCGCTCTCACAGTACCCAGCTCTCTATTATCACTTTCACACTACCCAGCTCTCTATTATCTCTCTCACAGTACCCAGCTCTCTATTATCACTCCTACCATACCCAGCTCTCTCTATTATTGCTCTCACAGTACCCAGCTCTCTATTATCGATCTCACAGTACCCAGCTCTCTATTATCGCTCTCACAGTACCCAGCTCTCTATTATCGCTCTCACAGTACCCAGCTCTCTATTATCGCTCTCACAGTACCCAGCTCTCTATCATCACTCTCACTGTACCCAGCTCTCTATTATCGCTCTCACAGTACCCAGCTCTCTATTATCGATCTCACAGTACCCAGCTCTCTATTATCGATCTCACAGTACCCAGCTCTCTATTATCGCTCTCACAGTACCCAGCTCTCTATTATCGCTCTCACAGTACCCAGCTCTCTATTATCGATCTCACAGTACCCAGCTCTCTATTATCGCTCTCACAGTACCCAGCTCTCTATTATCGCTCTCACAGTACCCAGCTCTCTATTATCGCTCTCACAGTACCCAGCTCTCTCTCTATTATCGCTCTCACAGTACCCAGCTCTCTCTCTATTATCGTTCTCATAGTACCCAGCGCTTTTGTTTTGGGAAATAATTGCCATCCAAGGTCAGCGAGGATTGCCTGCATTGAATTATTGCAGATTGTTGTTTCACTTGTGATGTAATTTTGGGTCCAGAGCTAATATGAAGCTAGGAGAGGACAATGGGGCAGTCTTTGTTGGGTTTGGGGCCGCGGGTTCTTGCTGGGTGTAGTTGTCCTGTGTATAAATTGTGAGATCGGCCGTGCTGTGGGACATCTGGTCTGATGTGACGCCATATGGACGTGCGCTTGGAATAACACAGTTTATACTGAGAGGATTATATTTTGGGCAGTATGGTCCTTGGCCATCATATTCAGTGCCAACACTCTCATAAACAGCTGAGGGTTTGTTGCAGTTGCATGCAGCGTAAGAATGCTCTGCCAGGTAATCAGGTCAGCACAACGCTCCCTTTTGCCCTGGTAGGATAGTGGTGCCAGATCGTATCCAATGTTTCTTAAATGGAACCTGTGAGCACTTTTGTTCCCTAATAAAAGTGACCCCGATGTGCCAATCAGGAGCAATCTGGAGCAGAAGCCATATGCAAATTGGATTGGCGGTGCACTGGGGGCGGGTCACTGCTTCTTCCAAGTGGACTGACACACCCTCAAGGTGGCCTTTAGGTATAGTGACAATACATTTGCTATCAGGGGGAGAAAGTCACTTTTAAAGTAATGTGACCACCAATGTACCTGGTGGGCTATGATCAATGCTAATTTCTCAAAGGGGTTATAAGTCTCAATGGTGATCTAGAAAGAACATTAAAAAGCAAAGATGCAAAATAGGGTCTTATCTGATATAAACGGAATAAAAGAGAAAGAAGTGCGCTCAACTTTTCCAGTGGTGTGATACATAGGACGCTAATGGAGCAGCTGCTGCGGATACACGAGTGCAGAGGACGGCGCAGAAAAAGGTCAGAAGACTTGTTCACTCCGCGCCGCTGCTGAAGACTTTCCATAAGGAGATGCAGGAAACCAGTGGGGATAAGTGGATATTATTCAATGCATTTCAAAGCCATTACAGGTGTCTTCTTCTTCAGGAAAAGAATCCCATTTTATCTCCCCTGGTGTCCTAGAGCTTCATTTGTAAAGTCTTCAGCAGTAGCGCGGAGTGAACACGTCTTCTGACCTTTTTCTGAATTTTAGATCTAGGGCACTAAAGAGGTATACTTGGTGGTCAAAGGTAGCAAGGGATTATGGTCTAGGGCAACATGAGGTTAATATCAGTGTCCCTGGTGGTCTAGGGTAGCAAAAGGTTAATCTCAGCATCACTGTTAGTCTAGTAGCACCGAAGGGTTATGTCAGCATTACTAGTGATCTAAGGCAAAATATCATTAATCCTGGTGTTTGGGGAACTGAAGTGGTTAATATCAGCATCCCGGGTGATCTAGGACAGTAAGAGGTTAATGACTGTATCCCTGGTGGTCTAGAACCTTAAGAGGTTATTTTCAGAACCCCTTGTGATCTAGTTGCTGTAATTGATAATGTCGGCATCCTTTACAGTCTAAGGCAGTAAGGGATTAATGACCGTATCCCTGGTGGTCTAGAACCGTATGAGGTTATTTTCAGAACCCCTGGTGATCTAGTGGCAGTAATGGATAATTTCAGCATCCTTTACAGTCTAGGGCAGTAAGGGATTATTGTCAGAATAACTTGTGTTCTAGGGCAGTGAAGCAGCTATTGTAAGCACCTGGGGCGGTATAGAACAGTAAGGGGCTATGTCAGTACTCCTGGTGGTCTAGGGGCTTCAGAGGTTATTGTCAGAATAACAGGTGGTCTAGTCTAGGGCAGTCAGGGCTTATGTCAGCTCAGCACTCCTAGTAGTCATGTGCAGTAAGACATATCAAGATTCCTAGTGGTCTACAGATTGAATTAATGTCAATGCTCCTAGTGGTCTAGGGTAGTAAGGGGTAATGTCAGGATTCTTACTGGCCCACAGAATGAATATCAGTGCTCCCACTGGTCTGGAATAGTAACAGGTTAATGTCATTATCCCTGCTGGTGTAGGACAGTAAAGAGTTGGTTTCAGAACCCCTGGTGGTCTAGTGGCAGTAATTGGTAATGTTAGCAACCTTTACAGTCTAGGGCAGTAAGTGATTATTGTCAGAATAACTTGTGATCTAGGGCAGTGAAATAGTCATTGTAAGCACATATGCTGATTGAGGACAGTAAGGGGCTATACCCCGGTGGTCTAAGGCAGTAAGACGTAATGTCAGGATTCCCACTAGTCTACAGTTTTTATTAATTTCAGTGCTCCTGGTGGTCTAGGGCAATAAGGAAATATGTCAGTACACCGGTGGTCTAATGCACTAAAAAGTAATGTCAGGATTCCTACAGATTTTACTAATTTCACCGCTCCTGGTGGTCTAGTGCCATATGGATCTATGTCAGCACCCCTGGTGGTCTAAGGTACTAAGAAGTAATGTCAAGATTCCAATTGGTCTACAGATTTTACTAGTTTCAGCGCACCTGGTGGTCAGGGGCAATAAGAGGCTATGTTAGTATTCTCGGTGGTCTAAGTAAAAAGTAATGTCAGGATTACTACAGATTTTACTCATTTCACCGCTCCTGGTGGTCTAGTGAAATATGGATCTATGTCAGCACCTCTGGTGGTCTTATGCACTAAGAAGTAATGTCAGGATTCCCATTGGTCTACAGATTTTACTAATTTCAGCGCTCCTGGTGGTCAGAGGTGGGCTATGAAGGGCTATGTCAATATTCCCGGTGGTCTAAGACAGTAAGACGTAATGTCAGGATTCCCACAGATTTTACTAATTTCACCACTTCTGGTAGTCAGGGGTAATAAGGGGCTATGCCAGTATCCCTGGTGGTCTGTCTGGTGTAAAGTGAATAATATGAGCATTCATGCTAGTATATTTGCAGTTATAAGTTATGTCTATATTCCTGGTGGTCTAGGGCAATAGGGGCTTTGTCAATATCCCTGGTGGTCTAGGTGTAAAGTGAATAATATGAGCATCCATAATAGAATATTTGTGGTTATAGATTATGTCTACATTTCTGATGGTCTAGGGCAGTTAGGTGTAATATCAATATCCCTGGTGAGCTAGGGCAGTTAGGTGTAATGTCAATATCCCTGGTGGTCTAGGGCAGTTAGGTGTAATGTCAGTATTCCTGATGGTCTAGGGCAGTTAGGTGTAATGTCAGTATTCCTGATGGTCTAGGGTAGATAGGTGTAATGTCAGTTTCCCTGGTGGTCTAGGGCAGTTAGGTGTAATGTCAGTATCCCTGGTGGTCTAGGGCAGTTAGGTGTAATGTCAGTATCTCTGATGGTCTAGGGCAGTTAGGTGTAATGTCAGTATCTCTGATGGTCTAGGGCAGTTAGGTGTAATGTCAGTATCCCTGGTGAGCTAGGGTCTAGGGCAGGTAGGTGTAATGTCAATATCCCTGGTGATCTAGGGCAGTTAGGTGTAATGTCAGTATCTCTGATGGTCTAGGGCAGTTAGGTGTAATGTCAGTATCCCTGGTGAGCTAGGGTCTAGGGCAGGTAGGTGTAATGTCAGTATCCCTGCTGGTCTATGGTAGTTAGGTGTAATGTCAGGATCCCTGATGGTCTATGGTAGTTAGGTGTAATGTCAGGATCCCTGATGGTCTAGGGTAGTTAGGTGTAATGTCAGTATCCCTGGTGGTCTAGGGCAGTTAGGTGTAATGTCAGTTTCCCTGGTGGTCTAGGGCAGTTAGGTGTAATGTCAGTATCCCTGGTGGTCTAGGGCAGTTAGGTGTGATGTCAGTATCCCTGGTGGTCTAGGGCAGTTAGGTGTAATGTCAGTATCCCTGATGGTCTAGGGCAGTTAGGTGTAATGTCAGTTTCCCTGGTGGTCTAGGGCAGTTAGGTGTAATGTCAGTATCCCTGATGGTCTAGGGCAGTTAGGTGTAATGTCAGTATCCCTGATGGTCTAGGGCAGTTAGGTGTAATGTCAGTATCCCTGGTGGTCTAGGGCAGTTAGGTGTAATGTCAGTATCCCTGATGGTCTATGGCAGTTAGGTGTACTGTCAGTATTCCTGGTGGTCTAAGGCAGTTAGGTGTAATGTCAGTATCCCTGATGGTCTAGGGCAGTTAGGTGTAATGTCAGTATCCCTGGTGGTCTAGGGCAGTTAGGTGTAATGTCAGTATCCCTGGTGGTCTAGAGCAGTTAGGTGTAATGTCAGGATCCCTGATGGTCTAGGGAAGTTAGGTGTAATGTCAGTATCCCTGGTGGTCTAAGGCAGTTAGGTGTAATGTCAGTATCCCTGGTGGTCTAAGGCAGTTAGGTGTAATGTCAGTATCCCTGGTGGTCTAGGGCAGTTAGGTGTAATGCCAGTATCCCTGGTGGTCTAGGGCAGTTAGGTGTAATGCCAGTATACCTGGTGGTCTAGGGCAGTTAGGTGTAATGCCAGTATCCCTGGTGGTCTAGGGCAGTTAGGTGTAATGCCAGTATCCCTGATGGTCTAGGGCAGTTAGGTGTAATGCCAGTATCCCTGGTGGTCTAGGGCAGTTAGGTGTAATGTCAGTATTCTTGATGGTCTAGGGCAGTTAGGTGTAATGTCAGTATCCCTGGTGGTCTAGGGCAGTTAGGTGTAATGCCAGTATCCCTGGTGGTCTAGGGCAGTTAGGTGTAATGTCAGTATTCTTGATGGTCTAGGGCAGTTAGGTGTAATGTCAGTATCCCTGGTGGTCTAGGGCAGTTAGGTGTAATGCCAGTATCCCTGGTGGTCTAGGGCAGTTAGGTGTAATGTCAATATCCTTGGTGGTCTAGGGCAGTTGGGTGTAATGTCAGTATCCCTGGTGGTCTAGGGCAGTTAGGTGTAATGTCAGTATCCCTGGTGGTCTAGGGCAGTTAGGTGTAATGACAGTATTCCTGGTGGTCTAGGGCAGTTAGGTGTAATTTTAGTATCCCTGGTGGTCTAGGGCAGTTAGGTGTAATGTTAGTATCCCTGGTGGTCTAGGGCAGTTAGGGGTAATGTCAGTATCACTGATGGTCTAGGGCAGTTAGGTGTAATGTTAGTATCCCTGGTGGTCTAGGGCAGTTAGGTGTAATGTTAGTATCCCTGGTGGTCTAGGGCAGTTAGGTGTTATGTCAGTATCCCTGGTGGTCTAGGGCAGTTAGGTGTAATGACAGTATTACTGGTGGTCTAGGGCAGTTAGGTGTAATGTCAGTATCCCTGGTGGTCTAGGGCAGTTAAATGTAATGTCAGTATCCCTGGTGGTCTAGGGCAGTTAGGTGTAATGTCAGTATCCCTGGTGGTCTAGGGCAGTTAGGTGTAATGACAGTATTCCTGGTGGTCTAGGGCAGTTAGGTGTAATGTCAGTATCCCTGGTGGTCTAGGGCAGTTAGGTGTAATGTCAGTATCCCTGGTGGTCTAGGGCAGTTAGGTGTAATGTCAGTATCCCTGGTGGTCTAGGGCAGTTAGATGTAATGTCAGTATCCCTGGTGGTCTAGGGCAGTTAGGTGTAATGTCAGTATTCCTGATGGTCTAGGGCAGTTGGGTGTAATGTCAGTATCCCTGGTGGTCTAGGGTAGTTAGGTGTAATGTCAGTATTCCTGGTGGTCTAGAGCAGTTAGGTATAATGTCAGTATCCTTGGTGGTGTAGGGCAGTTAGGTGTAATGTCAGTATCTCTGGTGGTCTAGGGCAGTTAGGTGTAATGTCAGTATTCCTGATGGTCTAGAGCAGTTAGGTATAATGTCAGTATTCCTGGTGGTCTAGAGCAGTTAGGTATAATGTCAGTATCCCTGGTGGTCTAGGGCAGTTAGGTGTAATGTCAGTATTCCTGATGGTCTAGAGCAGTTAGGTATAATGTCAGTATTCCTGGTGGTCTAGAGCAGTTAGGTATAATGTCAGTATCCCTGGTGGTCTAGGGCAGTTAGGTGTAATGTCAGTATTCCTGATGATCTAGAGCAGTTAGGTGTAATGTCAGTATCCCTGATGGTCTAGGGCAGTTAGGTGTAATGTCAGTATTCCTGGTGGTCTAGGGCAGTTAGGTGTAATGTCAGTATTCCTGATGGTCTAGGGCAGTTAGGTGTGATGTCAGTATTCCTGGTGGTCTAGAGCAGTTAGGTGTAATGCCAGTATCCCTGGTGGTCTAGGGCAGTTAGGTGTAATGTCAATATCCCTGGTGCTCTAGGGCAGTTAGGTGTAATGTCAGTATTCCTGATGGTCTAGGGCAGTTAGGTGTGATGTCAGTATTCCTGGTGGTCTAGAGCAGTTAGGTATAATGTCAGTATTCCTGGTGGTCTAGAGCAGTTAAGTGTAATGTCAGTATCCCTGGTGGTCTAGAGCAGTTAGGTATAATGTCAGTATCCCTGGTGGTGTAGGGCAGTTAGGTGTAATGTCAGTATCCCTGGTGGTCTAGGGCAGTTAGATGTAATGTCAGTATCCCTGGTGGTCTAGGGCAGTTAGGTGTAATGTCAGTATCCCTGGTGGTCTAGGGCAGTTAGGTGTAATGACAGTATTCCTGGTGGTCTAGGGCAGTTAGGTGTAATGTCAGTATCTCTGGTGGTCTAGAGCAGTTAGGTATAATGTCAGTATCCCTGGTGGTCTAGAGCAGTTAGGTATAATGTCAGTATCCCTGGTGGTCTAGGGTAGTTAGGTGTAATGTCAGTATCCCTGGTGGTCTAGGGCAGTTAGGTGTAATGTCAGTATCCCTGGTGCTCTAGGGCAGTTAGGTGTAATGTCAGTATTCCTGATGGTCTAGGGCAGTTAGGTATAATGTCAGTATTCCTGGTGGTCTAGAGCAGTTAAGTGTAATGTCAGTATCCCTGGTGGTCTAGAGCAGTTAGGTATAATGTCAGTATCCCTGGTGGTCTAGAGCAGTTAGGTATAATGTCAGTATCCCTGGTGGTCTAGGGCAGTTAGGTGTAATGTCAGTATTCCTGGTGGTCTAGGGCAGTTAGGTGTAATGTCAGTATTCCTGATGGTCTAGGGCAGTTAGGTGTGATGTCAGTATTCCTGGTGGTCTAGAGCAGTTAGGTGTAATGCCAGTATCCCTGGTGGTCTAGGGCAGTTAGGTGTAATGTCAGTATCCCTGGTGGTCTAGGGCAGTTAGGTGTAATGTCAGTATCCCTGGTGGTCTAGGGTAGTTAGGTGTAATGTCAGTATCCCTGGTGCTCTAGGGCAGTTAGGTGTAATGTCAGTATTCCTGATGGTCTAGGGCAGTTAGGTGTGATGTCAGTATTCCTGGTGGTCTAGAGCAGTTAGGTGTAATGCCAGTATCCCTGGTGGTCTAGGGCAGTTAGGTGTAATGTCAGTATCCCTGGTGCTCTAGGGCAGTTAGGTGTAATGTCAGTATTCCTGATGGTCTAGGGCAGTTAGGTGTGATGTCAGTATTCCTGGTGGTCTAGAGCAGTTAGGTATAATGTCAGTATTCCTGGTGGTTTAGAGCAGTTAAGTGTAATGTCAGTATCCCTGGTGGTCTAGAGCAGTTAGGTATAATGTCAGTATCCCTGGTGGTCTAGGGCAGTTGGGTGTAATGTCAGTATCCCTGGTGGTCTAGGGCAGTTAGGTGTAATGTCAGTATCCCTGGTGGTCTAGGGCAGTTAGGTGTAATGTCAGTATCCCTGGTGGTCTAGGGCAGTTAGGTATAATGTCAGTATCCCTGGTGGTCTAGGGCAGTTAGGTGTAATGCCAGTATCCCTGATGGTCTAGGGCAGTTAGGTGTAATGCCAGTATACCTGGTGGTCTAGGGTAGTTAGGTGTAATGCCAGTATCCCTGGTGGCCTAGGGCAGTTAGGTGTAATGCCAGTATCCTTGGTGGTCTAGGGCAGTTAGGTGTAATGTCAGTATACCTGGTGGTCTAGGGTAGTTAGGTGTAATGCCAGTATCCCTGGTGGTCTAGTTTAGTTAGGTGTAATGCCAGTATCCCTGGTGGTCTAGGGCAGTTAGGTGTAATGTCAGTATCCCTGGTGGTCTAGGGAAGTTAGGTGTAATGTCAGTATTCCTGATGGTCTAGGGCAGTTAGGTGTAATGTCAGTATTCCTGATGGTCTAGGGCAGTTAGGTGTAATGTCAGTATCCTTGGTGGTCTAGGGCAGTTAGGTGTAATGTCAGTATCCCTGGTGGTCTAGGGCAGTTAGATGTAATGTCAGTATCCTTGGTGGTCTAGGGCAGTTAGGTGTAATGTCAGTATACCTGGTGGTCTAGGGCAGTTAGGTGTAATGTCAGTATCCCTGGTGGTCTAGGGCAGTTAGGTGTAATGTCAGTATCCCTGGTGGTCTAGGGCAGTTAGGTGTAATGCCAGTATCCCTGGTGGTCTAGGGCAGTTAGGTGTAATGTCAGTATCCCTGGTGGTCTAGGGCAGTTAGATGTAATGTCAGTATTCCTGGTGGTCTAGAGCAGTTAAGTGTAATGTCAGTATCCCTGGTGGTCTAGAGCAGTTAAGTGTAATGTCAGTATCCCTGGTGGTCTAGAGCAGTTAGGTGTAATGTCAGTATCCCTGGTGGTCTAGTGCAGTTAGGTGTAATGTCAGTATCCCTGGTGGTCTAGAGCAGTTAGGTGTAATGTCAGTATCCCTGGTGGTCTAGTGCAGTTAGGTGTAATGTCAGTATCCCTGGTGGTCTAGTGCAGTTAGGTGTAATGTCAGTATCCCTGGTGGTCTAGGGCAGTTAGGTGTAATGTCAGTATCCCTGGTGGTCTAGTGCAGTTAGGTGTAATGTCAGTATACCTGGTGGTCTAGGGCAGTTAGGTGTAATGTCAGTATCCCTGGTGGTCTAGAGCAGTTAGGTGTAATGTCAGTATACCTGGTGGTCTAGGGCAGTTAGGTGTAATGTCAGTATCCCTGGTGGTCTAGGGCAGTTAGGTGTAATGTCAGTATCCCTGGTGGTCTAGGGCAGTTAGGTGTAATGCCAGTATCCCTGGTGGTCTAGGGCAGTTAGGTGTAATGTCAGTATCCCTGGTGGTCTAGGGCAGTTAGATGTAATGTCAGTATTCCTGGTGGTCTAGAGCAGTTAAGTGTAATGTCAGTATCCCTGGTGGTCTAGAGCAGTTAAGTGTAATGTCAGTATTCCTGGTGGTCTAGAGCAGTTAAGTGTAATGTCAGTATCCCTGGTGGTCTAGAGCAGTTAGGTATAATGTCAGTATCCCTGGTGGTCTAGAGCAGTTAAGTGTAATGTCAGTATTCCTGGTGGTCTAGAGCAGTTAAGTGTAATGTCAGTATTCCTGGTGGTCTAGAGCAGTTAGGTGTAATGTCAGTATTCCTGATGGTCTAGAGCAGTTAGGTATAATGTCAGTATTCCTGGTGGTCTAGAGCAGTTAAGTGTAATGTCAGTATCCCTGGTGGTCTAGAGCAGTTAGGTGTAATGTCAGTATCCCTGGTGGTCTAGAGCAGTTAGGTGTAATGTCAGTATCCCTGGTGGTCTAGGGCAGTTAGATGTAATGTCAGTATCCCTGGTGGTCTAGGGCTGTTTTTTCTGCCTGTTCTATGTATTTTTGCAGCTTGTCTCTTTCTCTTTATATATATGATGACCTTTCGCTCTTCCGGGATGTCTCTTCTATGTGCCTGTCTCCCCTCTCTCGTGTCTCCTCCTGTCCTCTGGGCTGTTCCTGTCTCGGTCCCTCGCTCTCTCGGATCGCCCCCATATACTGGCATCCGGCGGTCTGATTTCCTATAAGTGCCTCATCTCTGGCTCTCGGATCGTCCCCATATACAGGCATCTCCCGTCTCCCCCCGGGGGGCCGCGCTCACAAACACCTTATTGTGTACAAAACATCTTGGGATTTGGCAGCCGGTAATGCACTTCTCCCCCGGGTCACAGAGCGAACTGGAGGCTTTATTACAAAAATACAAAACCTCGCTGCACATCATTAACCCTCCGCTGACTGGCGCAGCATCCTCCGCGGCGATGGTGGCGGCGGCGGCACAGGCGGACGTGCCGCGCTCCTGCCTCCAGAAACACAAAACATAACCTACTTTAAGAAACACTGAACCTGAAGTCTGCATTCTGTCCATTTTCTGCACAGCTCATTGCTCTCTGTTATCAGCCAGTCCAACATACAGGATTTAAAGGGCTGCACTTTTAGGATTCGGAATAGGAAATCCTGCTTTATATCACCACCGAGCTGTTGTGCTCTCTGTTATCGGCCAGTCCAACGTATAGGATTTAAAAGGCTGCACTTTTAGGATTCGGAATAGGAAATCCAGCTTTATATCACCACCGAGCTGTTGTGCTCTCTGTTATCAGCCAGTCCAACGTATAGGATTTAAAAGGCTGCACTTTTAGGATTCGGAATAGGAAATCCTGCTTTATATCAACATTGCACTGCTGTTCTCTCTGTTATCAGCCGCTCGCCTTATAACGCTCCTGCTCTATTATAGGCTGCAGTGCGGCATTAACTCTTTCGTTACAGGACACAAGGTGATCAGTGTAGATTAAAAAGGTTCCTGCCACTTTCCAGCACTTTCTCGCCATTTTCATGATCTCTGCTTGCTGTCAGTAACTGGAAACTTTCTCACCTACATCCATGTGCAGAGGCCATACTTCTCACAGCTGAAGGTTCGTTGCAATCTACACAACCCTATGTGACCTAATCGCTAACGCATGTGTCTGCTGCAGGTTTGTTACAATGTATCGGAGTCCAATTTAGATGCAATTGTAACAAACTCTCAGCTGTGAAAGTGTACTTTTATTTCCATTCACTGACAGCAAGCAGAGATGGTGAAGAATTGAAACGAAAAGTAGGTTAGAAAGTTACAGAACTTTGCGTTTTACATTGATTGGGCTTCATCTGTATCAATTTTAAAGACCCCCCCACCTCCCCTTTAGGCCCGGTCATGTGACCAGCACCGCCATATTACTCCATATAGTGTCTGCCATTAACCCTTGCTCGGCCACAACTTGCCGCACTGGATGCCTTTTACCCCAAATCTGTAGCACCCCTCCAAATGCCGAGAGGTGGTCTGCAGAGCGTCAGTCCATTAACCCCTTCCCTGCTGGGGGCCGCGTTCTGCTCAGCCTCCTCCGCAGGCCTCTACAGTTCGTCTCTGATTTTTCTGGCCACTCTCCTCCGCTGCTGCCGCCCGGACGGTCTC